>NC_090926.1:280246506-280871506 GCF_040938575.1 Ambystoma mexicanum
GCAATCTGCGGGGTCTATTGTTATTAAGGAGTTGAGTTTCCAACCAATCCCATGCCTACTTCGGGGTGTAGAACAGGTGGGTGATCCCGTAGTGGTGAACTTTCAATAGTGCCCTTGCAGCCACCTGGTCAGACCAGGTAGCTGACAGGGCACCCTTGAGCAGAACTCGTAGTATGGCAGTATGGTAGCAACGGTGTCGGTTGCGATACCGACGCCGTTGTTGCCTTCCTGCCATACTCCTAACGAGGCCCAGTGAATTCATTATAAAAACCAAAATACAGCGTGATATAATCGTCATATCAAATCAACAATTCAAATTTGGCTTTTCCACAGAGTACCTGAAATTCAACAACACCAAGAATAGATCTTTGCTACAAAGTGCATGTGCTTTACATGATTACGTCAAATGTTTATACAGATAAACCAGGATGAGGAGATCAAGTCTCGCAGCCTCGTCCAGCAATTGCAACTATCTAATTATGGGGCTGTCTGTTATACATAAGATTTCTCCCTAAGCAACCATGCTCTATGGATATAATGGGCTGTTGCTAAAAAAACCTGCTTGTCTGTGCACCGACTCAAAGGTCTCACAGCACTAACCGAGTGCCTAACCTCTACCTCTCTCAATACTGGCTTCAAATACATTTTCCTCAGTTTAACGGTCTTATTACAGAACAGCATGAAGTGCTCTTAACTTACCTAATGTAGTCTCAAAAGTAAGCATGAATGAGCTGGCTTAGACCACACATCATAAAGTGTGAAACAAGTCAAAGTGAATAAGCAAATGCTTTTGGCTTGGCTGTCTAACTTACAGAAGAGGAGCTATTATTGCCTTGCACTCTGTCACGTCTAAGGAGCACAGCATTTAAGAAAAGCTCTTTTTCATCAAATCCTGCTTTAGTTTTCCGAAATATTTATATATTCCAGAAACATGCTATGTTGGTCAGATAAAAAGTGTTATTCCCATTTAATTGACCAAAAGCGCAATCCAAGTGAAATCACCATTTGAAATAGAAAAGAAAGGATAGTTCAGGAAGTGTTCCGGTGTTCCGACTCTGGCAGACTTTACTTTGTTGGTGTATCCAGTGCACAACCCCTGTGCTTTTGTATTTGGAGCACTGCTCCTTGCTCCTTACACAAACGCCCCCGGAAGTAAAGCGGGCGAAGTGTAGGAAGTGTTCCGGTGTTCGGGGGTGAGCTGGTCCTGGCCTTCTGAGGAGTTTCCTTTCTAGGACCCTCAGCGAGCTGGATCATCTTCATTCCCCAACCCCTTGTCATGCTTCATGGGACTATTGTACTGCTGCGGCACGGCTCCAGCTTCTGTTCTGCAATCTGTGCGAGCAGTGGATACCATGGGGATAAGATCCTAAGGTAGGACCCACAGGATTAACTTTTGTGGTTGCCTGCTTCATGTCGCTGGAAGTTAATTATTAAGCCTGCTCACACACCACTTCACGGCTGTCTTCTCGGGAATGACTGCGGGCCTGGCCATGGAGCTCCTATGTTTTGTTCTTAAACATTTATCTCAGCAGTGTTCTTACAACCTATTATTTTTTTCTCGCTGGGACATTTGCTGTATCCTCACATGTCATCTTGGAACGGTTATACAACGAGCGATTGAAAAACGATTTACATTTTTAGCTTTTGATATTTAGTTATATTTATATTAATAGGAGTGATTTCTATGCTCCTTTTTATTGGAAGTATTTAATCATATATCTATATATTTGGACTCACTGCCGGTAATTTGGATTGTTGTGCTCCTTTTGAATTGGAAGTATTTAATCAGTTATTATACATTTGGACTTACTGTCAGTAAATTGGATTGTTCTGCTCCCTTAAATCGGAAGTATTTAATAATCTATTTATACATTTGGATTTACAGCCGGTAAATTGGTTTGCTTTTTTGTCCTCCCAATCCTTAACCATGACCCTACAAAAGAGACATAGGTGCCCGGGTCTGAGAAGTGAAACCTCTAGACCCGGTAAGAGAATGTGTAGACCTTCAAAATTACATGACACCCATAAACTCGCTCCAAAAGTAAAAAAAAGGAAAACATGATATCAAAGGAACGAAGAAGGGCACAGTTAATTTGACTTGCCCGATTACGTTTTTTTAATTTTTTTTTTTTAGCCCCAAGCCTTTGTTGGCTATGACTGACCAGTCCAGAATTAATTTATGAGCTAATACTCCCAGTAAAGTAACTATGAGTGATACATTACATTCCTTTACTATTGACAACAATGGTTCATTTTTAAACCTTTGTAATAAATGAAAGAGGAATTTGTTGGGACCACCCTACATGGATATGGATGATTTCATAAAAATGTTTGGGCAAATCCTAATCTCATCGGTTTAATTTCTGAACCTGAAGAATCCGACTACGAAACTGAAGGACACAACCTAATTAATCAATCTCAAGTGTCAACGATTAATGATAAGGATAAACTGGTGAATCTTCGTTTAACTGTAACATTGATGGCTGCAAAGATTGAAGCACTGTTTTAACTATGTACAAGAATGGCGGAGGAGCAGCAGGATTTTAAATCCTATGCAATTAGAATGATTGATGGCATGGGTTCTATTGGTGTGTATGTACCCCTAAAGGTGAATACTGAGAATCCTGCTGACTCTCCAGCCAAGGCTCCTCTTGCAGCTTAACATCGTCGATGTACACAGAATTCGCACCCCAAGTTCTCTCTTGATAATACGAACCCAACATCCTCTACTGGCACTGCAGGGTTGATTGAAGACCAAGTTATTTATGCCGCGAATGAACCCGATGCCATTGACTTTTTATGTCATGAAATGTCAGTGATGGAAAAAACAAAATTAGATAAACCAAGCATTCCTAGGGGTAAAAAACTCAAGCCACCTCTGCCCCAGAAACGTATACCCCCCTTGCAAAGAATTCAGTATACCAAGAAATGTTCTGGGGGAAATAAGGTTAGTGATACAATGTCTCTCCTTATACCACTGAAATCTACTAACACAATTATTACACAATCTAATGATCACAGGGAAGTGAGACAGGCGGAGGGCCCTTGGATAAATGGGTTACAAACTATTCTGTGTCTGGTAGATCTGCACAACCTTTACTAGGGACTATGGATACTATCTCACCACAGTCACAATTGAAATCCAACTGTAGTTCTACTTCCAATACTATTGGAATCTCTATTTCTAAAACCATGCATCTAGATGAAGATGGAAGAGTTATTTTGCTAAAGTTGAGGAAATTAATCCTTCTTAGGATAGCCCTTTCCTTAACGGAACCCGGTTGCTAGCTCTATGGAGTTCCATTCCTAATCTCTATATACTTGGTAATAGTAATATCTTTAGACTGGAACTCCCTAAATGGGACACTGCTACCAACTGGGTGCTGATGGACTTTTCTTCATGGGCAGTCACAGAACCCTTATATTCATCCACAGATTTATTTTGGGGACTAGGTTTTCACCTTACCCCCAGTTATAGCGAAACGGAACACAAGCTATACTCTAATGGAAATAATACCTCCAACATTACCCAAAAGAAGATGGGAATATAGACAACAAACACAAAGAACAAGGGAGATTTCCTACATCCCCTACCAATTGACCGTGCAGTAGTATTAACTCAATCAAATGGTTGAGTTCGAACACAAGAGGACAACTCATTTCTCAATCAGAGGGAGGGTCAGATTCTAAGAGTCTTGTCACCTTTTTGTTGTTGCAGGAAACGTGGGCAATGTATGATTTTGTAGTTGATGGTTTTAGGATAATATATCAACATGCTACCAAAGGTTTGCGTGGAGCCCAATGGGGGGACTCACTATTGGAGCAAAGTAATTTTTATCTGTTAGTTCTTACTGCTTAGAAGTAAACTCACAATATGTCTTACCCGCTGCGATACATTTCGTCCCATTCCTTAAAGATATATTGATTATTAATGTATATTCACCTCCTGGTGATAAGGTCAACTAAATAGTACATACCGTTGACAAAATTAATTAATTCCTGGCTTATAGACCACCCGAGAGACCACATTTTAATGGCTGGTGATTTAAATTCCCCCAGTTTGGGCAAATATACACTTACCCAAACTGACTGCTATCATGCAATTGAAGCTGTCCCTCCTCAATTGAAGACCAAAGATTATGGGTGAAATGGACTCAACCTTTTCATGCTTAGTTCATCCCATGCTTAAATAATAAAAGATCAAAAAATAGTCCATAGGCGCCCCTCTGCGAGAATGAACACGGCCCATTGACCTGTTCTTTGGGAAGGTACCCACTCGAGAGACCGCAGCCACACTTTAGCTCACTGTACCTTTCACAAATGGGACATATGCATTTGCATATCAGTCTTTGTCCCGCCCATGTGGGCAGTCCAGCAACAAAATGCTATGCCAATTCCCTTCTGAACAAGAGTACCAACAGCAACCCCATACACGTGTTTCAGACTTGTTGGGCACAGCTCCACCTCACTGATGATAGCGCCTATGACTACATTTTTGATTAAATAATAAAAGTTACCATCCCCAATTTAACCAGGAATACCTGGACGAATGCTACTAGTATATCAAACCTGGACTAGGTTTTCATGGACCAGGATTTATGGAACAGGTCAGGTCCTATGATGATTTCTTTCAACACTCTAAGTGACCATGTGGTTTTAACATGGTCACTTGAGATATCTCACAAATACATAATGACCCATTATAATGTACCTATTCATGTCACTCTTAGTGGGAACACTATCACCTGGAATAAGACAACGTTAGAAAGTCTGAATACACTTATTTTGGAGAATAGTACATTGGTTTATCTTTGGTTTAAGGACAATCAATGGTATTGAGTAAGATGATGAGATTATTGAAATCACATCTCCAATTGAACACATTGCAGGGTAGGGGGACTGGTGTTCATGCCGGTTGCTTTGTCAGAGATTAAAACTAAGAAGAGGTTCTACCAATGCCAACATGGAACAATTGATAAAAACTGGTTGAAGCTGCATAAATCCTCTATTACGAATGTTAATTGGATTTATATCTTCAAATTATTAAATTTGAGAGACCAGAAAATATTTTGGGCTAGGATTAGAACTAGTATTCGAAAATGGAAACTAATTCAACTACCATTAAGGATTGGACCCATGCTGTGAACAATTTATTTTATACAAATTGCTCTATTATGAACAATAGTTATTTTCATTTGTCGTCCAATGCTTTTTTCGCTACTCTGATAGCACTCTACAGTTCAAGGGCCCCTGGGCCTGATATGATTCCTAATAGAATATTCAAGGAGAACATACCCTTTTGGGCCTCTATATTTGTAAAGCTATTTAGGCAAATCCTACGAGATGGTATTATTCCATCTAGCTGGATAAAATCCATTATGGTCCCTGTCTTTAAAGGGGGACCATACTAACACCGCCAACTATCGACTTCTGGCTATGGTAGACGCAAGTCAAAAAGTATTTGCTACTTTGCTCTTGAAAATGTTAAATCTTTGGATTCGAGAAAAAAGGATCTTGTCACCTTTTCAAACTGGTTTTCAAAGCGGTATGAACACTTTGACCAATATTAGCTTATTTAATTATTTTATTATGGCTTCCAAGCAGAAGAAAAATTATCGACTATATGTGTGTTTTATAGATTTTTCCAAAGCCTTTGATACAGTTTCCATGCCTGACTTATGGGTTAAACTTATGGATTGGGGTATGGATCCTGTGTTATTGCATTTCATTACCGCTCTTTATTCAGATACCACTGTTAGAATTACAGTTAGTAATGATGGTGCTCTCACCCCAGACGTCATTACAAATACTGGTTTCAAACAGGGATGTGTCCTAGCTTCAACCTTAAATAATCTATATGTGGCGGGCATGGACCACTACATAAAGTCTATTCGTAATTTCCCTCAATCATTGGGACCACTGCAGTCCCAGATCCATGCCCAAACAAATCACCTACAAATAAATGAATCAAAAACCAATATATAACATTTTCGTGATAAAACTAAAACTAAAATTGGCATTCCCACTTGCAACATAAATGGTACCAAACTGGAGGTGGTGGATACATACACATATCTTGGATCCCCATTAAGAACACTCCTTCCAATGATTTTTATACCACCAACCTTCGATCGAAGGTGCTAAAAAAGTGTCTCCTACTCAGGAGCATCATGAACAAGAAAGGTGGTAATAATATTGAGGGACTGCTAAAGGTTTATATGGGTAGCATCAGAGGTTGCATCCCAATGACTCCTAGCATTGTCAATGGTCTCTCAACATTTCCAGAAAATCTACTAGAGCAAAATAGATAAATTGGAGGCAAAACTATTATGCACCATTTTGAATGTACCACAGATGTTTCCTGTGGCGGTGCTCCCTATGGAAATTGGCACTACATCCATTAGAATTACCCATATGATACAAAAATGTGCTCTTTACTTCACCATTCTATTGACACCTATGGAAGAAAAATCTATTTATGGTCTCTTGGCGGAAGAGTATAACAAAAATAGCGATAATTTATTTTCTTGATAAACTTAATATGGATTTGGAAGAGACATTATCTATTCCTAATAGAATGATCAATATCAATAGGAAAGCCAAACAATAGGACTGCGGTATGAACATAGATTGTCTATCGACATCTGTTATGTGTGGGGAGTATAGGACACAAGCCTTTAGATCAGCGACTCCCTGCACCTACTTGACCAAAATGTGCTTGAATGAAATTAGAAGATTAATTATTTATCTTCTTTATAACATCCTACCCACTTTTGAGCATGCACAGCGTTGGACACATATCCTCAGAACGGAAAGGTTATGTTGGTTATGCGGTAACAGTATTGAAACCTCAAGACACATTCTTACCCAATATGATATATTATTGAAGGAGTATTCATTAGGCTACAACAACTTAGTTTCTAATATTATACATGGTCAGGAAAATCAATTTTGGGCTGCAATTATTTTGGCAGAAAATGTTGTTGTATCTGGTGCTGGCTTCTATGTTTGGAAACAGGCTACCTTCCGAATAATTTCCCATTAGTTGATATATCCTTGGATTTTAATGCTTTTTATTCTGTTTTTATAATTTGCTTTGTTATGAAATCAGTATTATTCAGTTCTCATATTTATCGTTTTATCATTCATCATCCTAAGATGTGAAATCTATTTTCAATGCTATTGATTACTATTTTGTATTTTAATATGTGTAAAGGTTTGTATTAACCATTGACACAAATAAATACATTTTTTTTTAAAAAGTGTGAAATAGAACTTCCTAATGAGCTTCAATATGAAGAGAGAAACAATTCCATTGGGTCGCGGACATTTTACATTCAACCTTCCAATATGCTTTGTCCTCTTCCACTGCATTTTGCCAAGAGCTGCACCACTGTCACAGGGTGTCCTGGCTGCATCTGGACCTCACTGATCAGATCGTGTTCATTTTGCTTTTTAAAAAACAACAACTGTCCAGTCACTCGCCTAATCCTGAATTCCTGTGAATGGAGTTGGTGACTATGTGGGCCTTTAATTTAACCCTCTACATTATTAACAGCTTTGACCTTCCCCTTCAGCACTGCAGAGTGCTGCCTTTATCTGCAAGCAATCTTCTGAAAGTGAATGATTTCATAGCAGTTGTAAATCAGATCCTTATATAACATGAATGTCATAAACAAATGTGCCTTCTGGCACTAGATTTTTAACCAATGTGTGTGTTTGCATTCAATCCCTGTTAAAATGAGCTTTAGCAAAGCCAACAGCGTGACTATTTTAGAGACATAACATAGCATTGGACAGAGACTGCCATTATTTGCCCAGGTACTCCCACCATTTACCAGCTGTGGCTATCTTATCGCCAAGTGGTACCCTTATGGCAGTGCCTGGCAAATGCCTATCTGACGCATGCACAAAATCCAAAACTGTTGGCTTGGACAATGCTTAAATGAGAAGCGCACTTGCTTAGCCGAGATTACTGATATTTCCCTTGAATGAATCTTTGGAGAGGGTTTTCCATGTCAAATGGTTAATCAAAGCATCCAGTGCAGTGCTGGACTGACCTACACTGACCTCTGGCGATTTCCAGGTGGGCCTCTGCACCCTGGGCCCTTTTTGTGAAGAATTGGTTATAAAGATTCCAGTATGTTGTTCCTCACTCTTAACAAATGTTATATTTGTTCTATGACTTTCTATTTTGTAATCCTGAATAGGGCAAATGTGTTTTAAAATGTACTATTTAGACTAATTTGTCTAAATGCTATAGTATGAGAAACCACAAGCCCCATTTAAAGGGGTTTAGCTTGTTTCTACAGTGTAATATGGGGCCCTGATGAAAACTATGTCCACAGCCACTTTTGATTCCCAGTACATCCCTGATCCAGTTTTTCCTAATATTAAGAAACTGCTGCACTATTATAACTTGGGCAGAGAAAATCAAATGTGTCAGAGAATGGGCATAAACTGCTTGAAAATGTGATTTACTTTACAAATGCTAGCATACATTTACTTAGCATCATGGTTTTCTGTTGGCAAAATAAGCCTGACAGCCAAGGGGGTCAGCATGGAAAAGTATTGTGACTGGCTGCCTGGTATTCTTTTGGAACAAGCAGAATGATAAAGGGGGTAAACCCTGGGCTACCTTGTTGTGACTGTACCCATAACATTCTTTGGGCATTAGTCAAGCCGTGATGGCATATACTAATGTGACTGGCTGCATGATATTCCTTGGGCGCGCACACACAATAGGATAAGGGGGCAGCACTTGAATCTATCATTCTGACTGGCCTAATGGTATTCTTTGGGGCCAAGCAACGTAAGAGGAAAAAAATGGCCTACATTGTTATGACTGTGATATGTTTTGGGCAAAAGCAGCACGATGGAGGAGAGTCAAATTGGCAAATATATTCGTGACCAGCCTCATAATATTCTTTGAGCACGACCAGGAGGAACATGTGTTTTACAGTGCCAATGATGGCAAAGATTGTTGAGACAGTCCTGATGATATTTGGTGGTGTGATGAATCCTGCGGTATCATCCCTGAAATCCCAGTAGTGGTCTCCTCTCATATGGCCAGGGGAAAAGCAGTCGCTACCTGATCGTGACTCTGGGGGCGGTATCATGAGGGAGGACCATATGGAAGGAGATATATACCAGGGGAAGGGGTTACTACAGTTATAGAGAGACATGATTCTTACAATCTCCCTGAAACCAAAACGGTTCAAACACTGATGGCTTATTGTAAAGTGGAGCCAATTGTTTTAATCCATAATCTACACAATGTTCACATGACCTCTTTTGACTTTGACAATCACCGTTCCAACCAATACGTAAAACCATATTGCCCTGAGAAGCATAGAAAATATATTGACCGCAATTCCCATAACCGCTGGGGTACTGAGACAAAGAAGAACAGAGTCAATATGGAGGAAATGTGACTTTGGACGTGAAGTGCAGTCTAGTTGTGACAGGCTAAATCAGCTGCGTGGTCCATTTAAACCCAAAGGTTGCCTACAGCTGGGGGATCGAGAAGGAATAAAGGGGCTGCAGAGTACACAGAGCAAGAAGCAAGACCAGTAGCAGGGACAGTCCAGAGGAGAGGAGACGCGGAGAGAGCAGTGAACGTTTGCCTGCAGCAGGGTGGTGGCATTCTGTACCGGAAGGGGAGAGACGCTGGTACAGAAAAGCTGAATGAAGCGCAGCAGAGGCAGGGGAGGCGAGGCCCTGCAAAGCCGCACAGTTTCCAGTGGTGATGAAAGCAAACACTGACACAGGAACCAGAAAAGCCTCTGCTCAAATGGGGAAGCCGGCCCAGTGACAGACTCTGGCAGCAACAGCACGCTATACCGGTGAGTCAGACAGAGTGAGAGGGGCCCCCGGGACATTCAAAGATGGTGAAAAGTATTTGAAGGACATTTTTTAAAATCCACCAAAGCAAATTAAAAGGCAAATACAGTACACTTCTTCTGACATGAGATGTCCGTTGGGGGGAAACCTGGAACCAGCATTGTCCTAAGCAAAGAGACATTGTGGGAGAGATAAAGAGACAGAGGTTGTGCAGTTCTCCTGACCTGAGATGTCAGTTAGGAGAAATCTGGTACAAGCATTGCCATGAACCACAAGAGATTGAAAGAAAGGGTGACAGACAGAGCTTGAGCAGCCACTCATATTATATGTCTGCATGGGGGACATCGGTGCAAGTAACCACTGAAGTCAACAAGTTGTGTTATTTATATCTGTGTGAATCAAGAGTAGGATATTCCTGTCGGGAGAGTAAACCGGGATATCAAAGGATTGAGCTGAGAAAAGGGTTCTATGAAAGACATTTTGTTTTACCATTCTGAGAAAAGGGTTCTATGAAAGACATTTGGTTTTGCCATCTTCCATCAAAGTTTTCTGTGGAAAAGATATGCGTTTCGCTATCCTGAACAATATTCTATTGATGAGACATTTTTGCTCTGCTAAGCCGAAGAACACATTTTCTTTTTGTGTAACGAGACATTTTCTCATTTGGATAGACCAATCTTGGAACAAGATATATCCAATAGGCATACTGGACTGTTTCAGGGTAAGGGAGCCAACTCCTGAATATAAGGATTGCTTTGTTGGAATCACTTATTTGAACGTTCACACTCTGTTAAATTGGAACCTACATGTTGATGTGAGGGTCAGATATAGTTTGGACAAAACGTCATCTTGCTTTAGATTTGGTTTTGTAGGTAGGGACATTCTCATTAGGATACAGACGGTGATGGCCAAAAATGTCGCCCTCACAATTACGACAGCCGAAAATGCCGACTTATTTTTAGACCCCCCCCTTACACCACATATATATGTGGGGGGGGTGGTATATGATCTAATATTATTATGGGAGGTGCCAAGGGGTCTCCCCCCGCATATATACGCGGTGTAAAGGGGTTTAAAAAAATAATAATAATAAAGTCAGCATTTTCGGCCGTCGCAATTGTGAGGGTCGCAGTGACCACATAGATCCGATACCGACAGATAGGCCTTTATCCCACCTTTTGCTTTAATAAACATGGAGAATGTTAAGAACCCTACAACTTTGTGTCCGTCTCTCATTTCTGACCCCTCACAGTGAGCACAAAATGTTATATGTCGCTAGTACTGACATATAATGTGGCAAAGGCACATAGCTTTGTTTGGGGAAGGGCAGCATGAAACTGTATTGCAAAATGCTCCTTTGCACTGTGGGAAACCTGGATTCCATCGAAATATTTCATGTGACCACTTAAAGAACTGATGGTAAATTCTATAGCTTTTCACAGACTTCAAACACAACCGGTATCATACGATGCACCATTTTAATGCAGTATTATACTACATTTCTTGGGGCTAACCCCGAAACATCTGTGTTTGTTTTGGTCAGGAAAAATATTTATGCCCACTTTGAAAATTCACTAGTCACCATTAGACATAGCTATCTGAGAGAATAATGGTTGCACAGGAAAGCAACATAGTGGCTGCACACCCTATGTCTGTTCTATTTGCAGGGGCTCTTTGCAGTGATGCTCATGCGGTTTTCTGTTCTGTGTGTATGAGACCAGGCAAGTTGTAGTGTTGCTGCTGTTCTCAGTGGCAGAGGCAAAGTTGCAGCACATGCGATACCACGTATGCGAGAAGAAAACTAGCACTTCTGGTGTCCTGTGTTGTTTCTGTTTAAGGCAACCGGTAATGTCACTCTGAGGTTGTACACATTGATGCCGAAGGGAAGCTTAACACTGTTACCTAGTCTCTGCCTTTTTTTGTGAGGGGGAAGCTTGCAGTGCTCCTACCCATGCTGTACGGTCTGGGCGTGTGGGGTGGGGATGGTCAGGCTTGGCCGATGTTCTTTGTTAGCATTCTATTTGTTATGGTAAATTGTGTTTCTTCAGGAGAGAAATGTTATGTGGGATTTAATTTTAAGATTATTTAAAGTGCATTTCTATGTTTTATAAAAACCACAAAAAAACAGGGCCTCATTACACGGTAGGCGGTAAGGGTTTACCGGTACCGGTAAGGGTTTACCGGTACCGGTAAACCCTTACCGTCTTACTACGAGGTCCCTTTGCGGGTTGGTACATTAACGCCTGCTTTTAGCAGGCATTAAAAAACGAACCCGCAAAGGGACCGGGGTGCTAATTACGGTACCGCAATTTGTGGTACCGTAATTAGCGCCTTCCCCATTCCCATTATGCCCTATGGGGCAAAAATGGGAATGGGGAAGGGCAATGGAGGAAGGAGGAATTACCGCCTTCACAACCTTGGAATAGGGCGGTAAATCCCCTTTCCTCCAAGGCGGTTAATAGCGCCATGGTTTACCACCTACCGTGTAATAAGGCCCACAGAGTCTTGCAGAGATGGTACATTTAATGGGATAAATCATATTCCTGTCTGCTAGCTTTCAAGACTCGTCAGCAAACAGTTGGAGTAAAGGGAATGTTGTAGGTCATTCGCACTATGCGAGGGCACTGCATGGATCTGAAGTGGCGGGGCATGCAGCTGCCGGGGTGACGAGGAGAGCGGCAAAATAACCTTTTGCCTAGAGCGGCAAAGTTCCTTGCACTGGCCCTGGTGAAATGGCAGCAGCCAAGGCTGTGTTAAAATATAAGTGCTATAATGCAGCCATCGGATTGTGTAAGGCTTGGTTGAATAAAGAGAAAAACTAAGATTTAAGCTCCTTTAGCAATCTAAGGTGCCTGAGGAAAGAAATTAAAGTGAAAGCAATCAAACGGGGGAAAGAGGCAGAGAAGGAAAAATGAAATTAAATAAGCTCTCCTCACTTTCGCTATGTACAGACTGTCGGTCACATGAGCAAGGTCACATCACTAGGATTAGATTGCCAGCCTGCAGACGGTGACTGATGCTTGTTAGACTAAATCTATTGCTTCTGAACAAACGCATAAAATGGAAAAATGGGGAAGCCAAGGTTCATGTCACATGGTGTAGGACAAAATATCTTTTTTTTTTAATTCGCCCTCATTTTTAACGTTCCATAGACTTTGGCTTAGACTTTTTTTCAGGGCAAATGACATAAGGACATGTTGAACAGCAATGTGGTATATGTTGAACTGCAAAGACTCACATTTTAAATATAGTTTTGTGGAGTTTCTCAAAGGGGCAGATCTTTTTTAGGGGACGTAATGTTTAACTATGATGGATTATGATAAAAAGTTGTTGCAGTATTTATGTTAATTAAAAAATCACAACAAAAAATATACTTCTTCTGTTTTTAACACAGGTTTACTTTCACTAGCTTGGTGTTCCGCCTGTCCACCTGCAGACCATGTACCCCAGCAACCCCTTTCCCAAATTGTAGCCTAATTCCCTAAACCTTAGCACGTGTAGCAGGAGAAGCAACCAATCTGGTTGCCCCGATTGCAGGGTGAATCCCACGATCAGTCCGTGTTCCGAGAAGCCAGTTGGCTGCTTGCCCTGTCACGCCATGTTCCCACCTCTCTTCTCTACCTTCCTCTTGGGTGTCTGTTCCCTTCCCTCCCCCACTTACCTAATTTTTGCAGCGGCACCCCCTACGCCACTACAGTCGCTGCATGCGACAGCAGGCCACCATGGAAATGGAAGAGGGGCTTTCTATTTAAATGGCAACCATCGACTGTTCGGAGTTTCAACTCTTCTGCCTTTATACGGGCACGAGGCCCAGCACAATCCTCGAACTTCCTATCTCAAACCTTGGCAAAAAGCCATAAAGTTCGACCTGCTTCGGCCTGCAGAAATTCTAGGGGGGGGAGTTTTCCGCAAACCGCCCCACTGCCTATTCCTAGATGCAAGTTTGCCGATTGTGACCTGTTGTGATCTATTTTGCAAGAACGGCAAAAGGCCTTCCGTCGTGGGCCTGGCTGATTGGTTCGCTCTCCCAAGTGAAAGGATATTTGTTTTTCCTCAGGAGCATGTCTGCAGGCAAGGGGGAGGCAGGGTGTTAGCTGCGCACACACCAGCTGTGAAATGCTGCTGCTGACAGGCCCAACAGCTGCGCAAATTCAATTTGAAACACTCCATGAAAGGAACGATAGAGCTCAGCCCTGCGGTGGGTTTCACTACGGCGCTCTACATTATTCAACACAAGTTTCACAAGAATTCAGAGAACACACCTGACAGAAGAGTGCAATTAAAGGGGGGAGGTAAGGGAACAAAACACCACGCTTGGCAACGGTTTGGCAGCTTGCATCCGAAGGTTTGCGAAAACGCAAATGCGTATAATCATTTCTTTGCGAGGTGCCGGTCTTGTTCACACACATTTATAACTCAGTAGAAAGTCCCGCGTGACACTGGAATCTTCTTGGTGCGATTTAGCACTTGTCCAATAGCTCTCAAAAGGCTTGTGGCAGAGAACAAGGGCACTGACCGACACGCAAATGGAAACCGTACAATGAATAATGGATCGAACCAGAAGGACTCTCCAGAGGACTCTCCTCTGCGCAGGCTAGTGTCGCCTGCTGGAGGGGAGCGCGCCCTCCACGGCCTGCATTTGAGCTGGCCGCTGCATGAGCTGCACACAAAAAAGCAAAGCACAGCCTTGATGTACACAAGTAGTTTTGTCTGTGACTTGCCCTGCGTGCCAGCCAACTCAAGGAGGCGTGTTTAGTACTATAAGGTAGCTCAGCGAGTAAATGTGCTTGGTGCAGGGATCTGTGTGTAAATCAAAAAGGAACGCAATTCTGCAGATTCCTCTAGCCGTGCCCATTGTTCTGTACCTTGATTGTGGCATTGTTGATGGGAACCATCCAGATGCAGGCCAGTCCCAATCCCTCCAGCTGAAACTGCCAGGCCCTTCTCATCTGCACGACAACACCCCATGCCCGTGAGTATTTCAATTTGCACTTGATTCATTGATTTTTGAATTTATAGTGTGCATACTACATGGATCCAAGCAGAATCTGCATCTGGGCACAGGTGGTAGAATGATGACAGAGATCGTTACAAAGCTTTTATGCAAAAATATACGTTTTCAGTTTTTTCCTGAAATGGTTAAGGAGTCAATACTGGGCAGATCAAATGGTAGCGAGTTCCAGCACCGGGGCCCGAAGTTGGAGAAACGTCTGTCGCCCGAGGTAGCGGACCTGGTTAGAGGGATCACCAGCAGACATTTCTCAGTAGAACGAAGAGACCGAGTAGGGCTATAGTTAACAATTTTGGAGGGCAGCTAGGCGGGGGCCATGCCACGGACAAACTTGAAAACCAAGTAAAGAGTCTTAACAAGTCCCTCTGCTGCAGTAGAAGCCAACGCAGAACCCTGCGAAACTGCAAAACAGGTGATTTTCTGGGTAGTGGGAAGACCAACATGACAGTAGAGTTCCAAGCAACCTGAAGTCGCTGTAGTTGATATTTTGGAATGCCCATAAGTAGAGCATTTCAATAATCCAGCCTTGGGTTGCCGAGTGCTCCCACAATCATTCGGCAGTCATTTTCCAAGATAAAAGGTAGTAAAAACATCAACAACTTGAGTTGACCATACACTGATTTGACATTTTGATTGACATGTAAGTTACAATTCAGATCCGATTGTCAACTGCATCCCAGGTTCTTCACCTTCGGAGAGAACTTTGTAGGTACCCCAAAGAGAGCGGGACATGAAACAATTTGTGCAAGATTTGCATGCTTTTTCTTTAAACCCAATACAATTACTTCAGTTTTAAAGGGGTTCAATTGCAGTTTGTTTTCCAACATCCATTTCTTTAATTCTATCTGCGCAGGATTAAACTCGATAAAGTGCTTTCACCGGTTAATTTAGCTAGACATAGATTTGAGTGTCACCGGTTTATGAACGATATTGTAAATCAAATTGGTCAAAGATATTTAAAAGCGGGCAGATGTAGACATTAAACAAAAGTGAGGACATGGAGGAGCCCTGGAGAACCCCACAGATGACTGGTAATGGATCAGACATATACAAGCCTAACTTGACTTGCTGAAAGCGGTCAGTTAGGAAAGAAAGAAACCATTTCAGAGCATCGTCAGACACATGGGCAACAGAGGACATTCTTGAGATGATTGGAAATATTCAGTAAATTATTTTTTGCCCGACATTTATATTCAGCAAAATATTGTGTGACACACGCAAACTCGTTTGTGAAATAATGGATTATTAACTCATTTCTTACATGATTTAACAAAAACTTCAAGTTCTCCTGGGGTGGTACCTCCTACCCATTATTTGGACTACATTCTATATATGATCCTCAGAAGCACAGCCACAATTTTTCATTCGCATGAATTTGTTATCCAGTAAACTAAATTACGCTTAGTAAAATATACTGTGTTAGTACATCTTTAATGTACAACATGCACATGAGGGTAAGACATTTTTCATGTGGTATATACAAACTTACATAGAACATAAAAAAATATAATAAAACTATTACATAGTATATCATACAGTACACTGAAGTGCTGCTCTTAGTTTTCTATCATTGTCAGAAGACTACTATAATGATGACTGTTTTGTTGTAAGTCACTCTTTTTTGTGTGTGTCATAGTTTAAAAATTCACATTAAACCTTTCAAAAATATACATAAAAAGCCATACAAGTTACAATGCATCATATTACAAAACTTAAAAAAAAACCTTTTTCTCGTGTATATATCTTAACTACATGATCAGTAGAATCAGTAAACAGACCCAGTTCATTCTCATATTTACCACGTTAGCAAAACTACCACTCCACAAAACCCAAACATTTCAAAACTCCTAAAACCAATTTAATCTGTCTACCTTCATAGCAATGTTGCCGAAGCAAATCTTCTATTCGCCCATCATCTACGCACTCCCCAATACCAATCTCACAACCTCTGACAATCCCACACACTCTAGCAATAGGTGTCCTAACGTCTCTTTTATGCAATCTATTTTACAAAAACGACACCAAATTGGGATGAGTACTGGCATCCCTAATATTATTATATATTTCTCTCGTCAGGATGAGATTCGAGTGAAATCTTAGGAACAGTGCTCTTAATCTGCCATTTGGGAATTTACTCAAGTACCTTGGCAAGTAACCCTGTTTCTTCTGCTCTAGCAAGATCCGGATATAATTTAAATCTCCATAAATTAGCACAGGTGTTGATTAAGTCACCATTGCAGAGCGTTTCTTAACCACCTCTGGGGTTTCAATAAAATGTTGATGGGTACATCACACCTCTTCTAACAAGGATCTTCATTTCCTATCCCAAATGACCAAACTCTGACATGGCTTTTGCAGTATGGAATCCCTAATCTCGGGAGGATAGCTCAGGGGCAACATGCTCACCTTGGAAGCAAAACGACAGAGCAACACAGGTATGATCCCAGGGTCCGCAATTAGAAACCTCTGGCTATTAAGCGCGTTATAGATAACATATCAAATCATAATATTACAAAAAAGTGATTCCAAGGCAGGGCAGATCACCTTCTTATATAATAATATATTTCATTTCCCCCTGACTTCTAAGGATAAAATACCCAGTTTATAATGAAGGGCCATAAGTGGTACATAGTTTGGAAGGCCAAGAACTTTCCTCCACAAATTTTCCTGTAGACCGCTAATGACTTTATTATCGACAGATATCATTGTGTCCAACAACCTTCATTTTGTAGTATTTGACTAGGGGTGGAAGACAGTACCTCCATATTTCCTGTGATTCATTTCATTGTCGTCTTTTATTCTTAACAGCTTTGCAGCATCTCCCGCTCTCCATTTACAATAGATCAGGGTCCTAAATTACATGAAGTTATCAACATAATCAATAGGGGTTTTAACCAGCATCCATATAAAACCAATCCTCCTTCTCCTTCTACTCTGAGAAAACCTCAACATTTTCGTCTTGGCCTTATGTATTACCGGTCCATTCGCTGTTGCATAACAATGTATATCCGCTAACATTTTCTTCATGCCCCTCAGGGTATGATTCAACGACAAGATAGGGTCAGCATACGCCAACCATCGTATTCTCTTTCTACCCAAAGACAGAGACCAAAGGCTAGATCTTCAATAACATCACCCATGTCTGACATATAAATGTTGAAGAGGCAGGCAGCCAAAACGCACCCCTGCCTCGGTGTTAGGGAGAATTCTCATTCTATGGCTAATTTCCCTTACCTATATAGTCCCCCAGCAGCTTTGCTGGATTTGAAGGGTTTGTTTCTTTTTCCTAAGAGTGAGGCTCTTTTTCCCCCACTCTTAGGCACTTTTTGCTATGTGTGTTCTAGGCTATTTTTATGTTTCATGTCTATGGGATTTTTCTCACCCCCATAGAAACCATCTTTACTGACATGTGTTACACAGCACCCTTGGTGCAGTGACACAGGGGTGTTGTAGCAACCCCCATAGACTCCATACCCTGGGACTGACTACTGTCTCCCAGGGCATGTAATGTCCCAATTGACTTTACTAGTCAATTGTTATGAACTAAACCAGTACAAACCATCTTACTATGGAGGTACTGAAAAAGGTTAATAGTTTTTCCCTTATGTTCATTTTCGAGAGGGTACTGTACAGTCCCGCTCTCAAAAGTTTCTGGCTGGTGGCAGTGGTTACTACCGTAAATATTCGACCGCAAATATTACCCTATGGGATTTTCCCATTGTTCGAGGCTACCATTTTTTCTGACAGCCTCTAACATACCGCCTGAGTATTTTAATATTAACTTTACTCCGGTAGATTTTTATTGCCAGAACTTTAATATAACTTCTTTCTCGTGTCTTTCTCTAAACTCCTAACCCAGGTCGGGGATCCTTTGTTCATCCTTTTGGCGGGCTTCTAGCCCTCCTTTCGGTGCCACTGAGTCTGGGGTGGGACTATTGTGTGGGAGGGGGAGTAGGACCCCTGGACAGGGTTGCCTCAGCAACCCATGTTGCACTCTATCCTGATAGGCTGGAGGGTCTCCCGCCAAGATGACCACTCCACTGTGTGAGTGACAGCTAGGGAGTATGAATGGGGATCTTTTTGCATAAAAGCTGGGTCCTGAGGACTGGAAGAGCAAGACGTCGCCACTGGAACTAAGAAGCCGAAGAGGAGAGAAGCCAAAGACATCTGCAACGACTGAACCACCGGTGAAGCCCTACTGCAGCGTCTCACCACTTTTCTCCACACGACGAGAGAAGATCTTCCTCTGCAAGAGCCTTCTTCCCTTGAGCTGGTGGGCCAACCAGCTTGCCAATTGCCTTCCCGGATATGCCTTGTTCGAATCTCCCGTACCCTGTACTCGGAGGCCAGATAGCCAGGCACCAGTCCACCCGGACCGCGATTTAAAGGAGCGTGCCTTTTATTCGTCGGGCAGCACCGCGGCTGGTTTCATCCCTGGGTAGTGCAGTAACCTTCCGCCACGACAAGAGCCTCTCTTTCTCTGTTGGATCACCCGAACTGCAGGAACTACCAGGAACAACCGCCACTGCAGGAGCCACTTCTTCATTTAAAGGTACATTGTTCCGCCAGGCCGCCCTTTCTTCGCGGTAGCACTAGAGGTGTTTTAAATCCTTTACCTCCCTGTTGGGTTGGCCGCCCCCCTCTCTTAACATTGTATTTTCAACTTCTGCATCCACCTCTACAAAATCGTTAACCAAAGACTTGACTGCAGCTAATGGACTAACACCAAAGCCGTATACCCGTTATGTCCCAATTCAAAGGTCAGACAGGGTGAGGCAATTCCTGACCATCATGCACACCTGACTTCCATTACATTTTCCCACACGGATAGAAAGTGGAGCACAGGAGCCCACTCTGAGACAGGCAAAGCACACGGGAAGCAGCAGTTCCAAGATGGCAGTTCAACACGAGGTGAAAGACGCCAAAACAGAAGGAGGGAAGTGCCCTTGACCTTTTTGATGAGGAACCGTTACTTTCATGAAACCACGAGAATAGAAAGTGCAAGACCACGAAACCAGGCTGAAAAATCCTGCATTGTGTGCCGGAGGTACCTGGGGCTCTCCCACTTCGATAATCAAGGCGGGGAGAATCGCTTACTGCCGTAGTACGGTCCTTGGCTCCTACAACAAAGCAGCACCAGTGAGATCAACACAGCCGTTGGGTTGGGGAGGACAACACCAGACCGGTCTGTGTTGAAGCCAAGATTGCAAGCGGCAACATTGTATGGTGAGCGCTGAAGCAAACAGTGCATGAAACGCATGTGATAACCAACGCGAGCAAAATTGAACAACAGATGAGTGACTGAACTTTGAAACCAAGATACAATACCTTTGACAGAGTGGTCCGGCACCGCGTGCGTAATCATTCGAAGGTCTCTGTTAGGTATCCAACTGAGAGTTGACAAAGGTGAACGAGTGGCAAAGAACTGTGCATCGAAGTGGTCTTGCAATGCGTCAAGCTAAATCCTGGGCACAATTGAAAGTCTTCTATGTTGATACTGCCAAAAAAGTTGATGACAAAGTAGAAAAAGTTGGTCCAAGCCCGAACGAGGGAGATCAGCTAAGAGATTTTGGTTAAATCAAGTTTGTGTTAAGTAAACAAAAATTGGTTTGAGCCCGGCAGAGGGAGACTGATTGAACATTGTGTTGAAATAGATCTGAGCCCAGCGGAGGGGGATCCGGGGTGAACCGCGAACCACCTGAGAAATTGCATACATGGAAAACCTACGAGCATTGTGTTAAGGGGGATCTGAGCCTGGCTGAGGGGGATCCAAGGTGAATAGTGAATCACCTAAGAAATTGAGCATGTGTGAAATCCTGAGAGGAAAATAACATATTGTCGCATCAGACCCTCTGAAAGAAGAGACTTTGAAAAGCAAAAGGGACTTGGGCATGGAAGGCCCTGATGCTAATGTTTGAACTGCACCCTCGTGCCAGAGAAGCTGGAGACGGTGCTAAGCTCGAGTGTGACACCTTGTCCCATGCTGAAACCATGGGGAAGGGAGGCCAATGGCCTGAACATCCCGACTCCTGACATAGCATTTCTTGGTCACTTTTCTTTTGCATAACATGTTTTCCCACACTATTTGTATTTAGAAGTAAGTAGTGGCAATAGGTTTATCAGTATAGGCCCTTTTATTTTAACAAGACACCACTAGGACTGCACTATTATTATTTGATGGTCATAGGTTGCTCCCATCTTTAGATTTAAAATTAGATAGCCATTTTTCAAACCCTTTTTGAAGTTCAATGAACACCCTTGAACTATTGTCACTTGTGTCTGTCTTACTGTTGATACCTTGCCTTCCTTACACCGCTCTGCAGATCCTCAAAGCCACATCAGTTCGGTCCAGAGCCCATGACCTCAGGTGGCAGAGGGCTGACCTCCACTCCCTGGACCACTGCTTGATGCAGCAGCATGGTGCAGGTTAGCAGATCCCACAGTGGTAACGGGGCGCCTCGATCCCCTCCAAAGCGCTGCTCAGTAACTCCAAGTGGCCATCAGACTGCATTCCCCACAGGGGGTCAACCCCCCCCATCCGTCAGAGCCGCCTTCAGGAGCTTCACGGGTGATGCGGGCTGCCATCTTGGCCGTGCGGCTTCCGAGAAGGACCCAGCCAGGAAAGGTTACTCTAGACCATGCCGCAGCTCCAAAACAGGTAAGCAGAATCAGGGGTAAGGGGGGATGAGCAAAGAACCCACATTGATACAGGGGGTTTTAGAAGGGGCAATACAGTGTTTTGGGTTTGGTTCCTGGCCCGGTCCATCGGTGCTCACGGATTAGGCATCTACGCGGTCCGCCGCTTGGACAGCCCTACCCCACTGTGGGTGCCGTTTCATGGAATTAGTATTTTGTATTGCTTGCGTCTTAGTATGGTTATGTCTAAATTTATGGCTTGTGGCCTACCCAGTACACTTTTAGTGTATATTTCCATTATTATAGTGTATTGTATTGATGATATTGGGCTGGGAGGACAGCTCAGGGGCAGCGTGTTTGCCTTGGAAGCAAGACAATGCAGAGCAACACAGGTTTGAATTCGGGTCCCGCACTTAGAGACTAGTCTCTGATATTAAGTCTATAAAAAAGATTAATTGATTGTGTTATGTGGTAAAGTCTTTTTCTACAATAGCAAGCAGAAGACATGATATGATAAATTATTTATAACATGCTTAATACCCAGAGGTTCCTAAGCGCGGACCCTGGGATCGAACCTGTGGTGCTCCATGTCGTCTTGCTTCCAAGGTGAGCATGTTGCCCTTGAGCTATCCTCACGAGATAAAGTGAACCAGAGAGAAACGGATGTATGAAGGGGTAAAAGAAGACAAGATAGACAGGATAAAGAGAGGGGGCCAGTAAGAGAGGTAATGGAACTGTGACTGGCTGACTGCATCTGAGGCAGTAGGACAGGATGAAGGGGAAGAAGTATTACAATGGTGAATGCCAGTGATGAAGAGGAAGGACTACTATGGTGAAGGAGTAGGGCTATGCAGAAGCACTGTAATGAAGGAAAAAGACTGATGGAGGAAAGGGACTGTGATGAAGACCTGTGACAAAGGAGAGCTACTGATGAACGACTTTGATGTAAGATAATAACTATGATGAGGGACTGATGAAAAAGAAAGACTGATGAAGGAGAAGGACAAGGGCTGTCACAAAGGAGATGGACCATGATGAAAGAAAATTACTTCAAAGAAGGAAAATGACTATAGCAAAGTATAAGGGGACGCACTAGCCCCTGCAGGGGGGCGCTCGAGGGACGTCCCACATAGCGGCAGGGCCCTGGGGATGGCCTACAAATACGGATGAGGACTGCAAAAGCGCCCTCTGTTGCAGCCCTCATCCGTCGAATTACCAGTCCTCCTTGCCGGCAGTATTGCCAGGTCCGCTTATTATAAGCGACTTTGGGCTTGTTTTTGCCTATAATATTTATAATATTTGGAGGTCGCTTGTCGCGGTTGTTGTCAGCTTGTTGAACCGTCTGTGGGCGTGTAATTGGGCTCGTTTATATTGCTGTTAAGCCCATTACACGTCGCACAGAGCGTCCTTCACTGGGCTGCTGGCAGCACTGATGGGATCGTTACTTACCCACCAGCTGGCCCATCAATGCCAAATGCCTAAACATATGCAAAAAAAAAGCGCACTTTAAAAGTTTGTCATGCAGGCAGACACACTGACATGTAAACATGTAAAGAAGGGTATTGGTTTAGTTTAGCAAGCGTCACTCTATAGCAATATTATCCTGGTGATATCCCCAGTGCTGACGCATTATCCACTAACATCCTTTATTTATTTATTTTTTGAAAACTTTTTTTGCAAGACTGGGTTAGAGGATTATTGGAATCTATATACATTTTCTCAGAAAGATGTATTCAGGAAGGCCATGTTTCTTTTCAGCTTCCAATTGGCCATGTTACAATATTATATAGCGCCTTGGATTAAGGCGCTATATAAAACAATAAATACAAAGATTTCAGGGCCATATTATTTTGCAATCTGGGACTTCTAGTCACCATGCAATAAAATATTGTTGTTCTAACACACTATGTCCGTGTTATGTCTATGTATGTTTTTCTTGTTGTGTTATGTTTCTTACTTTTGAGACCTTTCCACGTCTTTTTAGGTGCACGCTTGTTTTTTCCGCTTATTTGGATGGGAGTCAGCTTGTTTTGAGCTTGTTTTGGAAGGGCATTCAGCTTATTATTTCTTTCTGACCTGGCAACACTGCTTGCGGGATTTTGTTTGCTGCGGACCCGGATGATGGGATGGAGAAATTTGCCTGAGATCACAAAGCAGGCGGGTGGGTGAGCGGAGACTTGCCGGGAACAGGCACGCCTCGACCCCGGGCACTAAAACCAGGCACGACACAGTACAGCCTTGCACACTGCTGCCGGGCCATGCATGTCGGTGCGTGTGCCACCTGCCAGGACCAGCTCGAGGCTGGTGGGCCCTGTGCCAGGCTTCTAGAGGGGTTAGGGGCATTGGTGCAAAACTGCGGTGTATTCGGGGAGGATGGCTGGAATGCTACTTTACGGTGCCTTTTTCAGATCGGGATGGCGGGGTTGGGGTTTAAGTTTTGATTTTTCCCATTGTGTCTCCCGCGATCGGCTGCCGCACTAGTTCTTTTACGTATAGGGGGCGAAGGTCTGTTTTTACATGTCAGATACTATGCCAGGGGTGGGTTTCCTTTTTAAATACTGTAAGGAACGGTTATGACCAGTCGCACTGGAGTGCGTGGCACAATGTGAACCATGTAATGTTTTGGGTGTGATAAGGATGGGTTTAGCAGGTACAGGGTTGGGAAGTGCCTATCGCAGGTAGAGAAGAAAGGGCATTTTAAGCTGTGGAATGGTTTACGGTTTATTAACGTGGCAGGATTTTAGCCCGGGGTCATGCATCAGGGCTGCTGTGTGTTTGAGTTATAGAGGGGCCCTCGTGGCAAATGGCACCCTTTGCTCGTAGGATTCCGCAAGTGGCCTGCATTCTTGTCGGCTTTTGCCAATCGGCCCTCTGCTACGGAAATGGTACAAGGCGAGGCCGTGTTATGGGTGGTATGTGTGACGTCGGGTCCCTGGTAGTGTGTGCGGCCTGACCTCGGGGGTAGGCCTGGCTTGGGCCTGGCTTAGTGCGCCGCGTGCCGCGGTGCGCAAAAGAAGACGCGACCACACATTTTGCTGCATAAACCCAGACTGGCGTTCTAACGCCAGTTCCGGTGATTCCTTTATTTCCGGTGTGTCACGTGACACCACATTCCTGCCCAACTTGGAGGTGTTTACACCAATAATAACAACAAACATTAGAAAGGTACTGTGCATTCAAACTGACTCAGAGTTCATCTTGGCCGGGTTTTCTGTGGGTAAACTCCGTCCACCACGTATCCTTGGAGACGGGAGGACGGTCTGGGCTTCTCGCTCAGGAGGTGTCGGGTGTTTCTTCTCCCTGGCATGTCCGCCCTTGGGAGCTCAGGTTCAGTCCTATCTTCTTGCTGGTGTGGCGCCTCGGAGTCTCTTGACGTGGCATAGATTCTGGGTGATACTTTCGGGGCGTGCAAGGTGCCATCGTCTCTCTTCTTGGGGACGCTGGGCCCTCTTCCCACAGTTCGGGTGGTACTTTCCTGAAGTGTGACACATTTCTTGTCACTGTTTCGCTCCCTCAGGTGGCGGTGACCATGCTGTGGTTTGCCGCACTGACTGTCCACGGTTGGCGTTCAAAGTTGAGGGACATCTTCTTGGGCGTTGCCCGGTTTTTGACGATGACAGTGTCACCTGGCGTTAGCTCTCTGTGACTGGCTCGCCTGGCAATGCTTTCTTGTTCATTTCGCCTCAGTCGCATGGCATCTATAGCCGGGATGTCAGGTTCAGGGGCTACCCACTGAGGGTGTATGGGAAGCTCTGCTTGTATGGGTACCCCGAGCATGAGAGCGGCAGGGCTGATGCCTGTGGAAGAGTGTGGGGTTTGCCTGTGGGTCCTCAGGAACCAATATACCTCTCTCAGCCATGGATGTCCTCGTTCTTTGGCGATGCGAATGACCTTATTGAGTGACCACATGAATCTCTCGGCGTTGCCGTTCGCTTGGGGCCATCTTGGGGTGATTCGCTTGTGTTTTACATTTATGTCCTTAAACAAGTCGCGCAGCTCTTGGCTGGTAAATGATGGTCCTTTGTCGCTCTTTGCCTTTCTTGGAATTCCGTGTGTTGCGAAGATCTTTTCTAGCGTGAGGATTGTGGTCTCCGCGTTGGTGGACGCCACGTGTTCTACCTCAGGATACCTGCTGTACTCGTCATTCACCACGAGTAGATATCCTTCGCCGGCAATTGTACAGTGGTCCATGCTGACTGCATCCCACCGCTTGCTGCTTCTTGGAGCACTACTGATGGGTTCTGGGTTCTCGGGCCTTCTGGAGGCTTGGCAGGCTGCGCAGGATTCTACCAGCTCTACTACCCGTTGTTGTATGTTGGGCATCCACATTCTGGACTTTAGGTATGCCGTTGTTTTGACAATGCCCTGGTGTCCACTGTGAGCTAGCCGGAGGGCTCTCTCCTCTAGTGATGCTGGCAGTATGATTCGGTGGCCTTTGAGGAGTACCCCTTCGGGGGCAACAGAGAGTTCATGTCAGATCCCGAATATTGCTCGGAATTTGGCTTGAGCTGACGTGGTGCGTTGGGCCATGGACGTGAGGTAGTTCTTCCAATTACCTGACTGGATGGCGGTGGTGGTATGTTGCAGAATGGGATCTGCTTCCGTATCACATGCTACTTCTTGTAAGGTAAGGGCCCGTGGTCGAGCGCAGGCGACTACGTGGCACACGTGTTCATCATTTTCCTTCGCATGGCGTTGTTCTCCATCAGTGGCAGGCCTCGGGTGACAGGACAGGTAATCGGCTGGGTTGTCTGTCCCTGGGCGATATTCAACTTCTATATTGTAGGGCTGCAGTTGCAGCATCCATTTCTCAATGCGTGCTGGTGGGTGAGGAGCCGACCCTCGGAATATCGGGATCAGGGGTTTGTGATCCGAAAATACCTTTTCTTGCTTGCCTAGCAGGTACACTTTGAAGTGACGGCATCCCCACAGGATAGCGAGTGCTTCTTTCTCTATGTGTGCATAGTTCTGCTCAGGTTTGGTGAGTGCCCGACTGGCAAGTGCGATGGGGAACACGTTGCCTTCATTGTCTGTTTGGGTTAGTACCGCCCCAAGGCCAACCGGGCTGGCATCCACAAGGAGTTTGGTATGCCTTTCTATGTTGAAGAATGCCATGCTTGTGGAGGCTGATAATGAGTCCTTAATTTGTTGAAATACTTGTTGGTGGATCGATGTCCATTCCCACTTCTGGTCCTTCTTCGTTAGTTATCGGCTTGCGATACTGGCGAGGTCTGGAATGAACCCCGCGCAGTACGTCGCCATTCCCATGAAACTCCTCACTTCAGTGGCAGATTGAGGTGCCTTGGTGTTCTTTATGTCATCCACCTTGGAGGGGTCAGGTGTTACGCCTTTTGCATTGAAGATGTACCCAAAGAAACATAGTTCTTCCTTTGCGAATTGGCATTTTTCTGCGTTTAGCGTCAGGCCCGCTTCTTCCAATCTGCCCAGGACTGCTGCCAGGCGTTTGTGGTGCTCACTCTCGTTTGACGCGTACACAAGGATGTCTTCGCTGATGTTTGTAGTGCCCTCTAGGCCAGCAAGGACTTTGCAGATTTCGTGTTGGAATACCTCTGCAGCTGACGATATCCCGAAGTTAAGCCGTTTATACCTTCTTAGACCGAGGTGAGAGGAGAATGTGGTAATATATCTAGACTCTCTGGCTAATCGGAGCTGGTGATAGCCGGATCTAAGGTCAAGTTTGCTGAATATTTTTGCTCCTGTGAGGTCCACGATGAGCTCATCTATCGTTGGAGTTATGTGGTGTTCTCTTCCGATGGCTGCATTGGGAAGCCTCATGTCTATACAGATTCGTACTGCGTTGGGTTGTTTGGGTTTTTGGGCAACCACCATGGGGGATACCCACGGGGTTGGACCTGATGTCTTTTCTATTATTCCAGCTTCTTCGAGCTTGGCCAGTTCCTTCTCCACTGCCTCCCTCAGGTGGAACGGTATCCGTCGGTGTCGGACGGCTTTCGGTTCGATGGTAGGGTCTATGTGGAGCTTGATGGTTCGGCCTTTCAGGCATCCGATGCCTTGAAATATCTTCTGGTATTGTTCTAGTAGGCCGTCGAGTTCTTTGTGTTGAAGGCTGAAGGTGAATTGTATTAATTTCAGTTTTTCCGCTGTCTTACAGCTTAGCAGCGTTTCACAGCCAGCATCCGCGACATATATGCCTGCCCGGCAACTGGTGTTGTTATGAGAAAAGTCCAATTTAAAGGATCCTTGCACTGGTAGTATAGTCGGACCTTCTTCTCATGGAGTTTGGGCTTCGGGCAGAGCCTGCTGAATGCTGTCGTTGGCATTACATTCACTGTTGCGCCAGTGTCGATGACTACTTTTAGTGGTTCTCCGTTGGCGATGATTGTGCATGATTGTCTCCTCCGTTGTTGGGATCGATGTGGTTCAACGGCCGAGATGAGGTGCACCCGGTGTATCCGTTTGTTCCCTCTTTTCCGCCTGTCTTTGTCTCTCCTATCGGGGGATTCGCTGTCATCGCTGTCGTCACTCTCGCTTGTGTCCGGGGATCTTTGGGAGTGATCAACGGCTCTGGCCTTTCCTTTCTTGTTAGGCTGGTATGGATTTTCTCTGGGTGCAAACTTTTTCCGGCGCTCTTGCCCTGGTCGCGGAGTTGGCTCTCTGTCGTTTCGGTTCGGCGGGTTTAGACAGACTGCAGCGTAATGATTGAGGCGGTTGCATTTTCGGCATGTTGACCCCCATGCGGGACAGAATTCACCTTTGTGCCACGGGCCAGCGCACCATTTGCAGGCTTTCTCCCTCCCTTGCGGCATGTGGGACTTTTGCTCAGGCTTCACACGAGTGTTCCGGTGTCTGGATATGGCTGCAACGTCTTCTGTCGGTTTTGGGCTGTCAAGTGGAAGTCTCTGGATCGCCGCTTCGATCACCGCTACCTGGTCTTCCGTCTGCTCACGAAGGCGCGCCATTTCCAGGATGCGGGATAGGCGTACATTCCTCTCTGAGAGGATAGCTCTCCTCAGTTTTTCTGTGGATATGCCGTTGATTATTTGGAGGCGGATGGCGAACTCCTCGTCAGGGAACTCGCAACTGACCGCCATCTCACGCAGGCGTGCATGAAATTTATCAACCGTCTCGTTTTCTCGCTGCCTGGCCATGCAGAAATTAAAGCGTTCATAGTCCGGGTTGAGGTCTGGTTTGAACATGTTATTGAGCACCGTCTTTGCAGCGTCGTAGTTGTTTCCGTCTCCGCGGTTTGGGATGGCGTTAAACAGGCGTAAGGCGGCAGCCCCGATGTTGAGCAAGAGGAAGGTGCATTTCTTCTTTGGTACTGTGATATCTCTTGCGTCGAGTTGCATTTCAAACTGTTGTAGCCAAATTTCCCAGGGAATGGCTGCTCCCGTGGTGAATGGGTCAAACGGAGGCATGAGCGTGGTGAGCGCTGGGTCGGGGTGATCAGTGGTGATGCTCCTTCTGGATGACGGGCTAGTGTTGACCCTGGAGGGGCTTGACTCTCTGCTGGACATGTTGCGTTTCTGGGGTGATGGCGCAGCCAAAAATGCAGGCTTGTAGGGCTTCACTCACCAGTGTCGTGATGCAGGTGCCTGGGTGCTTGAGAGGTGTCCTCCGTTGACTTTGTTGGCCTGGTTGTGCCTCCTGATATTTTCATTGTTCAAAAGGAGAAAAAAAAACCTAAATTGTTCTTGGTGAGGCGGGACTTGCTGCAGCCACTTTGTTCCGAGCGCGATGCTCCTAGAACGTTGGGGGGGCTGAGAACGAGGCTTCCAAAGTTTCCGTCGGTCCTGCGTGTAGATTTAGAATGTTGGGGGTGTGAAAACGAGGCTCGGATGGTGCGCGTGTTGATACGCGGCTCCGCTCACGGGCTCTTCATCTTCCCCTTCGTCGCCAGTGTGATGTTGGGTCCCTGGTAGTGTGTGGGTCCCGACCTCGGGGGTAGGCCCGGCTTGGGCCTGGCTTAGTGCGCCGCGTGCCGCAAAAGAAGACGCAACCACACATTTTGCTGCATAAACCCGGACTGGCGTTCTAACACCAGTTTCCGGTGATTCCTTTATTTCCGGTGTGTCACGTGACCCGGCAATAACTGGGCACGTGACACCACAGTATGGCGCCGGTGTTACAGGGTATGGCAATGCATGAGCGATGCAGTGTAAAGCACAATAAGGAAACATTTGGGCTAGAAATTGAAGTTAATTTTATGGCACAATCACCAGTGTCAGGGTTTATTATATTGTAATGATTACCGCACTAAAGATAATAATAGTGAGGGGCGAGACCGCTTGTGTACGGGTGATCCATGACCATGCTCCGGTTCATGGTTGTTTGGTGGTTTTCATTTTATTTAAGCCATCCACGTGTGTTATGGCCACAATGTGTTTGCTGGGTGACTTGCGTTGTGAGCTATGAGGGAATTTTTTCGTTTAAGAAACGTAATGTATATGCCCTGTTCGATTGGCTTTATATCACAATTTGTAGCAACACGTTGCTGGGCATTACAGGAACAATGCACCGCTTTTCTGGCTTGGGGGCTGTTTCTACCACAAATATTGGGACCACGAAAGGGTTTGCACGCATGGAAGTAGTGCCAGGTGCAATATGGTATTCACATTATGTATCACAGGGTCAGTGCGGGCGTGTGTTGCATATTAACAAATCAGTCGGGCTACAGAGGTCCGTTAGCGGTTATATCCTCATGCGGGTTGAAGGGGTCCTGTGAAACATTGCAAGTATTAAAGTCATTTTCAAGTCACGGGGGCAGTGTGGGCAAGAAGAAATTGTGCAGTGCATTATGGGAAATGCAGTCCAAATCAAGTAATATGGCGGGAAAACGTAGAGGCAGTGAGTTGGAGCGAGGTTCCATGAAGTGATGTTTACATCTGGTAGGAATTATTTTGTGTTGGTGGTATATTGTGGGGTGCACTTCAGATATCAAGTCTGAGAGAGTCCCCTTTTGGCTCGGCAGATTAAGGATTACGCCTAAAGGGCATGCTAAATTGCATGTTACGAGTATTTCGGAGACGGTTTAATGAGGTCTGTGTGCTTACAACATCATTGACCAGGGCGCGCACAGTGGAAACACAGGCCTTCCGTTCAGGGCAGAGACATCGTAAGAGAGAGAAGTCTTCTGGGGAGTGTGTATTAGGAGTTTGCAGGCGCTATGCATTCTTTGCTTGTCATTGTTGGTACATTTATAAAGATGGGGCACTTGGCATGCATGGGGAAAGTTTAGGCTGAATTGAAGTATATGCAGTTTCCGTACCGCTTTGTGTTATGTTTACCAAGCGGAATCATCGTACATTCCCGCAGCTCAGTGGGCATTTGATGTTGCATGAATGTTATTGGCAATATGGGTAACAACGGTTATATTTGTAGAACGCACTACAGCGCTGAAGCACCGAAGCACTACAGGAGTGTAAGTAGCCACAAGACAAACTGTGTTTGGCCAAGCTGCTGAGGTGGCAGCCACAATGGCTTTAGGTACAGCAAAGGGGCTTCGGCAAGGCCAGTCTCGCATTGCAAATGACTACATGGTGCACAAAGATTGGCTTTGTATTTTACTGGACGATGGTTAGGTGGGCAGCTCGTGCAGTGGCGCGAATGCACTTTCTGCGGCTGACAATAGCAACATTGGAAGAGTATTTCCCAATTTTGCGAACTGCAGCCATTTTTGTGTGGCCGAACAGTGCAGTGTTATTGCATGTGTCATTAAGGGAATATTTCATGTTTACAGCCGGGTTTCAATTTGAAGAATGTGTCCTTATGTGCTACATAGCCCCTGGGCACAATGTTTTTGTTAAAAACGTGTTCATTTTCGGGGGAGTAAAACGTGTTCAGTACTGCATGGAGGCTTGTTTTCTCACGGCCTTCACGCCGCGGTAGTCTTCCAAGTCATTTCAGGGAATTAAATACGGGATCTTTGTTTCCATGAGCGCCCCCATGAGGCAGGTCTCTTGGCTTGGTGTAGCCGTGATATTGTGACTTTTTGGCGCGCTTGACCTCGTTGTTGGCTTTGATGCCTTTGTTCAGGCTGATAGCTACAGGTGCTGCGGGGCTGGTGCAGGCACAGTGCTTGCTTTTATTTCGCTCTGTGTTCTTACAACATGGCGGAAAGTGCATAATATTGGAAATATGGCTGTACTCGAACATGCTTCAAGTAAACTGTTATAGTTGTAATGTGGCTAGGATCAAGGGGTTACACAGGTTGGGGGAAGGGATTTCATACATGCTTTCTTGGCATTATTTAAATACCGTTTATGCTGCTTTTGTTTAAAAGGAGGGGTTTGCAAGCTCGATCGTGAACGTTTGCAGTTCATTGTGCTTTCCACGACCGACTACAGTGCGGCATGGGAATATACTGTTCTAGATTCTTGGTTGGCTTTGCAATGCAAGGCTGAGTACGGCGGCGGTACCACAGGTGATATGGCAATTTGGGAGAGAATTAAATACATTATGAGATGAATTTATGACAGGATAGTTTATATAGCCCCTATACACAAATGTGTTTCAAAGCATGTACATGAGATACCATGTGTAGGGATATGATCCGGTTGGCCGCCGTGCCAGTCCCCCTCCGTCTGGGATTTCGCTGAGATTAGGGAAATGGGTCATGTTTAAAGGTTATTATGATGAAATTAGTGAAACACTTCGTGTTTTGTTTTGGGAAGGAGTTTTACATCGTAACTTCCATACAACAGTCGAATGGTAGTTCTAAGGTGTAAGGTGGCATCACGTGAGGGCCAAATAACGGTCTACCGTTCAACCCTCTGCCTAGGAGTACCACGAGGTACGGACACACGGCGGCCGAGTAAGGAGATACGGCCGCGCAGCACGGGGCCCTGGGCGGGATGGCTGCACCGGCAACCGCAGGGTTTCTTTGTTTCCCAGGCATGGCCTGCGGCGTTTTACTACATGTGTTTGTGGTGCGAGGGAGCTGCATGTCGACATATTGCAAACCGTGCTTTCTGTGTGGGATGGGCCGTAATTAAGTTATTACGATAAGGGGTAGACTGGTGCAGGCACAGGGATGGTTGTCCTTTGGGGCGAGTTGCAATGTACGCGTCCGTATGCAAGTGTTGAGTGACCCAGGCCAAGCCAGATGGCAGGTCATTTATTATAACACGCCTATGCACAAGTGTTCAAGGGATATGGGATCTGCATGCGGGCAGGTCATTTATTTAAAAACACATCTGACATAAGTGTTCTCGTCATCTTCTTGCTACATAAAAGATGTAAAGGGCTGTTACTGGGTTATGGAATGAGTTGTTTGGGAGCCATTACTTTGTGAACAATCGTGGCCTGACCGATGTGTTGCAATTTTCACCTACTATTGTAGGAGGAGGGCGAATGAATCAAAGGGGTGACATTTTATGTATTGGGTTGCTATCTATCCACAGTTTTAAGTTTCGGCCAAGCAGATCAGTATTAGAAGGGTGACAGTAGAACACCCATGACCAAAATAATGTATGTGCAAATACAAGTTCAAGGATGCATAAGGGGGATAAGGTCATTAGGCAAGCCGGGCATGGTACAGGTAATGAGCCCAATTTAAGGGTAAGGTGTGCTGCGTATAAAACAGGTAAAAGAGGCATTGCGGGACAATAAAGGTTGGATAAGGGTCTCCGTAAATGAACAATTCACTTCACATTTGAATTGAGGGACCTTTATTGAGATGGCTTTGCAGCAGCATGTTCCTGTTCAAGCAGTATGTTCACTAGCAGCGTGTTTGTACAGGGGTAGCTTGTTGGCTACGGCTACCTACGGTCGATGGAAGTGGGGGTGGATGGGCCTGCTGGGGGACACTAGTATGCAGATTTACGGTGTCAATAAGGGATTTGTGCTTTTGTGTTATCATAGGATATGAAAACAATGCAGATGCCTCAGTCGGGGCCCAGGAGGAACGCAGCATAATGATCATGAAAGGTCTGGTAAGCTGTGGGGAACCTCCACAATTACATACCAGTGGTAAGACTGGAGGATGGCATAAACGTACAATATGTTCCAAATGGAGCTTTTTTGTGCAGCAGTAGGGCTGCCAGTGCCGCGGCCGAACAACCGAAAAAAGTTTGGGGAGCTAGGTGGCCTCCCGCAATGTGCATACACACGGTAAACCTGGACAGTGGTGAAGTTACTTATGGGGAAAATCTAGGCACAGGCTCAATAAAGGCATTGAAAGGTTTACACTAGCAAATGGCTTTGGCTTTGTGAGAGACACATTGCTAAACTCACTACCTTCCCACTATATGGCTGACTGCGTGCATCTGTCGGAGAAGGGATACAACTCGCTACTTATGGCCATCTTGGGCACCCTCTGGAAGGTCGGATGTAAATGAGTGATGGTAAGTTGGTACGTTTTTGGAGCATGGGGGCATTGCGGGTAGCGGGGAGCCACCCCCAAAGCGTGCCAGAGTTAGGGGCAGTCCTAGCCGGGGAGGAGTTCGCCACGGCTTGAACCGTGGGCGGTTTCCCGATGGCCGTACCCGAGCCAAAGTCGGATGACGGGCATTGGATCCCTATGGACACTGGAGACTCCTCACCTTCATGTGCAGTGGCCCGAGGGAGAAGCACTCTGTGCACCAATCTGGCGCGTATGTCCGGTGCCTTGCGACATGCATGGAGGCGGCAAGGGGACACCGGAACAGTCAGAAGATGCCCCACACATTTTGGGGGCTAGGACTTTTTTGTGCTATAGATGGTCATGAACCATGGTGCTTTAGGGCTGGGACTGCCCCCCAATTTTGTTGTATGCTCCAATAAACTGTGATCTGTGTTTCCAAAATGTAAAAGGTTGTTGGACTATTATTCACTGACTGCTCAGGTTTGGTTTCCAAGATATGGCATCTGTACACGACAAGGGGGGGTCGCCAATGGGGGCTGACACCGCTAAGGATTGTGATGAAGGAAAAGCACTGTGACAAAGGAGAAGGAATGCAATGAAGAAGAAGGGCTGTGATAAAGGGGAAGGACTGTGGCAAAGGACTTATTTCTGCAACTAAGCACGTGCCTGGTAAATCACTGGCACCTCGTGTGCTGGATTTGCCTTTTTGGTGTATTTTTGGGGATCCTTTGAGCCCCTTGCAGTGTAAGTATTTCCTAGTTGCATCCGCCGGCATCGGTGTGCCTGAGCCCTTCTCCCGCCCTCCCTCCCCTCCCATCTATTGGTCTGGGTCCCCTAGCATGATCCCCTTCACCTGGTTTGCTGTATTTGCATTTCCTGGTTGCATCCACTGGCATCAGCGTGTCCGGAATCGCGCGTGCCCACATAGGCATGCAATTAAGAGGACAAATCCTTCCGCTAGGCCCCCTACTGCTGCTCCATCATTGCAACCTCAATTGCCTGTTTATTCCCTGCAAAATTCCCTCTTTCACGCTATCTGTTACCATGGAGACGTTTTCAGGGTCTCAATATGCTTCACTCACTGGGGCGGAGTATGTATGGCCGTTCATATCACGTCAGTACCGTGAGACGCTCAGCTGACCATAAAGCCTGCCTCCGCTCTGTTGCTGGTGCTTCCGATTGAAGTTTGGACTTCTGCATTCTAGCTCGACCTTGCATTCTATTCCAGTGTATTTCCCTGTGTTTGCCTGGTTCCTGTGTTCTTGCCTAGTCCTGGTATCTGTTTGCTCACCTTGGTTTCCCTTCATGTCTTCTGCCTTCATCCAACATCCCTGTCTAATCCTGCTGTGCTTTTCTACTTTGAGTCTCTGTTTGGATTTTTCAAGCTATCTGCACTTGCGACTGCCTTCCTGTTGCTGACCTGGACTGTCACACGGACCTCCTCTGCCTTGCGCCCTGCTACCATATCAGCCCGCACATTGCAGACACGGAAAGCCTCAAGGATTGCTACTACTCAATGTTCCACGTTGTTTTCAGCCTGTAGTTTCCGACACTGATTGTATCACGGATTGCCTTTCAACTTCCACTTAGTCACTACCCTGCTTAAAACATTTTACTGACTGGCCATATACATGCTGCAGTGTATTACGGGGGCACAAGGAACTAGAGACGCTTGCTGTTTGTGTGCCCTACATCAAAGTAGGCGTCCTCGTGCCGTCGGGGTAGGTCCTTTGAACATCTGGATTCTGGACTCTCTTCCACCTCCTGTGGTGACTCTGGTAAGACAATCTTGCAACCTTGTTTTGTTCTGTCTCTATTTTTGCTGTGCCGTTTTTGTTTCCTACTGCTACTGAGTACTGTTCCTTTCCCCTTCTTGAACTAGAACCCTGGAGGATCTAGAGGATTGATTCCATCACCACCCTCCTCTCTATTCCGGTATATTACATCTGCAGTTCTAGAGGTGGGTCAAATTCTCTCAGGGAGCCGGGTGGGTTGCTCATAAGAGTGTTTGATCTAACCAAATACCTGTCTCTCTGCAGCCGGTGAACCGTGGGTGTGTGTATCCTCTTCCACTCATTAGATCCCCCTGTCAGTTATTGCTCAGCAAAGGGTTACAATGGGGGGAAGAATTCTTCGACTACAGTCCAGGCAGAAGATTTTGAGCTTCTTCAGTCCGTGTTCTGGCGGTGAGTCCTTACCCAGCGTGACTGAGCCCTCCGCCCGCCCTCCCTCCCTCCAATCCATTGATCCGAGTCTGCTGCTGTGACAATCCCGGTCACACAAATTGGAGCGGGTTAATCCCTTCTCCAAAGGCACTCAAACCCCACTTCTGCAACGAAGTGTGTGCCTCGTAAGTTACTTACACCTTGTATGCTAGATTTGCCTTTTAGGTGTATTTTTGGGGGAGCTTCTGAGCACCTTGCAGCGTTAGTATTTCCTGGTTGCATCTGCCGGCATCGGCGTGCCTGAGCACTCCTCCCGCCATCCTTCCCATCCATTGGTCCAGGCCTGCACCCTCTACTTGAGTGGCTTTCCCAGGGCAGCCTGCCCGGGCAGTCAGCAAAGGGCCACAGCTAAAGGCAGCTCCTCTCTTGCAGCCCCATCCCTGTTTGTCCCTGTTGGCCTGACACCGACAACCTAAAGCGCCAGAAAATGTAAGTGTGGTGTGGGCGGGAGTAGTGTGAGAAACTTGAAGGTTTCTCACGCGCTAGTCCACAAGGATCTGTCATGAAGTGGCCAAGATATGGCCGTCGCCTTTGGATCCACTTCCTGGGGGTGGACCAGTGCAGGAGGATCACCTAGATGAGGGCTCCTCATGGAGTGGAAGTGGGACACCGAAGGTTGAGACGCAATATCCCCTTCCTTCTAACACCTTTTCCCCATCCTACCAGGTAGGATACCTAGGAACTCAACCCCCGTTCCCGCTTTCCCGACACAAAAACGTTTTCAGGGACAGCTCATTGTGAGCGAAAACAGACTAACACCCGAGTCGTATGCCTGACATGTCCCAACACAAGGGTCAGGCAGAATCAGGCAATAACTGATAATTACACACACCTGACTTCCATCACACTGTCACGATCCATGCCCCTGAACCCCTCAGATATAACAGCCCCCTGGCAGCAATGGGGCTACAGCCCTTCACAGTGGCCCCAAGGGCCTTAAAGCTCCATCAGAAACATACATCGAGTGAGTCCTGGCGCCTTTGGCGCCAGGCTTATTATCAGGAATAAAGCAATACCAGTTTTGGACCTTAATCCAACATGGAGGCCTATTACACAGCTCAGTTCCTTAGAACCAAGCCATGCGGTCTAGTGTTTTGGGCGTAGCTGGGCCTAGAACTACTTTACCTGGGCTATTTAAACCACACCCAAACAGCAGAACACGCTTCAAGTTATTCTGCACTCCTGCAGCGTAACGCTCACCGTATCCAGCTACTGCTCATCTGCTTCTCCGGTGGCCTGATCCTGAAGCCCTAGATCTGGATTTCATTTATAACCTGGAAGAACGAGAACAGCATTAGCAAGCAAGAACACTTACCTGTGAAGTAACCGGCCTTGAATCCATCCTGCGCTTCGTTTACCTCGCCCACCTCCGGAGTTCGCTGCAACCTGCAAAGGTAAAGGTACAAGGACAGCATTAATAACAATTCTTACCTGGGCAAGCAGCGAGTCCTGGCAGCACCCTGCGCTTCTCTTACCTCGCCCATCTCTGGGTTTCACCACAACCTGCAAGGGAGAAGGAACAAGTTCAGCATTAACAAAGCACTTACCTGGGTAAGCAGCGCTTTGATCGCTCATCACTCCGGAACATCACCGCAACCTGTACAAAGAAGAGAAGAGAACACAGGTTAGCAATTAACACCAATAAACAGCGCAGTGCTCCGCGCATCAATAACTCATTGTGGTCTTCACCATCGGCGCGGCAACTCCGATATCGCAACCATCCCTGTGAAAACAAAAAGGGACACTGTTAGGGAACACCATAGTGGAGCAAGACGCAGAGAAGACAGAGAAAACAGAGGGAAAGAAAGAGACAGAAAAGACATTATAACTCACCTGGAAGACAGCAAGCAGAGTCGGAGTCACAGCCGGTCTGGACCCGACATGAGGGCACACAGATCAGTGAAGCAACTAAGTCCACAGAACGCCTGCACCAACCACGCACCCCTGTACAGAGACGCAGGACGGAGAGTTCAACCCACAAACACCTAAGGTGAGCAATAACTCCAAGGGAGGGGATTTGGACCAGAGGGAGGTGGGAGTCCACCCATCACAGAACCAGTATCTTAACCCTCCATTCTCCTGTTATAGGCGCTACCCAACATCTGGCACATAACCAAGCAGAGTGGTCCGGGATAGCGCAGAGACCTCCATCCAGTATCGTGTGTCACCCTCGTGGATACCAGGTGAGCGTATCAGACTTCATATAAAAGGCAGATAAAAGGCGGAGCACGAAAGCACACTCTGAGCAAGGCAAAACTCACATGGAATTGGCAGTTCCGAGATGGCTGTTGAGAAGAAAGGCGGCAAGACCAGAAAGGGTTGCAAGGAGGGAATTGCCCTTGGCCTTTTCAGAGGAAAAAAATGCTATTTTCACGAGCCCTCGAGAATTATAAACATAAGACCGGGAATTAAAGCTGAAGAAAGGCGCATTGTGTGTCGAAGGTACCCGGGGCTCGCCTGCATTCATAGTCAAGGTGGGGAGGAGCGATTGCCACTGTGGTATTGTCCGTGGCTCCTACAACAAAGCTGTTCCAGTAAAGTCAGCACAGCCAGTGAGTCGGGGAGACTGTTAGCAAACCGGTCTGTGTTAGAACCAAGGTTGCAAGTGGCAACATTGTATGAAAAAATCTGCAAAGAACATAGTGTAAGGCATATGTGATGAGCGACGCATATATAATTGAATATCCAAGGAGTAACTGAACTTTTGAAACCAAGGTAGATGTCATCAGAGGGGTCCGGCCCAACATGGGTGCTCATTCAAAGGTCTCTGACAGAGTGTAAAATTGTGAACTGTGAAATTGAAGTGGTCCTGCAACGGGTCAAGCCAAACCGTGTGGACATTCGAAAGTCTTTGATAGCTAATACGAACTGTAATTGGTCCGAGCCCGGCTGAGGGAGACCAATTGTGTAAAAGGGGTCTGAGCCCTGCAGAGGGGGATCTGGGGTGAACCGTGAGTCACCCAAGAAAATATACTTTATAAGCATTGGAGAAGAGGATCTGAGCCTGGAAGAGGGGTTTCCAAACTGAGGATTGTGGTAGAAAAGGGATCTGAGCCCGGCTGAGGGGGATCCAGGGTGAAGAGGGAATCGCCCAACTTGAATGTTTGTAAAGCAACTTTTCATTGTTTTGGTACATCAGGCTCTCTGAATCAAGAGACTTTGTTCACAAGAGACTTGGGCATAGAAGGCCCTGAGGCTGGTAATGGAGCCATGTACTTGTGCCGAAGATGCTCAAGAGTGTGCTTTGCGCGAGTGAACTGCCTTGTCCCATGCTGAAAACGTGGGGAAGGGAGGCCAACGGCATGAACATCCTGACTTATCATTTTGTGAACACTTTTTCATGAACATTCCCCCATACTATTTGTAAATTAGCGGTAAGGATTGGCCATAGGTTCGTCAGTATAGTCCCTTTTTATTTTGACGACACCAGTAGAACTGCGTTATTATTTGATGGTCATAGCCTGCTCCCATCTTTAGATTTAGGTTTAGATAGGCGATGATCACACCCTTGACAAAGTGCAATAAACACCCTTGAACTATGGTAAAGTTAGTGTGTCTCATAGGTCTCTTTACGCGATAGGCAGTAAGTAACGGTTCTTACCGGCATGGTGCAAATAACGTGTCCGTGTAGTAACCAGCCCGCTAATTGCGTGCCATTACGAGTACGCGGGTACAAGCTTTGCGACATGCTGGTAAGGACACTACCGCCATGCCGTTAAAGGCCCCAAAAAGTCCCTTAGCGGCATTAAGGAAATCGCTGATAGCCCTTGCGCCATCCATGAATCCGGCATTAGCAGTCACCGCTAATAGCGGTGACCGTAAATAAGCGGAACCAGGAGTAGCGTCATTGCACAGGAACAGGAAAGAGCACGGCGGCCATCTTTAAAAACACAATCCATTGCCATCCTCTGCCCCCAGGACCTGCAGCAACACTACAGCTGGCCAAAATTAATCCTACAACACCTGAGAATGCCCAAGGCCCTAAAGAAAGGTGCAGTGCGCCAGCGTAAGCAACGCTTCTCCAATGAGGAACTGACAATGTTAGCAGACACACTAGCTGCTAACGCAGAGGTTGTTTTTGCAAACGACATGCGGCGTCCCACACTGGAAAAAAAAAAAAGATCTGGGCAGAGGTTGCACGGAAAGTCAGGGCGGTGGGCTACACCCCCCGAACTGTAAAGGACGTATGCAAGCGGTGGGACGATCTGCGCCTCCGTGTATGGAGTATACTAGCAGCCAACAGGAGCCTGGCCATGGGTACAGGAGGCGGAAGAGGATCCCCAATCAAGATGCAAGAGTGGGAGGAGACATGTGCCAGCACCATTGGCATCGAATCCATTGAGGGAGTGGGTGAAATCGAGCACGGTGTGCCGTCATTGTGAGATGGAGGTGAGTGTCCACACAAAACACTGCAATGCAAAGCATGAGGTACTCCCCCCAAATGTGACCTGGAAATTAGCTAATGGTTGGGGGCATCACACACATGTACACCACCCTGCCCATATGCTGTGCACATCCCCACACAACCACATGCATGCAGCACCTCAGACACGTGTCACCCAGACTCATGCCTGTATGACCCACCCATCTGGCTAACAACTTGTATGGCCAAACTTGAAGTCCAAAGGCATAGAACTGCAGCAGCAACAACAACATATGCATGATGCACGTTGACCCACCACCGATGCTATCCCTCTCTTGGTCCCCCACAGGCTCATAATCTGACAGTGAGGAGCAGGACTCTGCGAAGCAGGCCCCACCACCAAAGAAGCGGGCCAAGGGCATGGAAGTAGGCACCAGGCCCAGCACATCGAGGGGCACTGGGAAATCTGGACTGCTGCAGAGGGCCAAAGCCACACATGTACTCACGGCACCAAGGCATGAAAGGCCGTCCGACAATGTGGTAGCAGCCATTCCCAGCCCTCAATGGTTAAGTTTAGGATACTGTCATCACTATGCTGTTTTTTTTAAATGACTGTTCGGCTTTGTACCAAGGGTAGCAGATTCTGGTTGACAAAGATATAATCAAGTGTCGCGGCTTTACTTCCCGTGCACCACGTATAGTCTTCTGGGCGGTCTCCCTTTGCTCTGCCATTCCTCATGGTGAATCCCCAATCATACAAGTAGTCACTATAGAGTCTTTCCTGAGTATTTGCAGTCAGGGGTGGACTGGGAACTAAAAGAGGCCCTTGAAATAATTATTGGGGACCAAAAGAGGCCCTGGAAATAATTTGCAAAGTGGCCCAATATGACACATTATTAGCCACTCAATGGTTTTCCTATGAGAAAATTTGCAAATAGCACACAAAAGAGGCCCAGGGTACAGGGGCCCACCGGGAAATCTCCAGAGTTCCCTATAGGCCAGTCCACCCCAGTTTGCAGTGCGTTGTTTCATCATACTAATGGAGTTTACATTTTCAGTCTCCTCACATCCTTTCAAACTAGTGCATCAGGCATTTAAATCCCTACCAATTATGATTAAATCTTTCCAGTCTTTACTGGTTATTTCTGATAATAAACATGCAATAGTCTTGAATATGACTGGGGGGGGGGTCGTATGTATTTATTACCAACAATCGCTACCTACTTTCCAGGCAGCCCATCACAACTGGCAGGACATTCGGATCAGTGATGATAGAGTTCGTTCCCAGCACTGTGAGGTGATTTCTGACTCCAATAATAAGGCCCCACATGGGCGCCCTCTTTCACCTTTGTTTGCCAATCATTGATATACCTGGTATCCATCAACACATGGGGGCAGTCAACCAGCTTTCTTGCATTAAGAACACGTTGTGGTTTTGCAAGATATTAAGCAATCCCATTTCCGTCAGGAGATGTGTAGAAGCATGTGTGCTCCATGACACTAGACTGCCAGCTCAGGCTCGGGATTCAGGTTTGGCTGTTACCACTTCCAATTGTAGCTTCAGGACTCCTCTGATATCGTTCTCAGTGACGTCATTAACTCCTTTTGGGCCAGCCAATCCACCTGCTGTACTGGGCAGCTTGCCTGGTGTTTTGTCATCCATTTTAGTGGGCCCTTCTTCTACATCCAGTGTGTATCCCAAACCTTGTGTTCCATCAGTCCAATTGTGTATCATTGCTGTCGTTTCTGTGGTTACACAATGAACGCAATACACATTTCTGTTCGTACAGTTTAGAGGCTCCGCAGAAACAAAAGTTTGAGGTCTCGAAAACCTGTAGCAGCGGGATCTGGTGAAGTAATTTCAATAGATCAGACCGATGTGCATTTTTATTAGGGTCGTCATTTTATGGTGAATACTGTTGAGATGGGAACAGATGCCTTGATGTTGGAAATAATCAAGGTACCCAAGGTTGCATTCTTAATTGGAGTTTTTAGATGTCTGGCTACTTGATTATCTGGCTCTGTGCATCTTGTTTCATCCTCCGATATTTGATCCACTTCCTAGATAATGATCTCAAAATGTAATCCTATGTAAGATAACAATGGTTACTAACTAACAAGAGTGCTATAAGAAAGTGTAGCACGTGTGCTATAAGAAAGTGGGTTTTGTACAAACTGTATTTGTGATGAAATAAGCAAAATTGTTCAAATTACATCTGTGACACAGGAGAAGACACCGCGAATTGTGAATGCGACTGAATTGGTGGCATTTGACTTTGATTTGGTCGCATTAGTAATAACCACGATATAGGTATATGCACAAATCTTTTCTTGGTTATTACCTAGACAAAGCCCAGGTGTGCGAAACATAGGTACGTGCTGTCCAATTACTTACTGTTGGAATTTTCTCGAGTTACAGTGGTTTCAACCCAGTGGGCTATGTCAATGTTTTTTTGTTTAACTTAGTAGGATTTTTCCTTAGTCAGGGTAATTGATTGCTTTTCAATTGATTAGTTCATGTCAATTGTTTGCTGTCCAATTTAGTCCCGATTATTGACATCATAAATTGCTATCCACAGCGCAATAGAGTCTGGATTCTTTTTTCTTACATCTATACAGAGGTTTGGTGAGGCAGGCAGCCTCTGAGACGTAACCAAGGAGGATCTTGCCCCTTCACTGTGCTCCATGTGAGCACTTCATTTGGCTCAGTTCTTAGAACAGCTGGTACTTAAGTTATTGTGCCACTTCCAATGGTGTTATGCAAAGAGTAGCACAAATCAGAGTGAGTTATGGGGACCAGCAAAGTTTCACCAGACTCGCCACTGCTGCTGGCACCACTCCTGGGGTTTTTCAATCACACCACTTCCCCCCGAGATTGTGGAATCTCTATCTGGCGCTCCGCAATCAGGTAGGAAAGAGGAAGTGATTTTACCACAAGGTTTCCCTTTGCCAGACACAACATTTCTAGTCGGGGAACTCATGGAAGGGAGACTGATAATTGCAGTATTTTCATCTGCCTCATTTTTCTTAGTGTGTTCAGCAGTGATTACCTTGCTTTTACTGTAAGGTGGCTTATGCCGCAGGTTATAGTTACTTGTTTTAGAGCAAACTTTACCCAGCATTCTCCAATTTACAATAATGTTTTTGTTGTACCTTGTTGTGTCTTATTTAACCACGTTGTTTGGTTGTATGGTTAGCATCGCTATGTCTCGCCATTGCACGCTGGGGGAAGGCGGGGGGAAAACGCGAGGGTCAGGGGTAGCGTAGTGCAGTAGCTGTGCCTGCAAACACAGCGCACGCACCTTCGGACTATATCATTAAGTAACAGCAGCGCTCACTCCTCGCTGTCTCAATAACTAACCAATCGCACACAGCTCAAAGGGAATCTGATTTTAAACTACCCCTTGATCTCTGTGTGTCCAGGGGTAGGAGTCCCTTTATTGTAACGTGGAATATGGTCCTAACCAACATAACACTGCAGGACGCAAGTCCACGAACACCAAATATGCTTTAGTGATTGGGGTGCCTAGAGACTTTGCAGTTAGCCACAGTTGACCGACCTTAGTGCAGCCTTACCACCACTCGGTCTTCAGGTCTCTAGCCACTGCGGAAATCTGAGTGACCACCGTGCACTCTGAACGGCGCACTCCTCGAGGACCCCTGATCAGGATACAGGTCGTCTGGGGAAGAGCACCCTCACTGCAACACACATACAGGCCTTCCCTGGTCAGTAGAAATCCTTTGGCCACCCACCTCACGGCAATGCCCGCACAGTAGCTTTGCCTGGCAGAGGGAAAAAGAAACAGTTTGAGGAAAGGACCTTGAGACATCCTCCAAACACCCACAGCATCAGGCTGTAGTTGATCGTCATGCTGCACCACACTAATGGTCGCTTCAGACATTCAACGAATGAAAAACCTCTTCAGAGAACTAGCAGGCTCATGAGAATCATGATGATGGAAAAGGACCGTTACAGTCCTTAATCACAGTCCAGCATCCCAAAGGAAGGCGAAGGACTGCTGAAGCAGAAGGAGCATGGCAAAGGAGAAGGACCATGGCAAAGGAGAAGGACTTTGGAAAAGAACAGTGATGAAGGAGAAGGGCTGTGATGGAGAAGGGCTCTGATGGAGGAGAAGGACTGTGACGAATGAGGATTTTGACAAAGGAGAAAGAAGGACTGTGACAAGGTAGTGTGACAAAGGGGAAGGACTGTGATGAAGGAGGTGAACTGATGGACTCAAGAGAAAGTGTGTTGAGAAGCAAACCTTCCCCTTTGTCAGTCTCTTGTACCTCCTGACAGAACCATTGCCACAGTAATGTGCCAAAACCAAACACATCACGATAGAATGCATGCATAAAGCGAGAGCCCAATTGCAATGTAGACTTACACCAGTAGCCAGTATATCTGGTTGTTCAAATGCAACAGAACATTTTGTCAAAGTTGGCTTTGCCAGCTTTCAGCCAAAACTAAAAAGTGCTCAGGACATATAAAGCATAGATTTGTAAGGACTTACAGATGGACAATCAAACAAGAGAATGCACACACGTTTGCCACTCGCATCCTTTCCTGAATCAATAGTCAAACACGCTGGAGCTCATTTACAGTGTGGCATAAAATCCACTAAAAGTCTGCGACATAGGCTTCCGCCAACCACCGATGTAGATCGACAATCCACAGCAGTATTATGACCTTTGCGTTGGAGTGGCGACATCACAACGTAAACGACAGTGGACACACTGACAGGAATGACGCAAGTCTGACAACGCCATCGGAATATGTTGCAGTCAGACCTCTGGCAGAAGGGACATCAAACTGACTCTGTAGGCAGTCGACCGCCACCAAAAGCAATGCTGCCCCAACCACTGCTACAGATCACCAACGCCGCTGCATAGCCCAACAAGGCACATCACCACACATCAGAAATGGCAAGTGCAAGGGCCCCACGGTTCACTGAAACAGAATTGCAAGTGCTAGTGGACAAAATGATACTCGTATAGGCATGACTCCTTGGTGCAGAGATGCACATTGCAAATGGCAGTAAAAAGAGGGACATGTGGATGGGACTGGTCCATGCAGAACGTGTAGTATCGAGACCAGTACCATCCCATTTGCTCTGAAACAAGCCACTGTGATCCTCTCTTGAAAAAACCTCCACTGGATACTTTGGTTCTATTTAACTACCGTCCTATTTCTCTTTTGCCTTTTTCTATGAAATCTCTTGAATCCCTGGTCTCTTTTCTCTTTTCTAGAATCATCATCTTTCTTTTACCCTTTCCAACCTGGTTTTCGACCAGGACATGGGACCAAGAGTGTCTTGGTGTTGGTTTTGTGTGACCTTAGCCTGCTGGCAGATGATGGTGGTGTGGGGGCACCAATTCTGCGTGATCTTTCGGCGGCATTTGATACGGTTGACCACTCCACCCTTCTGTCTTGCATGGCAGCACCGGGCTTCTGATCCTGTTCTGTCCTGGTTCTATTTCTTGCAGGATAGGTCTCAATCTCTTGCTCCCTCCTTTTCTCTACCCTACCCATTTGTTTTCCTGTGGTGTCCTTCAAGGCTCTGCTCTGTCCCAAACTCTTTTTAATATCTACATTCAGCCATTGTTGGAACTCATCCGCTCTAGCGCCATCCAGTGCTATGCATATGCTGATGACACCCAGAACCTGGTCAGTTTAGATCTTGACAAGGCTGGGCTGTCCGCAGATCTGTGTGAATGCCTGGGAGCTTTGAAGGGATAGATGGACCTCAATTGGCTCAAGCTGAATGGGGAGAAGACAGATCATGGTGGTGGGTCCTGCTTCTTACTCTTTTTCGCTCTCCTCTTCGTTCTGGCCTCTGTCACTGGGCGACCCCTTCCACCCCCCTTAGCCAGTGAAGGAAGTTAAAAATCTAGGAGTGATATTTTCTGCCTCTCTCTCTATGGCTTCTCAGATTGGCACAGTATGCAAAACCAGCCACTTTATCTTGAGAACCGTTCGCAAGATATTGCCTTTTCTTCCAGCCCATCTCCATCCTCTGGTTATTGCCTCTTTCATCAATAGCCGGATTGATTACTGTAATGCCCTCTATCTAGCCCAACCACTGAGGCTGGTTCGCCGGCTCCAGCAGAATATGGCCATGCGGATTGTCACTGCTACTCCATATGGTGCACACATTAGCCCTGTGATTAGGGGTCTGCATTGGCTTTGTGTAGCTCAACGCATAAAATTCAAATCCCTTTGTATAGTTCACTGCGCCTACTACCATCAAGGCACGGATTATCTTCAGAAGAAATGTATAGATTATGCTCCTGAGAGAACTCTGCGCTCTAGCCTGGCTCTAGGACAAGGCCGCGGTGTTGAGCGATGCAGTTGCACAGGAGATGCTGCCCGATGAAACATAGCACACTTCGCTAAATCCACACATCCATCCCTCTTAAGAACCAAGGTACAGACCCTCTGCAGCAAAGCCCTCCCAGGACAAGGCCGCGGTGTTGAGCGACGCAGATGCACAGCAGACGCTGCCTGACTATACGCAGTACGCTTCGCTACGTCCACACATCTGTGCCTATAAGAACTCAGGTACAGAACCTCTGCAGCAAAGCCCTTGCAAGACAAGGCTGCAGTGTTGAGCGACGCAGGTGTTTGGCGGTGAAGGGGTTGCAGGGTAGACAGTGAGCACGAATGACTCGCACTCCTGTCTGCGGCCACAAGGTAAGAAGTTGCAAGGAGAGTTAGCTTGCTTCACGCCCCGTAACCCCCTGACCTGGTGCCCCTTCGCTCTCTTGCACAAGCGTTGTTTTTCCTCCCAAGACCGGTCCTTCTGCCCCCCACACCCCTCGCGCTACCGCCCATTTTAGGCCACATACGCTCCCTTGCTATCCAAGATCACATGCGTTCACACGCATCTTATGCCACATGCGCTCCGTCACATCCTGGGCTGCGTGCGTGCGCTCACTCACATCCTAGGCCCTGGCGTTCCCTCACAATCCTTCATTGCATGCTCTCACTCGCATCTTAGGCTGAGTCTGCTCCCTCTGCATCCTAGGCTATATGCGTTCCCTAGCAATCCTAGATTACGTATGCTCACTCGCATCTTAGGCTGCATGCGCTCCCTCGCAACTCTAGGCCCGTCTTCCCCACTCAGCCGTGTGCACTGTGCCCCGCAGGGCCTCTCCTCCCCCCTTTCCCCTTACCTAGCCCCCTTCTGCTGACCTATTGTGTACTGTTCTGTGATCTTGTTCTCCATGGCTGTTGGCTATATTTCATTACCTGCATCCCTGCTGTGTTCATTCTTTTCTTCCAGGTTCCCTGATCGATTGTTCCGTTTTCTGGCGTTTTTGTTATCCATGGTTGTTTGCTTACATTGTACTGCCTGCATCCCTGCTGTTTTCCTCCTTACCTTTAGGTTCCATAAGTGATCGTTTGGTTCTTCTCATTTTTGTTTCTCCTTCGTTGTTTGCTTACATTGTACTGCCTGCATCCCTGTTGTGTCCATTCGTTACTTCTAGGTTCCGTCGGCAACTGACTGTCTATATATTACATCTGATTATTACATCTGATTTTCTGTCATTGTTCTGTCCTCTGTGTTCCCCTCCTCCTTATGTGCCCCCTCCACCCTCACTTTCCCACTACCCTTCCCTCTGCAGCCTCTATGGTTCTCTCAGTCTCACCTATCTTCTCTAATTGCTTTTCTATCGACTATCCTATCCTTCTCACTAAGTCAGGAAGGAAGAAGTTCAAAAGGGATATCCTGGTCTCCAACCCATGCCTGCCTATCGCTGAAACCTACACCACTGCTTCCTCCAGACAGACCCTTACCAACATCATCTTGGTTGTTCCCTCGCCAGACCTATGGACCCCCATATGGTCTCTGTTCTCTCTCCTTTATCCTCTTCACCCATTAATGGTGGCACCCGATGGGAGGCCCTCCTGGCCCCCTTCCACTCCTCCAAAACCATCATTAATGTTTACCTAAACGGCAACGCCTTAGTCCAAGGCTCTGAGGCCAACCTCCTCCTTTTTGATAGACGCTTCCCGCACCTTATCAACTTCCTTTCTTCTCCTGCTGTCCCTTCTTTCCCCGCTCTGGCTCCTCTGCCGCCTCCATCCTCTGCCACCTCTACGGCTGCCTCTGCTGCTTCTCCAGCCACACCGTTGCCTCCTTCCTATGTCACCCACCTACTCCTTCATGGCTACCTTGCCCTCCTTTCCTTCCTCCTCTGCCCATCCTCGGCACTTTCAGCACTTCCACAGGACGTACTTCTGACCTGTACCCCTCCCTTGAAGTCCTTCAAAGGGAGCAAACTGCTCCACATTGCTATTGTCAACTTTTGCACAGCTGTCAAACACTCTTCTGACATCTGCCATCTCCAGGAAGAACTTGATCTGGATGTACTTGGTCTTACTGAGACGTGGTTCACAGCCAGCTTTGTCCTCCTCCTCCCCGTGAAGCATGTCAGTTAAGGCTTTTGCTGCTTCTTTCTCTACTCCTTCTGACTCACATCCTGACACAGCCCTTTCTAACCTTCATCTTTCTGTCTCTGACACTCGTGATGTACTTGCCCCTGTCATGAGGATCTGCTTGAAGACCAAATCCAAGTGTAACCCTTGGTACAACTGCAACCTTGTCACCCTTAAAGGGCAGGGTGGGAGAGAGGAAGTGGAGGGCAACATGTGCACCCTCTGCCAAACTGGCCTGCCGCCTGCTCCAAAGGCAGTACAGACTCTCTGTCCTCGCCAGGAAGAGAGCACACATCCAATCCCGCATCTCCGCGGCATCAAACAACTTGGCCAAACTCTTCAAAATCTGTAAGGAGCTGGCCAATCCTTCTGCAGTCTCCACCTCTCCTGTTCCCTCCCAGGACCTCTACGGCATCAAGGACATCCTATCCACCCTCTCTTCCTCTTCTTCCTCCTGCACTCATGGTCTTTCTGTGGCCACCTCTCGTCCTCCCTTCTCTTCCTTTCCCTTCCCAGGCTTTCTGGGACTTGTAGTCCAAAGGAAGTTTAGACTGTTACATTGTTGGACACTTGTGTTTAAATAACAACCATCATAAACATTCAATGTTAAATGCATTTTAGAGGTGTTAATACTTAGTAGAAGTGGGCTTCCGGTTTTTACAATCAACGGGTTCTGAATAATGACAACATGACATTAGAAACTGTGGAATTAGGGTTTCTTCTTCACAGGAAAGAGAGTACACCAGGGAATCTGTGATAACCAGAAGGGTGTGATTCCTGGCAGGAGAGTACACCAGGAAGCCATAGGGTAGAGGAAATGAAAAGATACATTGAAAGATGCCTGGCAGGAGAGTACATCAGGATATCGAGTGATTCAGTTGAGAAATTCCTGGCAGGAGAGTATGCCAGGAAACCATATTTTTGAAAAGTTGTGTGAAAGAGATACTTTACCATTTGAAGCAATTGTTGAAGTTAAACAGATTTGAAAAGACATTTGCTTTTCCAACCTGAGGGAAGTATTTTGTGAAAGACATTTTCATTGACTTTAACAGAACATTATTGGAACAAAACACTTTCAATTGTTTTCTTGAAATATTTCAAGAGAAGGGACCCAAGGATTGCTTTGTTTCAATTGCACAGTTTTGTTGAGTTGGAAACAGACATTTACCTTGCACCTTTTGATCGTGTATGTTAGTATGAGGGTCAGATATATTTTGAACATAAGGTCAGCTTGCTTTAGTTTTATAGGCAGGGAAACTCATCAGGACAGGGACGAATAGGCCTTCATACAAACCCCTTTCTATTTTAACAAAATGCCTAATGTTGAAAACATTACAACTTTGTGTCTGCCTCTCATTTCTGACCCAACACAACTCCCAGTGACAGCATTACAGGCACAGTGGCTACATCCACAGTGGATCGTGGTATCCATATTGGTGCCAACCAGCCAACTCCAGCAGACCCAACCCACATTGCGGTGCCCATGTCACAGGTGAGAACAGCATGACCACTACATCATTATAAGGGGGAACTGCACAGTTCACAGAGACATCTGCATTGCACACATATGTGAGGGAACATGTGTACTGCTTGGACCGATTGCCCCAGTTGGGCCTGATAATCATAAGGCCAGGATGAGGCACGTGAAGCAGCATGTCTGCTCCTTGGACCCATAGCCCCCAGTTGGGCCTAATAATCGCAAGGCCAGGACGTGGCATGTGAAGCATTGTGTCTGTTGCTTGGACCAATAGCCCCAGTTGAGCCTGATAAATTACAAGGCCAGGATGTTGCACGTGAAGCAACATGTGTGGGGTGCCATTGCCCGTGCTATGCCTTATGGGTAATACATAGATGTAACTCCTGAAGGGGAACATGCAAGTACAAGATGTATGAAACCTTGTGCACATGCCACTGTGATCCTATGTGGCAACCAATGTACACATGAAAGGTATTTCTGCACACATCACAACCTACTGTGTGGGTATCTTGGGTTGGGATGGCAATGCGGAGTGGTACACATGATTGGTGCTAGTGCAACCCTGCATGCATATGTGCTACACCATATTATCCATGCAGTTATGGATGAATGTGGTCATTTGTGGGATGGAAAAGTCCCAGGTATGTGCTACTTTCTATGCCACTTTACACACCTCAGTAATCACGTTTCGGTGCCTGTCGCATGGCTGCATATTCGTCCGAGTGTGTCGGTGAAACCTCCTCTGCTGGTTCTCCACTGTCATCCGCTTCATCCTCACTGCCGGTATCCGCTGGCAATGGCCCACCCCTACACATTGCAGTGTCATCCTGGTGTGTTGCATTTTACACAACATTGCAATCTTTTCTAGCATGCCGCATACATGAGCTTGCTTCTGGTACTGTGTTGGCAGCGCCATCAATTCTTCAGCACTGCAAATGCACACTATTACATTGCATGTACTTGCCTATGCTCAATTGTAGCATTGGTCTGCTGAGTTTGTTGATTGTGCACAGGTGTCAGAAGCCCTGCTCTGTCTGAATAGGCAGCATCGCCTGTGGGTTAATTGGGAGATATATTTGCATGGTCATATTAGATTTGTGGCATGCTCATTGACAGTACAGTACACTTATGTCTTGCTTGTGTTTCAACCATTACATAATTAATAAAATATGCATACTTCGTGGCACACTACTGTTCTGCATTGCCATAGCATCATGTGTATATTTATGTTTGAGATTTATATAGCGCACCAGGTACCCTAAGGCTAAGGCTTAAGGGGGCTTAAACAACAAAACTCAAACAAACTGACACAAAACAGAACTGACCAATGGCCCGGTCAAAAGAGAGAAGATCTAGGTCATAATACATAGGAAATGAAGATCTATGAAAAGAGAGCAGTTTTCAGCCCTTTCTTAAAAACCTCGTGGATGCTGTAACCCTCAATATAGACGAAAGAGAATTCCATTTCTTGGGAGCTGCCGACAAAGGCAGCATCCCTCGATTTCTTCGTTTTAAAGCACGGAACAATGAGAGTATTTGTTTCGTCCGATCTGAGAGTTCTATTATTTTTCTTAAGGATGATAATTTCTTCGAGATAAGTAGGCATCATGTGTAGATGCTGGGAATTTTGCACATATGTGAGTGACTATCATGTAGGCATCACATACAGCCTGGACATTGATGCTATTGAAACCTTTTCTACTCTAATACATTCATTCATGTGCCCTGGCGGGTATGAAGGGGACATGAATCCCATCACCACTTGTAGGCCAGTCACACTGTAAAATTCAGTCTTCATGTTGTTGATGGTGGGGGCATCTATTGGGAATTTGATGTGCTCCCCCATGCGTGCAATGACAGTGCCCAGCACCTGGGTGAGGATGGCACTGAATGCGGTCTGTGAGATGCCAGCTATACATCCCACAGAGGTCTGGAAAGATCCCGAACCACAGAAATGCAAAGCACTCATCAACTTCAACATTGCCACATCTATTCCTCCAATTCTGATCTGCACCTCTAGGTCAGCAGCTATACTATCTGTCAAGTCCATGATGGTCCTTTGGTCGAGTCTGTATATGCGGAGTGTGTGCTCGGCCGACATCACCTGGAGACATACCTATAGAAGATTAATATGTGGTTTAAGGGTGCAGAAGTGCGAGTCTGACACAATGGTGGCATGATGACTGGCAAAGGATTTTATTTAACCAAAGATAAAGTGGAACCCTCTCTCTCCCCAACTCAGAGGGGTTTCCCTGACTCTAATAAGGAACTAAAGCGTCGTTCAGAATGTCCAAGTAATTATAATTTTAAAAAACATTGTTTTAAAAAAAGTAAAAGAAAATGGCTACTATGCCTCACACTTGTAACTAAAAAAAAAAGAGTTTGTGTATCTTCTTGGTCCCGAAGAGTGGCTCCCTTCTCCAACTTAGGAGAAATTCCACCTGTGAGAATAACTCTGTGCTCCAGGTCTCAGATCCTTTCTGAGGGAATAAACAAAGTTCCAGTTTACAAGGGCAGGGCGGAATGACTCCTTTCTTCCCAAACCCTTCTCAGCCTTTAACAATTCTCAGCTTTTCACAATTCACAGTTCAGTATTATTGGGGGAGGGTCGGTGCCTCCTCTTCCCCTGGCTTGCTTTGCACTTCAATGTTACTGTTTTACATGAGTTCCCAGTCTTATGGATGCGGCTCGCAGACCCATGTATTTCTCTTGTCTGGAAGTGTTACCTAGTTTACTCTCCTGCCAGGTAGTGTGACTATGAAGATGACTTGACTTAATCTTCACAAAAGGGTATGGGTCCCAGACCCATGCGATTCTTCCCTCACAGTATTGTAGACCTGGTTCACTATCCTGCCAGGCAATGACTATGATGATGACTTGACTTAATCTTCACAAAAGGGGTTCAGGTCCCAGACCTGTGGGATTCTCTTCCCTTGGTACTGCAGTTCTTTTTCGTCTTAGCGTTTCCCCCATGGGCTTCCCTTGTGCCCCAGTATTGTACCTCCAGCATCTGCCAGGGCCCTCGGTTACCCCTTCCATCCGCTCCGGTAGCTCTTGTACATTTAGGAGCTCTACCGTCTCGGTCCCAGCCAGTTCCTGGATTCTCTGCTCTCTGTTTCCAGGGCCTCTAGCCTTTTCCACTCTCCCAGCATGCTGCGGCATCTCTGCGGCACTTGCAGATCCTGAACAAGCGCACCTTCTTGCAACCACCCAGTCCCTCGGCTTAGCTTGCCTGGACGTTCGCTGCTCTGCTTTTCTGGGTGGTCCTTCTGCATTGGACCAGGTAAGAACCTCTTTGCCTTCCTGATAAGCTCTTCTGTAGCTGCTCTTTTTCTCCACCGAGCCGAGTATTCCAATGCTTCCGATTACTCCAGGGAGGGCCTCTCTCTTCTTCCTGATTTCCAGCTATAGTTTCAACTGGCCTTTGTCAATCAGCTCTCGAAAATAATCAGACTGTTCATTTATGTTCCCACGAGTGCTCTCTGTGCTTCCGCATGGCTTCCTTGTCCCAGAACTGATCTTTAGCTCTTCCAATGAGTTAATTGGTCTCTGCCATGTCTCGGTACTTAAGGGATACACGCTCCGTAAGAAGTTTACACTCTTCCTCCTCCCAGTATTTCTCATATCCCCATGGGTCCCCCCAGCGACCCCCTGCCACTGAAATTCACCGAGCACACAGTCGATGGTGTGCAGGATAAGATGGCCGCCCCAATTGAGGAAAAGAACAGCATCATCATCTTGGCTCCGTGGAACCTTCCAAATGATTGGCCAGTGCTGGATATAAAGGAAGTTGCAGCACCTAGCCAGATGGCAGAGATGGCCCCCACCCAAGGCCCACACTTAAGGCCTCAAGTGCTCTCTGCCACTCTCCATCACATGACACAAATTGATGTCATTTCTGGGATTTCGTTAGGTGGCCTTGACAAGGGGAAAAAAACAATTAGACTGGCTTACTCCAAATGGCTGAGGAGCTATAAACTTCAGTTTTACATTGACGAAAAACAGAAACTGTTTAAGAAACTTGTTGACAAAGATGTTAGTGCAATATGGAGATTCCTTAATGGTACAGCTTCCAAAAAAACAATTCTCTAGATATGCTGTGTGTCAAACAACGTAGTTGGAGTACCTCTTTAAAAAATGTAATCCTGGAATAGGGGTGAAAGTTCGGCAGAGTGTTAAAACCTTAGAATGTGTTTCCTGGGCTTTCACTTCGATAAGGAAGATATAATAACAGTGATCCAGAAGTTAAATAATTCAAGAGCCTGTCCAGAAGGGGTCTCAAACCAGTTCTTTAAAGACAATGCCCCCTTGTGGGCTGATATCCTGTTTAGGTTATTCTCCCATATTGCGGCTGGTGGAAATTGTCCTACTGCATGGAACAAAGCCATTATTGCCCCAATTATTAAATCTGGGACTAGATGAAATCCAGCTAATTATCATCTGATAGCTCCAATTGATTACTCAGCAAATGTATTAGCTAAAATAATCTTGAAAGATCCTTTGAAGCGGGTGAAGAGTAAGAATCTGATAAGGCCCTTACAAACAGGGTTCAGGAAAGGGGTGGGGACATTGGTAAGTGCGCTGGCACTGTCCACATGCACCTTCGGACATTGGCAGAACCTTTGGCAAATCATAAGTGGCAGTACTAGATCTAACCGCAGCTTTCAATAACATCAATATAGCCATGCTTTGGGAGATGCTGGAGAAATGGGGTATCTGCCAAGGTCTTCTGCGACTGATTCAGTTACTTTATAGTAACAATTCCGTACGTGTAGGATTGAACACACAGGGAGATCTATTTAGTCCCATCACTGTTACTAGAGGGATCTGCCAAGGTTGTGTGCTCGGCCCCATTCTTTATTATGGAAGGAGTCCTTGTCATGGGAACGGTATGCGCCCAAATGGGGGGAGCTAAGGGTAAATCTTATTGCTTACACAGATGATCTTTTGTTAGTAAATTACACTCCTGCTGCCCTACAAAGCATTCTGGAGGGGGTACATGGTTACATGGAGATGAACCATTAAGAAATTAACCGCAGGAAGTATTTTGTCCTGGCATACTCAACAAAGGGTATGCTCAACTCTTATTCCTGGAATATAAATCAGTACAAAATTTTACAAATTCCCACCATAATCTATCTAGGGTTTTTGATCCCATCAAAAAAACAATTCCACCTGCAAAGAGATAGAATGACGGCTAAACTTGGGTCTGGTATGACTCTTATGAAGCCCCTCTGGAGTCAACTTTGTGCTTTCTTCTTGCTGCCGCTAATTGAATTGTACAAATTAAAAATAACTGCCACCACATTGTAGAGTTGCGAATTGATGCCTTTTTCCGACAGAACCTTTTTATACAGACTAGAAGGGAAGGTTTGGAAGACCGTTTTAGGCCCCCCAAAGTCTGCACCTATAAGTGCCATTAGGCTGTAACTAGGCCTCACATCTTGGTGGGCCCAAAACATGAAAAGAGGCCTGTCCTTGCACTCACAAATTATGGCGGCCGATGGACTTTCCCTTTGCTCCTACATGAAAGACCTGCTAAAGGGTAGGTTGGTCCACTCTTCATTTTTGCTTCGGTTCCACAAGAAATGTGAGAATTTTGCCAGCATGATTTCACTGGATGCCTCAGACAGTGATTATGTAAAAAAAGAGGATGATCATTGTCTGGGACAGAATCAGTGACCACGATGATCTAAACAGATTGGTATTGTCCAAAGATAATCATCATTTGTTTACACCATCATGCAAGTTGAGATCCTACTTGCAGAAGTTCCCTTCCAAAAACATTGCAATCTCTACTTTAAATTTCGCCTAAATGCCTTGCCTATCTTGGAAGACTCTTGGACGTGGCTCGCATAGGCAGAACAGAGAAGGATAGATTTCCTCCAACTCTTGCATGTGATTCCAGTGAAAGAGCAAAGGGCAAAGTAATGTGGAATTTGGCCACTGGAATACTACCACTGCCAGCAACTCCCCTCATGTGTTCCCTACTCTACCATCTAACTTTGTTCCCTTTTTCCCTTCCCCCATAATAAGAATGGCTTCACTGTTGTTGAGGACAAAGGAATTTAGTGGGTATCCACAAATAACAAAAATGATTGCCCCTAATAGGGAAGAAGTCACACTGTGGGTATTCCTATGTGACACATGGTGCAAAATATCTCCCTAGAAAAATCCCAGGCATGTTGAAAAAGAACTAACAGCCCTTTTCAACGAAAGGTGCAAGTGAATGCAGTTCTGCAAGTCCACACATCCACACAACAGATTGTGTACCCTGCCTAATGCCTCCATTGAAAAGTACTTCCGCACAAGAGGAAACAGAGGTCCACAGGGAGTTCAGGTCAGGGTGATGGGGACCCAGAATAAACATCTGTTTTACTGGGGGTCCATCTTTATTGATATTGATATTTTATTTCTATCGCACTCGTACACAAGTGTTTCAGAGCGCGACAAGGCAAGGGAGGGGAAGAGGGGAGAACAAAACAACGATCTTACTAGGCTCAGTGACATTGAGAATGCGCAAGTGCATGGGAGGGGGGAGGGGAAAAGTGCATGGAAGGGGGAGAAGTGGAAAGTGCGAAGCAGAGGAGAAACAGATAAATAACAATAAATAAATAATAAAGGCAACAAACAGTGGTAGTGCAGCCAGCAATTTGCAAGTGCTAGGTTTAAGGCAGCAGACTGGGTAGGTCTGATAAGTGCAGGAAGAAAAGGGGGGGCTGTATAGGTACAGATACAGACCCCAGTGCAAGGGGTGGCCCGGAGGCAGTGCGGGAGGGTGGCAGGGTGAGCAGGTACCTGGGCCCAGAGGACAGAGGGTGGCCAGGTGCACGGTGCCAAGAGAGAACAGATCAGCAGGGGAGAGGGGGAGCGAAGGCAGAAGAAAAGAGGAAGGTCTTGAGGTGCTTCCGGAATCGGAGATGGTTCTCCTCAGGTTTTAGAGTGGCAGGAAGGCTGTTCCAGAGGGAGGCCCCAGCCGAAGACAGAGATCTACCCCCAGCTCGTTTCTTTGAAAAACGACTGACCCTGAGGGAGTTGGATGTAGAGGAGCAAAGAGCTCGAGAGGGGAGGTATTTGCAGAAGGATAGCTGAAGGTATTTTGGACCCAGGCCCCAGTAAGCCTTGTGGACAATGCAGAGGGTTTTGAATTTAATCCTTGTATCCACTGGGAGCCAATGGAGAGATTTCAGGGCTGGAGAGATACGATCCCAGGGCTTGAGGCCAAGGACAGGTCTCGCAGTCCTGTTCTGGATTAGTTGCAGAGGGCGGAGAGAAGAGGCAGGTAGATTTAGAAAGAGGCTGTTACAATAGTTCAACCTAGAGAGAACAGGAGCTTGGTATACCATGTGCTTCTGGGGGAACGAGAGGAAAGGCAGAGTACCTCTGAGGAGGTGCAGTAGGAAATTTGACTTGTTAAGAGACCTCAGAGATGTGGGCAGAGAAGGAAAGGGTGGAGTCAAAGATGACCACGAGGTTCTCAGCCTTGCAGATGGGGGTAGGAGGAGGGCCAAGGGAGGCTGGCCAGAGAGTGAGGGGAAAGGATGGTGAAGGTGTGCCGATAAGGAGGATCTCCATTTTGCTGGCATTCAGACAATGATCCTTGGCGGCACACCAATCCTGGATGGCAGTTAGGCAATCAGAGATGAGAGAGGGAGAGGAGGTGGCAGAGGGCAGTCTGAAAATGAGTTGAGTGTCGCCATCGTAGCGCTGGATATTTCAGCAGAAAGTGGCAATGCAGTGGGCGAGAGTTGCCAGGTATTGGTTGAAAAGCCAGGGCGAGAGGTTAGACCGTTGGGGAACACCACAGGTGGAGAGGAAGACAGATGATAGGAAGGACCCACGTTGGACCTGGGAGGGTCGATCTGAGAGGAAAGAGGTCAGCCAAGCCAGAGCCTGATCAGTGATACCCAGGTTTTCACGGAGACGGTTGAGCAGGATGGTATGGTTGACTGTGTCGAAGGCAGAAGAGAGATCGAGGAGGATGAGGACAGAGGGAATGTTAGAGTCAAGATTGGAGAGCAGATCTTCACGGATGTTCAGGAGAGCAGTTTCCATGCTTCTGGCAGCTCTGAAGCCAGACTGGTGGTCCTGGAGACAGCCAACAGAATTGGAATGAAGGTTAAGCTGAGAGATGGCCAACTTTTCCAGGAGTTTGCCCAGAAAGGGTGTAATGGAAATTGGGTGATAGTTAGCTGGACAAGAAGGATCGGCTGTGGGTTTCTTGAGAAGAGGATGCACAAAGGAGCGCTTCGGAGGGGAAGGATCCCGAGGCAAAGGAGTGGTTGCAAAGATCAGCAAGGGCCGGAGCGAGGGTGTCAATGTGGTCCTTGATGGTTTTAGAGGAACAGGGATGAACCTGTCTTGATGAGGCTTTCATAGATCGGACTTGTCTAGCGACCTCGTCAGGGGAAAAAAGAGGAAAGGACCAGAAGGATGGTGGGGGTGGCTTCAAAAGGTTTCAGGCCCTCCGATCCTTCAGAGATAAGAGCATTCATTTCCTTGTTCTATGATTCAATCTTTTTTTTTTTATTGGTTTATTCAAACCTTTAAAAAAACTTTAGAAACAAAAACACCCCTTTCCATCCCACACTTTTCCATGTTCAAGTCATCGTTCTACAATTAGATTAAATTACAGTGCTTAACAGTTCCAGTTTTCCATAAGAACAGATTTTTCCCAATTTTTAGCTGAGCGCTCGATTTAATTTCTCAGCATCTAGGCATTCTTTTAGCACTCAGAGGAAGGTTGTTAATGCAAATAGCACTGATCTATTTGACCCGTCAAACAATGCTTTCCACCAATCTTCAACACTTAATGTTTGATGTTCACTGATCACAGGTCCAAAGATGATTCCTCTTTGCTGCTGAAACGCGGGGCAAAATAACGTCAAGTGTTTCAGTGTCTCCTTGTTAACTCTGCAAAATCAGCATGTGAGACCTACTTCAGAAAATTGGGTCCAAGTGCATAAGCGTTCTTTAGTTGCCAACATATTAAGCCTGGATTGCATATATAAGGATCTTGCATACTGGTCTGGAGAGCGAGTTAAATGGGCATGACACTGGCCATATGCTTTTGCTTCACTCAGGGCCTTGTTCATCAATTTTGATTTAGATCTTAAGTCACATGTGTTGATCCAGTCTGATCTCCATATCTTCCTCTTGGCCAGATTTGGGTTTTCGATTAGTGTCCAAAGAGTGATATCGTGCTCTTTCAATATTTTGTGACAGAGGACATTCCATTTTGAAAGGATAGTATACACTTTGTCTGTATCTGGCTTGTGCAGTATTTGAACTTGAGCCGCCGGTACCTTTAACATTGTTTTTCTAAACAAGCTCAGTAAATTCCAGGATACTCTTGCTTAAATTGAGATAAGGCCCAGTTCATTCCGTAAACAAGTCGTTGGAGTTCCCTTAGGCAGATATAACACTCAAGTCCAGATTATGTTTTCAAGAGAGTTCCACAGGTCGTGTGTGCATCCGAAGGCGTTTTCTCCACCATGAATCAGTGCCGGCACAGCTTTTTACTGGAAAAAGACGACAGTTGGTTTTATCGAAAATTTCCCATATTTTTTATCAATGAGGCTTGGCAAGCCAGCTGCCGACACTTGCTCCTGGTAGCCTCGACCCATGGGGCATCAGTTCTGCTGGCGCTGATCCTCATGCCTAGATAGGTAGTAGATTTCACAATCTTAAGTTGTTCTTTAGCGAGGCACCAGTTGAACTTCCTTCTTTTCCCACTATTTCCTGACAATTTCTCAAAGATCAAAATTTCACATTTTTGTTTGTTGATATGAAGCCTGTTAGTTGTTACGCAGGCTTCAAGAATGTTGAGTTTGCGCTGAAGTCCTATAGGTGTCAAATCTGTTAGAATAAGGTCATCAGTGTAAACCAGATAATCAATGAAAGAGCCATGGATTTTTGGTGGGAACGTGACTGCACCGTTGAATGCGTCATTTACATCAGATATAAACAAGTTGAAAATGATGGCTGCCAAGGGGCAGCCTTGTTTCACGCCCTTGTGTGTACTAATCGGAGCGGGTAATGTGCCTTTGTAGTCCACTCGGATCTTGATTGAGGTATCCAAGTGTAACTCGCAGATTGCATCCAGTAGACTAGGGGGACAGTTGCACCTGGTCAATTCTTTCCACATCAGCTCTCTGTTGATGCTATCAAAAGCTTGTGAGAGGTCTATTAGAGCCATGTAGACCTTGGTGTTAGTTCCAATTGCTTCCATCTTTAGCAAATTCAACAGTACCAGGTTTAATCCACACTCAACCCCCCTTACAAAACCTGCTTGTCTTGGAGCTACGTGATTGCTTTCCGTAGACCATTTAGAGAGTTTTTGTTGAAGGAGGGTGGCGTATATCTTACCCAAAACATTGAGGAGCGCCATAGGTCTATAGTTTTCTATGACTCAATCTCAAACTTGGTAGGACATAGAAAGGGGACTTCCAACCCAATGAGCTGCTATGCCGTTACCCCTAAATGCAGTGACAAAAGGGCAAAGGAGCCGTCAGAAGACAGCAGAGTAGACATTGGTGCTTGGCTGGCCAAAGGGACGAAAGATCCTTCAGACTCCTAAAGAGATGGACCACAGAGAATAAGTCCTTCAACATTAAGGCCGACCTGTAGTGGCTGCACCCCGTGCCAAGAATGAACATATTTCCACAAACAGCCTCATGAAGTATTCCCCAAGTAATGAATAAATTAACCAGGAAAACAAGAACAGAGCTGGGAGACGATTAGGCAGATAGTCGCCATCAACAAGTACCTCACTGGGGGTTTGGGGGACCTGGCCAAACACCTTTTTGACCAACAAAGGATAATGTGCTTTTGTTGTATTGAGTTACTGAGCCAACGGTGCTCTCCATCTGGTTCTCCCATCCAAGAAGGTGCCACAGAACACTCTGGTAGACGCACATATTGCCTCGATGAATATTCAAACAACCACACAATTGACCAAGATTGCCTCTGGACAAAATCAGGAAAAGTTCAAAGATTACCTGACTACAGGGGAAAGTGTGGGCAGCATAAACAACTAAACAAGAGTGTGGGTTACCCCTCTACTGAGAACGAACATGTTCAAATAACCAGTCCTATGGAATTCCTTCCACTCAGGAGGGTCCACAATCACGTTTCAACTTCCTTCACAGAGGCGAAATACCAATTTCCATATCAGTCTGGTCCCACCCATAATTTATTGTATCAATGACTATTCAAACAATGTGACAATTGACTAAGATTGCCTCTGGACAAAATCAGGAAAAGTACAGCGATTACCTGGCTACAGGATAACTTGTGGACAGCATAAATAATAACTGGTTACATTTGAAGGAGATCCTCTTGACTAAATAAATCTATGTAGGAATCTGGGGTCCTCTCCGGAGTTACTTGGCAATTAAATGCAGCTCCCGAACAGCATGTCTGAGAAAGCAAGCAAGAAAATATGTTTAGCAAAAGGTGGACCCCCCTGAATCCTCTTATTGAATACAATTTGAACTGAATAAAGGTCTACTGTTTTGAGGAACTGCTCTGGGGTCTTTACCATGTATGGCATACATTGACACTTTGAGCATAGCCTTTCTTTGATTTATTAATACGAAATAAAGAACAAGATGGCCTAGTGGCTTGCACTTCACTAATGCCCCACGCGAGAACTCTTGGAACAACAAAGTCAGATGATTAGAACCAAGATTGACATGGGCGAAAGATCACGAAGTTGGTGTGGGATGAGGCAATGTTGTTGTAACAAAAGTGGAACCCACCGACACCCTGAAAAGAGAAGTAATGGCATAGCTTCAGGGTTCTACTGGTGATCTAAGAGCCTCTCATCACCAGGATTTCAGCACTCTCTGACTCTCAGAGGTGAAAAGGATTCCACGTCTTGTTAAATGATCTGCTACTCATGGTTTTATGTTTGTCGGCCCATCGAGGCCTCTGACTGCTCCCCGCGCCAACATGCTCAAATCCATGTTCCAACACAAAATACGCACACCTGCGAAGCCAACATATGAAAATTGAACAGCCCTCCAACTGAACGCTATACTTCCACAATAAACCTGCATGCCATACCTTGAGCCAATGCATTCTGGCATCACGGGCACACAAAGCTCTGAACGCAAAACACCTAGAAATCGACCGTCGCGCAGAGCTCAGGGTACTTCCAATCTTCTTGCATCACCACAACAGCAAAGCTATCTTGCATTTGCCCTCTCTCCTCACCAGCCGAACCCACCGCCCCTCTCTTTCCGGCCCACCAGAGCTTCTCGAGAACATGCAAATGGCAAGGACACGTGGTATAAATCCCATTAATTTAGCATAAATGAATGGTCCTCTGAGAGGGACTGCATAATCCTGCAATGGTGGAAGGGAAATCTGCTATATGTCCTGTTGCTCTACAACAAAGCCAAAAATAAATACTGTAAAACGAATACTACAATGGATCCACAAATGAATGCTCTAAACTGAAGATTACAATGAATTCAAAAATAAATGCTCTGAGCTAGAGATCATAATGGACCAAAAAATAAATGCTTCAAGCTGAAGACTGCAATGGATACAAACGTAACTGCTCTACACTGAAGATTACAGTGGCCCCACAAATAAATGCTCCAAGCTGAAGATCATAATGGGGATTTATGAGGAAAGAAGTACCGAGGCCCACCTCAAGATAACCAATGCTTAGAGTAGGTTCCTTGAGCCATTGTTGGCAAGATAGCTCAGTGGGTTGAGTGTTCGCTGCTGAGATGTGCGCGCGGTGGTCGAAGTGTACAGAAAGAAGTAGTGGAACTATGTTCCCTACTAGACTGCACCGCTCCCCACAAACCCCATTGCCACGCACCCTCCTAGGCTACGCACAGTCAGGACCATCTTAAGCACTTTTAGGGCCCAGGGCACATACACCTTTGGGGCACCCCTCCATCGAACCAAAGGAATTCAGAGATCCAGAATATCTGGTTGTGCCCCCTCATCGCGATCACAACTCATAGTTTTGACATGTTGCCTCACAGCGATTAAATAGCCAACGGTGCTCCCTTTCAGTCCCCTTAGCCTCTCCATTCTTGCTGTAATAAGAATGATAAATAAGTGGCATTTCACAACATGGCTACTTACATTCTAGCATTGGTACAGGACACTCCATCATTAGCAGCCACGTGGAAGGTACACCGGCCACAGCATAATTTCAGGACAAAGATTGCATGTAAAAGGCGCTCGTAATCCAGAATAGACAGACGATGCAGATTAGCTGCTTCACAGAATGCAAAAGTGCTCAACCATGGAATGAGGAGACCAATTATAAACAAGAAAGGAGCTACACATACCATAGCATACATAGTGGATGAAGATTAGAAGCTGCCAGGAAGGTGTCCAAATCCAGACGGACTGAGATTAGAAGAGGGATATGGTTTTCAAGCAGGGTTGCTATTAGAGAGCAAAGAAACAGATGGCTGTGGTGTATAATATATCAATGCTCACTATTATTATAGAGGAAGCAACACTATAGCAAGTGAAACCATGAGTGAAGCTGCTTTGAAGATCAGACTCTGAGGACAAAATCACTCCGAAGGGTGACAATTGTGAACGGTTTATGGACTGGCAATTTGTATAGATTAGGCAATGCAAGATTAAATGAGCTGCCCAGGATTACACATTGGTTAAAAGGTGAGCCTGGTTTATCAAGAATAGATCTACTGGCGATAACATTCGTAGAGCTTTGAACTTGGTGCACCTGGCCTCCCAGGACTCCCAGGGACTAGTACTTATGGCTCTTGACACAACCAAAGCATTCGACAGGGTGGACTGGACCTTCATGAGGCTCACCTTGGAGCCCGTCCGGTTTGGGGAGTTCCGCACCATGGTTCTGGCTAACTATAAGTCGCCCAAAACCCTCCTTAGGATCAACGGCACTCTCTCCACTCCAATCCCCTTATCCTCTGGAACTAGACAAGGATGCCCATTATCCCCACTCCTATTCGCACTAATCATGGAACCGTTTGCTCGAAGAATTAGGCTGAATAACCTCATGAAAGGCCCCTTTATCGGCTCCTCACACCACAAATGGCCCTGTATGCAGATGATGTCTTGCTCACCATCTCAGAACCCTGTTCCTCATTGAAGCACGCTATAGCCGAAATAAACAGCTATGTAATGGTTACTGGATTCTCCATCAACTTGAACAAGTCAGCGGCCCTAGGGATAGGTATAGCGCCAGGGGAACGGGAAGCCTTGATCCCATTGTGCCCGATACAATGGAAGGAGAAGGCTATCACCTATCTGGGGGTTCAGGTTCCAGGCGATCCAAAAGACGTTTACCACGTTAATTTCCCCCCCACTTTTTAAAGAACTGGAAATTGACCTGAACCGCTGGGCATCCCAAGAAATATCATTAATGGGCCGGATTACTGCCTGCAAAATGAACCTGCTCCCCAGATTTTTATATGCATGTTCATCCCTCCCGGTCATGATCCCGACACCAGCCCTCCGAAGCTTGCAGAGGAAAATGCTACAATTTATTTGGAGGGGGAAAAAAAGCCAGGATTCCCAAAGGAACGATGCTGGGTAACGCAAGGCTTGGCAGCCTAGGGGTCCCAGACTTACAGGGATTTCAGATGGCAGCACAGTTGGCGTGCATCCAGGCATGGCAGACACTCACTAATCGCCCCAGATGGGTGGACCTAGAACAATCACGACTACCTCTCCCTCTACGCTTTCTCCCGCATGTTTCACCCCTGATTTGGTGGCAATGGCAGGGATTACTGTCATCCACCAAACACACCATAAACATCTTGGACAGAGCCCGAAAACAGAAGGGGATCCCTAAAGGACTCAGCCCCTCATCCCCAGTGTTCCTATACACAGCTTTTTCACCCGGGGTAAACCCCAAGAACTTCAAAACCTGGATTGCAGGGGGCCTAGAGACTTTGAGGCAGCTTTTCACAGGAGGATTGCCTCGTACCTTCGAACAATGTAAAGAAACTTTTACGGCTTCAGGAAAAGGATAGATTCACATACATCCAGCTACATCACTGGTGCTCCCACCCTCAAACCCGCCAAACAGCAACCACTCCCCCCCCATACAGCCTTAGAGAGGACTCTCAAAGATCTCCCGATCCGGGGCAAGATCTCTACATTATACAAACGCCTCCAGAAGGATTTTCTTACCTCAAAAACTCGATCCATGGCACAATGGGAGGCAGACCTAGGCCACCCTATGGAGGACCAATCGTTAGTGGATATTTGGACCCACGCCCAGTCATCATCCTTCTGCATCACCAACAGAGAATGTGCATACAAAATCCTGCTGTGCTGGTACTACTCCCCCCCCCCCCCCCAAGACTCCACCATATGAACTATGCACTCGACCCGGCCCGCTGGAGACAATGTGGTCAGATAGGGTATTTTTTCCACATGGGGTGGACCTGCTCAAAGGCTTAACGTTTTTGGAAGCAATCCTTAGCTATCATTGCAGAAATCACCCAGACAACGCTGCCTCTAGAAACCGAACCCATTCTCCTGGGCGCCCCCTGTCCCAGGGACTTATCCAAGGTCCGGAGCCAAAGCTAAGGTACTGTCCCAGTGCCTCCTAGAAGGAAGAATAGTGGTCGCTCGTTCATGGAAATCTGCAGAGGGTCCTCTCCTGTCCCTTTGGTGGGTGAAAATATGGGATGTACTAATTGCGGAAAAAGTGACTGCGGCCAGGCCAGGTCTCCTTCATCGCTTTCGAAACATTTGGAGCCCAAATCTTGACTTCGACCGAGATTTCCTGGCCCTGACCTACAAACCCCAACTGGCCCGGAGGGTCGTGGACGATGGGGATACACTACAGGAGAAGGAGTGAAGAACTTAGGCACAGCTGGGTCTGACAATCGCAAGGGGGAGGGGGAGGAGGGGAAATGATATGATTTTACCATGATGTATAACATGCTTTGATCAAAATCTGTACTGCTGTCACCCTGCCTTGTTCCAAAAATAAACATATTATAAAAAAAAGATGAGGCTGGGATTTGCACCTACTCTGCAATTTCTGCACTTTATCCCTCGCATTTCTAGTACGTACCATAAAAAATTATCCAATTTTATAGATCTGACTTGGAAAGTGCACATATCACATAACCTAACATGACAATTTTAAAAACAAAATGTCAAAGAAGCGTATTATGCCAGATGGGAATAATTCTAGCATCATTGTCTCCATTATCAAGGGAAGTATGTAAGTACCAACATACTCATTGATGTGATCGCTAAAGATTACATCTGTGTTTCTCTTTTGTATTTCAAATCTTTAAATCGGTCCAAAACACAGGCTTGTGAAATTGTTATTGAATAAAAACCTTTCAGTTGTACAAAAAAGCAAACCGTTTTTTGTGCCAAATGAGTAGACTTTAAAATATGCTTGCCAGAGGCACTCAATAGCTGATCCACTCTCTTCTGTCTAGGACCCCTTCCACTGAAATGGCCTACATAAAAAGTCAGATCAGGTAATGAATGGGCTAAACAATACTCCCAGCATGTGAGAAGCCAACCTTTTCAAGGAAGACAGTATAGTAATGCCAGTGAATTTAGATAATTTATCCAGGATCACTGCATTGTCTGCTGGCAAAGCCAGGATAGAAGCATGGCCGCTTTGGTTCCACAGTGTTTCATTTGCATACTTAATCACCTCTCGGACTAACACTTTATAGTCTTCATTGGAGGTATCTGTCTAGGTTTTACAAACCTCCATCTGAAGAAGCCAATTTCTAGACCTTCACCATACTGTCACTATATTAGATTTTTATAGCAATCACTGGGCCTCATTACGAGGTATGCCGGTAAGCGAAAAATGATGCCGGTATGGTCGTTTACCGTTCCGTAGCATTCCGACCTGGAAACCCGGTATTAGCGGAATAATAAACAACAGTGCCGCTAATAGCGGCATAGGCGCGTACACACGCCCCTTCAGGGAGCAAATACCGGCATGCCGGTAATAGGGGTAATTCCGACCCACGCATACATGCAAATACCGGCATCGCGAAGCCGGTAATCACGGGCTGCACGATGCCGGCCATACAGGCATCACGGGCCACCAGCAAGCAGGATACAAGGCAGCTGCCACAGGTGCACACAATCCCACAGGTGGAGCCAATGGAGGCTGTGCCAGTATAAACTGAGCACACCGACACACCACAACCCCCCCCCCACAGGTGTATGCAATTCAGAGTGGCCCAGTACAAAAGGAGCACACCTACCCACCACACCCCTTCCTACACCAAAATGCTACCACTAGCAGTTGCAATCATGACGCTGGAGGACATGCCTATACTGCTACAACTACAGCAACAACAGCAACAACAACTACAGCATTAAGAACAGGCAGCACAGAGGAGACGCAGGAGGAGAAGGAGGGTGAGACAGGCCCAGCAATTACCACCAGCGCAGGCAGCTGTGCCTCGTAGGCAGCCACCAATCCCTCGCACCAGACCCAGCCCATTCAACCTAACCCCTGAGCAGATCCACACCCTGTACCGGTTGGACCGTGACACCATCACCACCATAGTGGACATGACACAGAACGACATTGCCAGCCAAATAGAAATACGCATTTCCATCCCCCACTACTAAAGGTGGTGTCTGTGCTACACTTCTTGGCCACAGGCACCTACCAACACAGTGGGACAGCTGCATGGCATTTTACAACCACTATTCTCACGCATGCTGAACCAAGTGCTGGATGCCCTCCTGAAGCACGCAAGCACCCATATATCCCTACCACGGACTGCCCAGGAGATAGCCGAAACCAAAGTAGGCTTCCATGCACTGGCAGGCATGCCCAATTGTGTTGGTGCCATCGACTGCACCAATGTGGAATTGGTAGTCCCCCATGCCATAGAGGCGGTGTACCGCAATCGCAAGCAATACCACTCCATCAATGTGCAAATGGTATGTAACTCCAGCAAGATCATCACCCATTGCTGCGCCCGATTTCCTGGATCCACACATGATGCCATGGTACTGCGCAACTCAACGCTACCCCGTCACATGGAGCGACATGCTGACCACGTGCCTGGCTGCTCGGTGAGTTGCACAACAGGCCCATGTCCATGCTGTGGGGTACTGATGTGTGCAGATGCAGAAGGGGGGGGGCTACTGCACCTGGGTGGGAAAGGGGGGGAATAGTGCACCTGGGTGGGAAAGGGGGGGAATAGTGCACCCGGGTTGCATTAGCCAGTGAGTGGAGAATGCATGCAGAGCTAAACACTCCTCCCCTAAACCAGCAAAACAGAACACAACACATCACTGGGCCACTTATCACAAATATTGCAGATGGATGACAAGTAAGAAGCCCAACCAGGGCACCATTGTTATTGCAAGCAATGCATGAATGAATAGGCTGGCAACTGTGGCAATGCGGCGAATGTGACCATGCATATTAAAGAATATACAGCATGATTTGGAGGCCAAACATTTGTGCACTACCAAAGCACATCTGCCAGTGCATGCGTGATTACACCCAGCATCATCTGTTGAACCCCATCCAGTGTACCACACCTCATCACAGTATAAATTGCATCTAGGTGACTATTTTGTACACGTACAGGGACATGTGCATGCCCACACCAAATAGCTGCCACCATGACTGTGCTCCCTGAAGGTGGCAGTTCTGTGTGACACACACCTATTTGTATCTGCTTGCAGGTGATGGGGGATATCCCTTGAGGCTGTGGCTACTTACCCCTGTGCGGAACCCGCAGAACAGACATGAAGAGGAGTACAATCGTGTGCACACTCGTACCCGTGTTGTGATTGAGCAGACCTTTGGCCTGCTGAAGGCGCGGTTCCGCTGCCTAAGCAGGTCTGGTGGGGCACTCCTATATAGGCCCGAGAAGGTGGCAAAGATCACCATGGCCTGTGTCATGCTGCACAACATGTGCGTCCGAAGGAATGTACCACTGCCACCTGACATTGACATGCATGGGCTGGGTGAGGATGAAGGGGATGGAGACGGAGGCGAAGGAGCCCCCCCTGCCAGTACGTGATGCACGGGATGGCCATGCTGTACGGCAAGCACTAATTGATGAATACTTTTGAAACGCATGGACAATGTAAGTAATGTGTCCGCGACACACTGAATCTGGACATGCACCCTTTTTTTGTTCGAATTGCCCCACTGTACACCATCACACAATAAATGTACGTGTACAAAAAGAACGATGTCCAGCCAATGATTTGCTTGCACACAACGGTGTATTTTCAGCAGACGTGATATGGTGAACATAATCCCCTCACAACCCCCAGTAAACTCCCTCACCCACCCCACAAACCCCAGAAAATACCCCAGTAAACTCCCTCACCCACCCCACAAACCCCAGAAAATACCCCAGTAAACTCCCTCACCCACCCCACAGATCCCAAATGTCCACATATGTCCAACAAACAGTGGTCCCTTCACCAATGTACTTTTTCTAAATGTCATTGCCTGTCCTGTTATTTCTTGGCAATTTTTGGGTCTGGGGGTGCCATGGTCAACCGCTGTGCACTGCTCCGCGTTAACCGCACAGGGCTCGATTGGGCCGAGGTGGAAGAGGTTGTTGCAGTGGAGGTGTCAATGGTCAGTCCCATGGCTTGGCCATGGTGTGGGGGCTGCATTTGTGGGAAATTTGCAAGAAGGGCCTGTGTGAGTGACCCCATACACTCCCTGAAGGCACACGTTGATGCCTCCACAGCAGCAGTATTAGCTGCAATGGCCGTGGCAATGGCCCTCATGGCCTCATTCCCAGTGTTCACCTGTTGCCGCATGAGTTCCAGCATGGACTCTTGTTGGGCCTCAACCCTTGCCAGGCGAGCCTCGAAAGAGTTGTCGGCTGCAGGAGTACCGGTGGCCAGGGTTGTGACTGGCAGGGTGGTGGCTGGCAGGGTGGTGGAAGGTACCTGCGTGGGGCCCTCGTCCAGGGCCATGTCCTCCTCAAAGATGCCAATGTCAGATTCCCCTAGGTCCGAGTCATGGAGGCACGGATCGTACATGTCCTCAGACTCTGTAGGGGGGGGGGGCTGGTGATGGGGCTTGGGGTGGGTGTGCCGGACATGATCTCTGCCTCATTATCCACCTCTGTAGACACAACTTCTGTGGTGGCTGGTGGAGTATCAATGGAAACGGCTCCCACTGTTGTGGGTGCATGCTGCTGTTCTGTGGCTGCAGGTGTCCCCTGCAGGGTTACTGCCTTGTGTGGCACACTGGCTGTTGCTGTAGGCATTTTCTTGGGCTGGGGGGTGGCGGTGGCACTGGTACCTTTGCGCGCAGTGGATATACTTGCACCGCTGTCTTGCATTCCATCTTCCTCATCGGTGCCTGGGGGATAGAAGAGATGCAGGTCATCAGTGATGTTGTCAAATGGCAGCTATGATGTATTGCGGTGTGATATGTTCATACATTCAGGCATCATTTCATTTCTGGGGTGTGGCACTTGGTGTTCTGAGGGGGCATGTGGGCAATCAATGCATGGCTGATGGCATTGGTTTGGTGTCTGTGTGGTACCGGCCATACAGGCATCGCGGGCCACCCGCAGACAGCAAGCAGGATACAAGGCAGCTGCCACAGGTGCACACAATCCCACAGGTGGAGCCAATGGAGGCTGTGCCAGTATAAACTGAGCACACCCACACCCCCCCCCCCCACAGGTGTATGCAATTCAGAGTGGCCCAGTACAAAAGGAGCACACCTACACACCACACCCCTTCCTACACCAAAATGCTACCACTAGCAGTTGCAATCATGGCGCTGGAGGACATGCCTATACTGCTACAACTACAGCAACTACAACAACAACTACAGCATCAAGAACAGGCAGCACAGAGGAGACGCAGGAGAAGAAGGAGGGTGAGATAGGCCCAGCAATTACCACCAGCGCAGGCAGCTGTGACTCGTAGGCAGCCACCAATCCCTCGCACCAGACCCAGCCCATTCAACCTAACCCCTGAGCAGATCCACACCCTGTACCGGTTGGACCGTGACACCATCACCATCATAGTGGACATGATACAGAACGACATTGCCAGCCAAATAGAAATAAGCACTGCCATCCCCCCACTACTAAAGGTGGTGTCTGTGCTACACTTCCTGGCCACAGGCACCTACCAACACATGTGATATGTTCATATATTCAGGCATCATTTCATTTCTGGGGTGTGGCATTTGGTGTTCTGAGGGGGCATGTGGGCAATCAATGCATGGCTGGCGGCATGGCATTGGTTTGGGGTCTGTGTGGTGAGTTCCATGGGCATGGTTGGGTCATGTTGCACCTCTGTGGGGATTGGCACTCTCACCATGCGTGTGGTGCAGGGTGTGGCACTCATTCTTCAATGGATATGTTGATGTAGCCTTGGGACATGCATTACCTTTCCTAGTCTCACTTCCACATCACTTGTGCTACATCATGGTTTAGTCTACATGGATGTGATGGTTCACTCACCTTCCTCTGTGGTAGTTGCAGCGCCAACCTCCTGGTCTCCAATTCCCTCAATTGATTCTGGGTCGATGAAGGAACTTGCGGTCTCCTCCCATGCCGTCAACTTCACTGGGGAGTGTGGGCCCCCGCCTGTCGCCATTGCGGCCCTCCTGTTATCCGCCAGGATCTTCCTCACCCGGAGGCGGAGGTCGTCCCACCGCTTCCGGCAGTCATGCACACTTCTTGGGGTGCTCCCCAATGCCGACACCCTCTGTGTGACCTCCTGCCAGACCTCTTTTTTTTTGGTTTGGGCCGCATGCTTGAGGTCATTGCTCCTGATCGTATCTGCATGCTGTGCAAGGGTGTTGGCAAGCATGGTGAGTTCTGCATCTGAAAAACGCTGCTTTCTCTTCCTTTGGGAGGACTTCTTGGTGGCCTTTGACATCCTGCTTCTGTTGTGGCACAGAACAACACGAGAGAAGTGGTGGTTATGGAGGATGGCAATGGATTGTGTTTTTAAAGATGGCCACCGGCCCATTTCCCGTTCCTGCGCGATGATGTAATTTTCGGGTCCGTTTTTTGCGAACACAGTAATACCGTGCCGGTATTTAGGGGTTGGTATGAGGCAGTTCCGCTATGGGCGGGTCCCGCGATGCCGGTATAGGGGGAGTTGGATGCCCTTTAGCGGCATGGCGGTTTTGCCACTATCACCATGGGGGAACGCGCGAACGCGCGTACTCGCACACTCGTAATCACCCGCTATTAGCGGGTTCATAGGAGCACGGACCCGCTCATTCCGGCATGCCAGTAATGAACCCTGTTTTACCGGGCAACTCGTAATGAGGCCCACTATCTGTTACAGGTGCATTGCTGATAATAGCAACTGTTGTGCTACAAAACAATACATGCAGATTTATCAACGTCAAGCATAGGAAAGGCTGATTTGGCATTGCTAGAATTTAGTATTATAATCTTGCATATGAACACAGATCTCTGCAATTTGTGCGTAACACACTGAGCTATCCTCTGAACCAGAATGGCACTGGCATTTATCAGCATGCATTTCAACTTTAGCTATTGCACGTGATCGATATAACTCCCATAGAAAGGTGAGAATGGCACAGGAATTGTTGTAGTGAATATGCAAACTGTGTGTAGGACAGTGCACAGAAAGCATTATAAGATGAATTGACCAGAGCAGAATGTATGTGTCAACAACAGACAGGCAATAGGTTCAGAGCCTCAGCAGCCGGCCATAAAATAGCTTGACATGTGCTATTTAAGTTTTGTAAACGATGGTATCTGACTTCTTTATATTAGGCAGCCTTGTGGGGGCCCCGGAACAAGTGCCTCTTTTGCCCTTTTGCCCTCCCATAAAGACGTCTCTGCGCACAGTGCAAACCCCTAAAAACATGTGCCTGCTGTTTAGGAGAACGTTCAGTGCAGTGCACTGAAATAAAACGTTTCAACTGCTGCCAACACTTTTATTTTAAAACGAAATCGTTCCAGAACGGTTTTTAAAAAAAAAAAACAGTTTAGTAACAGAAAAACTTAATTAAAAGAAGTAGAGGGGCACCACTTCCGACCGCTCCCGCCCACTGTGTGCGTGTGATCTGCAGGTAGTAGGTTCGAATCCCAGCTCAGCCTGGCTTCATTCCGAGGTCATCAAGGAGTACCAACTTGGGTTGGGTGCTATTGTACCTAAATACGTTCAATGTAAAGTGCTTTTGCAAAAGCACTATATAAAGAACCCGTCATTGTATTTGCTTGCTGCTCATTCTCTCGCCAACGCTATTGCATTTTTGATTAATCTCCCAACGCAGTTCTGTTTTTCTGATCAAAAGATAATTAACTTGACTACAAACAAGACAACCAAGTCTGGTCTGATGTTTACACTGTCATCGAATGCCATTTATCTCTGAACGTGTTCCCTTCGCGCTGATCTCCAAATCTGTTATCGCCAGCTCTTTCCTCCCTCGCCCTTCCTCTTCCTGCCCCCTTGCCCCCTCATGCTTTCATGTTTGTATTCACGATTATAATTTTCTATAGCACGACCCTATTAGGCAATTCGGCGATGGCCGGATCTGGCTAGTGAGGCCGCTTTTCTGGGAGAACTTGTCTGGGATCGCTTTAATGAGCGCACCTGGGGCTTTTGAACCATGTTATTGAGCCAATGTACATTTAATGCAACACATGTTACGCTCATTAAACTGGTGCCCCTGCTCCTACTCAAATAGTTCTTTGAAAAAAGTAGCTGAATGTGGTTTGCGATTGTGAACTACTTATTTATTGGTGGTCAGGTCTACTTTTTGTACCCAGTTCCTTACCAGCTTACCCTTGATTTGAATGTAAGCGTTTTAAGAACCGTTTTGTACTTCTAGGCTTTAGTCGCACACAACGTGATAAGCGCCTAAAGAAGCAAGCAAGTTTCCAGTGGCTATGAAAATGGGCGTATTGCTGCAGGAAGCTGTGTGGTTGGCTGCACTGTGCAGGGTAGTACGTAAAGGGGATTCTAGCGGAAGAAACCTACCACCACAAAACCAAACGCAGTCTTCCAGGACTGCGAATTACGCGCTAAGAACCAGGTCATTGTATTTGAGCGCCATCTAGTGATCAGAGAGTAGAATCCACTCCCCCAGATTTCATCAGATACGGAGGGCAGGGACGACGAATCCCAAAACAAAAGCACATTAACTCGTTTTCATACTAAAGCTCCTGCTGGACAGTTTAAAACATTTTTTTTCGTAGTAAATGGTTCGCAATGTATACATCTCAGAAGAGCGAAGGTTGGGCTAAACGCACCAGACAGCATCGGTCTCACTGGAGCAACCAGCACACAATTGTATCAACACGCATACTTTTAGTGCTGCCTCACGACAGGAGTCTTGATCCCGCCTTCCTCCCACTGCCTCTGCAAGGTCCTGCCAACTGCCCTCCCGCATTTGCCAGGCTCTGACGTCAACCCCGCCCCCCCCCCGCCCCACAACCTTTTCCATGAGTGCACCTGACCATTGTCGCCTAGAAGTGTTAATATTTAGGTACTAAGAATCGGTGCATTTGCTCCTGAAACTCCACACAAAACTCCAGCTAGCTACCCTGATATGTGACTCCTAAGAAGGCATTACACCTAATCACTTCGTATCTCACTTTATGTATAATAATACATTGAATGCCATTGTCAAACAATGGTTACAAACATATAGCTTTATCAAACAGTATATTTTGTTGGGTGTCTAAATCTTGAAAGTTCTTTTGCAAGGCCCAGAGGAGTTTTTACCCTTCCAGCTGCATAAGACTTAACATTCTAGCACTTGTAATCTTCCTTTCAAGATTGGGAAACTGAACCTACAATCATACTGTGATGCTGGAAATGCCTTGTGGGGTGACCGGGCCTCCTAATTCTTGTCCTACCACTTCTCTGTATGCGTTTTCTCTATGTTTTCTGCCACTGAGTCTTTTATACCAGAATTTCGAATAAGAGGGTTTTCAATGACCGGCGGAAGATGAGGTGGTCAACAATCTCACGTAAAGCAAGGGGAAGTGCTTTCCATGCCTCAGAGGCAACCACAGAGAAGGCGCGACCACCCATCCGGGACAGTCTGATCCGAGGGACCGATACAAGGAGAGCAGACTGAGAGCAGAGACACTGAGTGGGGACATAATGTGGAAATTAAGCCTGTAAATATTCTGCCCCAAGGCCATAGAAGGCACAGTGTACAATAAACATGGATTTAAAAAGAATCCGGTTCTCAATAGGAAGCCAATGGCGGTGTCCCAGCAGCGGGGACATATGGGCTCCAAACAGGGGGGTACGGGGTGGTAAGAATTTCCCTGGTTGCGGCATTCTGCAATAGCTGGAGCCCAATGATAAGAAAATGAGACTGTGCTGGAGTTAGTTACAATAGTTTAGCACGCTCAGAACAAGCACAGCCACAACAGGGGCCTGACACTTTGCTGGAATAAAAGGGAGGACTTTCCAGAGAATACAGAGCTTGAAATGGCCAGTCTTACAAACCACCACAACCTGCTCGTCCATAGCGAGGAATGAGGAGATTTTAACCCCCTAATTCCAAACAGACGAAACGGGCACGGGAAGAGGACCAAGAGACATAGGCCAGAAATCTGATCTTGTTGCCATTTAGGTTTAGCCAGTTGGTCGCCATCCAGGTGCCCAGATCCTTCACACACTTCCTAAAATGGGCCACCCTGTCAGATTAAGATCAAGGCGGACCAAGATTTGTGTCTCGTCAGCATAGGGATAATATCGAAATCCATGGGACAAAAAAAGAAGCAGAAGAGGCCTAATATAAACGTTAAACAAGATGGGAGACAGCAGATCCTTGGGTAACACCCCAAGAAAGTGAAACAGGATTGGAGCGAAAATGGGGAAGAGAGACAACTGGGGATGGTCGGGCGGGAAGGCCGTGAACCAGTCCAGAATTTAGCCAGATGGACCCGCTGCAGAAAGGCAAGAACTCAGGGTGGGATGGTCGACCGTGTCGAATGCAGCCAGCGATCTAACAGTAAGACTGCACGACACCCCCCTGATCCACCAGGCGGACCAAGTCATCCAACACCGAGTTCAGGACTGATTCAGTACCCCTCCCCGGCCAAAACCCAGATTGAAATGAATCCAAGTATAGAGAAGATTCCAGAAAAGTAGACAACAGAGGGGAGACCAAAGCTTCCAATGCCTTCATCAAAAAGGGCATGAGAGAAACAGGTCGAAAGGTAGCAAGCACCTCTGGGTCCAAAGAGGGCTTTTTTTAACAGAGGGATCAGTGTTTACTGCTGCAGTAATGCGAGAAATCAGGTTGCCCAAGACTTCCTTCAGAGCCAGGGGGAAGCTGATTTCAGACGCTGAATGGACTGAAGTATATCTAGGTCAGAGAAAAAAGGAAAAGAGGACCAAGTCAAATTAGCAGGAGAAACCCCCTCAGGGGCCGCATCAACAGAGGGCTGTCATGCCCAATCAGTGATGTTATCACGAATGGTTGTAATTTTGGTCAGAAAGAAAGAGGAAAGCAAGTCGCAGAGGTCCTTTGAGGGCGGCAGCTGGGCGCACACTTTAGTAGGATTAGATAATGATTGAACAAGTTCAAAAAGGGCCTTTGGTTGGTTAAGAGCACCTTCCACCTTGCGACTAAAAATTATTTTTTTTGTGTTAAAAACTGCTTTTTGGTAAACTGTAAGAGCGCGGCAAAAAACAGATTTGGCTTCACAGGAGTAACTAACCCGCCACTTTCTCTCTGCGTGTCCACAAAGTGGTTTACCCACCCTAAATTCCTCAGAGAACCAGGGCTCAAGAGAACAACTTTTCTGCTTGCATAGCCTGAAGGGGCCCAGCAGGGCCGAGCAGATTAGCAGCAGCTGTAAAATAAGCATCCAATGTGGCCAGGGAGCATAACGAAGCCTGACCACACTCCACTTGCAGAGAGGCAATTAGCTCAGGGTTGGACACCTTGTGCCAGCTACGCTTAAGAATGGCTGGTTTAACCAGAGGAGGGGTTAGTGCCTCCTAGAAGATAGAGAAGGGTACAAGAAAGTGGTCAGACCACACTACAGGGCTGGGAGAAAAAACAGTAGTAGGCACCCTCGGGGCAAAGACCAAGTCTAGAATATTGCCCCGTTGTTGAGGCGGTTCAACAGCCAGATGAGGAAGTCCTAAATCCACCATCAAGGCCAGAAAATTGTCCACCTGCCCATTAGTGACAGGATTAACCGGAAGATTGAATTCACCCACAATCGGCAAATCAGGATATTTAATCTGAAGCTCCAGCACCAATGCTGGAAATTCTGCACAAAACAAACTATCGACCCCAGGGGGCCGCTAGATCACTAGAACTGAAAGTGTGGACATAGGAGAGGAGGATATGCGGGCCAAGAGACACTCCATTTTGAGGGAGTGCTTAGGGATGGTGCAAATAACTTTATACTTGGCTTTTTAAATAATGTCTACCCCACCACCAGGATGGGCGGTTTTGTGGTCAACATGCGCCAATTCATTATTGAGGGGGGGGGCCTGAACAATGGAGGGGCCAGATGTCTCACCCAGCCAGGTCTCTGTCAGGAACAGGAGGTTGGGCCGATAAGGAGACACTAAAACGTGGCACTCCATCAAGTGCGCCACTAAAGAGCGGGCATTTAGTAGCCCACATTGCAGGTCAGCTGCCTGCATAACTTTACGAATAATGGGGGATTTAATGAAGCCCATAGGCCATCTGGTATTACAAGGAGCCAGTGACAGCAGAAAACTGAGCTCCAGGGCCTTAATTTGCCTGGACTAACCAGTCATGGTCTACAAGTCCTGCGCAGTCCATGCACGGACAGGCACAGACGGGCATGCCATATGCATGCCTTCAGCGTGCTGATGAAGCGCCCGTGGAGCGGCCCGTAGAGCGCACCCGTTGAACGAGGATGAGTAACGCAGCACATGTGGTGCCAGAGACCGCTATAAGTGAGGCAGAGAAACACCCACTGCAGAATTAGAAAGAGGACTGAACCACACCAGTGACGTTCCAAAGTAAGTACAAGCACTGTCAAATCCGTCAACAAGTATCAAAGCAGCAATAAATATGGTAAAACAGCAGCTTAGGCTTTAAACACAGTAAGTAATAAAAGCTCTTGTCCACGCTACCAGAGGCTTTAAATTGGCTGTCCTTAAAAGGACGACCTCACCTCTTTAACAACACCAATGGGAAACTCCATACGGCACCCATGGGTGGGGGTACACCTTTGTACCTCTTGGTGTGTGTTTTTCGGCACCTGACTGGAGCCTTCCAAGGCTGTGGGTATACCCTAGTAGTGGGACCTGTGTGAAGAGAATCTGAGGTGAACTTGTATCCTGTGTTATGGGTGTCTTGTTTCTGTGTGTGTGCCACAATGAATGAGACAGTCCTGACTGAACTGACATAAATGCAGTGTAGTGTGCTGAAAGGTTGGGTATGTACCCCACTCCACATTCTTTGCTATGGGTGTCTGGGTGGAGTGAATGGCCTGAATGCACGTAAGCCTGATTGGCTGCCTGCCTGCATGAATGCCCTTCTGTTTGATTGGATGACTGAGCCTGGATAAGCCAGAGTAAATGTGGAACAGATGTGTATATCTGGGGACCTCTCACCAATTTGTTCAGAAGCTGAAGTCGAAGCTGAAGCAAGAATAAGTTGTTCCTTGATGCCCAGCTGGAGGAGAAGTCTGCTGCTGCATTTTTTCATGTAATCCAAAAACTGCAATGTTCTTTCAAGGACTGATCCAGTGAGGACTTGCAAAGGAGACTTCTCCCCAAGCTATGAGGGACCATCGTGCAAACTGCTTGTCTTCATCCAATGTGCCCTGGAAGCCAGTCCTGTGTGCCTGCCATCCGGAGAAGAGGTCTCTGTGAATCCTGAAGAGAAGTGCCCAGACATCTCGAGTTGAAGAAGTCATTGATGTCAGCCAGGGTCCAGAGGTGCGTTTCCTGACTGCTGGAAGCCATTGCTCTCTACCCCCCAGAAGAGGGGCTACGCTGGCATAGTGCTGCTGGACACCCAAAGCTGCGAAAGTTCCAAGCTGCCCAGGAATATTTCAAAGGACATTCTGGCATCATCACTGACCACTTTTTCCCACCTTAGTCTAGAGTCGCTGAGTGCCGAGGAAGGTCAATCGGTGGGTTTCCCGCCACCAGTAGCTAATATAGATGTCCCAAGGGTCCAGACTTGATGAGGGTCCATGGACCACTCCAGTGGTTGAGTCCCAGTCGCAAGAAGCCGTCCAGTGGTCCATGCAGCTGCTGCAGCACCAAAGAACCGGAAGTTGGAAAACAGAGATATTCGAAAACCAGACATCAAACGTCACCTATGCACCCGTCACTCCCACAAGTCATCGAAGGGTCCCAGAGGTCTTACTCTCATCTGTCAAGCCTTTATGGAGACCACAGCAAGTTTCATTTTCACAGGATTTCTACAGTCGGAGAAATCATCGACCAAAGGGGAGCACCACGAAGGGTAAAACTGCTGCACTTCAGGAAGAATTTGGTTCAATTTTTTGCGTGGACTCAGCTTCCCAGTGGCTCTATCTTCCAATGGCAGTCCATCCTCAGAGGGAATCATCCAGTGAAACCAAGAAACTCAGCCACTTCGCCTACCAAGGCACCAAAGGAACTTTGATGAGGAAGAGCATATTCTAGCCTCAGGAGTCATCAAGGGGTGCCAGATTCGTCATGGATCCTGCTCTGTGTGGCCTCTCGGGTACATTGGGGTGGTAGAACCTTTTAAAAGAAAGTACAAGATTATTGAACATTATTGTAATGGGCTGTAAAAGACAAGATAAGTTACTCCCTAACGTTTCCCTTATAGGTTGCCCAGGTGGGGGCGGAGGGGGATCTTCACACAGAATTGTATGTCTAGTGTAAAGAAAGCATTCTGCCACTGTTCACAACTAACCTGCCTTTCTTCCCTATTCTATGCTGATGCACCTCAGTTAAGAATCCACAAGTCTATTTAAAACTGTCTGCAGTTAGTGCATCTATTACTGAATTTAAGTATTGAGTGTTACCACAGAGTGTATATATTTGCCATTCTTTGAATAAGTATTTCCAGGCACAAAGTGTTATTATTTAAATGTATATATATTCCTGAATCTTATTTTAGATAAAGAAGCTGTTTGATCACCTAACAGTGTGTGGACATTCCTTTGTGGAAGGGGAGCGGGAGCTTAAGAACCAGCCTGCATCACCTCCTGAAAGCTTAAGTCTGGCTGCTTGTCCATTGATACAAAATTGGGAACCCTGGCTGGGGTGTTCTATGCCTTTACCCTACCATATGGAGGGCAGAAGTACAAATAGTCCCTCCACTCTGGTGGCACAGCGGTGGGATCACTGGTTTTAAGACTCAGTGTTTATCCTAGCTACTATAAAATATCCACACTTTATTAATTTAGAGTTCTATTAATGTATACTTATTGTAATTGTAGATTTGTAAAGCGCTTATAAACAAGCAAAGTGCTTCAAAGCGCATCAAGGCGGGAAGGGAGCAAGGGAAAACAGTAGTCATTCTTAGGCCTTGAAGTTTCCGAATGATCCAACAAAAAGAGTAAATAGCGCGCTAGGCCTGCTGACATTTCACCTAGTGCAAGTGCATGAAGTGTAACAGGCGCAACCAAATTAGGGAGGGGAGACAAAGGGGGGGCAGGAGGAGAAGACAGAACTTACTAGGCTTAGTACATTCAGGTCATGCAAGTGTACCTCAACCTTCTCCTCCTCCTCTATCGTCAACCTGGCCATGCTACCTCCCTGGACACAGAAATCCCCCTCCTCCTCACTCCACTCAAAACCAAACTACTACTCCTCCTCCCCCTCAGAGACTTCAACCTTGGCCGCGATGATCCAACCGATACCAAAGCCATTGCCCTCGCAACCTCTCTACAAGAGATGAACATTACTCAAGCCATCAACTCGCCCAACCATATTCAGGGCCGGACCCTCGACTGGGTCTCACACTTTAAACTACCCATCTCAGTTACTGCCCTTGACTGACCACTCGCTGATCCTCTTCCTCATACCTCTAGAGCACTCAAATGTCTGCAAAAACCCCACGCACATCCCCATAACCCCTCGACACACACAGACTCACAGCTGAGTTGCTCGAACCTACCATCTCATCCTTCCTCACCGCCTTACCTGCCTAAAACGACCCTGAAGCAATCCTCGCTGTGTACACCTTGATACTCCACACACTTGACTCACGCACCTCGCAAAACTACCATACCAAAATAACCTTGCACCCACAACTGGTTCTCTGACAAACTCATCACCCTACGCAAACACAAACGGGCCCTAGAACACCTCTTGAGAAAAAGCTCCTCTGTTGAAAAAAAAGAAGGCTCTCACGCAGCAGCTCTAACATACAAAGCTGCCGTCATCTCTACCAAATCATCAATCTACAATTACAGAATTAGCGAGGCGAGCCCAAACACCAAAGAGTGCTTCAAAACTTTCTAAGAACTCAAAGCCCCGGCACCACCCCGCCCCCCATCACCAACTTTCCCCAAGGACAAAGCCTGGTGCACCACCATCCAATCAGCTCTATCTAACAAAATAACCAAGTTAAGAAACAAAACTATTTGCAGGAAAACAATGCTTACCACTAAAGTCACCTCACTCTCCCTCCCACAAGATCCACTTCCCACCGCCCTTCCCCCATCTACCCCTTCAGATTTCCTCCACATCATCCAACACCTTAAACCCTCTAACTAAAAGGGTATCCGTTGCCCCCCCACATCGAAATGTGTGCCAAACACCTGGCACCTATCATCTCTAACTTCATAAATGCCTCCTTCCAAACAAGCTCCGTCCCAGTATCTATCGAGGAAGCCTGGGTCATCCGTCTCATCAAAAAACCCACACTCAATCCCACTCTCCCAAACAACTACCACCCCATAACTACTGTTCCCTACCTATTCAAAATCCTTGACCGCACAGCATACGTCAACTTCCAAGTATACCTCGAGTCTAACTACTTATTGGACACCCGCCAATCCGGCTTCAGACACAGCACAGAGGCTGCCATCCTTGATCTGAAAATCCATCTCGATGGCATCCGTGAAGCTGGCAAAATAGCCATCCTCCTTTTCCTCCTCCTCCTCTCCGCAGCCTTCGATCTTGTTGACCATGACATTCTCTGTCAACACCTCATCATCAAATTTAACTTCTCTAGTGAAGCTACCAATTGGATCAAAGCCTTTCTTTGCCATCATACCTCCAGAGTCTTTGCAGGCTCAGAAGCTGCCGACCCTGTACCTGTACCCCCGGTGTCTCTCCTGGCTCCTGCATTTCACCCACACTGTACTACATGTACAGTAAGCCCCTCTTTGACCAACTCGACAACCTCAGGATCCTCTATACAAACTTTGCAGATGACACTCAAATTCTGCTAACATTAATCAGAAACCACACCGCTGACTCTGCAAACCTCAATCAAGTTTACAGCATCATTCAGGCCTGGATGGTGGAACACCATCTATGCCTGAATGACAACAAAACCGAACTCCCCATACCGCCTTAAATGGCTAGACCCAGCCTATGCTTCCTTCTGCATTGATGGAAACCTCATCAGCGTTGCTGGTCATTTGAAAACACTGGGTTTTCACTTGGATGCAGAACCATCTATGCATAATCTCGTCAAGGCCCTAGCCTCCCCTGCAGCCTACACCACTAGACTCATCAACCTCAGCAAAAAATTAATATTCACCGACAACTGCCTCAACCTCACCTGAGCACAATTATAGGCAGCAAACTGGGTTACTACAACACCATCCTTGCAGACACCTCCTCAAAAAATCTGGCTAAACTTCAATTGATCCAAAACAATGCCCTTCGGGCTGTCTGGAGCCTCAAGCGATCGGACCACATCACTCATCAGCATGCATGATCATAGGGGTGCTGACAGTAATGGGCATTGACAGAGCTAGTAGCATTAGGCATAGCCAGGGTGCTAGCGGAATCAAGCAACATATGTGTGTTAATAGTAAGCATAGACAGGGTGCCAATATCAGCATGCATGGTTATAGGGGTACTCACAGTAATGGGCATTGACAGAGCTAGTAACATTAGGCATAGGCAGGGTGCCGGCGTAATCAAGCATAATGGTGGTGCTCGGAGTAACACGATGCAGGGCAGTGCTCACCACTTTAGGCATCATGAGGGTGTAAACATCCAGTAGCGTAGGGGTGGCAGAAGTGCTGCTGGCCAGGTTTGTGTGGACCGCAATCAGAGTGTTTTTGGCAACGGGGAGCACTGCGGGCGTGTGGCTGCTGTCGTCAGAGTTTGGAGCCATGTTCGGAGAGGCTAAGGCAGTCATGAGGGTTGGAAGGTGCATACGCTGTGTAGTTGCCATTGTGGCCGTCGCCAGCTGCATGCTGCTGTTTGAGGCCATTTGGATGGCCTTTTTAAGGTACGCTGGCTTTCCTGCCAGGGGATTCCTGGTGGTGATGGTATTGTGTGGAATGCTGGCCAAGTGGCGTACTGGTGGATGCGCAAGGCACTAGTGGACGGGAGAGTGGATCTATGGGTAGGGGTTTGGATTCTATGGCCTTCCATGTTGTTTCGGGAGCCGGTGGGCATAGGTGTGGATGTGTGGATCATCAGGCGGGTGCGCACACGAAGGTGGGTGTGTCTGATGAGGAGTGAGAGACTGGTTAAGGCCCAATCTCGATGGGCTGGAGAGAACACGCCTGGAGTCCATGCGGAGGAGGGTGGAGGGGGTCACGAGACAAGCTTGTCGGGAGACATGTGGCTTACCTGTGGTGCGAGGGAGCCGGAAACGCCAGGTACCGGTAGGTGTAGACAGCAACGAGCAGCTGAGAGTGTAGCAGGCCTTTGCACACAGCCTTCACTGCACGGCTTTACCTGCCGGCCAGGGTGCATTGATCCTATTGGATGGTGAGCGCATGGCCAATCCGGGCCTGCAGCAGTGTTTTGTTGCTATGCCGGTGGCGTCTTCACTGGCAGCCATCTTTGGAGGGCTTCGGTACTACGGGGTGCAGCATGCTTCCATGGTCGTGGGGGTACACTCCTGTGTCCCTGGGGTCTACTAGGTTTATGAGCCTCGCAGCGGAGCAGCTGAGAGTGTAGGTCTTTTAAGGAGTTGGATATTTTGCATGCTGCTCTTCTTCCAGTTATTCTTGGCTCCAACGATGATCTGAAGAAATGGCTGCAGAGGTCCTCTTCGTAGCCCAAACCGGAGCTGGAAGCAAGTCGAAGCCCACCAATGGCAAGGATCTGCACCATTTAAGTAGGCAGTAGTTATCCAATCAGGAACAACTACTGGTTTCACATTTGCCCCACCCCCAGGCTTTATGGCACCAAGGATGTGGACTGGAAATGGACAGTTCTTGACCCTTCGAGAGCCACACACATACAAAGGCACACTAGCCCGCGAAAACGGCAGCATTCCCATGCAAGTGCATGACCTTATAAGGGATTTACTGACAAGGAAGAGAGAAGGTCAAACTACAACATGCCAAATGTGCACACCAAAAATAATGCAAACACAGTAAAATAATCTGTTGCCAACAGCTGGTTAGGTACACATAAAAGTATGCAAAAAATCCCATGTGTTAATAGCTAGGGTGATACAAAGGTATCGCCATTACACTGCACTGTAAAGTGCAATGTTAAAAAAAATTACACAAATTCAAAAGGGAAACAGTGTCCCAGCATTGACAGTCCAAAGGACTGATCAGTTTCCCCATAACAATGAGCAAAAGGCAAGAGAAATTAAGCTAAAGGCTTTACTGCACTTAAAAATGCCAGGAAAGGATTAAAACAGAGCAAAAAAGAATGGGGCTACACAGGAAACTATGGAGGGACAGTTGCAAAAAAGGAAAATGTTTCCTAGCAGGTGCATTGTAGCCTCTTTATTGATCTTTTGTGTAGAATGTTTCTCCCATGTGTATTCATACCCTCGTGACTGCTTGTCTCCTAAAATTTGGACCCCCAGCACTCCTGCACCAATTCCCCAGAAGGAATCCTTTGGTAAAAAATCGGATTGAAAATAATCATTGCCACAAGGCAGTTATGTAGGAATCACACAAAAGTCAGATATAGAGGTGGAAACAGGGCCAGAGCTCTACCACAGGTGCCCCTCGAGTTCACTTAGACCCAGCAAATGGATACCCTCTTGGAACAAGTCAGAAAAAACTTGATCTCTGAGGAAGAAGGGAAGACCATAAACGTAATGCATTTAATTGACCAAATAGGGCTCCTGTACCAGGTGGATGTTAACCCAAGAGGTGATGGGGTCAACTGATATCAGTTGCTTGTCCCGAAACGGTTCCGAAACGTAGTTGTGGAGCTGCTCCCATAGCAGCGATGGCCATTTGGAACTAAAGAAAACTCAGCAGAAGGTTCTCAGGTGGTTCTTTAAACCAACATAAAAGTCTGCATTGCTTTCCCCAGCAGATGTCCCTAAAGCTCAAACACAGTCATACTCCATTACGGTTCTGTTCTACCAAACTGGAACGGATATTGTTGGAGCCCTCGAACCCTTGAGAGTGGGGAACAAATATATTCTCATCATGGGTATTCAGAGGCCTTTTCCCCTCCAAAATAGCACCACCAAGGCCATCATTAAAGTGCTGGTACAGTGTCTCACCCAAACAGGGTTCCACAAAGAAATACCAACAGATCAAGGGCACAGTTTTATGTTCAAGGATGAATGAGATGAACAGGTTAATGCATATCACAACCATGGCTATCTAAGGCACTGTTACACAAGTGGGTGGCAACACAAACTGGGAAGCTGGATCCACCAGCTCTTTTGCACCTGAATCTAAGTATACTGAGGCAACGGCTGTCAGCCGATCGGAGGGCTCTGGTGGGTACATGTTCCTTAAATTTCAGAACAAGGCAGGCACATTGTTGGCGAGGCATTGGTGGGTGAGGGAGAGAGTTTTGAAAATAATTCTTTCACGTACCGGGAACCAGTGGGCAGATTGTCTTACCTCAGATGTGGTCATGCTTGCTCAGGTCTAGAGAGGCACAGAGAGAGTTGTTTTGAAGTTCTTGTATCTTGGACAGGTGTTTCTCTGAGGTGCCAATGAGTACAGCATAGCAGTAGTCCACGTTTGAAAGGACGAGGGCCCTAGCTATTGTGAGGTGGTTATCGCTAGAGAGGAACGGTTTTCAAGCAGTGATTAACTTTGTGGGGCTGGCTGAAGTGGAGGTGATATGGTTGATTTGGCGTGACAAGGTGAGTGAGGCATCTAGGTAGAACCCCCAGTGTTTTTACCACCGGGGAGACAGATTGTGTGGCAATCGATGCAGAAATGGCTTAAGGATGCGTCAAGTTTGGCAAGCCGTGCAGGAGAACCGATGAGCAGTAGTTCCGTTATCTCATCGTTCAGGCAGAGGTTCTGCACGGCCATCCAGAATTCAATGGTTTCGTAGATGGCATTTATTTTAAAGGTGTCTTGTACTTCGTTTCCAGAAATGGGTATGTATGAGGAGTTAGGTGTCATCGGTGTAGTTTGTGAGGTGATACCCAGGCAGTCGAGTAGGTCAAATAAAAGCTTAGTATAAATGTTGTAAAGGGTAGGCGAGATGCACAAGTCTTGTGGGACACCACAGGAGATGAGAGTGGGGAGGTGGTGGCCTCACCAGCGAAAACTCTGGAGGTTCTGTTGGCAAGGAAGGCAGAGATCCAGTTAGCCACTTCCTGGGAGAAGTGGGCAGAAGAGGTGAGGTAGTGCATTGAATCTGGTGGTTGACGAGATCGAAGGCGGCAGAGAGGTTAAAAAGCAAGAGAAGAGATATTTTGCCGGCGTCCATGGCAGCATCAAGTTGATTCTTGAGGTCGAGGAAGGCGGTTTTCTGTTCCAGTTTGGGGCAGAAGCCAGATTGCCGGGGGCTTAAGATGTGGTGAGATTCGAGGAAGTCTTGAATTTGAAGGTTAGTGACCCTGTTATGGTAATGGGCCTGTAGTTGGTGGGTGACGTACGGTCTAAGGCAGGTTTTTTTAAGTAGTGGGGAGACCCATGATTCTTTGGGGTGGTGGGTAGTGAGCAAGAGGTAAAGGAGTAGTTGACGGTGGCAGTGATGAGAGGGAGAAGAGGTTCTATGAAGTCCTTCACAAGGGATGCCTGGCAGACATCACCTCTGCATTTGGATAGTTTGAGCCCTTTGATGATGGCAGCGAGGTCCGAGATGACGCAGCATGGAACCTGAATGGGAATGTGGGTTTTCAAGCAGGGCTGGGGGTGTGGTAGCTACTGGAATGCAGGAGAGTTTGTTTATTTTGGTTCGCAGAAGTATGATTTGACCTGTGAAGACATCCGGACATTGCTGCACCAGAGGTTTTCTTTTACCACAGTGGGTGTGAGGGCAGCCAGGGTTTCCAGCTCCTGGAGAATTGCAAACAGTTCTCAGGGGCTAGAGGATGCATTCTTTAGTCTTTCGTTGTAAGTGAATGCTTTGGTAGGGTGAATGGCATGCTTGTGTTGTGAGGATATGTTGGGGAAGTGGGCTTTGGTGGCTGTTGTGGGTTTTTTGTGCCAGGTGGCTTCAGCTACCCTCTTGTTTGCACGGATTGCACAGAGGTTGGAGGTGAGCTGTGTGTTGCAATGGATTGCATTTTTGGCTTTACAAGCTTTGAGGCGCTATGGAGTCAATGGCGTGTTCTAGCAGCTTGTTGTATTGGTTTACCAGGGATGTGGTGCCAAGGGGTAGGGGGTCGGGTAGATTTAGCAGGGAGAGCAGGCAAGTGCTCATGAGGTAGCGAGAGATGGTAGGGGGCAGAGGAATGTTTGTTTTGGCTCTTTTGTTCTTTTGTATGGTATAGGAATGATGAAGGTGATGACGTGGTGTTCCGACCATGGACAGGGTGTGTTGGAGATGACAGAAATGTCACAATTGTGATCTAGGAGCCAGTCGAGCATATGGCCATGTACATGTGTGGGGTTGTGATGCCTTTGAGTGCAGCCCAGGGTAGTGGTAGATCTAGCCATAGCTACTGCGTCAGCGTCAGAGGTATCGTTGAAGCCTAGATTGAAGTCACCCAAGATGACGAGTTGGGAGGAGGGTTTAAGTTTGCAGGAGATCAGTTGGCAGAGCTCTCCTTCGAATGTGTTGCTTGGCCCTTGGGGTCGGTAGATGAGGTAGACGGCGATAGTCTAGTTGGGCGAGCAGTTCAGTTTTGCTGAGACGGAATGTGGGGGAGTTGGCTGGTAGTGATATAGCACAGAGAGAGGGTGTCTCTGTGGATGCCCGAGTCCATCGTGCTGGCGTGCTGCCCATTACCAAAAATAAAGTAATAATGAAGGCTACCCCTTGACCTTTTCTGAGGAGTCTATCCCAGCAGAGTATTACATAGCCTGCGGGGATGGCGATGGAGAGAGAGAGGGGCCAGCGGCAGGCATAAGCCACGTTTCTTTGATGGCTAAGATGTCGATGTCATTGGCAACAACGAGGTCTAGGATGTGTGGTGCGTGGGCCACCAGAGATCTGGCATTGATAAGGATGCACCAAAGGGGTGTGGTGTATGTAGGACAAGGGGGATGGGGTGTGCTGGCTTGGTACTGGAAGGAGTGGCTGGGGAGGTTACTTCTCGTGGGGAGGCCTGGTCCAGGTGTTGCTTGAGGATCATGGCTGTACGGTATTTGTGTGGGAGGGTTGTGGGAGGGAGAGAAACGCAAGTGTCAGAGTACGCACTGCCAAGTGGTGGGAGCGTTCCGTTAAGGGTCACGGTAGGGCATTGTTCTTGTGGTAGGCGAACGATGGCTGGTTGAAAGGGGTGTGAGGAGTGAAGGGGGAGATGTTTGTTGGCTGGGGCAGCAGCTTGGGCAATAGCAGGTTGGTAGTGGTGTGGGCTATGCCATGGGTAGGTGCATGTGGGCTGTGTGGGGCAACAGCTGCAATGATAGCGTAGGCAGGGATGGAATTCTGCTTGTGCAGAGCATTCAGAGCATCTGGCTTGAGGGTGTGGGATGTTCCATGGATAGATGCATGGGGGCTGTATGGGGCTCTAGCTGCAATGGTAGTGCAGGTTGGGATGAAATTCTGCTTGTGCAGAGCATTCAGAGCAACTGGCTTGAGGGTGCGGGCTGTTCCATAGGTAGATGCAGGTGGGCTGTATGCAGCGCCAGCTGTAGTGAGGAGGGCAGTAGCACTGAGCTACTGGGAGGGGTCTGATTGCGAGTTTAGAGATCAAAAAGGAGGTCACTGTAGGGCCTGCAGGGCGTGCTATGTTGCCAGCCGTAGATTGTTGCAGTGGCGTGGTGGGGTCAGAGTTGAGGCAGGAAGTGGGTGGATGTGGTCAGCATGTGAGGCAGAGTATGTGTGGGCATTCGAGACCTACCTGAGGCACTCCATAGATCTTGCAGTGCCAGGTGAAGGTCGGGAGGCAAGAGGGAGGGGGTGTTGGGTTATGGAAAGAAGAGGTGGGAGGAAAGTGGAGGGGTTTGGGGTGGGCATGTCTCATTTCAGCAAGACTTACTACATGACTGGACACAGTGCTCATAGACATGGCCAATGCGCAAGCTGGTGGCACAGGCTTCAGCTTCCCTTGAGATGGAAGGGTGATCCGTACAGCATGCAGATTCTTCCATGTAGGTGTTTTAGGTGTGCTTGCTTGGTCAGCTGAGACCGGCAGAGACTCCTCTCAGTGGCCTAATGCGTAGGCCTTCTGAGGAGGCTGGATTTGCCTCCCGGCACATCGGGAAAGGCTGAGAAGTGCCGGCAGGCATCCAATCGGAAGGAGACAGGTGGCAGCGTTGGTGTCCAATGTCGGTCAGAGTCGGTCGCAGAGTCTTTGGGTCTGTGTCTGCCTCAACTTGCTACTGGATTGCCTATTGAAGTGATCTGCATTTTGAACTAACTACACAATTCTAGTCCTCTTTCTACCTCTATCGGCCTGGAAACCCAGCTTCCACCACTTCAAAAGCCACTTCCTGCCACGGAGCGGGCCGCCGAGTCGGTCGCAGAGTCTCTGGGTCTGTGTCTGCCTCAACTTGCTACTGGATTGCCTATTGAAGTGATCTGCATTTTGAAGTAACTACGAAATTCTAGTCCTCTTTCTACCTCTATTGGCCTGGAAACCCAGCTTCCACCACTTCAAAAGCCACTTCCTGCCGCGGAGCGGGGCGCGGAGTCGGTCGCAGCGTCTTTGGGTCTGTGTCTGCATCAACTTGCTATTGGATTGCCTTGAAGTGATCTGCATTTTGAACCAACTACGAAATTCTAGTCCTCTTTCTATATCTATTGGCCTGGAAACCCAGCTTCCACCACTTCGAAAGCCACTTCCTGTCGCGGAGCAGGCCGCGGAGTCGGTCGCAGAGTCTTTGGGTCTGTGTCTGCCTCAACTTGCTACTGGATTGCCTATTTAAGTGATCTGCATTTTGCACTAACTCTGAAATTCTAGTCCTCTTTCTACCTCTATTGGCCTGGAAACCCAGCTTCCACCACTTCGAAAGCCACTTCCTGTCGCGGAGCAGGCCGCGGAGTCGGTCGCAGAGTCTTTGGGTCTGTGTCTGCCTCAACTTGCTACTGGATTGCCTATTGAAGTGATCTGCATTTTGCACTAACTCTGAAATTCTAGTCCTCTTTCTACCTCTATTGGCCTGGAAACCCAGCTTCCACCACTTCGAAAGCCACTTCCTGCCGCGGATCAGGCCGCGGAGTCAGTCGCAGAGTCTTTGGGTCTTCGGGCTCTGCAGGACTCCTGCGGCCTGCCGCGCTCATCCACGCCCCTCTACGAGTTCATCGGATTTCTCCCAATCTGCAATTAAAGGTGAGCGGTGCTATAAGCTTTCCTTCTGATACGACTACTGAAGAAATTATCTTTCACATGTATATGGTGTTCATTTAAAACACACCATTTCTGGATTAACCATGTCTATGAATACTCGTCTCTATACACTGTGAGAGAAACGCCTATTGCCCACAGAACGTTTATACTTTCCGACAACACAGACTCCCGGGCCCTACTTACTGTGTCTTCCACGCAGCACCGAGCCTGCCTGCTGTGGTGGACACCCGGCGCATTGTGCTGAGTTTTGGGTGGAGCCCAGAGACCAGCGAGCAGGGGATGGCCCCTCGCGAGAAACCCCGTCGTGCTGTCTCCTGCATCGGACAACCGCTGGCTACTAGCGTGCGTTCGGAGTTTGGGGGACTAATTGGACGTATCAAAGGCTGCGAGTCACACATTCCGTTTTTCTGCCCCAACGCATTTCGGACTGATCTACTGGTAACTCTGCCCATGCGCACACCTGGCACAACTGGCCACATTTAACTATCTCATTTAAAAGAATCTTTTGAGAAACGTGCATAAGTTTGTAGGGCAATTGTCTTTAGACTTTGCACCTCCCTTAGCTATCCACCAGGACATTGTCGAATCAGTGCACTATCCAAACACCTGGCTTTACCTACCAACGAGATCTGAAAGCGAGTGGGGAACTGCGCGCGAGAGACTGCGAGGAACTCGCCCTTGATGCCGCACGCTCTTTCCCCTAACTCAAATCCAGCTCATAAATCCGCCCAACTGGTTGGCCCGCCTACACTTAAAACTACTGGAGTAAACAACGATAATTCTTTAGCATGTGAGAGTCTGCAGGGCCCTTGCTCTTTAATCTCACACGCTCTCCAATCAACTCCTCAGCTACCGCAGACTCTGCAAACCAGTTAATCATTGTCTGGCACACAACAGCTAAATTTGAAAGTGACACCTGTATAGCGTGCGGGAATCTGTGGGGCAAGGGCCTTTTGCTTGAATATTCTGACCTTTTTTCAGCTTGCGAGAGCCTGCCGTGCGAGAGCCAGCGGGGCATCCGCCCTTTGATCCCGCACGCTTCTGTTTCACCTATTCAGCTACTGCAGATTTTGCACATTAATCAATTGTGCCTTTGTACACAAGAACTAAAGCGCACGACGACATTTCTACAGTGTGCGAGAAACTGCGGGGCAAGGGCCCTTTTACTCTCGCTACACAAATAATTACCCTTTTCTATTCTAATTAGAATCTGCATTTTGAGACTATAAACAGATCCTGGTGCCCCTGCAAATTTGGCAATCAACAACATGACCACCAAGACACCTAAAATAATTCCTGTTCCCAAGACTAGCTTACGCTGCAAACTAGGTTCTGTCTCTCCTGCGCCTATCCAGAATGAACTAAAACAACTGACCTTGGAACAAACTATATCAAAGAAACATAAACGTGTGCCCTCGAATTACCCTATCCCAGAGGGAATAACTGACCAAGAGCATCACCAAATAAACCCCTGAGTCCAAAGCCACAAGACGAAGGATCACAATAGAGAGCCACATCAATACATAGAACCCGAAACAAGTCACCGGGATCAAGAACTACCACGCGTCCAAGATACAAACATGGACGTACTCCGGCACTTAATACCCTCATCAAAGGACCACACTAACGAGACTGAACCGACTGATTACCACAGCTGCCATCAAAGACGATTTCATAACAATGACCAACAAAGAGCCTTTGATGCCCTTAGCCCTTCAAGTCAGTAAGAAGGAAGGTGTATTAAAAGCTAGTAATGAAAAAGTGAACCATCAGATAGTGTTCATTCAGCAATCCACTCTGAACAACACTAGAAATCCTCACATCAACCGTTCCCGACTCAAACCACCCCTGCACGGAAACTTTGCACCAGAGATAAATACAGAAGTGTTAGAGCAAAACATCCTATCACCAACTGAGATTACTCAGATGAATCCCATTACTACAGCCAAAGAGATTTCGGATGCCATTGAAGTGGACTCTTCAGTTACAGCAAATACTCATCAATCAGAGGAATGTTCTACTCAACTTCCATTTATATCCACGCCTATATGTTCTTTACCCCAAAACTCACAGCGAACAACAGTCAAAAAGGAGCAAGCTAGACTAGCAAAATTAAAATGGCTCAACGCTCATCTCAACATACCACAAAGCAAAAACAAAGACACTGATCAACCATCTAAAGAGACTGCCAAAGCTGCTAGACTCTCACTTGACATCACAGAAATTGAGTCTATAATTAATAGTGTGGAGAAACGAAAAGCAATATTTGGTGACACCTCATTTCGATGTCCAGAAGCTACCTCCACCCCAACCATAACACAACTTATATCCCGCCATTACAACAAAGGAAAAGAAACTACAAGAAACAATGTCGACGCTACCAAAAACACAAACTACCCAAATAGCTAATTACCCCAATCAACGATCAAAACCTGAGAAAAGAAGCCCTCCAAATAATTTCTCCCATGATTATCAAGAATCCTTTTATACACCATTGGCTGAACAAGAAACTCAGAAAATAATTACATCAAATCAAATTAGGAAAAATGACAACCCTGATCCGCATACAAAGAATTTGACTTACGATCAAACAAACCAGCCAAGAATTCCAACAACTATGATCGATCTACAAAACATGCTGATAGCAATTGTATCGCAATCAATGATTCGTTTTCTTAAACTACAATAAGACTCCAATGATGCCATTCGTGATCAAGCTACGTTGTTAGCCTTAATTCACACAAAATCGGTATACATCGAGAATTTCCTAACACTCGAAAAAAGATTTTACTCTGAAGCAGACCAATTGCTGAGATGGCAACAGAGACTATGCGAATTTGCAAGAGGAGATAGAGAAGAGAAAAATAAACTCACGACTAATGTTATGCATTGGATGCAAGCACTGCCGCAGCTACAGACACTGACAGTGGCCACTACCAGAACGATACCCGACACACACACAAACATACTTAGTATGTCTGTACCATCTAGAGAACTGCAAACTCCAGTCTGAGGTATCGATAATTTCTCAATTCTGGAACCTACCATAGTACCTTTAAACCCAAATAAAGAAGGACACCCAAGTGCGGAAATTTTCCCAATCTTCACGCCAGGAGCCAAACCTATATATAAATACACAGATAGGAAAGCCACCAATAACAAAAAAAAAACTGCAAATGTCAGACACAACGGCTCAAGGGCCTTCCTACGTACAGTAAACCAACCAACGAAACACTCAATTACTCATTCCATACCTTATGTGTGTCGACGAAAGAAACCCAACGCCGTACTAGCAGAAAGGAACATTTCAAGACAGCCGACCGCACCGCCAAATGGCATCGATCAGGACATTTCAATCATGACAAATGACTTACTAAATCTCACTACGCACACAGACCAGCACGAAGAGGCTGCCAATGAACACATCTCATTTAACGAAACCAGTCTTATTATCATGGATGAGTATGCAGCAATTACATTCCAGAGCCTTGACCTGACATGCAAGGACATATCAGATGATTCAATGTTAGATGAAATCTCCTCAGCCACGGAACACTCGACTGATGAAGAACATGCAGATGCCTCACCATCTCCCAGACTAACCAGAGAACCCCGAAATACCAACTTGAAGAGTGCCAACGAAACCATGCACGTGCCTGATCACGACCGGACTGCCCGATATAAGCAAAGAGAAGCAAAACAGGATGACTTACGCAATAGGAACCAGATCAGTTGCCCAGATTTTATCAATCCAATTCCAGATCGAACCCAACATATATTGCAGATAGGAAATCAAATAATTAAAAAGGAACGATTGATACTGAATCCAACCAATATGCTTATACTTTTAAAGGCAATACCTGATCTCAAAATGATCTCAACTCGAGATATTAAACTAATAACTTTCCAGGATCACACCCAACTGGACAGAGTGTTACTGGAGCTATGGGATTGGGCGATATTGGAAAAAATACTTGCACAAACTGAAGCTCTAGCAACTCTGGGCTTCAGCTGCAACCAAGCAGTAATAGAGACAACACTTGAAACATCACAAAAGTGGAATAACCATACAAACCCTCTACCCATTAAGAATCTGGAGACCGAACGACCGATACATACAAGATACGATCCTTACTAAAAGCTTTCTGGCCATCAAAAACCACAAGAAACGATATTAGAAGACTCTTTATCAAAGCAACGAGAATTATCCGTTCCATCACGACTACAGTGAATATTGTGACATCACTCAAGACCTATCATCTGTATCGTAACCATCAACAAATGACTTCCATTGGTCATTATGTAGCTGGAATACAAGGGGTAACACCCATCTATTTAATCAGGCAGCAACAGAATTTGAATTAACAACTGTAGATTGCCCACAAGAAACTTGGCTAACTAAACTACCAAGCTGTGATGGCTTTATCACTTTTTGAATCCTTCAACAAAAGGCATTCTGGGCAGACCAGCATCAGGCCTTCTAACATTAATCCACATTCTACCACAATGGACAATTGTAACTAGTAATAACATTAATCCATGGATACAAAATAGTATTATTCGAATACAAGTATCTGGTTCTAGCAACCATGACCGACTCATATCCATTATGAACCTACAATGGAACCCACCAACCTTGAACAACAGCAAATTTCTGGACGATGTCTTCTTAACCATCGATCAAACACTTGTAGAACACCAGAATGTGGAATTAATTATATGTGGTGATTTAAATATACACCTATACAATAAACTTGCCAACTGACGGAGTATGTTGAGCGTCAATATGTGCAAAAAAATGGCATAAAGAAACCTCCATTCGAAACCTTAAACAAGTTGACCATCGCATAGATTGTATGGACAAAACCTTACCTACATGGGATAGTGGCAAGGCAACAGAGATAATAGACTACGTATATTTGTCAACAGATCTATTCAAATCCATCACAGAGACAGTAATCAATACATCGACAAGAAGCGACCATAACCAACTAATAATTAATGGCTCCGGACTTGCACAACTAAAAAAGATTGATTTCCGTACACAGACACAAGTCACTGGCAATAACAGTAGATTGCGATTGACCCAGGAACAATTAAGAGACCTCACAGATCGAATCCAACTAACATCAATGTTAAATATGTGCAAGGACATTCGCAAATTAAAATCAGTAAACGGAATTTCAATCCTCCCATAGAGGAAAAAAATAAAACAAGCATATACAAATTGGAGGAAATCATATCAGGCAACATTGCTACAAAACGAGGCAGAAGCCATGATGAAGGCCTACAAGAACCACAACTCAGGACACCTGTGGAACTTACTGAATAACAACGACAGTAACCAACAACTTTTGATAGCAAATGTGACTAAGCAAAAGTGGATAGATCATTTTACAAACATAAATAACGACTCCACTACTATCATGCCTCCTGCCTCAGACTGCGAACAATTTATGGAAACTTTGCTATGACAAGGAAGACCTGACCCAGATCTTTGACAAACTGAATATCTCACGTGCCCTGGGCCCCTACGGTCTCTCAAATGCAATCCTAAAACAAAATGCGAATCTATGGATTCTCTTCATGCTACAACTCATAGAAACCATTAACAAACAGAGCACAATTCCTCCGTCATGGAGAACAGCGACAATTGTCCCTATATACAAACAAGGAGCACGAGATAATCCTCAGAATTTTCGGCCGATCGCATTACTGGATCCATTAGGCAAGATCTTTGCTGCACTACTTCTCAAAAACCTCAAGGAATGGGCCACGAATACAAAGCGATTTGCAACGAGACAGACGGGATTCACTCCTAACGTTGGTACACGTAAATCTCCTTATAATGAACCTGATTAAGAACGAAGCAATAGAAAAGAAAATACAGATCTACGCTGCTTTCTTGGATCTACATATGGCATTCAATTCTATATCAAGAACACGATTATGGGAAAAACTATCGGCATGGAATTGGCCAAAAGAGATTCTAGAGCCAATAAAATTACTATATTCTAACACCGCAATTGCCGTGAGACTCACAAAGAATGGCACAACTACTCCTCTGATAACTACAACGAAAGGATTTAAGCAGGGCTTCCCCCTTGCAGCCACTTTTTATAACCTATATACAGCAGACTGTGAATAACATCTAAATGACTTGGCTCTGAATACTCCAAAATTTAACTCTGTTCCAATTCCAGCATTGTTCTACGCAGATGATATCATCCTTCTAGATAAAACCATTTTAGGCTTACAACAGAGTTTACACCTCATGGGAACTTACATGAAGACCAACGATCTAAGGATCAACACTACAAAGACCAAAGTCATGGCCTTAGTAAAACTTCCATTTAAGAAACAACCAGCATTGAAACTCTCTATTGACAACATCTCCTTAGAAAAAGTTTCAACCTTAAAATACTTGAGGATCATGCTAAACCAGTCTAAAATAGAAAAGCAATGGCTCGACACCGTGGAAATGAAAACTCAATCATTAGCTAGACAAGGATGTGTTTTACACTGGAAATATGGTAAATTCTCATTTAAACTGATTATAACATTTTACAGACAGAAAGTAATTACGGTAATCACATACGGCAGTGACGCAATGATCCATTCACTATCCAAAAATTGGACAAAATTCGAAGCAATTTTCTGGAGGAAGATCTTAAGACTACCAGATTAATAACCAATGGTCAGAATTCGCTTTGAAGTTGTGACCCAATCACTATCCTCGATAGTGATATGGAAGCAACTTGATCTCCTAGGGAAACTATTGACAAAGGATGAAATACCAGCAATTCTGTAAAATAACCCAACTGCTTCCCACAACAAATGTTTACGGAAATGGAAAGAACAATTACTTCAACAATTAAAAGACGAAGAAATATCACTTGAAACTCTCATGAGCAGACCACAACATGCAAAGCGCAAATTGGCAAACGATTGGATCAGAACCTGCCATGCCAAAACATTATATTCAAGAAACCTCCAAAGCAAACTTGATGTTCGAGCGTTAAACGAAACCCCGAAGTACATGGAACTATTCTCTGACAATAAGATCCATACAGTGTATATGGGGATTCGTTTGAACAATCTGCCTACAAGAGACAAACTTGCAATGATAGGTCAAATCCCGAAAACTCATAGACATTGCCGTTTCTGTAAAGATAGAGAAGCCCCAGAAACAATCCATCATCTACTAATGATCTGTCCAGAATTAACGCCTAAGAGACTGACTTTCGGCAAATTCTTTAATATATCAACTCAACAGATGGACAAGAAATTGCGCTGGTCATTACTATTGAATGGATGTGAAAATAAGCTAATTTTCATGATAGTGCAATTTCTACAACATATTTTGGGATTAGACGCTGGAAACCAATTGGAATTGAAGTGAAGACAATGATGAATATTATCCTAGCTGCTCCAAAAGTAGTAATAAGAAATCTTTTATTGCCTTTATTGTTGTTACATTTTTCCATTTGTTTTTAATTTTTCCTTTTTTTTAAAAATATGAACATTTTAATTTCTTAACTTTCTTAATCTCAAAGTGCTAAAAATGAAAAGTTTGTAATAAACTAAATCATTTTAATAAAAAAATAAATAGTGCAGCAGCCATCTTTAGATGGTTGTTGAGGTCTGGTGACCCTGTGCAGCAAGTCGAAGTGTCCTTGCACGGCAAGCTGCACATTCCAGTTCCATGTGATGAAGGTGGACCAGCAGAAACTCCTCTCACTGCTTGGAGTCAACATCACAAAGACCTATTTGAGTTCCTAATAACATTTTCCCTACTCTTTCCTGACAAACCCAGCAGAGTAAAGTTTCTTCCATAAAATACAGACTTCTCCAGGTCATTCAATCCATCTGAAGCCCTATAGACTACCTGAAGCCTGATGAAAGATTGTGAAAGAACTGAAAACATATTCTGGAACTGGGAGTTATTGAACCATCCTTTTGTATTAGTCCCAAAACCTGACAACATTTGGAGGTTCTGCATGGACTTTCCCCTAGTGAATGGTGTATTCAATGTGTGCCCCATGCCCAGCGTAGATGAGCTGGTGGAGACACTAGGGACAGCAAAATTAAATTAAACCTTGGACTCAACCAAAAAGGTTACTGGCAGGTGCCTTTGGATCCCAATGCCAAGAACAAAAGATCCTTTTCGACCCTGAAGGGGTTGCTACAATTCACTCTGCTGCTCTTCGGTTTACATGAAGCACCTTCCAGTGGCTTAAGGGCATGGTCCTGGAGCCACCTATATAAACATATAAACAAAAACAAAAACACAAACGTAGCAAGCCTTCTCAGAGGTCCCTCTATCAACAGCAAATGTATCCAGAGGCAGGCATGGGAAGACCGTTTGAAACACCTATATGTCTTTTGCACTCGCCTCTGAGAAGTTGGCCTAACAGCTAATCTGGCGAAGTACCACCTAGCCCAGAGAAGCATCAAATACCTGGTTTCCAAGTAAGAAATGGCCGTTTTGTTCAAGGGGTTAAACTCCGCCGGGTTAGCAGGAGGGACGGGCTAGGAAATTGCATGCCCCAAAAAATGGAAGAGTCCAAAGAATTTGACAAAAACCTGTTTTTATTAACAATCCACATCAAACAGAGACAGCAACGAACATTGAGAAAATCTCAGAGGCTCTAAATCATTCAAAGCTTGACAACAGCTTAAAAAACAAATATATGTCACAGTTGATGTTTCACCATATTCATGAGTACAAAAACCTACAAGGTGCGGGATTGGTTAGGGGAATCATTTAATATAGATTCTATAGGAGTTAGACTGCTCATTGGTCTGGGTCTATCTGAAAACTCCGCCCGAGACCACCTTCTAAATTGCTACAGGTGAATACATGTAATCTCTACAATATTTTATTGGCCGATGCAACAGTTGTGGGGTAACATGGATGGAAGATGGGGATTGGTCAGTGACTTTCTCAGACTTGGCACTTTGGAAGGTTACGAGCACATGAGCAACAATAGTAGTCAGGGAGAGTTGTACCAAGGTGCTGCTTCTCACAGCTAGGTTACCACCTCGGATTCTCTAGGTCCCAAGCCAATATTGTCAACTTTGTGCATGCCATTGTCTTGGATCTTTGTCTGGAGAACTCAATGGCAACAAAGGCCTCAGCCTGTCTGCCCCTGAAGCTGGTGAATAGCCATTCTTCTCCACCTGTAGGTCACGTGGGTGGAGACCACAGTTTGGATTATTCTGCTCAGCATTTGTGGGGACTTTAGCCGTTATTAATATGGGTGTTACCTTCCTTGGCCTCTCGAGATTTGTTCGCGCTACTTTCTTCTCAATATTAAGCCTGAGTCAGTGGGGAACATGACTTTCCAGCATTATTTGTTTTTCTGCTTAATCTTAAGAGAAATGTGACTCACGCCTGGTAACTGGTGCAATATATTCTCATGGGTGCCGATCCAAAACTTTCCTGCTCACGATAATCTTGGCAAGACATGTGCAGTTACTGTCTGGGCGGTTCAGGCCTGGCTTTTCTGCCAACTCAGCAAAGTGGGTCTCCCTGCATCTTCGTAGCTTCTCGCCGTCTCTCCATTCACTTGGACACGGTTGCATCGTTCATCTCGTTTTGCTTGGTCACTCATTTTAGTTGTGTTTCTGCATTAAGCAATCTTTATGTTTATTCTTATGTGTCTTGCATTTCAGCATATATAGAGTATCTGGTTTCTAGCCAATTGGATGCAAGCATAGTGTAGAGGAGGAGGAGCCAAGTACCCTACTCCAACTGCCCCGCCCCATTACCTATAGAGTGGGAACCAAAGTATGCGACGTATACAGAACAATTGAACCAACAAAGAGCAGAGCGTGGACTCTGTGGAATGCCAATGCCTAAGAAAATCTGGGAGGCAAGGTACCCATTGAGAAAACCGTACCTGCATACAAGACAATATGATGGCCATTTAAATGAGATTCCTGAAGAAGCAGAGCAGATGAATGGTAAAGATGAATGGTGACGTCACAGAGCGCTGAGATGACGCACACAGAAGAGATGCAGAGACCAGAGAATGCAGATATTCTATAAGGCATCAAGAAAGTACCAAGGATAAGTGACATATTAGGATCAAGGTTAAGAAGCTTATGCAACAGGAACGGATGAAGATATTAAGCTAGTTTATACATGTACAGATACAACAGAAACGCAAGCAGACAAAGTAATTGCGAGGCTAGCTTTATAGTAAATAGATTGCGGTAAGCGCCAACATATATATATATGCAGAAGGACGAGTAAAGGATGGCTGTTTCCACTACGCATTATAAGCAGTGCTGAACATTAAGCAAGAAGACCTCATTACAGTGTGTCGCAGTTAAAAGGCAAATTGCATTACAAAATGAATCTCAGCAGAAGGAGTTGGATGAGCCAAGAAGCCAAGGTCTTATCAAACTGGAATTTGCTGACATTGGATACAAATCATGTGAAAGAACAGAGACTCCTGTTCAGAAGGCTTGAGCAAAACAAAAGACGCCAGAGGACTATTAGAAAGTAATATTAAATACACTAAAAGGCTTGATTCTATGGTCTCCAGTCACGTGGAAGAATGAAGTTGGCCGATCGAGGTGGTCAGACCTACACACGAGGGCAGGCTGTGCGCGCGCTCCTTAAATTTCTCAGAGCACAGTACAAACTCAAGGCCAATCTTCAAAGCACTAATTGACACAGGACCATTGAGGGGATGATGGACGGATACATTAATTGGTGGGAAGCTAATGTTAAGATGAGCTCACCTGGATGTTCAGGTCTGCATGCTGCTAGACATAGGTGGAAAAGTACTGACGGGGGGGGGGGTAGAAGCCAACCAATTGTAGAGGACTGCGTAATTAAGTGTTGTATAGTTTGTGTAGCCAATGGATTGTTGTGTATTAAGTGACGTTCATAGTGGCCATTTTGAGGGGAGGGCTTAGTTGCCCTATCTGATGTTAAATACCCTATCACTTTCCTTCACTGTCCTATACTGATATGGAAATTATACCTAGATATTCACTTAGAGCCTATCACTCCCTCCAATAGGTTTTGTAGTTTGCCACACAGGATGACATGGGTAAGTGACGCAGGTCAGCGCGTCACTGATGACAATTTTGCACGATATAACCTCAGTTTTTACCAAAATAAGTAGAGTAAGAAGATAGAGAGAGTGCTGATGTTCATTGTACTCCCTGTTTTAGATAATTGACATTAAAACAGACTCCCTATTGCCAAACTACCCGAGCCGTCTTGATTATTGATGCATGAATAAAATCTGCATCCCCACCCATCTCCAGTGTATTGCTACTCATCTTAAAGTGCTGGGCAACCCAGTTCACTTGGTAGCAGAGAGAGGATGGTTTATTAAAAAATCCATCGACCGTCGACATTAGTAAACTTTAGAGTCTCGGCAATATCACATGATCTTTGCCAGTCAGCTGACAGGATGTGAAACTCCCCATAGATAGTGGTTAGTGTAATTGAAAAAATCCTTGCAAGGAGGGTGTGACGGGTCCCCTAGTTTCCATAGAATCCCCTCCCACGTCTACGAGAAGCAGATCGGACAACAGTTTGAAGAGGCAGTAAACGGAGGCATACAATCTCGAGGGTTCAGAAGAAGAAAATATGCGAACAGTGAGTAGAAACTGAGGAGTATGGCAAATTGATGCATGCATATTAAAATAAAGGAGTGTAATGGAGGGAGGCAGCATAAACAGAACGTAAGAGTGTGAGATATATATATATATATATATATATATGGAATGAGATTGATTTGAGTGTGGCCGAGCATTACAATAAGTAATGTCGTGTGAAAGGCCACGATAAAGAGGATACGCCCATACCCAAGTTTTAAAGAATGTTAGAAGAAATTTGAACATAGTCCAATAGTGGAACACATAGAAGAAGGATTCGATTAAAGACGATTCCAAAGGGGATAATTTACACTTTGTCTGAAGTATTTTAGAGGGCAAGACAAGTTTTAAAGAGAAGATCGTTGGAGATTTATATGACCGGTTAAGTTTGTCTGTTTGTTTTATGTGGTTTTGAAAAAATTACGACGTAATAGTCAAAAAAAAATTGATAATAGATAGAGAAGCGCGAAGTTAAGAAAAGGAAATTGATTGTTTTTTAATTGCATTTGATTATTGTTTTTTAGCAAGATTAAAGTAAAACTGTGATTTACAGGATTGGAGCTTGCGATGGTTGGTGCTCGCTCATTTTGTGTTATTCTTTTGAAAAAATGTATCTGTGATTCAAAGCAAACGAATTTCAAACAAGTTAAGAGTAGGCTAATCGAGAATGGAGGATGTTACTCTGTTAGTGCATCTCTGCAAGCAATTGCCGAAACATGCACCTAAGCTTAGACAGTACAGTGCAGAATGGGTTAAAGGAACCACAGATAAAATGTTTATGCCGTGGCCGCAAGGACCCTTCACTATCGAAGGCAGTCTTCCAGCATATGATGACATATTTGCATGCAGCATATACTGGGAAGAAGCTAGACAAGCGCCCAGCGAGCTTAGAGCTCTGGAAAATGTACCAAGAGGAGCGAGACAAGCCGCCTCCTTTAAATTGGATACTTAATGTATGCAAAGAGGGGGGTGAAGAGCCCTCTGCTCCACCCGCTCCGTCTGAAATAGAAGACGAGTGTAAGAAAGACAATGGGTTAAACCCATTAAGGGAACTTAAAGCAGCAGCAGGATATAGTAATCCGGCATATGAGTCACCTACGCAAAGTAGTGACAAGGGTCCCGAGAAAAATACTGAGAGAGATGTAATCTCTAAAGTCCTGAGGGACAAGGAGAGACGCGATAAGGAGAGAAGCGATCGAGCAAGAACATCTCTGGATATAGGAAGAGAAATAAAGAGATGGAAAGGAGAAAGAGATCAAACTGACAAGGTAGCGCTCTTACAGAACAAATGGATGGGTGGCCAGATTTTGCTTAAACTCAATGGTAATGGAAGATGTAAGACAAAGAGAATATCAAGACAAGCAGAAGTGCTCTGGAAGTGTGGCTGTTGGGCTGGGAGTTTTGTTTCTCCTGCTTCTCCTGCCCCTGCTCCGGCTTGGATTACTGCTTGAGTCGGCAAGAGGAAGTTCGTTTCATCAACTAATGCGCATAACGCGCTGTAACTGGACTTTTACTTGGACCCCTCACTAGCCCCGCCTGATTTGCTCCGCCTCCCGCCTCCCTCCTGCTCTCCGCCCAGAGCCTCTTCCTTATTAGCACCGGTGCACGCGCATCTTGTGCGCACATCCGAAGTGCTCCGGAAGTGTGGCTGTTAGGCTGGGAGTTTTGTTTCTCCTGCCCCTGTTCCGGCCTGGATTACTGCTTGAGTCGGCAAGAGGAAGTTCGTTTCATCAACTAATGCGCGTAACGCGCTGTAACTGGACTTTAACTTGGACCCCTCCCTAGGTGATTGTGCTTTTGTTAACCTTTTCGGACTTGCCGTGAGTTTTGCCGGCGGAAGCAACGTGGCTCCTAGTTTTGGTTAGTATAAGTAAAAATTGCTATACATTTGATATGGGGATTGCAATTACAAACACGCCAAGCACTTGACCTGTCTGTCAGGCTGACTTTACCATTAATTTCTGCTTTAATGGCTGTGCAATCCTAATGTCTGAATTGTGATCTATCCTGAATCTTACTCCCCTCCATATTTGAAATTAAGTGATAAACTACTATCGCTTGTGATTGATTAAAGAATGGTGAACGGGTTAAGGAGTGGAAGGAAATTGAATGAACCACAAAGTACAATGCATACTAATAATGATCATGAGGCCGCATCCGTACTACCTGTTGTATTACCATCTGGGATTTCTGTTATGCATTCAGAGGTCATAAGAACAGATGTGGGTGAGAAAATGGGCGTGATTTTAACTAGCCCTACTTTAGATACTAGACCCAGGATCATGGAAGAAATGGGTATTTCATCTAAATGTAATGTGCCCATTATGATACATAGTACCAACTATGAAAATAAAAATACCTCAACAAAAACGAAATTCAAACTAAATGACTTGAACAATAGCAATCAAATGGGTCTTTCTCAATCCAACTCATTACAAAATTGTGACAATGGCATGTCTAGTTTTACCAACTTGTCTTATAAAGAAGATACGGTTGATTGCTCATTGATGGGTCCCATAATTGAGGCAGAATTAAGCAAACATGTACACCTTTCTCTTGGCCCTTCTACGCCAGTAAACCAACGATTGGCTGGAAGAGAGGACGTATTTATGTTGAGCAACCCTGCCAAAAACAAAAATAATAAAAATAAAATTTTGCCCAACTATAACTCTGATGTCTTGGGCAGCGAAAAGTCTAAATTGGCATGGGAAACGGATCTCATTACTGGTGTATCGCCTAGTAAACCTCTAGGGAATTCCCCAAAGGCAAAGAGTCCTCAAACTGTAATTAATGACAGAAGGACCATAGACATTCAGGAGTTTCAATCAAGTTTGATTGATAGAGATAAAGAAGTCTCTAAAAATGAGGTCCGCTCAGAGAATATTACTCTCGATGTACCTTCATTAAGTCCTGACTTCCCTGTATTGGCGAGAATTTTGGACTTACTTGACAAAGGGCACGAGCGTTCGCATTTTGAGATTGGGATTATGAGAGCAGCAATTGGGGAACTTACTAATAAAACTAACAGGATTGAAGGTCTTTTGTTTGCCTGTGACGCTGTAGCTACTCTATCAGAGAGACATGCCATTATGAAAGTCATGGTTGACAGTGCTAATCAATTTGATGGGATCTTTGGTATCCCTTCAATAAAAACACGATCATTTGCAAGTGTATTGACCCCAATTGTTAAGCAATCGACTCACACACAGACTGATGAGAATACTGATGAAATACTCAAAGTTCTAACCTCTGTGCAAAAGATCGAATACCATTTGGAACATTTGAAGGCTGACCCCAGCCCTGCACGTCTTTTGAGTCAGATCCCTAATCCTGTAGAGGAGGTGAGTGATAATTATGATGAACTAAACAGTTCCTCCCCTTTGACTGATCTGATTGATCTTTCCGAAGAGTGCTCGGATAGGAATTTACCTCTCCAATCAGATCAAAATGAATATGATTCATCATCGAATCACAAGATTGTTCTCACTCGTAAAGAAAAGAGGCTTGCTGGGAGGGCAATGAAAAGGAAGGCCAAAGCATGTGCACTACTTAAGAAACAAGCTAAGAAAGTGCTAATTGCCCAACCACCAATAACGACCCCCATAACAGAGACCGAGGTGGTCATTGATCTCTCCCAGCTTGATGATGAATCCAAAGTTCTATTGGATCTAAATCCTTCCAAAATAAAACAAGATCATTAAAAAGCAACTAATAAAGCAGGGCCTAATAAGAATGATAATAAGAATCTTATTGGGGAAAACGGGAAAAAGGAATGTAGAACTGTACCTCCGACCAGTCGGATTCCTCCTGGCACTATGACTGGGGGGATACAGTTGTCTCTTTCCCAATTTTATCCCATCTCCCACAAGCTAACATACTGTAACAAAATCAAAACTACTGAAAAGGCAAAGAGTGTGATTGAGTTGGAGAGTGGACGATGGTCGAGATACTAAACCCACTCTCGATGAGCCATGGATGATGGGTGTGTTGGGTATTGATCCATTAAGAGTACAACGGCTAGCACACGATATGAATGCGACACCTGGTACTAAGGATGTAAGTGTGCAACCCACAAATGCTGAGAAACATAAAGAAAAAGGTTGTGGTTCATCCATGAAAATAACAGCTTCGCCCATAGTTGGTGTGCCATGTGATTCAAATACTAAACAAAATGACATCATCCATGATCTTGACCTTATTGACGATGCGCCCTTTATATTGGGTTGGGAATGTGATTAAAAAAACAATACGAAATTTAATCTTAATCGCGCTACACTTCTGAAAGCCTTTCATACTATTCCCTGTCTGCGAACAATAGGATTGGATGATATAGACTGGGTGAGACTGGCTATTGTCCTTAATAACAGGATGACATGTGGATTCTATTCTAGATTGATCATGAAACTGGTTTGGGAGCAAAGAGAGAACTTTGTATATGTGGGACTAACCCCATTTATCCTGAATTCTGATTTAGAGGCAAAAAGCTTTTTGGAAAAACCGAGTACTCCGGCTGTTGTAGTAAAACAAAATGTGGAGAATGTACAACCACCACAAATTAACGAAGAGTTTGTTAAACAGACCCTGTCTATCGCTGCCACCTTGTCAGGGTATAATAATTTGAGTGCAGCAGCGCCGGTTACAACTCTGGCTATACCACCCTAGCCCTATGCAGTTTGATCAACCGTTTGAATGTATTTCCTGGAATAGTTGTGGGCTCGCTAATTTCAATAGATGGTGGGGCACAGTTGAAGCTAAGGCGCATCCCACTATTTTACTACTCCAGGAAACCATGCATTCAACCCACTTTGATGTGGAAGGGTTTGATTGTTATACCCAGCCAGCGTTAAGAGGGGAAAAGGGCAGACCCTCTGGGGGATTGGCAATTCTTATCAGTAATGCCTGTAAATACACCACTAAATGTATATACAAGGACGCATTTGTAATAGCTATCGAATTAACTGCAGGCATACAATGTGAAAATTCTTTCCTTATTATGTGTGTATATTGGAATAGGAGTAACATCACCTTAAATGAAGCAACCAGTATTCTTGATGCAATCCTTGAAGTTGCATTTACCCGACATACACAATTGGGTATTGTGGTTGGTGGCAATTTTAATTTCTCCTGCTTGCATGATGACACATGTATGGGACGGAATCTAACAAATATAAGTAATACTATGAAGAATGGCAAAGAATTGGTTGATTTTTTCCTAAATTGGGATATTCAAGTAGTCCCCACTGATGAACAGGGCTCTGTTCACACATGGTCAAGAGGAGGGTTGTAATCACACATTGATCATTTTTTTCAATCTTCAATCTTGCAGAATTCCCATGATCTAGTACACAAAGAAACTGGGATTTGGTGATCACCATGCAATTTCCTTAAAGGTGAAAGTAAATAGCTGTTTTTTTTAATCCGATAGGCTTCTTACTCTAGTGGAAAATGATAGGGTGGGTCTTTTGGTTAGATGGAACCCTTCTCTTTGTCATCAGTTGACAAGTAGAATAAAAGTTAATCTGTTGATGAACATAGTTGGGACTGAATTATGTCTTGACCCTAACAGCATTGATATGCTTTTAGCTGAGAGGATTGAATTCCACCTCTTTGCGATGATAAAAAAAAGAAAATTGCCCTCATATAAAAAACAGCATTTACATGTCTTTAATATTGAAGTTTTCCGTCTAAAGCAGTCTAAAAATAATAAGATCCACCAACTCCCTAAACTAGGTCTAGAACTGCGTGAGGATTATTTCCTAAAAATAATATTCTCTATATTTACAAAACTGCGGTGAACAACCTAAGGATAAAGCTGTACCTTAACGATAATCGTAATATGATGTATAACTTACTCAAAAGCAATACACGGAAAATATGGTCGATATTGAGGACATTGAATGCTTGTAATGATGGTCTGAAGGAAAACAGCATATCGGCCGAAGTATGGTCCCACTTCATTAAATCCAAATATGATACACCAAATCAATTCCTGAACTACTCCAGAATTAACTTTAGTGAGGCCATCCCGACTAAGTTGTCTTGGGGACATGAAGACATATCTAGGGCTATTATGAAGTTAAATCCTGCTAGTGCTACTGGGCCTGATGGCATTCCTGCCTGCCTTTATAGATCTGATCTCGATCTATGGGCAAGGATATTAAAGTACAGATTTGATGCTATTTTTCTTCTGCAAGATGTACCTAAATCGTGGTGCTCTGCTATTATCATGCCTATTCACAAAAAAGTTCCAACAGATGATCCTCTCAATTTTAGACCCATTGCCCTAACAGATGCCTCTTCCAAAGTTTTCTCTTTGTTAATTCTTGAAGAAATCCACGAATTTATGAAAAAGAATTCTACACTGTCAAAGTATCAGACCGGCTTTTGACGCCGCATGGGCTGCTCCCTAAAAGCTACTATATTATCTCATATCCAATTTGAATACAAAACACCATCATATGGGTGCAGTTTATATTGCAGCGCTAGACTTAAGCTCAGCATTTGATACAGTGTTGCGAGAATTACTTTGGGTTAAGATGCTAGCAATGGGTTTCCCGGGTCACTTGGTAACGCTTATCGCCCTACTACGCTCCCATACCAACTATAGAGTGCGACTTAATAGGGAAGGCGCACTTACTGACCCGATTCCTTCCAAAATTGGGTTAAAACAAGGTTGTACGCTGCCAGCTGTTTTATTTAATTTATACATCTGTGATGTGGAGGATTGTTGGGCAAAGGAAATTATTTATCCGATTAAGATGGGAAGTTTTAAACTGAACTATATTGGTTTTGCTGATGATATTCTTTTTCTTGATAAAACCCCTTTTGGTTTACAGAATAAGATTAACGCATTTAGCAATTTTGCTGCATCCCATAATCTAAAAGTAAATCACTCTAAGTCATCGATTGTTATATTATCTGATGGGAAAACAAAATCGTGTTCCTACAACTGGTCGATTGACGGTAGAAGGATTCAAGTAGCTTCTGAGATAAAGTATTTAGGCTACCCTTTTTCTGATGCCTTCTCTATAACATGGTGGAAGGAACAAATTCAAATTAGAATTAAACCCCTAATCTCACAAATGCGCATAATTATGGTTAAATATTGTGAATTTTCACTTTTGCCTCTACTCCAGTTTTACCTCTTAAAAGTCGAGCCTATAATCATTTATATAACCGATATGTGCTTATATGAGGTGGATGACATATTTGACACTGTACAGGGAGGAGTATGGAAAAAAGTACTTGGCTTCCCCCCTGCTGTGCCAAATGACATTGTACATCATGAATTGGGTCTTTTGCCCCTATCAGCAAAACGGAACTGGCGGTTACTGAATAATTACGTAAAAATTCTTGAACCTCCAAGTAACTCCCTCTATTAAGATCTAAGAGACCTGCTTAAAATAGCTTGTGTGAAATCAATAACAATATGCGGGCAAAATTAATGATTTAATGTCATTACTAGGGATTTTGAAGGAGGACTTATTATTGGGCTTGCCTAGTTGCAGACTGAAACTGCATTGCTGTCAGGCTGACAGAATAGGATTATATAGCTCTTATTATGAGTATGCTCAGTTTAGAAGAAAGTGGGGGTTTAGATCAAAATATATCATGCAATTTCCCTCCTCTGTTGCCCGAAGGTTGTACCTTCAGTTTAAACTCAACTTGTATCATACCAACGAAAAGTTGCTCCAATGGGGTAATTGTGATATAGAATTTGCTTCTGGATCATGTCGTTTTAGTAAAGATGTTGAAATCTTGGAGACTCTGAAACATGTAGTCATGTACATTTTTTGAAGATTTGCACCAATCTAGGTTTGGCAATTATATGTATTCTAACTCAATCTTGTCCCGGGAGGCATTATGGCAAAGATGCATGAATGGAGATAGTAATAAACTCATCATTAGATTGACACAGATTCTGGCAGATATGGATTTGATGCTGAATGAATACAATCTACGTGGAATATGAGATCTAATCAATTTGTACTGGAATTATGCTATGTTTATTGCTTTATGTTATTTGTCTTGTGCTAAACTTTTATGAAATGCACTTTTGTATGAATTTTAATGTTACATCTATGTGATAAATTTTGTATTTAATTTGTAAAGGTATTCTTTTACCATATACAATAAAAAAAAATCAAGACAAGCAAGATAAAAGAGATAAAGAAAGAGGAACGATTGAAAGATGAACGGGCAAAAAGGAAAGAGACAGACGAGAGCAGTTATATCAAGATGAGCAAGCGAACAAACAAGAGAGCAGAAGAGCAAAGGAAATGTGACAATAGACAAAGAACAATTGATGAGCAAGAAAGAAGAAAAAGACAAGAAGAGGAAGAGCAAAGGATAAGAGAAAAGAGAATACAGAGACGAATGGATGAGGAGATACGAAGGGCAAATGAGAGAAGGGATATGAAGAAAAAGGAGGAAGACGGAGTGAGAGAGGAAGCGAGAAAGCAAACAGAATTTGTCGATTATGTGAAATGCAAAAGAAGGCAGAGAGCACGCGCTCTCGATTACCTAGGAAATGAAGCAAGAAATCCTGATCCAAAATTAGCATGGGAGGGTATAGAGGCATTTTTCCAGAATACGAGTCATTACCAGGCCCGTCTAGAGCAAATCTAGAAGACTAGTTTGACTCGAGGAGCATTGGGGAAGTGATTGATAAAGCATACCATGAAATGAGAGCTCAGAAAGAATCCAAAGGGGAAGGGAAAAAATGACCGTCCCAAGAGCACTCCGTTGTACGACATGGATGAAGCTTCATAAGGAGTTGTCTTTAGACAGACTGACTCTAAATAGAGATGACGAAGAGAGAAGTGGGCACAGGAAATGTCAGACGAGGAAAGGAAAACCTTCCATGGGGAAGAGAGAGATGATGCATGTGGTCTTGAGGGATGCTTTTCTATGGATAAGGAAGTAAGATGGTCAGATTTAAACGTAACTGTATCTAAGGCGTCAGAGCCATTGACACAGTTAGGCAGACATAGGCGGCAATCCCATGATGAGTGGGGGGAATCGTCGATTTATGTAAGCAGGTTAAGATCATTGCCAGGAAGACGGCAATATGGTAATATTACCCGTGCAGTAGATAGACAAATGATGAGAAATGAGAACGAGTTTGGAGCTTCACAGTTTTCCTTGCTAAAGAAAGGAGGAACAAGACCACAGTATATACCATGGCCTCAAATGGATAGAGATAATCTAAAATGTAAACTCCTGAGTTTAACTACCGGTACTGGTTAATGGATACATGAATTGGAAAAAATGACAGGAGGAAATACATTGGGTATAGGGGACATTAAGGGTCTTTTAATCATCATACTTGGTGAGAGAACTGATGACGTGTGAACAAGGGCAGGGTACCCTGGTGTGACTAGAGTCAGCACTACTCACGACGGCGCACCATTCAATAACTGTATGGCGGCAGTGTGGCAGGCGCTACGAGTACTATATCCGGACACACCGATATGGGAGCTATAATGACAAAAAAGATGCAAGAAGGAGATGATCCGTTGGTTTACATTCAAAGTTTTAAGAAATTTGGGCCTTGGAAATGCACGATTCTGGGGGAAAATCTATACCGGCATTCTATCATATATTATGCCAAGGGCTGCCAGAGCCAGTGCAGAAGCAGCTCAAGAAGTTAGTGGGTATAGAAGCTAAACCATGGTCAGAGATTCAGCTGAACATTGCGCATTACTGCAGACTCTTGCAGGAAAAGAATCGCAAGAAAGACGATATTCGAAAAGGCGAGGAGGCAAAATTAGTGCAGAAAAAACTGTTCAAATACGCCATTGAAGGGGCAATGTTGACCAGCGTAGACAGAGCAAATTCACAGCAGATAGCAAACATGCCACAGGTGAATAATCAAAGGCAGTTCGATCAAAACAATAGTGGGTGTGCTCCACGAGGAAGAAGATTTAGAGGAAGGGGTTGGCAAGGTAATCAAGGGAATTGGCAGAATAATCAGGGAAACTTTCAGAATAACCTAGGTGGGTTACTAAATATGCAGAATGGTAACTAGAGTATGCAAAATGTGCAGGTTTGGAGACCACAGCCTATATGTTGGACTTGTGGAATGACAGGGCACTTTGCTCGCACGTGAAGTAGTCAAGGGATGGTGCAAAATGGAAAGGGGGGATGACAAATCCACCTGCATATTCACAGCAGAATGAAGAAGGATTTGCGCAGAATCAAACAATACAGTAGCAAGCACTGAGAGTGTAGCAAGGCTTGCAACCACAGCAAGTAGCAGTTGATTCGCCACAAGGACAGTCATAGCAATCACCTATGGAGCTTCAGACTCCTGGGATAGGGGATGTCGCTGTCAATGGAGGGAATACTTTCACAAGGCATGGGATGAGGCTGTACCCACAATAGGACAGCTCACTGGGAGACCTGATGTGTTCAATACTATCTGTGATGCCAAACCCTCATTAGGAACCAAGGGTGGACATCAGTAGAGGGGGCAAAAGTTTTTCGTTTTTAGTAGACAGGTGCAATGCGCTCATGTATATAAAAAAGGGAATGTTTTCAATGTCTGGCAATGCCATGAATACTCAGGGGTTCACATTAGCTACAAGTAGAGTTTCTTTCACTGAAGAATTAACAGTTTCTATAGGAGAATGTGACATGAAGGCGCCACTGCTTTATTCGAGGCAAACACCTGTCAATATATTGGGACGAGATTTAATGACTAAGTTGAATATGACAATCTTGTTTACTGATGAAAGTATAGTGTGTTCAACACCAGGAATGCATTATTTGAACGTGTGCAAAATGATTGTGGCATTTGCAGGACAACTAGCTATTAGAGCGATTCCATTAGAACCAGAGTTTTTTCGTTATGGAGTACGCATTCTGTTGTCATGCTGCTGCCAGGCCTAGCAAGCAGAACAATGAGCATTACAGTTGATTTTTTTTTTACACCAAGAACACCTATGCTGGAAGAAAAGAGATGAGTTTTTCCCTTAGAGATACAAGCAGCCATAGTGCAAGGGAAAATGGTTTAGCTTTATGGACATGATGATGAAGGAAAACAATGGCGCACAGTAATCGCCATCAGGGAGGGTTACAGATTGACTGACGTCACTGATGAAGATCTGTTTGGAGATCATCCATCGGATGATGAAGTAATATTCGAGATGTGAATTACTTATTGGGTAAGAAAGAGTAAATAAAAGAAGTTCCTCAAAAAATGATATTGCACAAATAAAAGTGAGTATTTTGATGACGACATGGCAAAAGTGCCAGTTTCATTATGGACCACCGGCTCCTATGACATAGGCCTACTGTAGGGGGTTGGAGAAGTGAAGATTAAATTAAAACCAGGAGCAATTTTAGCTTGAGCACGACAATATCCTATGTCTCGAGAGGCAGATGAATGTATTTTTGAGATGATTTCCGCCATGATGGATCAGGGCATCTTAGTGACATCAGAGTCACTGTGTAATACATCAGTGTACCCTGTGAAAGAAAGTTAGGGGGGGTCATGGCGTTTAGTACAAGATCATCGCCCGATAAACCAGATTGTGGAGGTTGAGTTCCCTCTAGTTCCCAACCCGTCTACGATCCTATGTAATTTACCTGTTGAAGCACGATATTTTACAGTGATTGATTTGAAAAATGCATTTTTCTCAATCCCATTGCACAAAGACTTGCAGGATCTGACGGCATTTACTTTTAGGCAACCTCGCCTGAAAAGCACTTGTTTACCACAAGGGTATTGTGAGTCTCCATCGATTTTCAATAGAGTCCTTCAGACGGATTTAAGCAATATTGCTTTAGAAAGTGTTGTGTTTCAATACATAGACGACATTTTAGTTTGCAGCACCTCAGAGGAAGAGTTCAGTCGCGATTCTGTCCAGCTGATGATTATACCCACTGACAAAGGATATAAAGTTGACAAAGAAAAGTTACAATATCGTCAACAAGAAGTGCTGTACATAGGCCAATTGATTTCGCATGAAGGGAAAAAGGTTACCCCTTAAAGAGCAGAGGCTATTTTAAAAACAGCAAAGCCACACACGATAAAACACATGCAGAGGTTTTTGGGATTATGTAATTATGTCAGAGCATGGGTCTTTGACTACAATCCGTATATAAGGCCTTTATTCAGGCTCTAAAGAAAACACAGGGAACGCAAGAAAAAATCGTGTCGACTGAGGAAATGGAAGGTTTTGACCAATTGAGCTGAGGAATTATTTTTATTCTCACATACAGATGGCACTGTCATGACAGCAGTGCTCACGCAGAGTGTTTCATGTTTTTTAGGAGTGGGGAGCACTTTAGGTACGCTGAAGTTAAAACATCAAAACATGGACGATTCAATAACACCATTTTTGCTTTGTGGACTGAGGCTGGCCTAATCTTCCGTCTTGTGAGCTATGCACCTACATGTTCACTTTGTCCACAGTTTTTCCCATCTTCAGGATTATTGTTGGCCCGGTTTGCTCTGTTTTAACCATCAGCACTCTGGGCGAAAAACATTATATATAAGGCCAGCCGTCAGTTTTAAATTAGCACATTCTTGAAAGAATGATTGACCCTGGCTGCTAGTGGACTATTGGATTAATCTGCTTGTTAGATCCTGACTGCAGTGGATGACCAGTGATCATATATAATACAAAGAATGCAAAGGTCTGGTTTTGGCATTCTGTGGCCTGTGGAGTGCGAGGTAGGGGACGGGAGAATATGTATTTTGCCCCCAGGTTTTTCTGACAGTTTATTCGTCATGCAATCCTCAGATTTGTCAGCAAAATCCACAATATCCGTTTTTTGGACCTACCCCTGAGCCAATGCTTGCATGGAAAAAGTTGATTTTGAAAAAGAAAATCCAGCTTGCAGTCCCATTGACCCCATTAGATGTTGGAGAGACTAGTATAATTCAGCCTCTAAGGACGTCAGGAGAACTTCACTCCTGTATTAGTGAAATTCACCAGTTTTGGGTGCTTTTGGTGACCCAATCCGTTTTGATTCCTGGTGGTCAGGGGGGGCAAGAATATTGCACCCAATACCGACCCCCTTCCCAACACAGTCATAATTTCTAATGGTGAGCCCTCTGCCAATATTGTTAGAACCTGCATACTCACTGGATGCAAGCGCAGGCTATGAGTGTAATGTGGGCAACGATAGAGGGGCAGAAATATGTTCTGAACACCCACAAACCTGCACTGGACAGACTGAGTTCCAGTCTATCACAGGAGTTCCCTCGAGAATGGCTTTGGGGGAAGCAACTGATTAGGACTAGTCCCTGGCCGTTATTGAAATAACTGGAAATCGCTGTATCAAGTAGGAAAGAGGGGCCGTTGATTCACCCGACTGACATTCCAGATATGTACTCATTGTTCACACTGTCCAATTCCCGCCCAATGGGCTGTTAGAGTCCCATAGCAGAAGGGACGGATAGGGGTCCACCCAGACCAGTATTTTCATGTGTGCCAGAGGCAAAGCATCTCCCAAAGCAGTGTGTTGAGGGGCAGAATACAGATAAGAGTGCCAATGTCAATGTAATCCTGTGTTAGCAGAACTGCTGATAATTAAAACACGAGTGCTGTCTGTTTGAAGTATCTGGGAAAGGAATGAATAAGGGGGAGTCTGTACAGTCATGAGGGGGGAAAAGCGTACCTGATAAGCTAATGGAGGTTGATTTCACTAGCACTGCCATTGCGGCAAGAGCCCCCCCTCCCGCCCCAAGTATCTACCCCAAAGATCAACGGAACAAAGTCAGAAAAGATTTAAGTGGACATCACATCCTTCTGGGAATTCAACACATTGCTATTTTTACAACCAGGGGAGAACCCGGGCCTGAAGGAAGATATTAGGTGCAAATATTCCATTTGAAAGGATGCCAAGCAGGCCAGACCGTGTCGTATTCACCCCTATTATTAGATCAAGCAGGGTAGCTCCATCTAAGGCAGCAATGTCAATTTATTTACATAAGGTTCCAAAATGAGCCCCACATTGTCACAAACCCAGAGATGCTCCGTTAAATAAATGTCTACACTGGCTCCGGGTAGTGAGGGGCTGTCCATTTGTGTCCCAGGAGAAAATTGTTAGCTGTACCAGATTATGACAGATCGGGTGAGAGGAGGGGGAGTGCTTATGACTCCATTAGGGTTGACTTTGAGGACTCAACCTTTGTCAAGGGAATACTGAGTTTTAACCGGAGATATCCACTGCAAACCGTATAATAGAAAAGAGCCTCCATCTTTCAGAAAGAGTACAGCAGCGGCCAGTTGTCAAAGGAGCACAGGCTGTCCCAATGGGGAAAAGGCTGTGAGACGATATTACTTGGTCCAGTCCCCAAAGGCATATGGTGTATTAATGTTTCAATGGTTTGACATTGTTCCAAACTGAGACTCTGCTTAATGAAGTAACTCAAGCACTATGTATTGTTTTTTGTTTTTTTTAGATTATGAAATATTGGTGTTAAATTGTGTTTTCCTTTTGATTTGCTGTAAACTAAAACGTGTATGGCTCAATGCCGAAATAAAGTTATTACCGACCATCAACCTGCCATGACAACATAGTCATACTGGGAGGCTTCAACATCTGGTTTGAAAAAGAAAACGAAACCTCAGATCTCACTCTGAGCACTCCTGGAAACACTCCACTTCAATCAAATAGTAACCAGATCCACCCACAAAGCCAGACACACTTTGGATGCAATCTTCTGCAGAGAAGTACTCTGTGCATCTGCGCCACCTACACTGATGGTAGGGAGCAACCACTACCCAACACCATTTTACATCAAACTCCAGACATGCATACCAGCTGGAACAGCAACACTACACACCACCAGGAAAAGAAAATGGAAGTGTCTAGACATGGAGTCCTTAACGGATCTGCTAGAATCAACCCAACAACACAGAGCCAAACAAAACAACCCCACACTTAGCGCAAATGATTTGGGTATGTTTGACCGAAAATAAATATATTGGTCGAAAAAAAGAGATCGAAAAAAAGCTGACCGCTTGCAACAACATATCATATGATGTTGCAGGTGGCACAGCTTTGCGGGTTTAAAAAAAAAAGTTTTGTTCCCCACCCGCAATCCCCCACTTACCTGTTAGCTCGCCGCCTGGTCCACTTCAGCACTGCAGTGTCAGATCTGTCCCTCCAGCCCGCGTCGGATCCGATGACGCAGGGTCCATTTTTTTTCCAGTCCCCCGCTGCCTATATTGAGGAAGCAGGGGACACCCCCGCACCAAATGTTCGATATGCATTGCCTAAACTGAACAATTATACTAATACCGCAGAAACCATATTCAGCACCTGGATCGCCGAGGCTCTAGACCACCTAGCACCAGCAAGACCTTTCAAAGCAACACCAAAAAAAACGGACTGCAAGATGGTTCACAGATGAGCTGAAAGATCTCAAAACAAAACCGCAAAAACATGGCGAGCACTACAACCAACAGGACAAAATAAAATACCAAAGACAGCTCTGATTATACAAATCAACAGTACTCGAAGCAAACAAAGAAATACTACACTACAAGAATTGAATCGGCAACCAACCATGCAAGAAAGTCGTCATCCCCACACAAGCACTATGTGATGGCATCACCAACAATTTAAGATGAAAAAAAATAGAAACGCTGTCATGACCCTTGCCCCTGGCCCTCACTGGCAAGTCAGCCTTCAAGTTAGGGCCAGGTCAAAGGCCTTAAAACCTCATCCAAGACTCTCTTGGAGTCAGTCCTGGCACCTGTGGCGCCAGGTTCATAACCATCATGAAGACCAACATTAGAATGGGACTATTTACTTGGGATTATTTAACTTGGGGGGGTTCAGCCAACATGGAGGCACACACATAGCTCAGTTACAATTAACTGAGCTATGCGTTCTAGTCTTTAGGGTGTACCAGGCCTGGGACTACTTTACCTGGACTACTTTGGGTGTGGCAGGCCTGGGACTATTTTACCTGGACTACTTTACCTGAGACTATTTAAACCACACACAAACAGCAGAACATGCTTTGCGTTATTCTGCTCTGGGCAGCGTAACGCTCACCGTGTCCAGTTCTTTGATGCTGGCTTACCTGAAAGCAAGGACCTGCAGAGAGAGAAAGAACACTACGAAACTTACCTAGAACAGTATCCTGTCTTCAATCCATCGCCAACTTCAGTTCAACTCACCTGAAGGTACGAACTCCATCATCCGGCACCGCATGCATCCTGGAATACCATTACCTGGAAAGAGGAGAAAGAAAGACAGCATTAGTAAGCGTTTACTCACGTTTCCTCCCGAATGAAGAAAGCCACACAGATCTTACCTGGGTAGCAATCTCCTGGTCAGTATCATTGCTGGAACATTACGGCGCTCAGCGAGGAACATCGCAACCTGCAAGGAGAGAAAAGACACGGGTTAGCAATATAAAAGGCGAAACAGCACCACGCATCGCGCATTACTCACCGGACAGCATCGCGCACACCGCACTTTCGTCTACCGGCCCATGCTCATCTTCAAACTGCATGACAACACCAGAATACCTTTCCATACCTAAAAGGAAAGAAGCAAGACATTATTATTCGAAGAGGAACATAAGAACTGCATATAAAGACTGTAAAGCAGCAAACCTATGGAGTCGCAGCAGGCCTGGATTCCCACAGGGGGGCTTGCACCAGTGAAGTAACTTCGTCACTGCTCGCCCCCACATCTACGCGCCCCTGCCACGAGGGGCAGGACGGAGACTCCACCTTTTACAATATTAAGGTGAGGAGAGGGCCCAAGGGGGAGGAAGGAGTTGAGGCCAAGGAAGGTGGGAAAACAAAGACAATCTGGTATTGAATGCAGCCCTCCTATATTGCAGACCCATCTTTAACCAGAGGCCTTACCGAGGGACCGGGAGAGGGTTCGAGAGTGCAAATCATCCAACCAGGGCTGGGTGGCATCCCCATGGATACCAGGTGAATGTAACAACACTCCAACAGACCAGCAACACAAACCACACTAATGCAACCATAACCACTGAAACACAGGCAACAGGCTAAACACCAACCACAGCAAGATTCACCTGCTTTGAAACCAATAACCGAAGAACTTTCTCCACACTGATCAGGGACACCAACCTCGCCAGATCTCCAAGTGACCCATGCCCCCCATACATCTTCAAAGAAATCCTCAAACACAAAACCCCAGGGTCACACTTCCGGCCGGCACCTAATGAACGGGTCACTAAACACAGGAATTGTACCAGACTGCTTTAAATCAGCATACATCAAACCACTGATAAAAAAGGAATTGGAAAGTGCAGAAGATCCAAGCAACTACAGACCTATATCCAACTGCTCTACCCGGCGAAGATGTACGAGAGAGCCATTCAGACAAAATCCTACATAAATGCATTCAAACAAACGGAATACTAGACCACTCGTAAGTTGGCTTCAGACCAATGAGATGACCAGAATCAGCATTCCTATCGATATGGGACGACCGGAAAATAAATGCAGATAATGGCACCCAATCTGCCCTCATACTACTGTACATATCTGTGACATTCAACACAATTAGCCATGCAACTCTAATAAAAAGACACTGGAATGTGGCATACAAGAATCTGGCCTAAGGTGGCTTGACTCCATCACAAAACAAACCGAAAGAACCCATCACATTTCACCTCAAACATCAAAAACATCCCCAGTGGAGTTTCCCCAGGGATCCGGCCTCTCCCTTCCACCCGCAACCCTCTACATGCCCCACCTGATAAACATTTGAACCCACAGACTAACTGCCTACAACTACGCAGACGACATACTGATTGTGAAGATGATCACGACCTAGGAACCAAACAGCCTCATCAACTGTCTCTCAGACATCTACAACTGGATGAAAACAAACAACTTCAAATTGAATCCAGCCAAAATGGAAGTAAGGTTCTCCCCCAGAAAGCAACAACCAACCCACAACTGGACTGGCCGAGAGGAATGAGAACACAACTGGAAACTTCCAATGTGGCAAATGACAGAGGAATACTCATTGACAAAGGATCATTACTGGAACTGCAAGTCAGTGCAATTACCACAAAGGATGTATATCTCCTGAGACTCCTCAGGGGGTTGCTCCCATACCTCTTTTCCACACAGAACCCTTACAATCACATCCTTGATATTAACAAGAATTGACTACGCAAACAGTCTACATAGGAATGGCAGAAAGACTCACCAAAAAACTTCAACCAGTCCAAAACACTGCAGCCAGGATTCAGCTGAGTTTAAACAGAAGAGACCACGTTAATCCAGCTCTGAGTAGTGTTCATTGGTTACCAGTAAAAAAACGCATCAAATTCAAAGCTCTGCAATGCCCATAAATCCTTACACAGACAAGGAGCCAAATTCCTCCAGGCCTAGATCAGCCGCTACCAGCCAAGAGGAGACCTAAGATCAAGCAACGACCTAAATTTGAAGAGAAAATTCAGAGTTACAGCATTATTATTATTTTTTTTTATATATATATTTGTAAAGTGGGCTAGCAGCCCAGAGGCCTCGAGGCACTGTTGCAAGAAAATGTCTTAGTTACAAGGAAGAGGATCATGGTTAAGGTGAAGTGCATTCTCACGCCCAAATGCTAAACTATGCAACACTATGTCTAAAGAAATGAAAATTACAGAAGACCACCACACATTCAGCAAACTAAAAACATGGTTATTTAACAGCCAATGACAAGCGCAAAGGGACAATGGCAGCAAAACATTGTGGACCGAAAAACGCAGTAAGGGATGTGGTCACACATAACAGCAGCGAAATCAAGGAGGACCAAAAACCGCATCTCCATTGAAGACATACTCCTGAGGCACTTTCAAATCTAACCGATGTACTAACCAATCCCCCCCTCCCCATTCCTGCTTCTCCACATAGCCTACGCCAGTATACACGACCAAGGGTTATCCACACTACACAGAGAAACATAGCATTAATTTAATTCTTGCATGCAATTAACTCTGACTCTGGAAACAACCTTAGACAGAATATACCCATGCACAAAATCCATCTACAATACACACAAATGCACATCAACACAACTCCATCAAACACCGAACAGACATCTGCGACACTAGACCCCTTATGGATACAACTAACCAGGGTGCATGACTGTACTTCCACCCTAACCACATATGACCTACACACCCAACACAAACACTAGCACACATCCGATGCACGTCGTCCTACCTCTACGGTTACAACAAGCCAGGCCTCTCAACCAACTCCCATGGTGGTAGCGGTGCACGGTATAAGTCAACATAACATTCATAGAACAGCACGCAGAGGAATACAAATGTTAAAACAATTCATCTATACAATACCAAATGACCATTTATCCATACAATACCAAAAGTGATATAATGATGTATAAGCCAACAGCTGACACAATGGTTCGGCTCTCTAAGATATAGGAGTGAGATCAGAAAGCTGGAATTTCTAGAAAAGGGGATCTGATAATGTGAATACATCAACACACCATCTTTTGCAGGAGCTAAATTGGCGTGGAGGATTGTTATTGTAGCCCTGCAGCCTGTTTAAACATGGTAGACCTATTATTTAACAGGTATGCATAAATAACATAGATTAGGTGAACCTCTTTAACATATGAAGCTTTCCTATCGAGATCTGGAGCTTTAGAACAGAGGTTTGAAAATGGTAATACAGTAATATATTTCAAGATGCCTATTTGAAGAGTGTATATAATATGTGTTGTAAGAGCGTAGTCGGAGCGGGAATTAATTCTTGCAGTTTGAGCTTGTTCTAATACGGCATATTTATCTAGACTAACGGACAACATAATAATGACATCTAGAAGACTGAACATTAATATAAGGAATAAGAGTTATTCCAATATGGCGCTCAAAAGGTGGTGCACTCGATATGAAACTATATGTTCTAGCATCTAAACCATATTAGGTTGATTCGGACTCCAGGAAGCTAGGGGGTTTGCTGCTTTTACAAGGAAGACGCTGTTGCAGCTTCCAAGAGTTCTGTAGGAACACGGACGGTAAGAGCTTATGACAGTAGGTTAACGAGCCACTGAAGAGTAAATGCTGTACATTTGATACCATTTTATTTTTATTTTTTATTAAGTGTTTTGGTTCAGACAAATAAAATGTATAAACCATTCACTTCATACAAAAAAGTATCAAACAGTAAAAGAATATAAAATCAACATTTTCATACACAATTAAAAGAATTTACCTACTTAAATCAAATTTCATGGATACATCTGTTACACGTTCATCCTGCTCCCCACGATACTAGTGCTCATCCAGCTCACTCACACCGTTTCAGGCATTCCAGGCACTCAGCACTCGAACACAAATAATACACAAAGCCGAAGTTGGATGTATAAGCGCTGTAATGCTAACACACACACCAGGCTCTGGAGGGCTGCAATGGACTCTGCCCCTCCCAGGCCTGGCTCATACTTATGTACAAGGCAAAAGCTACATATTTATTCTCCTCCCATTAACAGTACGTATTCATAACAACAGGTCGTTTTGCCGAAGAGGGGGAATAAGTAGATTTCGTAACTTCAAATTGTCTTTGCAAGGCAGGCTCTTATCAACCTTTGGACTTGAGCCAGCAGCTTCCTCACTGTGTACATTCTCGAGGGAGGGCTACTGATGCCCATCTTCGAGGCCTACAACATTCCACAGCTAGGCTGGCTGTGCTCTGCGACATCTGCTTTCATGGCTGTTAGATGTTAGGCCAGTCCTTTCGCAAGGCCAGTCCATTTGTATCCTATGCATCTCAAAGAAACCAAAGAGTGCAGAATCAGAAATGTACCAGGTAACATCACGTCAACATTTAAAGACGTCAAAAAAGAGGTGAACACTCAGTGTCCACCATCATAAATCTGATCTTTTTTCAATATCAGGGCAAGAAAGCCACTTAGAGCCAGTATCTGGGTTTGCCCATGGCCAGCCATCAAGCTGGCCCATACAAGTTTGTTGACATTTTCCATTCCCAGTTAACATTCCCTTTCTTTTTGCAAAACTGGGCAATTCAGCTACCAGATGTTTAATATTTTCTTTGATAGGCAGGTTCTTGCAAAACCTACAGCTCCGATTGCTCATGCATAGCCCTCACTTGCTCGTCCTTTCCAGAGTTGGGATTTGGTTAAGCCTAAATGGTAGGTAAATTATCCCCAAGTTTAGGGCAAGGGAATATATGAACATACTTGAGGAGCTCCTCTCTTTGTGAGAAATTTACTGTATCCAATGTACATATTATATGTACCCACATGTTCTGAGGAGATCGCCGAGTCATATATATGCAGCTTGTTCTTAACAGTGGCCAAGTTATAGGAAAGCTCTTCTTTTGATGACCCTATCAAGGTAAATGTTTCATTCATTTGTTCCTTGAATTTTGTGATGGAGGCTCCAGATTATCTGGTTTACTCCGCCCCTCCCCCCAGCTCTGGTGGAGACACGTAGCTGGCGGGTTTAATAACTGTACGTATTCCAGCATTTTCCTCCATTTGGCTCTGTTCCCCACTGAAATCAGCCCAAACGCTTGCCTTATCACAGCGTTCAGGATAGAAATAGACAGCTCCAATGTTTTCTTGATCAGTGGATGGTATTAAGGAAGTCCACAACTCAAAAAGGCTGAGGTCTAGACCATAAAGTAAGGTGGCTTCCACACTGGGGAGGTAATATTGAAGCTGAGGGTTAAGCGAAAAATGTCACAATTGCGTATATACCCTCTTGCTAGCAGAGGCAGGTTCCTCCCCCCTAATCAAGTTTCCAGCTCTCCTTAGAATGCATACTGGTAATATGATAGCCGATGTACCTAATAGATTCCACCCTTTCGAGAGAGTTGCCTTCAACACTCCATGTCATGATTTTAGGGAGTCTCTTTTTCGTGAAGAGAATAACCTTTGACTTCTGGCCATTGACTCTCAGATTATTCTCAACTGCATATTAAAAAAACAGTCAATTTCCTCTGGAGCTCATCGGCGTCAGGTCAAACAAGACCAAGTCGTCAGCAAAGACAATGCAGTCTAATGACACTGAGCCCAGCTTGGAAGGATGGGTAGAGCCCCTATCCCAGAAGCAGTATAGAGAAGCAAGGTAGAGATTGAAAAAGGTGGGGGCCACCACCCACCCCTGCCGCAAACCTACATGCGTAGCAATGCGGTCCGACATGGCTCCCTCTCCTGTCAACCTCACCCTAACAGTTGCGTCTGTATGCAGCAAAGCCAGCAACTGTAGCAACTTTAAGGGGAGATTCATACCCAGTAATTTCTCACAAAGTCTTGCTCTACTTACTGTGTCAAAGGCACAGGACAGGTCCATCAATGCCATATAGACAGTCCCTACCTTGTTTTTTTTGACAGCTGCTAAGAGATGTGACATGACAAAGGCATTCAAGGAATTTTCCATACCAGTGCGGAACCCAATCTGAAATGGAGTACAAACCCTTTGATGTTATAAGTCTCTGAAGCTCCCTTAGCAGAAGGGTTCAGATAATCTTGCTGGAAGAATTCAGCAAGGCTATTGGTCTAAAATGTTGGGTTCTCTTCTGTCTCCTTGTTTGTCTATTGGGATAAATAGAGATTCTCTCCAAGTAGCCGTGACTACAAGGGTTTTACTCACATGATATGATATACGGCATTTATAACGCGCCTATACAAAAGTGTTTCAAGGAGCGACGAGGCAAGGGAGGGGGAACAGAGGGAAGGCAGATAGCGATACTTCTAGGCCAGGTGTCATTCAGATTGTGCAAGTGCATGGAAAGAGGCAAGTGGGAAAGTGCAAGGGAGAGGGGGAGGGGATAGTGCAGTACATGGGATGATAAAATAAATAACAGTAAGTAAAAAGTACGGCCAGCTGGTGGCAAGTGCAAGGGTAAGTGCAGACAACAGGTGTCAAGTGCTGGTAGTGCAACTGTAGGGATACAGAGACAGTCCCCAACTGTGGGGGTTGCCAGGAAGGCAGTCCAGGTATGTGACTGGAGGGGGAGGGGACCTTGGCCTGAGATCAGAGGATGGCCAGGTAACCAGTGCAGTTTCAGCCAGGAATTCAGCAGGGGAGAGGAGGAGAAAAATTTGAAGCATAGAGAAAGGTTTTGAGGTGCTCCCGGAACCAGAGATGATTCTCTTCAAGTTTCAGTGAGGCAGGGAGGCTGTTCCAGAGGGAGGCCCCAGCCAAAGAGAAAGATCTACCACCAACTCGTTGCTTGGAGAAGCGACTGACCCTGAGGGAGGTGGAGGAGGATGTGCGAAGGGGCGAGAAGGAAGATATTTAGGAAGAAAGAGTTGAAGGTATTGAGGCCCCAGGCCCCAGAAGGGTTTAGAACTTAATCCTCGCAGCCACTGGGAGCCAGTGCAGAGATGACAGTCCTGGAGAGATACGTTCCCTGGGCTTAAGGCCAAGGACAAGTCTCAGAGTCCTGTTCTGGATGAGTTGCAGAAGGCAGAGAGAAGCAGGCAGATTTAGAAAGAGGCTGTTGCAATAGTCCAGCCTAGAGAGAACCAGAGCTCTGGAGAGAGTGAGCTTCTGGGGGAAGGGGAGGAAAGGAAGAATACCTCTGAGGAGGTGCAGCTGGTAGTGTGACTTCTTAGAGACCTACAAGATGTAAGGAGAGAAGGAGAGTGTGGAGTCAAAGATGACCAAGGTTTTTAGCCTCACAGGTGAGCGCAGGAACGTGGGCCAAGAGAGGCTGGCCAGAGAGTGAAAGGAAAGGAGGGAGCGGGTGTGCCGATGAGGAGAATCTCAGTCTTACTGGCATTAAGGTAGAGATCTTTGGCGGCACACCACTCCTGGATGGCGGACAGACAGTCGGATATGAGGGAGGGAGAAGAGGTGGCTGACGGTAGCCTGAAACTGAGTTGTCATCCGCATAGTGCTAAAGTTTGGGCAGAGCGCGGCAATGCGGTGGGCAAGAAGGGCCAGGTATTGGTTGAAAAGATAGGGAGAGAGGTTAGACCCCTGGGGAACACCACAGTTAGAGATAAAGATAGAGGAGAGGAAGGACCCAAGTTGAACCTGGGAGGGTCGATCAGAGAGGAAAGAAGTCAGCCATGCCAGGGCCTGACCGGTGATACCCAGGTTATCACAGAGATGATTGAGCAGGATGGCATGGTTAACCGTGTCAAAGGCAGAAGAGAGATCAAGTAAGATGAGGACAAAGGGAGTGTTGGAGTCAAGGTTGGAGAGCAGGTCTTCAGGAGAGCAGTTTCCGTGTTTCTAGCAGCTCTGAAGCCAGACTGATGATCATGGAGACAACCAACAGATTCAGTGTGAAGATTGAGCTGGGAGATGGCCAACTTTTCCAGGAGTTTGCCCAGGAAAGGAGTGATGGAGATTGGGCAATAGTTAGCCAGGCAAGACGGGTCAGCAGAGGGTTTCTTAAGAAGAGGGTGCACAAGGGAGTGCTTCAAGGGGAAAGGGAAGACTCCAATGGCAAAGGAGTGGTTGCAGAAGTCGGCCAGAGCAGGAGCCAGGGAGTCAATGTGGTCCTTGATGGTTTAGGAGGAGCATTGACGAACCTGTTTTGATGAGGCTTTCATAGATCGGACTTGTCTGGAAATCTCGTCTGGGGAGAACAGGGGAAAGGCAGAGAAGGGGGGGGGAGAGGTAGCCGAGAAAGGGCCACAGGAAGAGCAGGGAGTAGAGGGAGGGAGGGAGGGGAGAGGAGAGGAGGACAGAGAGGACAGGATGTACTGAGTTTTAGAGATGAAATGAGAAGCCAGAACCGTGCAGAGGGACGGGAAAGGGACAGGAGAGGTAGAGACTGCGGCAGGATTGGCCAGTTCCTTACAGATTTTAAAGAGTTCAGCCAAGTTGTTAGAAGCCGCAGAGACGTGATTGAACAAGTCTCTCAAAGGGCCGGCCCAGATTTCTGGATTCGATTTTATGAATGCTGTCGGTATGTTGTAGGGGCCGGGGGCCCTTGATGGTTTAGCTCTAGCGATTGAACATAAGAGGTCTTCAGTCTGCCACTGAAGGGTCCCTTGTGTCGGGTCCATCATACTTTAGTTAGTAAGATTCTCCTCATTAGGGGGCCTAGCGTATTTCTTGGTGATGTATCCTACCCATTCCTGAGCAGTGATGTTACACTCCAGGGAATTATGCACACCTTTCTTGACACCCCTCATAATTTTCCAGAAGTTGGCGGTGTCCTACTGGATAAGGGTCTTAATAACCCTTTGATTTTGCTCAATCAACCTTTCCCGGCCAATTCGTCTTAATGTTGTTTAATGGAGGCCCACTATTCTTTTCTTGTCTGCCCTAAAGTTAGAGTTATCGGTGCTGTTTTAAATGAAGTTCTAATGGCTTCCCTCTTTGCCCGTTTGGACATTTATACTTTCAAGTCAAAGGGATGATTATGTTGTTTTCCTCCGGTGATTTGACCCCTACTTGTAAGAGACTTTAAACATTTCAACAAGGTAAAGGTGTCATTATTGACCATTGCACTCTGTCCCCCCAACTCAAATTTTTATATCTCCTTCCACAAGGCACTAAAGGTCCTATCGGCTCTGGCATTCCACTTTACCGTCCACCCCCCTCTTTCTGGCAGAATAAATGCTGTTTCATGTTGAATATGGTAGTTTGTAAATGGGAGTAGAATTGCCAGGTTTACGGGAAGATGGTCGCTGCCATGGCCATCCCCTGTTTCTAGCGGATCACAGAGGTGTCCCAGATCTTCAGAGACCAAAAAAATGATCAATCCATCTCCTTTTCTCCCCCCCCCACCCGCCCGAGACCAGGTGTAAATAAAACATTGTGCCATCACTACAAAGACCAGAATTCCTTGAGACTGTAATTAAAAAAGCAATTGGCAACAGCTGAAAAGAAACACAGCATCCCTGAAGAGAGTTGGAGACTCGAAAGTACTTGGAGGAGCAGAACTACTGTGCATTTGAACTGGCAGTTGGGATTTAACCCTGGTATATTTTTTGAACATTTAGTGGCAGTGGGATTTAACCCTGTTATTTTTTAACATTGCTGGGATCAAACCCTGTTATTACTAGTTTAAGGATTAAAAAGACTGGGAACTAGAGTGCGCGCCTGACCTTTTCTTTTTTACATGTGTAAATGTCCTTCACTTCTTGGTCCCCTGGTAAACACACCCGAAAGTCCCATTGCTCTAGATAGTGATTTCAAGCCGCCCCCTGTCGTACAGACTGGGTAGGAGGTCTCACAATGTTTACCAATCCCCCCGTGTGATATGGCGATACACAAGCAGAATTCAAATCCCCACCCACCACAATAAATCAAGAGATCTAACTCCTGCTGAAGGTCTGCCATTTTGGTGTTCGAATGGTTAAAGTACAGGATAACAATGAACAAATTAGCTTTTATGGTGGGCAGGAAGAGATTCACAGCCATAAGGTCCGAAGAGATTCACAGCCATAAGGTCCTTAGGTACACCTCTATCTCAGTGTGTGCAGTCACAATTTAAATCTATTGCTATTGCCAGACCTCCCGACGGTCTGCCTTGCAGTCCCCTAATGTCCACTTTATTGTAGCTGTGAAACCCTTCCAGCTCGAAAGGACTAATCGCCATAGTGTCCTGTCGCAGTAGCACTCCTGCCCTCTTTAGTTCCGAGGCAACCAGCCCCTTCAACTTAAGATATCCACAGACGTTCTATGTAGTTAGTATTAAAAGGCCCTCCTTCAAAGGATCTGCTGCTTTGCCTTTAATTTTTTTTCAACATTTCCAGCGCAGACTCCAGCCAGGCCCATTCTTCAAGATACGTTTTTCCAGTGGTTTCCTTTTTCTGGTACCACTTAAGGCTACGTGGGGAGCTAAAAAGGCCTCAATTTCTTCTGGTGACTTTAATTGGCCTATTTGATAGCCAATGGTGATAAGATTTCCCCGATTATTCCAGACGATCTGTGCTATAAAGTTGGAAGCGTAATGGCAGACCAATCTTTCCATGCTCTTTTTTGGGAAGCCCACCGTCAGTATGTCTTCCGATCTCAGGGCCCTTTATTGTGGAATTTCTTGGAAGGTTTTATATTATTTGCCCTCTATTTAAATTAACAGGCCCACAGATTAGAGCGTTGCTCTCCCCGCTCTTTATGGTGCCATGAAAAGAGTCTGTATCAACCTTCTGTGGTTCAATGACCACCTGTTCTTCCACTGAAGCCTGAATAGGCTTCGCTCTCGATGGTCCAGCTGTAGGCAAAAATTTGGGTACCTGTTCTTCTAGAAGGACAAAGTCATTAGATGTTTCTTCAGGTACCATGACCACATCCAGATTATCAGGAGATTCCAAAAAGCCAGTGATTTTGGGTTGCTTTTGGTTTTTAGCAGCACCCTTTTTGGAGCCTGTTCCTCTTAATTTTGCTTTTGTATAGAGTCTAACGTCTCCACTGTCAGGGCTTTAATAAACTGTTGGGAATTGCTCCTCTTGTTACCATTTTGCGCTGGCATGTTTTTAGTCTTCTTCTTTTCCCTTTGTGGTTTTCCTTTGTGGTTTTCCTTTCCTCTTTTGTCTATTGACCCTGACCCAGCCCTCATGATTTGACTCGTCTTCTGGAGAGTTATTTATGACCTTGATTTCAGGCACTGGGTCTAGGTCCTCTGGGCAGTTTTGCCGTTCCCTGAGGCATATCTCTACTAGTGACAAGGGACTGTCTGGGCTAGGCAAGGGAGGTGTTGGGGAGGGTCCACCATTTTCCATCTCTGGGTTCCTGACCACTTTGCTCTCCTCTTGTTGGCGATTATCAAAAGGCGTTTGTGGCATTGCTCCCCCTCCTCCATTAAGAGTCTGACAAAATGGTGCCTTACAAGAGTTCTGATGTTCCCATGTGTTCGCAAGCATTTTATTTAAGCCCTGGTCCAAAGAATCTATCTTAATGGCATTAACTCTTTTACGCTGTCGTAATGCCTCAACAACTATTCCAAAACCAAATGCAAAGCGGATATTGAAGCAGGGGCCAATGTTTCAACTTGCAGCATAACATTGGAATCTCTCCTTAATGTTAGATTTTTAGGAGTATAATAGTTGTCATGAAGGGGAGCAGACAGATGGGCCAGATTCCAGTCATTCCTGGTGTTCTATTAAAGAGCTATTCAATGGGCTAAGAGTAGAATTATAGATACTTCCAGTTCTTTGATTTCCCATTTCACTAGAGAAGCCCTTCTTTCCAACAGTCCGATGGGACCGAGCTTTAATTCCTTCCATGTCTTACATAACTTCTCAAACGATGGGTCCAGCAGACTCCTGGTGTTTGGTTTGAGAATGCTGAGACTGACTGAGAGATCCGTTCCAGTTGCCCCTGTTTGGTGAGGTTAGCCAAAGTTGGACGACAGTATGATGGTTACTCACACTCAACATGTTCGCTTCTTGAGTGGTATTGGGGATCACAAACGTTACATGATTTGCTGTGGGTAAAGGTACTTTTTCCAGACACATCAGGGCTTGGATGTTATCTCAAGCCCCCATACCAGTCCTTCCCATAGGTAGACTGTAAGTCTCTGCTCTGAGGTCAAATTCCTCTGTAATAGAGTGAGAAGACAAAATTGGCGTGGCTCCTGCTTTTTCCGGAGCTTCCCCAACTGGCACACTCCCTTCATGTGTTATCGCAATGGTTTCCCTGTTTTCTAGGAGGTATCAGGGATGCCAGATTCAGTAGACTGTGATCATTCACCTCAGGGGCCACCTTGTTACCAGATGTGTGTCTTTAGTTAGTTGTGGCACAATATTAGTACTAGTGTCTGAACGAGGACTCTGCATGTCACATAAGCGTTCCAGCTCTTGATGGTCTTGCAGGGCAATTACACCCCTATGCTGTAGTTTTTAACTTTCCAGTCATTTTAATCCCTTAATGAGCCTTCAGAAGCCTTGGTGAATCTTAATGAGCTTTTGCCCAGAGCAACTGTGGTTCCTCTATAGCTGGCAAATTCCTTCTTTTAAATTGCTGTCTGTAGTCAATCAGTATACAGTTTGATGACAAATTTAGGGTTCAAAGGGTAGTAGGCCCAACAGCCACCATGTTTACAAACCTCTAACCAGACCGCGAGCCACGCTCCTTGACTCGTAGACACTGGTAGCAGAGCTTTTAAATGTTAAGCTATGTGGGTTCAGGAATAAGCACTGTGCCAGAACTATTTAAAAAGGCTGTGGGCTTTGGTTACTCGGAAGACTGGAGTAAGGAAGTGCATCAATTCGATTGCCCTGTAAGAAATAATAGGCAAAAAAAATCAATTTAACTCAAGCATGCAGCTTACCAGCATGTACAATGTAAAGGAACCATGTGTAACAGGTGACCATATGTCATCCTTGTTTTCTTGGTGTTAGATTCTAATGTGGCTGGAAGGAGATACGATCAGAAAAAATGAAGTCGTTTAGAACATAAAAAGGTACATGCTCTATCACAGTAATAGCTAAATGTGGCACTCTATATTAGAACTCCTTATGTTTGTGATGCTTTGGTGCTGGCTTTTAGGTTATCCCATCTGGATTTTTACAGATCGGATAGTGTGGTCAGGTGCACAAGAGGACGCTTTTATTCAAAACAAGTCGCAACCATAATTGAGTAGGTACTGGAAACCATGTTTTGATTAACCACCTTTACGGGAGTGGTTACACATACAGCTGTAAGCTCATAACTGTTGGTTGCATTACTCACAGGTCTGGCATGAAGATTTGGGTGATCCACAATGAAAACTTTGAAAAAAGGAATACAATGATGTAATTTTAATGATTTGGTGTGGGGGTGCATTTCACATCTGGTGCATGAGGATTTTTACCTCCGTTTTTTAAATGGTGATGAATTTCACATTAGGTTTTTGGAAGCATTTCTCCTGAAGATGGTTCTGTAATTTTAACGTAAATGAACTGAAACATGTTGAGAACATTAAGCAACATATTATGGATGTTGCAGCCTATCTGCGTATCAGGCAGGACAAGTGATAATATTGTTGCCTACAGGGTGACCTCTTGGTGTAATCTGTAATTTCTGGAACCTCTGATGTTTCAACAGCAGTTAGGAATTATCCAGGTTATGAAGGTGTGTTTCATGATGAACTGTGTGGTGAATATTTTGTCACAAATACTATGCTGGTTTTTATTGATTCAATTTATATTGAGAATATAATTGTTGTTTAAGAATTGTACCATGTGTTGTAGTGGGTTTATACGAGCCCAGTTTAAAAGGAAAGGCCCTGTGGGTGCATACACTGCCTGTGGGGTACATTCTGTGGATGTGTGCTGTTTAGAGGGTGCCTCATAACCCAGGGCATGTTGAGGAGGACCCCGATGCAACGGAACTGTTAGACCAGAAGGGAATCCAATGCACAGCAGTGGTCAAAGTGTACGATAAGAAGTAGTGGAACCATGTTCCCTGCTGGCCTGCCCGACCTCCCCACAAACCCCATCAAGACACAACCTCCCACAAGCAATCTAGACCCTCAAACTAACACACTTGCGGTCGAAGAGAACGCAGCACACTGAAGTGCAAGTTTAAACTTCTTCCTACACTTTTATTTTAAAAGTAAACCATTCCAGAACGGTTTCTTTTTAAAATAAATGTACAGGAACAGTAAGTAATGCCTACACATTTTAAGGGACTCAAACCACAAATTAAAAAGATTACTACATTCTGGAAGAAGGCTACATTAATGCAATTTGCCCAATGAATATAAACGATGGTAATCCAATTATCCCACAGTTCCCCAACTAACTAGCTCTGGTCCAAGGGTTTGGGTGTCATGCTCACTCTCAGTATTAGGGTACATCATCCAGCTTGCCTGTAGTACCTGGAAACATGTGTATAAGCGCAATACACATGTCAAATAAATAAAATCACAAGTCTTTCCCCCCCCATTTGTGGTCTTGGCCAGATCTAGCTATTCTCACCCTCTTTATGTGTTTACTAGGATTGTATTTCACTTTTGGCATTATTGTGTGGATGAATTGTAGTTTATGACATTGAATTGTTTTAACATTTCTATTTCTCAATGTGTGCTGTTCTATGAATCATGATTCGAGATGAACAAATACCATACAATAACATACATACATATATATCATATCCTTCAGCTGCAGGTCTCCCCAACGGGCTAACAGGAATATCATGAATGCCCGTCTGCCAACAAGTATTGCTTCCCCGCTGCTTCGGGTTGCCTGAAAGTAATACATCCTACGTGAGGTGGCATCACCTTCTCTTTTCGCTTGTTCCTTGTTACTCTGGAGTGCTAGTTCTGCATTGGTCATAGTAGTGGGTCCACTCTTGGTGTCCTCTGGGATGGGAAAGTATTCCGGGTCTCGGGACACTGGCGGATTTCCTGGGCTTGCTTGTTGCTGGGCTGGATTCAAGGAGGGCTGCTGCCCTTTGTCAATCTCCCTTCTTTCCTAAGTCACCTCCCTGATCATAGCAATCAGTCTTCTGGTTCTGAAGCAGCCTGGGGTTCACTGGGTTACAGTTTTGTATTAACCTTTGATTCCCTGGGTTGGTTTCAATCTCTGGTTGGGACAGTGGGCATCTTCCCAGTTTTAGGGGTTACCCCAGAGACTCAGGTCCTTCTAGTTCTTCTGGAACCATTCTGGGATGTCTCCAGTTGTCTCTGGTGGGCTCTTTCCCTCCACTTTCTATGAACTCTCACCATACTTTGGTTTCTTCACTCAGTTGACCCAGTCAGTTTAGCCTGCAAATGCTGCCCTTCAATGGCAAGTTGTATTTCTTTTGGTTATTTCTTCTTTTCTATACCTGGTATCTTACCTGTGGGGCTCAGGGATCCTCGCTTCCCCCAGAATTGCTTACTACTGATTCTCCTGCCACTACAGAGTAGAGGATTAGCATGTATGGTCTTTGGCTACTAAGGATTTCCCTCAACCTCTGTAGGATTTTCTGTGTATCAGAGATTCTCATAGTGCAGTTGAGCCAAGATGTCCCTTAGTTAAATTGGAAAGGAAAGTCAGAAATGTTTAGAGTGAATATTTTAAAGGTTCCACACTGTAAAGACTGGGGTAGAGGTGCACTCAGTCTCTTAGGAACTTGTTCTAAAATCAGTAATGTGAATCATTGAGTAAACGTAAGGTCAACCTCATTGGGAACAGAAAGATTCAGATGCTGCCTGCTGAAATCTTGGCTACAAGATCAGAAATTATCACAAAACAGAGGTTCAAAGATGGCCCCCATGTTTTCTAACACGGAGCAGCCTTACTACAATAATTCCGAGCCGGCCGACATTGCCCAGCAACGATCACAACGCTCGGTTACAGGGAGAGAGAATGCTTGTACGCTAGACTCTGCGAGGTACGCGGCATGCGAAAGTAAGAGGAATTCAATATCTTTTACAGATCTTTAGATTTGGTTGATCCACTGGAGCCTTTGGATGACCAGTATTATCATTACTTATGAGCTACCCTTACTTTATAGATACCGGTGAACGTGATCACATACTGCAATACGCTGCTGCAGCCAAATTACTTTCATCTACCACGGCATTACTGAATTGCTTTGCAACACCGCTTATCTAAGTCCGTGAAGATTCGGAGCCAGGCAGGTAAGAGGAAATCTTTTTATTTACCACTGCTGCAATAATAATGAAAAGACACATAACAATGGGGATACTAGAATGACAACAATACACTGATTTACAGGGACGACGTGTATTGCACATAGAGTAAAATCCTATCTGTTTCAACCAGCCGACCACAATGCAGCAATTTTGCCACCCGTAACCACTGCATATAGGCAAGCACGACATTGATAAACATCCTCAAAGAAACGTTTGAGTGGTGCTATATGTTCAGTAACCACCTAGGGAAAATAACAGTGTGACATGTAACTAAACCATACATATATTTGTCCACAGAGTTATATCAATCTTGTACGGACTAATAAGACACAAAGAAGCCTCATATACAAAGAAGGGCCATTAATCCCTCAGGACTACATCCAAAGGGTGTCTATTAATTTTCTTCTAAAAATCCCCATTTGTTAAAGATCGAAGTATTGATGCCTGCCGTTCTTGATGTGGGACCCAGCGCTTTTCCTAGCGACTGGTCCCACACGAGAGCTGCATTATTAATAAAAATACTGACAGCATCTTTTAGCTTGACAGACACGATGTCCATACTGCAGAAAATGCATGCAGAATAGAATCCAATCCGGTTACATTAATCGCAAAGGTCAGTGGAACTTTGGAATACCACATTTCGAGCCAAACCTCAGAGTCTGTTATTATAATAATTATTCGTTTTTACATTATAGAAACCCTTTTGACAGCCCCAGATATCCAAACATGAAGAAGGGATTGCGAGTCCCGAAACGCATAGTTAACTCACAGAGACTTGCCAACTAGAGGAAATCAAAACCCTCCATGAAGAACTGCAATGTTGAATGCCCATGGTGATATCAGACTATTTAAAATGAAAAAGAAAAAGGCGACTACTCTGATGATATGTGACTTGAACATTTTTTGAAATTGATATGAATGTTAATATATGTAAATCATGTTGCAAGAAATGAAAGATATGAAACCATATTTCTGATCAAATTGTTTTTTACCTTTTACCCATTGAGTCAAATAAACAAGCATTGAGGCCCGGGACCTCAGTAAATCATTGAATTATTTTATTGAAACACGAATGATCTAACAATTACATTGTACAAAAGAGTGCCCTGCTATTTGCTCTCCGTTATGTTCACAGAGAACCTCTGTTTTGAAAAGATTCCACACTGGTCAGAGAGTACCAGAATGGTAGAGATCTTAAGTCTTTCTTTAAAGGTACCCGTTAGTGGTGGAAAAAGAATCCCACAAAATCCATGGGGTATTTCTACCTGTAAGTCTGTCTCAAAGAGTGCTTTCTGTTTATGTAGAATCAAGAAGTCATAAACACAGTAGTACTCACACACTTGTGCCCATGGTCCAAGTGTGGTGTCAGTAGTGCATTCGGCATACTGGTGTAGATGAAACATTTGTATCACCTCCTTCCTGAGGATCCCACTGCTGACACCACGTGTGGTGCAGGGTCAACAGAACACATGAGAGGCTTGAAGGTTCACACATTTTATAACTGTTGGCTTGGGTGCGATTGTGTCTCAGAGCCTCAAACTAGAAATTATAATGATCAATATATTCAATGTGCAGGGTTAGATCAATGTAATGTTCCTAAAGAACCTAACTTGTAGAAAGAATACTAATCTTCCCACATTTCCCCAATGAATGAAATTCTGTTCCAGGGTTATAGAGATCTATTTGCTTCTTGGTCAAACTCAGTCTAGTTATTAGTTATATGGTTTTCTGTTTGGTTTTTTTTTAAAACTTAGTCCTAGGGATATAGCTCCCTGATCTTATCCTGAAAACCTCAGTACTAGTAATATAGGTTCCAGGTCGCTTCTGGTTACTGGGTTCCGTTTGGTTGAGAAAAAATATTAGACTGCATATTTTCGCCCTGTCATCAAGTATGTCTTACCCTCTGCTTAAGGTTTTTTCAAGATTATATATTTTTGCCTCCCCGGCCAAGACACTCCCGCCCAGTTTTGACACCATTAACACAGTCATACCAGCATGCATTTCTTCCCCTCTGCATAGGTTTTTGTCAGGCAGTGATATTGTTCACTAGTCAACCGTCACCCTTCTAAACCAGTGGCAAAATATGATTAGGGTACCTCTGAAGTAGGATTTCCTCTTATTACATCCACTGGTAAAAATAGGAAAGTGGCCCAATTTTGGCTGTCAGACCAGCATAGCTCCAGGTTAGCATCCACTCTACTTCGCCCTCCTTTCCACAGTCTGTGACCCACACTGCAGAGCTCTGAGCTTTTTTTTAATAGTGCTTTGAATAGGAACCCTTATTCGATAAAGATTGTGATTGTTTGTGTCTACATTGCTACTGAGGCTCATCATTTGTAGACAATCACCGTTTCCTTGTCGATAGTCTAGATCAACTAATGCTGGTTTGGTGTTGGCCGAGGGTTAAAAAGATCCATCTGCCATTTTGAGAACAGATGGAAGTGTGGAACAAACCATGTGGCTCTTCCGACAGGTATAATGTCTCTTCTCTGGCACTGCAGTTGTCTGCAGTCGCTCAGAAGCAGGGTTTAAGTGCGTGTTTGTACCTGAACCGTGAGTCAGCACTGAAGACAGTGCTGAGCTTGTGAGTGGGAACTTGGTAGTTGGCTGTAAACCCAGGGTTTGCAAGCAAAACTCTAATCAACAAAAGCAAGGAAAACTGCATGTGCAAACGGACAGCAAGGAATAGGTCTACATAGTGGGGATAATGCTTCACCTTATCTAAATGTGGAATCCATAAGTCGGAGGCTTCGAACAACATCCACTTCTGGCGACATGCAGCAAGATGGCGTGACACTGAAGCAAGGGCTCTGGGGAATCCCACATGTATTGCCTTGAGGTAACGCATTAGAACGCTGGTATGCAGCCATGGTCATCAGAGCTGTTCCAATTCCAACAGGGGATTTGCACAATGTGAATCATCACACTCCGCTAAAGAATTTAGTAGAGGGATAGCTAAGAGCTTAAAATGTATTAGCGGAGATAAAGGAGTCTAAACCCTGAACAGTCTCTCACATTCTTAGGTGCATCTTGCAGAAACTTTCCAATGGTTAAGACCTGGGGCTTTCTTCGTCAACTCTGAAAGTGTGGCAGATACAGCCATGGGGGAGATCATGTAAGCCCCCTTGTTAAAGGAAGCGTACCAACTATTAAAACCTCACAGTATGACCCCCCCCATAAGGGCATCAAGAAGGGGATCTTTGAGGGGATGAGCCATGATGCCAAGTCTCACAACTTGTTAGAGGGGCCTGAATTCTTTAGTGGAAGGGTTTTACCAGGCACACATAGGTACAACAAAACAAACTTGTTTCCACTTTGGTAACCACCCCTAGGGTAAAGACCATTTAAAAACACGTATCACACGAGCAACATTTTTATTTTTCCATTTGTATCACCAGGGGAAAGGAAAGAGTGGAAGCAGGGTGTATAGCATACGGGTTAGTAGAGCAATAGAGCTGGAGATGGCAGCAGCAAGAGAAACTGGCCATAGAGAAGCAGGCCAGAGAGCAATAGGCAAGTACGCCACAGGATTAGCCGTCCCATGGGAGCCATCGGCATATGCAGGAGACAGTCAGCAACTGTGGGCCTACCATAGAGCCTAAGACTGGACTAGGGGATTCAGGGGGATGAAAGGTTTTTGAGGTCATCAGTAAACTGGGGAGGCTAGGACGAGATGTGTGGCATTGTCCTAGGAGCTGAACCCAATTAGTTACCTTTAGTAGAGAGCACTGCTTGGTGGCATGAAGGGCACTGTGTCCCTTACCTGTGGGAAGGACACCATATCCCTTATTAGTGAGAAGAGCACTTTATCCCTTAGCGCTGAGAAGGGCTAAAATCAATTAAGAGTGAAATGGGGCACAATAGTGCTTAATCATGAAGAAGTGTGTCAGACGCGTTGCCCCTGGCTGGATTACAAATAGTATTGCTCAAAGAGAGGTACAAAATTGGTGCAGTTGTACACAAAATTAGATACAGTGGGAAACACATATAATCCCCAATGTCCACTTCATGAATGCAGAATCCTCTAAGCATTGGAACAAAGCCAAGAAAAATTCAGGGAAGACACAATCTAAAAAATTAGGTAAGTAGGTAGTTACAAAAAACGCCTACACCATATAAACAGAATTTATATATAGGGGTGTAAGTCACACAAACAAAATTCAAAAAGGTTGGTACAAAAGACTGACAATGTTAGCAGTCTTTTTTCGGGATAGTTGACATGTTTTCTCCATTAATTGGATTAGACACTTATTCCTAATGTCTTTTCAAAGATGGATGTATAGGCCTTCTTCAGGACAAAAGATTCCTTCTATTTTTTCACATTAATGAGGTACCCCAATGTGTGATGCATCTAGGCATCACTGAGATCTCAGGCAAAATGAGAGAAGGATTGACATAGGTTTATGCCATATCCGTAATTTCTTTAGGTTGGACAAAGCGTGTGGCAGTTTCGTCATTGTGGCAAAGGCGATTGCTTATCTTTACTGTCAGGTAGTTGGCCGATCGCTGGGAAATCGTTGGTGAAAGGTTGAACAAAGGGACTCGCCGCCACTATCTATGGACGCGCAAAACACGTAGTACTTTCGGAAAATGCTGCAGAGAGTAAGTATAGGCACAGAGGGCTCCTATGTGCTCATCGCAAAAGTCGAAGATACAGAGAGTTGTTGAAAGGAACCGCTCGGGGCCAGAGAACGGAAGTTTCAGATGTTGCCATGGTCTGGATATTTTCAGCAAAATGGACGGGCGGCATGGCGACCTGCAACTTTCTTTGCCTGGGAAAAGATTACAAATAGCAACTGGGTGCTATAGCCCTGTGAAAAGGAAATGTGACGAAGAAGAGGCTGGGCACTATATTCCTCTGACTTTAACATGAGTAAAGTAGTAAGTAGGCACCATATATGCAACACTGTTTGTACATTAGAAAACCCTGGGGAGACCAATATAGGAAGACCAATGACACCATTTGACTTGGCGTAGACCTACTCGGTTTTAGTTGGAGAATCTTCTTTCGCTCCAGGCACCAGTGTTCAGTTGGAGCTTTTGCAGTGTAGTTCATTGTGAATGAAGGGAAGTGGGAAAGGTAGAGGTGCTTTAAGAATGAATCGTTAAGCCGTACGGTGGCATACTAGCAAGCTGTTCCCATAGTCGTTTGGACCTTGGCCCTACCCGGTAGAATGAGAATAGCGAGTCCTACCAACAAACCAGATCGCAGCTAGATGACAGTAAAACAACCCATCGGCTCTCAGCACTGCAAATATATTCAACGGGAAAGCCAAGCAACCTCAAGGGAGGGAGAGGCAGGTGTGCATGTAACAAAACACCAAAGTAAATAAGTAGGCGAACATCCCAAGAATTCTCGCATCAGCACCTTTTCCATGGCATCCTTCGATTCCCTAAAAATTTCAACAATGAAAGAGAGTGTACTTTGATTTTTGTACTAAAGGATCGGCTGAGGTGGAACTACATCTGGAAAAATCAGAATGCATTGGCATATGGACAGAAAAAAGCCTTTGTGTATAATAAGCACATTAAGCATTAGGGAAAAGGCACAATTTGCCTGCGTGCCATTAACAAAACAATGCAAATATGGCTCCCAGAGGAGAGGGTCCATACACCTTAATATTTACAAACAGCACCCCAGAACTTAAAAAAAAAAATAAAGAGAGCCTCTATTAAAAATGATCGTGTGCAATAAACAGAAATATACAAGTTAATTCTACGAAGCATGCAACTTTTTCAAAATGCCAAACGTGCCACCTTAGAAATTGTAGCCACTCTGTCCATAATAACTGTCAGACACTAATAGCTGAACTCCTTGCACAGATGAGTAATTCTACAATACATGGCAGCCTACAATGCCTGTATAAAAACCTATAAAGGGTTGTCTTATTCCAGGCTAGTTGTGACAGGACTACTGATCATTCGTAAGAAAATGACCCCACTTCTGCGCTGTAATCAGTTATTACGTTTCTGTTGTGTCACTGCAGCCCTCAATTAAAGTGTGATAAGTTTTTCGAATCCCTTTCTCGTGAAATAGCTTTCTCTGGCACTTAGCAGAATCTCCTCCCTTATTTTCTCCCGCCTCTTCTACTGCTCCTCTCTCCTCTTTGGACTCCCTGTCTCTCGCCTAACTCCCATAAAATCCATCTACCACTCCTCTATTCGTACTGTATGTCTCCTCGGCCCTCGAGACTGCATTTCTTCCTCTCTCTCTCTCAACTGGCTTCCCTTCCTCTCACAAATGAAATTTAATTTCCTCTGCCTCGGCTACAAAACTCTCCGTGACCTGCCCCCCACCTTTCTTCCCTCCTCTCTTTTTAAGCACCTTCCCGCTCTCTCCGCTCTGCAGTCCTCTACCTCCTCTCTGTACCCCCGCCCCATGTGCTCTTCGCGCTTCTGCTCCTACCAACTCTTGCCCCTCCCCCCCCCACAACACTGGAACTCCCTCCCCCTCCGCTCCTCTCCTCTCCCACCTACTCATCCTTCCGTTCCTCCCTAAAAGCCCTTCTTCCCTCCCCCCCTGACTCCCCTTCATACCCCTATCCCCTTCTAACTCTTCCCGTCCCCCTCCCTCCCCTCCCTCAGGACCTCAAATTCACCACTGATTCGCTTGAACTTTTAGGTCACCAGACCACTCCCCTTCCCTTCCCTTCCTCCCACAATACAAACTCTGGAACCCCCTTCACCTTCCCCCCTACTCCCTCCTCCTTGTAAATGGTTCTACATGTTGATCTAATGACTTGACTCAGGTTGTAATATGCTTCTCTTACTCTTGTACCCGTTATATTGTAAAGCTCTTTGGCTTAAAGCGCTATATAAATTCAATAAACAAACATAATTAACTGTTTATGGTAGTATGTTCATTCATAGAGTTCAACACATGGGAGCAAGAACCTATCTGTACATTATTTCTTATTTTAAAGCAAAAAATGTTTAGATGCTTTTTATGAAACTGTTTCTGCAACACATTAGAAGCTGCATATTCGGTTTTTGTTTTAATCCAAACTGATTCTACACTGATTATATGCATCAACATCTGGAAGATCTCTTACATTAGATTAAGCCAGAGGCCAGGTATTAAACCGGATGACAGTTTGGCATTTTCTAAAGGGAGTTATATACCCCCTAATGTCTGTAAAAAGAATATTGCAAGTCACCTCGGAGTTCTGTGATCTTATAATCTGTTTGGTCAGAGAACTCTTCAGTGTCTTGCAATATCCTTATAACATACGGTAGGGAGTATTTTTCATAATAGCTTTAGCAATAAGAAACATATCTGGAAACACATTCAGGGAAAGATTGTCCAATAAAGCCTGAAGTGACCTTTACTCCTCAATGCAAGCTGGCACAATGGTCCCACTATGAGGCTGCCAATTCAGCTAAAAAGTCCATTACTAACTTTTTTGGCAATCATGAAATTACTCCGTTTACTGCGCCAACAAATTTAAGAATAGAAGTAAAGTGTGAGCGAAACTGCCATCATGCAGCTGCAGGAATCCCCTCCACTTTCCCTGCGTAAAATGGAGGATTTATCGCGGGCAGAATTACTGCAACCAGTGTATCGTCCAAAATCCACTTGGAATCCTATGGACTTTTAAAATGGGATTAACCCAGATTTACTGCAATTTAGTTTAATTATTTTGTAAAACTCTTCATTTATACCTTTTCAAAAACACATTCCAAACATAGAAACAAAAACAACAAGAAATGCCGTACATATCAAAGCAATAACCATGATATAAATAACTAACGCAGGAAACAAAAATCCTTACAGCAATAAGAGTAATCAGGAACGAATGTATACCGTCAACCAGATGCAAGATGAACAAAAAAAGTAAAACATTTTTTAAAATATACACATAGAAAAAGACAGTAAGACATCCCACAAGCATACACACACACACACGACTCGCACAAATACCCCAACTAAGTGCTCACCCATACATCCTCACCAACCGTTGCAAAAGCCCGGATCATGTGATCAGTGCTACCAGACAATTGGGACGGCTGCAAATGCCGACTTTTTAAATTTTTAATTATACCCCCTTTACACCACATAGATATGCAGGGGAGACCCCCTGCAGTCCCATCATATTACTATAATATCCCATACCCGCCTACATATATATGTGGTGTAAAGGGGGTATTTAAAAAAAAGAAAATCGGGCATTGGTGACGTTGCAATTGTGAGGGCGACGTTTTGGGCCATTTCCCAAAAGCCCTCCCTTAGGTCTATAGCTTGTTAAAAAGCCCCCACATTTCCAAATAAAGATCCTTCTGATTCTTTTTTTTGCATCATATATTTCTCATACCTGGATAAACTGCCTCATCAGGAGTTAGTGGTATCCCGGCGGTAATAGCCTTGTCTTGGTTATCCAGACTGTTGCAACCAAAGTTGCATTTACTACCCAGATGAGAGTTTGTGTTCTGGAGGGTTGAATATCACATAATGGAATATTGCAGCAATTAGGAACTAGGAAAAATCAATTTTTATCCCAGTGGCTTGTCTTAATGTTCAAGGAAACCTTGGCACTGGAAACATGTAAATGGAGGGGGTCCAGGTAACCACATAAAAAACTGAGGGAAGACCCAAGGAGGGACTAAGTGTCAATAGCAACTAAGATGGAACTTACAACAGTGGACGTTATGAGTCAGATACTAGTGGTGCTGGACTATTTTAACATTTGTGTTATTCCCAGACCCACAGGTATCACAGCGTTTGTATAGGCTAGTAACAGAGTACAAACTTTACAGATCATTGAATTAGTAAGAAGCAGCGCAGCCAAAGTAGGAGACAGTTCATGCTTAAAGTGTTAGTCATACTTATTGAATAACCAAATTTAACAGTCGCTTGAATGCTGGGTAGGAGAGCTCATTTCTTAAGTGTGGAGGTAAGGAGTTCCACAGGGCAGGGGCTGTGGTGTTGAAACTAACCCCTCCTGCTCTGGCTAGTTTAAAGCATGGAACAGCTAGGCTAAACTGGTCAGAGGAGCAGAGTGAGCGACAGTGCTGTTACTTTGTGATGCAATGGTTCAAGTATATGGGGGCTTCATTGCAGATGCAATGGTGCGCTATAGTCAAGGTTTTGAAGTCAATCCGTGCTTTTATTGGTAGCCAATGAACTTCTCATTGAGTTGCAGAAATGTGGTCCAATTTGCGGAGACCCAGAGCCACCGGGAGGGCTTTCCTTTGAAGCAGCTGTAGCTTAGCTAGATTGGAGCCGGATGTGCCCTTGAATAGGTCATTACAATAAACCAGGATAGGATAATGGCTCTGGCGAGCGTGACACAGTTGTTGGGGCTCAGGAATTGTCTGCTTATTGAGATAAGTTTGACAGTGTGGGAGGTTGAGGATGCCAGAGCTTTGACATGGCTCGTCATGGTTAATTCCGCATCAAGGTAGACCCCCAGGGTTTTGCCATGTTTGGGGACAGGAATGGTAGAGCCGTCAATGGTGAAGGAGGCCTAAGAGTGGTTGAGGGCTTTGAAGTGAGTGGGTGAGCCTACAATGAGTATCTCTGTCTTCTCATCATTGAGGCACAGGTTATGGGTAGCCATCCAAGACTGAATGATGCAGAAGACATTGTTAATGGTGTTAGAGTCATTAGTTTATTTACCATAAAGGGGGATGAGAATTTGCGTGTCGTCAGCAAAGTTGGTGTAGGTGATGCCTAGGGTGTCAAGCATATCAAAGATGGGTTTAGTGTAGGTGTTGTAGAGGGTTGGAGAGAAGCAAGAGCTTTGCGGGACACCAAGAGGGACAGGGATGGGGGTCGGCTGAGTGGTTGTCAATGAATACTCTGGAGGTATGGTCACTTAGGAAGGATTTGATCCATCAAACTGCCTCAGTGAGAAGTGGAAGATCCCAGAAATGTTTTGGCAGAGTAGGTCATGGTTCACGAGTTCAAATGCAGCGGAGTGGTCTAGGAAGAGTAGGATGGCAGCATTGCCAGCATCTCTAATGCTGTCAAGTTACATTTTCAGATTGATAAGGGTCATTTGAGTACTGTGTTTCAGTCGGAAACCAGTTTGTCCGATGCCAAGGAGAGTGTTATTCTAGGAATTGCTGGCATTGTAAGTAAGCAATGCGGTCTAGGATTTGGGCCTGTGGTTAGTAGGTGCTGTCGAGTGCAGGTTTTTTTTTTTAGTAAGGGGGTGCTCCATGCCGCTTAAATAGTAGTGGGTATTTTGCATTAATTGAATGAGGTGTTAATGAAATCGGTTATGGAGTACGGCTGGGGCGCAGAGCTTTACGATGTTGACAGAGCAGGTATCTCCTTTGCAGCTGGAGGGTTCGAGGGCCTGGAAGGTATTCAGAACAAACGCTTGGGATACAGGTTGAAAGGAGAAGATAGAGACTGGCTCCGGAGGGGAGCGGTGGGGGGGAAGGGTGCTAGAATTGGGGCTGTATTATGATAGAGGAGTGCAGCAAGTAGGAGTGTTAGTCGTTTCTGTTACAGAGTAGATTGGTTTTGGTAGTTAGAGCAGTTTGTATAATGGTGCACCATGCTTTGTCAGGCTGAACTAAGGAAGTTTGTGCACAAAGGTTTTCTAATTTGCACAAGATGTCAAAGTTTTCCTTGGTGTTGGAGCTTGCCATGCTAATTCTGTTGTCATAGAAGGCAGCTTTAGTTGCAAAAATAGTCATGGTAGGTCTTGGAAGTGGTGGCGAGTAGGGAGGCATTCTTGGGTGTGGGGTGTTTCTTGTGTAGATGCTCAATGGCTCTTATCTCTCTGGGGAGCAGAACGTGTCCATCTGTGAACCGGATGTTAGTGCATTTGAAAGGTTTCAGAGATTTGTTTTTGAAGGAGCATGTTGATCTAGCGTGACTAGCAGACTGTCGTGGTTGGCAAGAGCCACATGGGTCTTGCAGTTGGGAATCTGTTTCAATGAGAGTGACCCAAGTGGTTTTAAGAGTGTCATAAGTGAGCTTCTGGGTGCTTCTCGCTAGAATTTGGATGGGGGTGGTTGAGTGTTGTTTAGGGGGTAAGAGTAATGTAGTTTAAATTCAATCAAATGGTGATCGGACCATGGGACTGGCCTAATGAGATAAGTCACTGGTCGAGTTGGCTGTAAATAACCAGTCAAGGGTGCATCCTTGTTAGGATTGAAGGAAAGACACAGATGCGTGGCTGAATTCACAACTGGTATTTATGAACAGAGTTTACAGCAGGTTAAAGGCTTAAGCCTCATCCATAATGACCCCCAGCCAGGGAGGCTCTCCTTCAACTTCCTTCCACTGGAATCATAACCCCTTCACCCCCAGCCACCAGGTTCCAGGTTCTCGTCTGACTTTCTCCTGGAACCTGGTAACTTTGTACATAGCAACTCAATGACTGTGGGTTGCTAAACTATATACACTGATGTTGGAGCACGGGGGTCCAACTGCAGGCACTTCTAACACCTCCCTTCCTTCTCCCGCTACTTAACAACTGACACATTCTTCCTCAACACTACAACTCTCTCCTGGTTCCATACCACTCCCCCTCTTACTAACATTGAAGAGCCCAAAGCTTTGACAACTTCTTTAGGCTCTGAAAACAAAGAACTACCTTTCTTCACCTTTGTAGGCCGTTTCACCTTGATCCACTCACCTGGCCGGACCACCAACTCCCTGCAACAATTCCTCTCATCAGAACGCACTTTGGATCTTTGCCCACTAGCCAACAATTTCTCTCTCGCTTCCTCTACCTCCAACTCAACACATCTTGATCTGCCCATCCATCCGGGACACAAATGAGAGTTTGGTTTTCTTCCTTGCAGCAACTCAAAATGAGACACGCCAGTGATCGCATGCAGAGCCAATCTATATTGAAAAGTCCTCTCCATGACGATTCGGACCCAATCACCCCCCGTGGCAGCCGCTACCTTAATAGCCTCTATCAAAGTGCGATTGAATCGTTCCAGACACCCATTGCCCTGCGGATAATACAATGACGTGGTAACCTGCTCCACTCCATGACACTCCAAAAAGTCTTTAAACTCTCTTCACACTAACTGCGAGCCATTATCTGAAAGGCACCTCCTGCGAAACCCCTCTCTCCAAAACAATGGCTCCAGAAACCTTATTATGCTGCTGCAGGTGACTTCTTTAACCAAACATACTTCTGGCCACTTGGACAAGAAGTCCATAACCACAAGCAAATAGGCATCTCTATATCCCCTAATACTGAATGGTCCTAAGAGATCTAATGCCACCTCATCCCATGGCATCCTGGGAACCTCCCTTACAGTCATGGGAATCTTCTGTACCTTGAGACCTTTATCACCTTCCACACACTCTGGCCACATTCTGACTTGCTCATCAACAATGCCCGGCCACCAAAAATCAGATCTCACAAAATCTTTGGTCCTGGCCAAACCTAGATGACCAGTGTGCGCCAATTCACCTACAGCATTCCTCATCTTTTACGGGACCATCAATTTATGACCCCTGTACAAATAACCATCTTTCACACAAAGTTCATTCCTGACTTTCCCATAACCTTCCAATCTTACTTCTGTGGAATTACCAATCACTAAGGCCACCACCTCTTGATATACTGCATCCTACGCGCAAGCAGAGTCCCATTCAGACTTTTTCAAACATTCATGTACACAAAAAATCTCACCAAAATCTTCATCATCTACATCTAAACTTCCACTACACTCACCAGACTCCTTCAAGGGTATCAGCCACCACATTGTTCCTCCCCTGACCATGCAACATAGAAAACTGCAAACCTTGCACACTACTCACCCATTTCATGATACACCTTGATACCCCCTCCAGACCGCCTTTAGGGAAAATACTGATGAGGGGCTTAGGGTCAGTACAAATGGTGAACTTCCGACCCCACAAATATATTTTAAATTTCCCCACTCCCCACACACATGCCAATGCCTCCTTCTCCACTATGGAGTACCAAACGTCTGCCTCTTTCAATGTTCTGGATGCAAAAACTATTGTGTGCAATTCAGATCCAGTTTCCTGCATCAAAACCGCACACAATCCATAATTGCTGCCATCAACAAAAACTAAGGTCCTCCTATTCTCCACAAAATTGGCCAACACTGGGGCATCCACCACAGGACACTTAATATCCTTAAATTCCTTTGCACAATTCTCATCCCATTCAAATGAAACCCCCTTATGAGTGAGTCTCCTCATGTTCCTTGTTCTGTCAGATAGCCTCTCAATAAATTTACCATAAAACTCCACTAATCCTAAAAACGACAAAATGTCAGCCTTGCACTTGGGTGATTCCATCTTCTTTATGGCTTCACCCCTTCACAGGCTATGTCACGTCCTAGATACACAACTTTCCTCGCTTTAAACGTACACTTCTGTTTTGCAATGGTAAGCCCAGCCTCCATTAATATCGCCCACACCCTCTTCAGACGCTCGTCATTGCTCACCCTCACTTCCACACACACCAACACATCATCCTGACAAAATAGCACTCTTCACTCCCCAACAGGAGATGCATGACATTTTGAAAGACACTGGCTGCTGAGACCACACCGAACGGCATCCTCTTACACCTGATCAGACCAATCGGAGTGATGAAGGCTGTCAGATCTCTTGAACTCTCGTGTAATTCTATTTGATAAGGCGACTTGAGATCCAGGATGGAAAACCACCATGCACCTGCCATCCCCATCAGCAAACCATTAATTCTTGGCAAAGGAAACTTCTCTGCCACTACCATACTGTTCAGATGCCTCAAATCTATACACAACCTGATTGAACCATTAGCTTTTCTCACAATTACAATGGGGCTAATCCATTCAGACCTTTGAACCTTTTCAATAACCCCTTACTTCTACATTTTAGTAATTTCATCTTCCACGTCCTTAGGCAAGGCCAACGGGACCATGCATAATTTTGCTGCTTTGGGTTCAGCACCTCTCTTGAGGCGAATCTTATGTACAAACCCCTTGAGACACCCCAGGTTATTGCTGAAAAGTTCTTGAATATCTTTCTCAAATTCTAACAAATTATCATTTGGCTCGACTCCCTCCACAGCCATCACTTGTTCTGGGTGACTTGCATCCAACTTTATTTCCTAGTCTGCTTGGTCACTCAGTGACAAAAGTTCACCTCCCTTGTTTGTAACATAAATTGTCCCTTTCCCTTTCCTCCCCTTGAATTGTATTGCGCCATCAAATTTGCCCACAATGTCAATCGGTACATCACCATATGCATTTGCTTTTATTCCTGCTTCCCATAAGGTGCAAAATTTAAATTTGTCCTTCCACACCTGCACACTTATAAGAGTGTAATCAGCTCCACTATCAATTAACATGGAAATGGGAACTCCACAGATCACTATAACTGCATATGGTTTGCGCTTCCTCACTCTCACTGACACGGCATGGACAGAGTTCACAACTTCTCTGCCCAAACTCACATATTCTTCATCATCATTGTTCCCACCAACTTCTTGTGCTTGGCCTCCAGGATAAAATTCTTGCAGCATCGAGCAATGTGACCTCTCCTCCCACACTCTTGACAAATGATGTGTATCACTATACACTCGGTCATATGCAAGATGTGTTCCGCTACCACACCTGTAACACCTTTTCCCTGCCAACCCCTTAAATTCTCTAGGGGACCCCATGGCCATCCCACACTTCTACTGCTTCGGCTGGGATTGGCATCATTGGCAATTTCTCTCGTTCTCCTTTCAAATTTCTCACCTCTCCTTGCTGTGCCTCTGGTCACCTGTCTTTGCACTGGCTTTGAAACTTTGCGAACTGCACCTTCCTCCACAGTCACCTTACTGCCTCCCCCTTCCGTGCTTTTATCCAATTGGAGAGCTTTGATGCACTTCTCGGTATGTTCCACACTCTTGGCAATTTCGATAGCTCTCGCCAGGGTCGGATTGCGTTCTCTCCACATCTTCTTTCTGACCCTGTCATCATTACATTTTATCATTAATTGATCCCTCAAATGTTCATCCTGGCAGTGGGTAAATTGACATTTTGCTGCTAACCCTCTCAGTGCCATTATGAACTGCTCAATACTCTCACCCGTCTTCTGTCCCTGGTCGCAAAATGATACCTCTCCAGAATGATATTCTCCTCCACTTCGAAATGTTTATCCAACTTGGCTAATGTTTTTTCATAGGCACCAGAGTCCTCCAACCCCACCGGCTCAGGTAATTTCCTTAAAATATCTTGCCCTGCAAGCCCCAGGCAATTAAATAACAGAGGCTCCTTCCTGTCATTTGAATAGTTCGACCCAAACATGCCAACACATATTTGGTAAAACCCTCTCTCCAGTCAGACCACTTCACCCTTTGTTCAGCTGGAGTGGCCAAAATGAAAACAGGGGCTGGAATAGTGGCCATGTTGAGTGCTTTCCTCAAAGTTTTTCAGAATTTCACCGTCCAGGCAATCACACAATGCTTCACTTATCCTTTGGATTGTCACTCTGCACCCTGCACTGCAGAGCTGACTTTCCCACAAACCACAATGTCTGAGTGCTTTCACTGCTGGGGACACCTTTCACTCACTGTTTGCCTTTATTCTTGCTTCACTCCACCCTCCTGAAGCACGTTGCAGACTGGATGCACATCAAATCACCTTGCGCACCTGCTCTGTGTTGTTCGTTTGTTCCACTGAAGTTCAAACGAGTTGTCGTGAGGATCCGCCTGGTACGTGTCATTTATTTCACTTGCAACCCATTGTTTATTTTCAATGCAAATGGGTCGCCGTAGTAACTACCAAGATGGCTGTCACATCTCTTGACATCCAAAAGGTCCTTTTCTCTGTATGTGGCAACCACTTAACTCCAGTGTGGCATGACGCTGCCTGACGTTTCGCGGTCCACTCTTCCTTCTGCGCAAGGGAGTCACCTTAGCAACCCAGCTAGCGACCTAAGCTCACGCTTGCATCACACGAATCCCCGCATGTGCGAGGGCTGCACGCAACCTCCAAATATCTCCATAGCCCCTTTGCTCACTCCCCACTCCCTCACCACTTCTCTGGCAGTTGGCAGGGACCTCGGGAGCTGCACTGGGACTCCTGCTCGTCTGCACTCCGTTCCAACATGCACCAGAGATAGGTGTCCAGCAAATCCTCTGTCTCTTGCGCGTAACTTCCACCACCTCACAGGACCGCCGTGTTTCCTCTGGTCCTTGCTCACAGTCTTGCCGCACTTCCTCTAGTCGTAGCCATCATGCTGCATGCATTTTGAATCTCTGCCGGGGGTTGTCACTCAATCCTTTTGCCAATTGTTAGGATTGAAGGAAAGACGCAGCTGCGTGGCTGAATTCAAAACTGGTATTTATTAACAAGGTTTACAGCAGGTTTAAGTCTTAAGCCTTATCCACGACGACCCCCAGCCAGGGAGGCTCTCGTTCAACTGCCTTCCCCTGGAATCAGAACCCCACCCAAGCACCAGGTTCCAGGTTCTGCTCTGACTCTCTCCTGGAAGCAGGTAACTATGTACAAAGGAACTCAATGACTGTGGTGTTGCTAAACTATATACTCTAATGTTGGAGCATGGAGATCCAACTGCAGGCACCTCTAACAATCCTTTCATGTGGGCAGGTGCTGAGATAAGTGGTGAGACGTTAATGTTGTGGATGGCTTGGACCACAGGGGTAGCTTTATGATCAGTGGGATCATTGAAACCCAGATTGAAGTCACCTAAAAGTATGCATTTGGTGGCTGGTTTGAATAAGGGCATTTTGAGGTGGGGGAATTTCAGAGTCAGGTGAGCTGGAGGCATTAGGTTGACAGCAGAGCAGGAGAATGGTGAAAGATGTCTGGGGATTACTCTTAAGTGTAAGTAATAGCGTTGCATATCCCTCAGTAGGAGGCAGAGGAGGGGAGCAGATATGGAGGTCAGATTTGTAGATGGCGGCAACTCTGCCAACAATGGCGTTGGCACGGTCAGTTCTGTGGATCAAGTAGTTGGGGGAATAGCGGTGCTGAGCATAGGGCCCGAGGCACTGTGTAGCCAAGATTCTGTGATGGCTTGTAGGTCAATTTGGTTGTCAATGATGAGGTCATGAGCTTCTATAGCATGGGCGCCCAGTGATCTGATGTGGACATGGCCACAATTAAGTGGTTTGTTCTGGGCAGTAGGAGGCGATGGGTTGGCATGTGGACTCATGCTAAGGGGAAGGTGTTCGGGGGGTGGTGGTGGTGGTGGTGGCGGCGGCGGCGGTTGCGAGGACCGGCCGGATAGCCTACGCAGTCTAAGGTTGGCTGTGATAGGGTAGGAGAGCTGTTGGAGATGAACAGGGTGCCAGGACATTCTAGAGCTCAGATTGTGTAATCTTAGGGCTTCTGAGGGAGGAGAAATAGTGATCATGTGTTTGGGTCTGGGGGTTCAAGTCTTTCAAGGGACAGACCAGGTGGCAGGGCACTCACAGACTAGGGTGGCAGGGCCATCAAGGGCTGAGGTAGTTCAGGTGGCAGGGCCCTCATGGGCTTAGGTAGCTCAGGTGGCAGGGCCTTTATGGGCTTAGGTAGAGCAGGAGGCAGGGCACTTGTGGAGTTGGGTAGCGCAGGTGGCAGGGCACTCAAGGGCTTGGGTAGCACGTAGGCAGGGCACTCGTAGGTTTAGGGCAGGTAGGTGACAGGGCGTCAGTGCAGACTTAGTGGGATTGAGTTGCTTGCAGGCTTGGACAGAAAGTAGCTGGGGCAGGGCAAGAGTGTATAAAAGTGGGGGAGGAAGTGCGGGGAGTTAGACTGAGGGAAGGGTTTAGCACAGGGCAGGAAGGGGAGGGCCTGATATGTGGGTCTGTGGGCATATCTCCTGCACCAGTAAAGGCAATCAGGCTGTAGGGGGTAGAGAGATAGGGTCCCCAGAGGGGATGAGCAGAGCAGGTGGGCCACAGAGGCCAACAGGTTGACAGGGCGCATATTGTTATTGGTTAAAACACCCATTGGATAATTCTGGGGTGAGGCACACAGAACATTGCAATTACAAGGAGCATACAAGACAGTGCCATCAGGCAAAACACAATACTTTGTAGTCTGGTGTGGCACATTTCAAGCTGGCATATGGAGCAGCACACAGTGTCAAGAGGTGGGGCACACATGGCAGTGGTATCCAGCAAGGCACACATCACTTTGTAGTGAAGTGGAGCATGTAACAAGCTAACAATTGGAGCGGCACACATGGCGATGTCATGCAATGAGGCGCCCGTAGCAGTAACATCAGGTGAGTCACACATCAAAATAGAGGTGTATTCTGAGCGTCAAACGATATGCAAGAGTTGAAGGCATATATTGATTTTTTTCATCGCACGAACAGCTGATGATGATGATGATGATGAAGGGGGGGGGAGAGGAATGCAGGCAAAAGGGGCAGGGCATATGACTGGTATGGTTAAGGGTAGAGAAGGTTGCTTCTGAGGAAGATGATAACTGGCCAGGGTGGTGACTTGATGTGCACCGCTGGGAGTAAGCAATGCTGAAAAGCGCAACGCTGTGAAGGCAGGTACGGCAATGGACAAGACGGATTGATGCAGTATGTACAGCTCAGAGGGTCTAGAGCAGTGTGTGGTAGCACGCAGACAAATTGTGAGTGGCAGAGGGGGCAGGTTATGTGGTAAGCGTGAAACAAGGAGGCTGGATGCAGGCGGTGAAACTGAGGTACAGAGGACAGACACAGGTAAGTGCTGTGCTGATTTATACAATCTTATGTCAGAGACCACAGAGGGGTGACGCATGATATGCATTTTATGGTGGGCAGCATGGCAGAGAGAGAGTAGCGGAACAGAGTTTTGTGTCCAGGCCTCCAAGCCCAGACAGGTTGCAACAGGAATTGACCTTGCTTCTGCGCCTTCGTGAGCTGGGCCTGAAAGCTCTTGTTACTGGCAGCAGATAGGCTGATACTTGGCCAATCAGTGCAGCTGAGGAAGGAACTGTGCAGAGCCACTCGGGGAGGGCTTTCCAGAGCACCTGGCGGTGGCCATTTTGGACAGAGTACCTTCTTCATTTCCATTGGATTCAGCAGCGAGAGCTTCGTTTTGTGCTGGAAAGGGTTGCATCTTTAAATGAGCACATTTAGGCATAGTGCTTATCTTAGAACATCTTTAAAAATAAAAAAATAAAATTGAGACGATTTTTTGAAGAAAATTAGTCGATCTCCCTGGGGCATCCAATTAAGTTGCTGGCATCATGGTGGTGTGGGGAAGATGGTTCCTTCCTGCAGATGGCTGGAAACAGAAGCACTGTGGTCCCAACAGGAATTGGCCTTGCTGTTTGAGAAGGCTTGACAAGGCATGGTGACTATGTATGATCTCTGGCCAACTCAGGACCGAAGTTGGAGTGCAACATTCAAGGTTCACTTATCCTGGAGTAGAAGTCTAATAAGAGGGAGAAAAAGTGGACCACACAGTTGAAGACATTTAACTTGCACACGCTTAATGGATGTATTGAGGGAGACTACTCAGCGAAGGATGCAGAGATTCCAAGGGCAACAGTTGCCAATGGCTAGCGCCCATTGCCAGTTTGTGGGGCGATTGCTGACAGTACCTCGAATAAAACCATTAGGTGGACTTAACAGACCGTGGACCAACATACTTGGCAATGAGCACTAACCCCACCAAGAGGATCGACAAAACTTGCAGTTGCAAGCAGGTGCCAGGAGAAAAATCTATATGAATTGGGCTGTGGGTTGCGTGAAAAGTAAGTGGAATCAATTGCAGATGTGCTGTTCAGTTGTAAAGAATTCAGGGCCTATTACATTGATCCTTATAAGAGAAAAAGATGACTTTTACTCATCGGAAACTACAATGAAACTCCCAATTACGTCTTTGGAGAATATCATTATTTTAGCTCCAACTAATGATTGGTGATTGATAAGACTGATTTGATTATTAAAACATTGAGCTTTACTTTTGTATGAGTAATATACCTGTCTATATGACTTGTTTATGGACTACAAATGAACATTAAAGGAAAAGATAGTTTGCTCTTCACATTGTTAGCGTGGCCATCTTTAGAAGTTTTTCTTTTGTTCCTCCTCCTTGCCTACCATTTGCGCTATGTCCACGTGTGGAAAGAATGTTTGGTAGCTTGGAGGTCAGTGAATGGATATGTGTCCCTTTTCATTCATCTTCGATCTTTATGTGCTTTGCAACACGGACTTCCTCGGTATGGCACGAATTCTGCGGCCATGCATCGCTCTTCCATTTTGCTCAATGTTTGAAGGAGCATGCATTTAATTCTTTCTCACATATTGTGCGTGACAAGGGTTGGGATCTGATGAAGCATGACATGCTCGTGTGATTTCATGCCGTGAGCGTGGTCCCTCAGTGAATATTCAAAGTGCGTGAGTTAGATTTCAGCTTCTGAGGAGTTGGCGTGGTTGTAGATCCCACTATGATTCTTAGAATGTACCTGCAACACACAACTGAGGTTACCTGAAAGAAACATAACAAACGTGTTCATCTTGAACCAGAACCTGTGCCATGAGGATTTATGGCCCACTTCCTTCATTTCAACAGGCTCCATTTGTCACCGATGGGAAGATAGCACTGGTGAAGCTGGTGACCAGTCCACAAGCATCTATCGCCACCACACCATGCCGCAACACATTATGCACAACTTCTACAAAGCGTTCAAAGGGAAGCAGCACGGACTGCTGTGGGTAGACCTTGAGATGCTGCAGAGGGGCACACTCTGACAAGCATGCACATTCAAAACTACATGGGTGCACAAGATGCCAGATCAAAGCAATAGGGATGGAGGCTAGAGTGGGCTGAATACAAACAGTTCATATGGAAAAGTATAATGGACTAAGTTATGAGTCTGCAACCTTTGCCTTTCCAGATGTTTTGGATAGACTCCCATAACCCCTCATCATTGGCTAAGCTGGCTAGGGGTGTTTGGAGTTGTAGTCCTAGACATCTGGAGAGCCAAGGTTGCAGGCCCTTGGACCACTGAAGCAAATGGTGAATATAAGGAGATTTCACTATGTCCTGGATCCCGCGGGGAGGGGGGATGCGGGGGTCTGTAGTGTAATGAGGTTGGTTTTACAGGAGTAGAAGGAGCTATCTGCCCTCAATGCACAGTACTGCTATCTCTTTTAATTATGAAGACTTAAGAGAACAGGCTGTCCTGCCCATCTGATGCAGCAGGTGGTCAGGGGCAGTCCAATGAGTAAACTGAAGGTTGCTGGTATCTTGAGTGTCTTGCTAACAGGGAGATGACCGTGGATATTTTGGACCTGTCTCAGAGAGAGTCTGGATAGGTGCTTTTCTTCTAGATGGGCGCCAATACCATGCAGGGCGGGTGGACCCGTCTCTCACAAACAACAACAATGACCACTAAGGAACAGGTGCATTCATCCCTCATGTTCCGGTTTTCAGGACCTTGCTCATAAGAAGAAAAGATGGATGGCGATGCCAGTCATCACAATGTTTTTGATTTTGAGGTTCCCTCTATCCGGGCATTTCTGCAGCCTTTGCTGTGCTGAAGGACATCACGTCTTGCTGCAGTGGTCTACTGAAATCTGTCTGGTGCTGAAAAATGTCTCCATCACAACTTGAATTACTGATTTGCAAGCAGGATCAGAAAACATGTTGCTTCTGCAAAAGTAAATCGTACAATAAGAACATATTAATTTATTTAGGTAGCATTATGTCCTCCCGCACTCATCTTGGTTCATTTTATTGCCAATTCCCACGTTCTCATTTGAAGTTACGCCTCAAGTAATATCCTCGAATTCATTGTGTGCTTACATTTTACCCAAAGAATGCAATAATCGCGTACAAGGCTATTTCACTGGATAGTTCGTTCACTTTGAGAACTCTAGCCCCATGTTTAAATTGCGATAGCACTGCGTGCCTGACATTCACGCAGGGTGCACCTCTGCGGCTGCAGTTCCTGGCATCCAGACGGTTTAACTTTTCCTTTTCCGCTGTCTAACTGTGACATTACCCCTGTGGTCATTTCATTGGCCAACCGTGGTACCAGCGTGCTAGCATTTTACCCTATAGGTAGTAGTGCTGGTGCCTGCTTGGGTATGTAAACTGAGAGGGCATAGGTGGAATGACAGGTATGAGACCCTATGGGAGTGAAGCATGTCGAACAGCTTCGTTGTATAGGATTATGTTCCGGTGGAGAAAGCAGAAGGCTCAAGAAGCAGGTGATTTTGGCAAGGGGCCTCACAAAATGTCCCTGTACTTGTTTATATCCCGAAGCTCCAGGGGTAGATACGAGTACAGCGTCAACGGGCACCCTTATCTTAGATAGGAGTACAGAGTCCCCACCCCATATACAACTGCACATTCTGTAATCTGGATTTGTGTGGCTCTCCGAAAATCAGTATGGTTCCATGTCATTGCATCAAGGGATGAAACAACGATGGGTTGTTCTCCGTTGATATTTCAAGGCAAAACCCAGTTTTTTAAATTTTTGGGGGCCAACCCCCATCCCCTTTAATTATGTAACTATCCCCGAACACCCACACCCCATCTATATATTTTTTTTAACCCCCCTACAAAATTCGATGAGTTTTCACGTTGAAATGACAACAGTGAAAAACCCAGCGTCCTTTCATGCCACGATGAAAGGACGGTGGACCATCAGCATAGCCCTTCAAGATCCGGAAAGACTGAATGGTTGGCCGAGCATAGTCCCTGGTGAGTTTTGTAGCACTGATTTCCAGGGAGTTTAGCCAACTCCTACTGCCTGACAGAGAACTGGAGCTAGTGGTAAGATAATAATAGATGCAAGAGATGCATTGATGATGGATTTTGTTTTTCATCCCTCTTACTGGGAAGCTTTCGCGAGTTCCAGATGTGTTGGCAGGATTACATGAGGATTCTCTTTTACCAGGTTGCTTTTGTGAGCTCCCGGTGTGTAGGGAGGGTTACACGTGGGGATTCTGTGGGAAAGGGTATCTACCAACACGCCTATGTGTCTCCTTCCTGACATGGTGCATTTTGCTTGAAAGCCTCAGGCCGGGCGTTCATGTAACTGGTGAGTGGCTAGGACCCTCACAATGTGCCCCATTCTCTGCCCTGGGAGCATACCAGTCAACCGTTTTTAAAAGGTGGGTGAAAAAGCAAGATTTTACGTTTGCAGGTGAGCTCTCCACTGGCGCATATGCACAGGCAAGAGGATTGCCTGGTGAGGGAACCGACTCGAGGGCAGGTGTCCAATGTCAATAGCAGGCTGTCTTGACAGGTATGTGGGAGCATCCCACTGGTGTCCATGAACGCCATGAGCATTCAAAGTTAAGGTATGCAGTGAGCCTAGCCACTGCTCATGCCTGTGGGTGGGGTGCCCCATGGGTGTTCCGAGTGCACTGCTGCTTGGGTAGTGTACCATCTAGTATTTCTGGGAGCATCTTCACAGGTGCTTGCTTTATATAGTGCGTCGTATGGATTTCTCTGCACTTTCTACTCTGAATGAGGAAGTCAGTCATACACTTTTTTTCAAGTCTTCGAGTTGTCTGAATGAAAAAGGGAAACGATAATAGCAAGAAGCATTAGCACTTTCTCCCCTGTGATGTGGACACCCTAAGGAAATCCCTTAAATTGCAAAAGTAACCCGGACTACTTCCCGGTTCAAGCCCCTTCTGAAGGATGGAAAAACCATTCAAGGCAGTTTTGGATCAGCCCATAGGTCCACCATAGGTGTTTCTTGTAGGCCACCTGACCTCTGCAGTCACACTAGGAGGCTGGAATGAGGCTCCTAGGTCTAAACACCTTTTTCTTTTGTTCAAATGGAAAGAAGACAGCTTTAGAAAGTCCGCTCTGTGACCGCACGGAGCGGTCTTTCTAAATCGGACTGTCAAGCCCTGCCGCACATGAGGGCATGCAGGGGCCGACAGGTCTGTGTGACTGAGCAGTCTGAACCCAGGAGTGACAGGTACGTTTGAAACCGTATGCGTGTGTGCATGTATGAGTATGTGTGGGGAGAATGCGTGTTTGGATGTGGGTAGGGGGTGGGTGGGCCAGGGGTTGGCTTAACCCCCCCCCCACCCCCTGCTGATTAACAAGAGAAGGAGTGGAAGAGTGCGGGGGTTGGGAAGGAGGGGGGCTTCAATGTAATAATACCGCATTTTAAAGCCTGCACAAAAACTGACAAAAACCCCAGCATTTGTGTCTGGGCTTTAAAATGTGGGTTTATGATAGAACCGAAATGAGTGGCTCTGATGATGTGCTGAGCTCAATATTCCTCTCAGCCAAGTTCAAGCCCCTTCTGAGGATGTAAAGACCATTCAAAGATGGCAGTTTTGTGGTCGGTGGTCACATGGTCAGGTCACATGATCAGCCCACAGATGACCATGGATGGTTCTTGTAGGTCCCTAAACCCTGCAGACAGCTGTTATGAGTGCCTCTGGTGACGTTGTGCTGAGCTCAACGATTCCTCTCAGCATAGTTCAAACCCCTAAGGCTTAACTGGACTCTTCCCCTCCTTCTGAGGCAAGTGTACCCATGCTCAAGGAAAGGGTTTCTGCATGATCTTTTTCCAAGACAAGGAATTCGTATTCGTTTTGGCTATTAGGTGGTTCTTAAAAGACACCTATAAGCAGAAACGATCACACTGCAGTACAGCCAATAAGAAGACCACTGCACCCCAACTTATGGGTGTTTGGTTACTAACCCACCCAATGACTGCCAATGGCCACTATAATCACCATGGCCAACACCACCCATCACCCCCAACTCACCCCACCCAAAATACATGGTTTTATTTTGCATTTGTGTGTGTTATGGTCAAATATAAACCTTTCACAATATGAACAAATAAATGACAAAGCAAAAATCACAAATAGAATATAGAGTAGTACAGTAAAATCAGTGGGATTCAGTATAGTTTAAAACTCTTTCGAAAGAGGTCAAATTAATGTAATAATTTTGACTTCAGCAATTAGCAGCTATGTCTGGGAACCGGATCTTAGTTTGTACCAAAATTTGTCAGAAGCAATAAAAATCATCGGTGATTACAAAAGTATCAAAGCGTGAATGGCAAATTTGAAACATGGACGGGCAATCACCCAACACGAGCCTCCAAGATTCTGATTGGCCTTTAAGGTTACAGAGTGAACAGCAGACTATCAAACTCTTAAGTCAAGATGTTATATTAAAGGTTTTCGCCAGTTAATAAGGTGTCCAGGCAAAACCTTAAAAAGTATCTCTGCAATGAGGACAAGGAACTTTACTTAGGTAATTGGCAAATTCTCCCAATTTCTTTGCCTCAAAAAGCCAGTTAGAGGAGAGTTTGTAACAGAGTATTCTCTCACAATTATGTATCGAATTAATGTACCTCAACTTCCACTTAGTGAGCCTGTGGCTACTGGTAAGAATATCTGTATTAATCTCCCAGTTTGACAATTTGTTGTATTTTGCATCCAGTTCAGTAATCATGGTGTTGTTGCTTAACTCAAGGCTAGTGCTTAATGTTTTGTACAAGGTGTTAGGAATTGGAGTCAAGATTTTGTGGAATAGAGTTGGCATGTTCCACCAGATGCAAGACGACAGCAAGTTGATACCCATTTCGTGTTGACTAGCCATAACTGGGGCACAATTGAGCATGGAAAGAGCCTTCCTACATAACATGCTGTTCTTTTCAGATCTCTGTCAGGTACCATGTTCAAACAGTAACATGCCAATGCAATTTCTAGGTAGTCATAGTTAACGTAAAATAAGCCATTTCAGCCAAGTCTGACACCAGAGCACCATCCAGTAACCGTCACTGGAAGCTTGCATCCATTTCAGAGACACATGAGCAATGCATTGTGGTTAAGGAAATTGGCCTTTAGACCCGTGCTATTCCATACATAGCTTGTTAAACCCAAAACAGACTGCGCTCAAGGATGCACACAACTACATTCATGTTTCTTCATTATTAGGGATTACCAGTGCAGTATAGTCCAACATTCTTGTGGTTGGCGCATTGGTGATCTCCAATAAGGGTGAAACATGTATGCTGTTGTGTGCATCCTTAAGAGCGGCCTTTCCTGGGTCGATTAGGCTCCGTTCAGAATAGCACAGACATATAAAACAGACTATTCTAGCACAAAAAGCTCATGTGACTGAACTGGAGATATGCTCCAAGTGATGGATACTGGGTGGAGCCGTGGCATGAGTGGCTCTATTCCTTCTCCCATTGTTTAAGAGACCAACGTGATGTGATGCACCCAGCCCTCCACTACCCTGGTAGGCTTTTTAAAAGGTGTATTGGTTTGTTGTTTGCCATATTCACTTTGGCGATGGTTTGGAACACCCACAGTGCATACCTTGTGTGCCCCAGCTGTAGGTGACACTACAACATCGACCATGTAACAAGATACTCTCTCAAGATCACATGTTTTTTTAGCAAAGCAGGAGACTGGTGCCAAGGGCAAGTGAAGGGTTTTAAAATCTGCTAGGGTGGAACCGTCCTGCAATTCAAAAATGCTTCAGACAGAACACCACATTACTTATCCCTTGTAACATTCTTTCAACTGGATGTTCCTCTCACGTATTCCTCATCGTCAGTCGCTTCGGAAAGAAATTTCAGCAGAGGGCACTGTGCGTTGATGCAGTCTACTCGATGTCTGAGGACTTCCATCTCGAAACTGCCGTCATCGTTGATATATATAACACGCACAGCGCCAGTTAGCTTCAATTCTGTTTTTACACCGTCCTCTTGCAGAAATACCAGCATCTGTGATTCCCAGACAGTACCAGATTCTGAGAGTGTAAAGTGTCATTCTAGAGCGGGGTAGCTTGTGGGGGTTGGGGGGGGGCAATGAGAAATACGTGGTAGGACCATCCGGTCAAACATAAGTTACCAGGGGTGAGTAACTTGTTTTCGAATGGATTGTGTCCTCCCACATATCCCTCATCTTTTGATAGACTCCTAAAGCAGTGTTAAGTTTTGGAGGTGGGAGTAAGAATTTTCACACTTAAGATTGGTCATAGATTCTAGAGGATGAATCCAGACAGTAATGTTTAGTAAAATGGGGTGAATGGTAGACCAAGTGGCTGACGCACAAATGTATTTTATAAGCACCCCTTTTTTTGCAGAGCATAAGATGTTGCCATGCCCCTTGTGGAATGAGCTCTCAGGCCTTCAGGGGGGATATTTCCCAGCCAATCTATAGCATTCTGTAATAGCACAAATTATCCATCTGGACAGTTTGTTTTGTAACTGGAAGACCCAGTTTGGGTCCAGTGTACCCAGTGAAAAGCTGGTCATGTTGATGTATTTTCGCCATTTGTGAAACGTAAAAGCTCAAAGTCCTTCTGGGATCAAACCTATGTAGCTTTTCTCCTTCTTGGTGGCGGGGAGGGGGCAGGGGGCGCGTTAGTGAGCCTGTAAGAAATTGAATGATTAACAGCATCTTCAAATAAAATACCTCTTATGATGTGCACTTGAAGATTGAAAGTGCTACCAAATAACCTTTTATTGTTCCAATCTGGAGCCCCAAATTTGCTAAATGTAGCAAAAAAAAGATAACACCATAGGTGTATTGCATTGAAAAGGATCCACATCCTTTTCCCTGCACCAGCTGCAGAATTTATCCCAACAGCACAAGGATTTCGTTGCTGGCCTTCTGGCCAAAAGCAAAATCTCCATTAGGTCATTCGGGAGGTCCACATCCTATCTCAACCTCTCAAAAACCATGTGTGAAGGTGGAGTGTCATTCTGGATGGAGAACCCAACCCTCCTTTCGTGAGAGAAGGTCCTCTCTTTGCAGAAGACGCATTGGAGGGCAGATGGACACGTCCAGAAGGTCATCCCGTTTGCCGAAAACATTGTTTCTGAAGCTGGAAAGGAAGATATCAAAAGATGTGGAATATGTGGGAGGACAAAATTCATTTCGAAGCATGCTTATAAGACAAGTTTCAAAGCGCAGACCGAATTGGCAACCAAGCCAGATCTAGACTAATACTGAAGGTGGAAAGTAACGATACATTGTCTGTGATGGGACAGATTGACTTACACTCAGAAAAGCAGACAGATTGCTCAGCCCCAGTCATGAGTATCCGCCTGGAACATGCCTCTAAGCGTAACACCTGGTACGACTCAGCACTTACAGCCCTGAAATGAAAGTGCAGAGCAGTGGTAACAGAAGTGGCAGATCTCCGGCTCACCCTCTGACAAACTGGCCTGTCGCTTGATCCAAAAGCAATACAGACTCTCCATCTGCACCAGGAAAAGGGCCATCCAAGCTTGCGTTTCTGGTGCATCCTACAATGCAGTTGAACTCTAAAATCTGCAGGGAACCAGCCAACCCCTCTGCAGTCTCCTCCTCAGCCCTTCCCTCCAAGGCCCTTTGCAAAGCATTGGCCATACACGTCACTGCAAAAACTCAGGGCATCCTGAGCACCATTGCACCCCTCTCCCATCCCCACTGCCCCTGCTTCCTATGGCCAGCCTCCCTCCCTCTCCCCCTTCTGCCCTACCACACTTGATGAGGCCAATGGAGTTGTCTGCTCCATGAAGGTCTCCTCCAAACAGGATTCCCCTGCTCCTCCAGAACTATTAAGGACAACATTGTCTCCCTTGACCCTGCACTCGCTGATTTCTGCAACGACTCTTGCTACTGGATCATTCCCCTCATCCCTCAAGTACTCCTTTGTGCATCCCCTTCTGGAAAAAAAAACCTTCTGTCGACCGGTCTTCTCCAGCCAACTACCACCCCATACCCATCACCTCCTTCCTTGGAAAACTCTTGGAGAAACTTGTTGCCCCCCCCCCCCCAACTGACCCAGCCCACTGTACTTTTTGGTTGCTTTCATGACCATCAATCTGGATTCTGAGCATCCACAGGCATGTAAACTGGTCTTCTGAACACCTGTGAGGAACTGCTCGCATCTCTTCTCTCCAGCTGTTCTCATTCTACTTGATCTCTCTTCTGCATTTGATACGGTCAACCACTCCATCCCAAAACAGATCCACAATACCATTCCTCCATGATCACGCGTCCCCTGTTATTCTGTGCTCTCTCTCCCCCCATCTCCATCTCCACCTCCACCTGCAGCGTCCCTCACGGTTCCAACTTTTCTCCATGGCTCTTTAACTACCCTGCTCCATTTGCCCGCCTCAGTTCCACCTTCTCCCTAAACTTCCAGTGTTATGCAGATGACACACAACTCTTCTTCAAATTTCCCTCTGATCCTGACTGCCTATCTGCCATCCAGTCCTAGTGTACTTCCAATGATCTCTGCCTTAACACCATCAAAACTGAGATCCTTCCTAGTGGGACTCCTGCTCCCTTATTCGGTCCCTCACTCTGGCCATCCTATTATGGGGTCTCCCCTTTCTTCATCTGAAGCCAGAAACATTGGAGTAATCTTTGGCTCCTCCCTTTCCTTCATCCCTCATATTCAGGACCTTGCCAAATAGTCCCACATTCAACTCCACCTCAAAGGATTTCTTCCTTTCCTCACTTTCCCCCAGAAGCTCAATGTCCCCAGAGCTCTGGTTCTCTCACCCAATCACCTACAGCTTCCACACCTCCCAGCACTTTGCCTTGCCGCCCACTGGCATATATCATCACATGCCTGCACTGCTTTATTGGCAGCTGACCACTCCACCTTTGCACTTACAGCTGCTCACTCTATAGCACTTGCCTCTTGATACACCTAGCACTAGCCCCGCCACTTCCTTGGCCCTCTCCCTCTGCACTTGCAAGTTCGGAATGCTCAAAAGGCCTAGTAGATCCGCCTCCATCTTCCATTATCATATTTGCCTTCTCTCCCATGTTCCCTCACTGCTGCCCTGTGGGTGCTTTGAAACAATTTACTTGATGTATAAGTGACTTACAATGGCACAATAAATACAAAATGCAATCTGCACCGTGGAAGGATCAAAGAATAACTTCTTCTGGTCCGTGAACTGCAGAGGTCTACCATGTCATGGGGGTAAGGCCGTCCATGACTGGCATGGTGGAACCAAGTCAAAGGAGACTGGCCTGTAGGGCAACAAGGCAATGCTCAATCCACATGCCTAGCATGCCGGTGTGGGCCAATGTTTATGACCGAGGTTTTGGGGAGGAGGTTGCGCGATTTAAAAGCATCTCTCATTTCCATTACCTAACTGGCAGTGAGAAGGAAGTAATAAGGAGGGCGAGTATAGAAGAATAGTCCCATTACATACAAGCCACTAGGTAGAAGAAGAATGCAAAGTACAGTTTAATAGCAGGACCCATGTGTACCAAGTTCAGCACCGTCATATAGTGTACAATTTTTTTTGTTTGCCATTTAATCAGATTGTACCTAAATAAGGAAAACACCTGCACCTTGCCTGTCCGTCTAACACCCTGGCTCTATTTAAAGCATTAATAAAAATAAAAAAATGTTAAACCTTGTTCTTGAACCCATATCACCTTGCTTTGCCATGATCAACAAAAGCCAAATCCTTTAAGCTTCCTCTGAGGGATTTTGTTTTGGGTTCGCTTGCTTGCTCAGGTAACATTATGTTGTGCTTTTTTGATCCATCCAAATTAGAAAGAAATGGAGTCTACCAAAAGCAGAACAGCTTTTAAAGGCAGATGGCCTACACTCAATACTATGCAACAAGGCCTCCCTTTCTCTGATCATATTCCGTGAGTGGCAAACAACCCATGCGTGTGCCCAAACCTCACATTGCTGCATCCATCACCATAGATTGCCCGGTCAATCGTATGTAACGGTTTTCTTTGAAGGATATTCTTATTCACTACCAGGACAAAAGGCACCTTTGCTGCTTGAATCAGAGTAAAACCGTTCACCAGCTTTCTGCAACTACTGGTCTTCCACACAATTTTGGAGTGGTTTTCTGATCAGGCGCGAATGATGAACGAGACACAAAAGTGAAAACAATCTTCACAGATTGGTAGCCGTTTTGAAGTCGAACGTTTGGACACCCACAGCCACTTAGGTTTATTCCTTTGAATGGGACATTCCTGCAATTTCGTTGCTCAGCGTCATGCAGCGAAAGTCGCTTGCACTGGTTGAGGAATGCTTTTCTTCATATTTTCTTGAAGGCATACAATTGACAATCTGCTGTTATCTAGAATTCTTGAATGGCCTGAAGTGCAGAGTTCCACTTGATGCGCCAGTCAAAGTATGGCTATAGAACATTTCCTTGACTTTTCCAAAGAAGACTACCACTGACCTTCACTTTCATGGGCCAAACAGGTGAATCTCCGGAATTATTGAAACCACACAAATGTAGAAACATGCATCATGAAGATCTAGCGAACAGATCCAATCATTTGTGCAATGAGGAAAAATCCAGTGATACTTCAACAACCTGAATTCTTGCTCTTTCCATACTTGTTTGGAACCCGAAAACGGATATGCGACTTTTCTGGACAGAAGATAACCCTTTCCATTGTTGCACTTATGGAACTTTCTGAAGCTCATTTTTCAAGAATAATCTTTACTAACTCCACAAAAACTGCACACGATGAATGTACAGGCCCCACACACTGATGCAGGGGTGAGTCCGCAGACTTCTGGCACATGGTTTGGGCATGCCCACAAATAGAAAGTTATTGGCAAGCAGTACTTGATGGGATCAACAACCTATTGGGTAGGCTGTTGGAGCGCTCGCATCTCCCAGCCACAAAGCAGCAGATCATCATGCTCCCTTCAGCCCTACACCGCTTTTTATGCATCCTCCTTCATCCTGAGCAGCATACCAGGAAGGCAAGCCCAATTTGTGGCTAGAAAATCACCGGGCACGGTCCTTTTCATCTTTTGCAAAAAGAAATCTGCATTTTCACCATATGTGCGCTGTGTGTCTGACACGCACCTAAAATCAAGCAACGTGTTGCTTAATGGATTCTTCATGATATAGTTTACCACCAGATGCATCCGTGCTGAATACCATGCTTTAAAGGGCTCATTTTACTATTCTTGCATTGACCTTGCTGTTGGTGGCCTTCTTCAAGATGGTCGCCCCAATTTAGAGCTTTGGAGGCAACCTCTTGGCCCAAACCTGGTCCACCACAATTGCTGCCTCATAACTACATCATTCAATCAGTGGCACCGGGAGGCGGCCCATGCACCGAAGGCCCACATCTAAGGCCCTGTCCGGGCTTGGCTGGGATTGCAGCCCCATATCTCACTACTGGTAAAGAGATGCGCCTTGCTACTGGGCACTGCCTACATACACACCTGGACTATGGTATCCCCCTTCCGACATCACATGAGTGCTGACTGTCTGCTCAGTTACCTGGCCCATCTCTCCTCTGACTCTCTACCACTCCGAACTTTGATCACTGCCACATCCCAACTGGCATTTCTCCCCTACACTACTTGCTCAAAACTGTTCACTTTTGTCTCCCCCGTCTGAGTTTGCATCTCCATTGCCTCAACCTCTGTACTGCTGTGCTGTAATACCTTTTAATTGAAAGAAAAAAAGGAGAAAAAAAACCCCACAAAAATGGAATTTAGGTTGTGCTCCCATTCTGCTTATTCAGCACTGACTGGTCAATCATTTTTGCTCTTTGTTCTGATCTGTTTTCTGCTCCCTTACACTTTCAGTCCCCATTGTTTTTTCCCAGTCCTGACTTTCATTTGTGCGCCTCCTGCTTACTTTTCTTTTTTTAAACAGTTTTTATTATTTTTTAAAACAACCAAACAATACAAACCAAACTGGCAGCGCTTTTTGCAACAATCACATGAACATCAATTAGTCAAGGCCACTGCTCCCCCAATCCCTCCCCCCTCAAGAGCTTGTTTGTCCTTCTCATTCCGTATCTGCTGCGTGTGGCAGGGTATCACCTCCTTCTGAGACTGCAGAGTCCGTTATTGTTCCAAACAGTCCTGCTATTAATGCTCTCCATGCCATCAGGGTACCCACTTCTTCCCCACACATGCTATATGCCTCCTGCCATACCACCGTTTCAGCCTCCGCCCATTTCTGTAATTCCCGCCACCATACCTCCACCCGTGGCTTATGGCACTGCTTCCATCCCATGGCAATCCTTCGTTTTGCGAGCACATATGCCAAGTCCTTCAATTTCCCAACATGTTTAAGTTTCCGTGGTCTGGGAAACCCTCCCAACAGGCAGGCCCAGGCCGTTTCTATAATGAGCGTGACCCCCTTGTCCGCTAGTTTTTGCGCCACTTCTCCCCAGAAACTCTCAATCACTGGGCAAGACCAAAACATGTGTGTCATATTAGCATTTTCCTTATCGCATTTTGGGCACGCTTGTCGTCCCGCATTTACAAACTTCGATATTCTCATTGGGGTCATGTAAGCTCTGTGTGTTATATACAACTGTATTTGTTGTAATCTGGCATTTCTTGACACCTTCTTGTGGTATCCCATAGCACGCTCCCACATCCCATCTTCCATCTGTGCTCCCACCTCTGTTTCCCAATCCAACCTCAAATGTGTCAATTCCTTCCCAACCCGGGTCATCACCATCTCATACAATCGGGAGATCTCATTCCCCCCTTCTGATATGTCATATATTGTCCCCCATAGTGGCGTCTGGTTCCTCCGCCAATACAGTCTCAGGCCAGATTTTACGAATATTCTGCACCAGCCTTAGGTACGTGACATACTGGCCCCTATGCAAGGCCGCCTCTTCCCCTAGTCCTTCAAAATCCCCAATGGCTCCCTCTTGCCAGACATCCCCCAATGTAACCAGCCCGACCGACTCCCAGTAGGTCCCCGATTATCATCTTTAGTTGTTTGTCTTCCCCTGCCAAAGCAACCAACGGCACCTGCGGGGAACACGGGTACGGGTCCTCCATCATTCGACATACTCTACACCACATCTTCCACCCCAGCAACATCATTCCCGGGCGCTCCTTCATTTCTGACCTAGGCAACCAAATAATTTCTTTCAGGTAGAACGGAGTGCAGTCCTGTCCAAACAGCCTAAATTCGGGAGTTACCTCATCAGAGAGCCATTTGAGCACATATTGCAACTGACCAGCCACATAATAGGCCTCAAAATTAGGCAGCTTAATACCCCCCTTTTCATAGAAATTCTGCAACTTCCATAGCGCCACTCTATTCCGAGTGCCATGCCATAGGAAGTCTCTGCACATACTATTCAGCTTAGCAAAAAACTTTAGGTATCATGTACAGAATATTTTTGAAAAATGTAAGAGCCTGGGCAGGACCACCATTTTGAGCATCGCCCCCCGTCCCATGGTATCGGCAACACTGGCAACCGCTCCGGAAGAGTTCCTCTGTAGCTAACCAATGGGAATATGCTCGATTTGTGGGGGTTCACCGCTATGCCACAGTTCTGCATACCTTTCCATTACCTCCAGAATATATTGAAGATTTTCCTCCGGATATTTCAAATATAATAGCAAATCGTCAGCATACAGGAATATTAGGTGTTTCTCTCCCCCTACCTCAATGCCTATCATGTCATATTGTTGCCGAAGGTACACTGCCAGGGGCTCCAGGGCCAGAATATCTAACATCGGGGACCAGGGGCACCCTTGTCTGGTGCCTCTGCTAAGCTGCCACCTCTCGGATATCACAGCTCCTGTACGTACCCTAGCCAGCGGTTCACTGTACAGCAACTTCGCCCACCTAACATAACCCGGCCCCATCCCGTATTCCTTCAGGGCCTCCAGCAACCACGACCACCTGACTGAGTCGAAAGCTTTGACTGCATCTAGGGACACAACCGCCATTTCACCCTCGCTCTTGCTCTCCCATTCAATCACCCAGTGGAGTCGCCTATGGTTGTGGGTTATATTTCTGTTGGGGACATAGTCTGTTTGGTCCAGATGTATCAATTTACTCTCTCCGCAATCTATTGGCCAGGACCGCCATCAATATCTTGCCGTCCTGGTTCAGCATGGACAAGGGCCTATAGGAGCCGCAGCTATGCCCTGGTTTGTTGGGTTTAGGGAGCGGTATTATTATCGCTTCTCTAAGCAATTCCGGCAACCGGCCCACCTCAAACGATTCATTAAGCATTTCTAGCAGAGGGGGGTGGGGGGGGGGGATTACCTCCTCTCTATATGCTTTATAAAATTCGCTAGGGAGTCCGTCCGCACCCGGGGTCTTACTGGTGGGCAGCTGCCTCACCACCTCCTCCAAAGTAATCGGTGCATCCAGCTGCTCTCTTTCTTCGGCACTAATCTTAGGTAATCCCATGTCTCTTAAAGTTTCCCTTACCTCCTCTCGGCTGCCCCACCCCCCCCCCTTTGTCCTCATTTAGCGCCCTGTAATAATCTAAGAATGCCTCATTGACTCCTTCTTGGGTGTTCGCTACTTCTCCATCCTCTCTGGTCATCGTCCTAATCGGGGGCCTAGGGGTTTCCCTCTTGTAGAGCCGCGCCAAGAGACGGCCCGTTTTATCCTCACCTGCATGCTGTCTCTCAACATACTTCTTATAGTTGAGGTTGCAGAGCCTTTCCCAAAGTTCCGCACACCGTTGCTGTAGTTTAAGTACTGGCTCTGCATCCCCCCCTCCCCTATTGAGTTCCCGTTCCAGTTCATCCTCAGCTTCCCCCAACTCTGTTAGGACCCCACCCTGCAGGCCCTTTGATTTAGCAATGGCAGCACCCCGCAATACCACCTTAAAGGCTTCCCAGAGCGTGCCCGCCGAATCCACACTGCCAGCGTTCTCTTCGAAATAATGTGTGATCTCGTCCCCGATATCCTCTCTGAAGACTGGATCCTTGAGCGCCTCAGCCGGAGGCCCCACGTCGGTACGCGCTCTGGGGCGGCAGTACTGCCATCCCAGGACCAGAGGCGAGTGGTCCGACAGGACCCTCGCTTTGTATTCTATTTGGGTGGTCTCTACCACCACATCTGGCTTGGCAAAAAAATAATCAAGTCTTGTATGCAGTTGTTGCGGGGCCGAGTAATGCGAATACTGTTCTTCATTAGGATGTTTCAGCCTCCAAACATCTGCCAGCCCGAAATCGTCGAGCAGTGTCTGCAATGCCCTGGCCGCTGGGGTGGGCCTATCAATCTTATCATCAGATCTGTCTACCCTGGTGTTCAGCACACAATTAAAATCCCCTCCCCAAATAACCGCCCCACCCACACACGCACCCAGGTTGGTACACAGAGTCCTAAAATATGCCGCCGTGTTTTGATTGGGGGCATACGTATTTACAATGCACACCTCCTTATTCTCCACCAGTGCCTTCAATATGACCATCCTCCCCTCTGTATCCACCACCTCTTGTGTAAGTTGGAGCAGAACGTGCGGTGCCACCCAGACCAACACTCCCCTAGCGTAGGCAGAATACGGAGAGCCCACTACAATACCTCTCCACTTCTTCCCCACCAGTTCCAACTTTTCCCCCGAGTCAGATGCGTCTCCTGCAACAGTGCAATATCAATCTTCTGTCTTTTCAAATACATCATGACCTTGTTCCTCTTTAAGTAACTATTGAGTCCCCTGACATTCCACGTTACGATCTTAAGATCCCCCATAGCTCATAAGTATCCTCCACATTCCGTGCAGCAAATCCCACCTGCCCACGCGATACAGATACAGCCCTCTGGCTTTTTCTTGTAGCCTCATGTACAAACTCTAACTCCCCATAACTATACACACCCCAAACTCCCCACCCTCTACCCATCCCTCCCCCAATACCACACTCCCCAACTGCTGCCCAGCTCCATCCATGGAACTCAGGCACCCCCACATCTAGCCCTGCAAGCACCAACCAATGCCCAGAGCTCAGTAGGGTGAAGTCACCCTAATGGCCACTTTACTAAAGTTACTAAGTGGGGTAAAGAGATCCGCTCTGCAAGGCTCCCCTAAATACAGCAATAGCCACAGTGCTCATAATATAATGTGCAACAGTCTGACCTTCTCTGCCTAAGGCCAATCAAATGACTAATCAAGTCCCAGAGACCTATTCCGCGCCATCTTGTAGCACCCTCCTCGTGCACTACTTATCTCCTCCATCTCCTCTTCCCGTCCGAACGTCAGGCTCCTGGGGACATCCCTGCGCGTCGAGCCATCCCATGGCGTCCTCCGGTGTCTCAAAAAACAAAGTCTTGTGTTTGTGAAAAACCTTCAATTTCGCTGGGTACAGCAACATGTATTTATGGCCCGCCTCTCTCAATCTCCGCTTTACCGTCCCAAAGTTCATGCGGCTACACTGCACAGTCAGGGTATAGTCCGGGTAGGCCGTTATGTTTGCCGCTCCTCGTGTAATCGTTCCTCCCTTGCGGAAGTGTTCTAGCATCCTCTCCCGGTCCCGGTAATTAAGGATTTTGGCAATTACTGGCCTAGGTGGGTTTCCCGGCAGCGGCCTCCTTGTTAGAGCTCTATGCGCACGTTCCACCGCGGATCCTTGAGATAAGGCTCCTCCGGGTATCTCCTGCAACAGCATAGATTTGATGAACTCTGTGGGATCGTGGCCCTCCGATCCTTCCGGCAGGCCCACGATGCAAATGTTATTCCGTCGGGCGCGTCCTTCCGCCTCCTCCGCCCTGTTCTCCAAGTTGCCCACTCTCTGCACCAGGGCATGCAATTCGGCCTTATGGGAGGCACAATCCGTGGTGTTCGGGTTCACCTCTTTCTCGATGGTCTCAGTGCGCTCCGCCAGGGACCCAACATCCCGCCGGAGTAAATTCACCTCCTCCTGCACCTCACCGACCTTAAGGTCCAATGCCGTTTTCAACTCAATTACGGCTAGTTCAAGCTTAGCCTCCCAGGCCGCCTTCAAGTCCGCAATCGCAGCCAGGACCTCTTGGTTAGTACCCGTCGCAGGCATGCCGCCTGTAGGCGACTTATCCTTGCTCTTGGAACTTTCCGGACCAGGGGACGTCTTGGCGAAGTCGTCCAACGCGGGCTGCTTCGCCTTCAGTCTCACTGTTCTATTAGACATGGCCCAGGGGACCTGCGTTCCGTGCAAGTTACAAATGCGCACACAGTTCGCTCCTATCGCCCGACCACCGTGTGGCCTGCTCCTTCCTTTGTTCCAGTCATTGATCGGCCATTTTGTTTCGTCTTCCGTCTCTGGCGCGCCTTATCTTTTTCGCACAAAACTCCACCACCGTTCCTCCCACGCCTTCCAAAAGTTCACCAAGCGCAGTCAGACCATTCACACATCGACATGTGTGTTTTCAGCAGTCATAGGCACGTTGTTATGCACTATTTCACCAGGATCATTTCAGGATCTCGGGAGCTCCTCCAGATCGCGTCCTCCTACATGGCCCTCATAGCCACAAACCGCCTCCTGCTTACTTCACCCCAACGTACCTCAGCAGCTGTGCCTGGTTAAGTGCACCACACTGTGCCACTCTCTACAGCGCTTTCTATCTCTCCAATCTTCTCTAACTGCTTCTCTATCTCCCATTGTTCACCTCTCAGTAAGTCTGGAAGGAAGAAGCTCAAGGAGGACACAAAACCAGGCCTGCCTATCGCTGACACCTCCATCAGTGCTTCCGCCAGAGAGACCCGCACCGACATCCTCAGTCTTTCCTTCCCCTGATCTATGGACTCTTCATATGGTTGCCCTACCCTTCCTCACACATTAATGGTGGCACCTGCTGGGAGGTCCTCCTCCACCTCCAGGGTCATGGATGGACGAATGAAGCCATTAGCAAGGTATTGGTCCACGTATTGTCGTAGGTGAAGGTTTTTGGGTTCCGGAAGGGCGTAGATCCTACTACATGGAGGTTGTGCACCGGGTATGAGATCGATTTGACAATCGTATGATCTGTGAGGTGGTAGGGTGTTTGCCTGTTCCTTTTGGAACATCCTGGAATTCTTGATATTCCTGAGGTAACTGCACGACTGGAGTAGCGACTGGCCAGGCCTTGGTTCAAGGTTTTTTTTGGGTAACAAGTATGTGCACAATCTGGGAAAGTTATTCTCTTCTCTCGCCAATCAATACAAGGATTATGTGTTTCCAACCAAGGTATCCCCAGTATTATTTGGAACTGCAGGGCTTTGATTAAGTCAAACACAATAGTCTCTCAATGCCCATCCTGACCCAACAGTGTTATCTCTGCGGTGGAATGAGTTACAGGCCCAGAGGCAATTTCAGTTCCATCGACTGTGGTGATGACATCCGAAGTGGTCTTTTTGCAGAGAGATAGATTCATCCTAGAAGCCAACTCGTGGTCTACATAGTTTCCTATGGCCCCGCTATCAATGTATGCCCTCACTGCGTGCATACGTGATGGCTGCCTTGGATCTATAAGGACCATTGGTATGATGAAGTGCGAGGTCTGAGTATCCTTCTTCAAGCTCGGCAAGCGGACCTCTGCGCTGGTCGGGCGTGGTCATTTCCCGAATCAGGCTCCATTTGATTTTTATCAGCAACTCCGACTACTTTTTTAGATGTTTTTATAGGGCAATCCCGTAGAAAATGTCCTGAGGTCCCACAGTACAGACACAATTGCATTTGCCGTCTTCTTTCCCTTTCCTTTTGAGTTAAGGGTCCCTTGACCCCCCCCGATCTGCATCGGTTCTGAGACATCTGTTCCTTTGGGGGTAACATTGGGTTTAACCAATACCCGATTCTCGAACTTAGCTCGATCAGCCTTTCTATTCTGAAGTTGGTGGTCTAACTGGACCACTAAGTCTATATATTCTGCACAATCCTGAGGTGGGTTCACAACTTGGGCCAAAACGTCTGAGTTCACCCCAAAGTCCACGATGAAATAATGTAATTCGTTTTACCTCTGGCCATCCGGTTTCCACCACTAACCTATTGAAAGTGGCGATATAGGTTAGTAGATCCTGGTTACCTTGTCGTAATGATAAAAGTTCGTTATCCAGGGCCTGTCCCTGTAAATGTCTGGCAAATAGTCTTTCCATGCTCAATTGAAAACCTTGAAAATCCCGAAGAAGAGGGTCATCCTGGTTAACTAATGGAATTGACCAATCCGCTAAAGGAATGCTCCCTGGTAGAACCACTTGCACAGGATTGCTCGATGAAACAGGAGTTGGATTTCGCCCACCCCCCCCCCCCCACTAATCACCTCCGAAATGCCATCACAGCAATCTCACCTTATATTCTTGAAAGATGAGCTCTCCATCCTGCATGGATTTGCAGGGGCGCGTCGATTCCAGTTACTTCACTGGTTTGAAGGCTCGGGAGAGTTCCGGAGAGTATTGACTCTGAGGTTCCTGGTGAGGACCAGTAAGTATTAAGTTCATAGAGTTCAATATGTCCGATTTTCACTCTTGTTCCCCCCTTCCTTTCTTGTCTTGCAGCTGGCTTGTGAAAAGATGCTCTTGTGGCAGCTGGTGGCGCTCAGGTGAGAGAGTCTATTACCCGGCGCTGTCCGGTAAATGTTGCAAGAGGAAAACGTGTTGTTTTGTCTCTCTTTACAGATGCGGCACGTGAAAATATGGAGAGTCACAAAAGGATGGCTCCGGTGGTAAATCAGGTAAGTCTATGGTGGTAAGAATTATATTTGTTGGTTCCCTCGGCTCAGCTTGTGGTTTTCTTTTGTCTCCTAGGTGCCGAAGTTTGGCAAAGAAAAGATGGAGGCAGCGCCAACCCGAAGGATGCTGTGAAGACTGGCGAGTATGGCGCGGCGCTGCAGCTGGAGGTGCGGCACGTGCAGAAATGATGTTCTTTACAGGTCCGGAGACTAGATGGATCCAGAATCAGGTGTGGAATAGAAATAAGTTTGTTTTCTAACCTTGCCCCTTTCTTTCCTCTTTGTTTTAGGAGCTCCGGATTCGAGGCGGGCGTGGCAGAAGACTGGATGCAGGCTGCAGGCACGGTGAGTGTTACGCTGCTGAATGCAGAATAACGCGAAGCATGTGTTGCTGGTCGGGTGTGGTTTAAATAGCCTCAAAAGTAGACCCAGGTAAGAAGTCCCTAGAACCACACCCGAGTGAAAAATAGTCCCTGTAGAAAAATAGTCCCTTTCAGGCTTCATGTTGGATTGCAGTCATTTGCAGCATGGTCTGCCTGACGTAAGTAATGACTATGAGCCTGGCACCTTAGGTGCCAGGACTGATTCCTACTATGAGCCTGGCGCCTAAGGCGCCAGGACTGAACCCAGATAGCCCCTAGCCGGGGCTGCTGAGGTTTTACTAAATGTCTAGATGCCTGCTCCCGGGGCTGATGGACTTGGTCCGGATGCCTGGGGGTAGGCATCATGACAGCATTTCCAACTTCACCCAAGCATGGGATGGGATCACCTCAGACAAATGGGTGATGTCCACCGTGGCAGGTGGGTACTGGGTGGAACTAATCCAGAGACTCTGGAACCATCCCCCACGCCAGAAGACGGAGGAAGACCATCCTTCGAGGAAATTGTGATGCTGCTCCAAAAGGACGCCATAAAAGTCGTCCCGGCCAACCAGGTAAACAAGGGTATTCATTCAACCTACTTCCTTGTGCCAAAGAAAGATCTAACAATGCGCCCAGTATTAGACCTACGCCCTGCAAACAAATAGGTCAAGCCACAAAAACTCTGCAAGACTACGCTACAAGTAGTAATCCCTCTTCTAAAGCAGGGGGCGGAGGGGGGGAAAAAACTACATGGCAACCCTGGATATGAAAGACGCTTATTTTCGTATTTCAATGTTCCCAGTGCACAGAAAATTCTTGCGGTTCAAGATAGGAAACCAGCACCACCAATTCAAGGTGCTACCCTTCGGCATATCCTCTTCTCCAAGGGTAATCACGAAGGTACTGGCAGTGCACAGAGATGTATAGACATCTAAAGGAAGCAAGAAAACCTAACACTAGGCACTGTTATTTCGATAAGTGGAGGCGATTTATAGTTTGGTGCCAGTCTAAACAAATAAAACCCATAGAATGTACTCCATCTCACATTCTAACTTATATGCTCCACTTGCTAGATCCAGGGTTAGTCATCAAATCTATAAAGATCCAGCTGGCGGCTTTATCAGCTTACACCACCTCCCACAATGAAGTATTGTGGTGGAAAGTACCGGTCATTAAGGCATTCATGGAGGGAGTAAAACGACTTCACCCTCCCATTTCTAACCCACTGCCAGGATGGGATCTCAATGTATTACTCGCTAAACTCATGGGGGAACCCTTCGAGCCGATGCACAAATCAAGTCTTAAAGCACCTGACCTACAAGACTGCCTTCTTAGCGGCTATTACTTCCATAAGAAGAGTTAGTGAATTACAAGCATGGTCAGTGTAGGATCCTTTCTTTATCATACACCAAGGACAAACTGGTTTTATGCACTCATTCTAGGTTTTCCCCGAAGTTCATCTCGGTACCTAATACGCATTACTGTTTGCTCTGAACTGTGGTAAACTAGGGTGTTTTTCTCCCCTCGCAGGATTCTCAAACTTAGGTGGCCCGGTACCTAATACGCTTTACTGTTTGCTCTGAACTGTGGTAAACTAGGGTGTTTTTCTCCCCTTGCAGGATTCTCAAACTTAGGTGGCCCGGTACCTAATACGCTTTACTGTTTGTTTGCTCTAATTGTGGTAACTTGTGCTTGCCGCTCACTTCCTGTCTGCGTGCTCTTGTTTCGTCTGTCTCCCCCCCCATCCTACTCCATGGTGCTCTCTGTCTCGCCTATCTTCTCTAACTGCTTCTCCATTGACTATCCTGCTCTCCTCACTAAATCTGGTAGGAAAAAGTTTAAAAAGGACATCCTGGTCTCCAACCCAGGCCTCCCTATCGCTGACACCTACACTAGTGCCTGCTCTAAGGAAACTCACTGACATCCTCTTTTTCGTGCCTTCGCCTGACCTATGGACCCTTCATATGGTCTCTGTGCTCTCTCCTTTCTCCTCCTCTCCCATTAATGGTGGCACCCGTTGGGATGTCCTCTTGGCCCCCTTCCGCTCCTCTAAGGCCATCATTAATGTCTACGCTAATGGGACCATCTTGGTCCAAGGCCCTCAGGCCAACCTTCACCTCTTTGATAGACGCTTCCCACACCTCATCAACTTCCTCTCCTCTCCTGCTGTCCCCCCTCCTCTATCCTTGGCTACCTTGCCTCTACCCTCCCTCCCTGCCCCCTCTCGTGCTCCTTCTTCACCTCCTTCTTCAACACCTCCGCAGGGCGTACCTCTGATCTGTACCCCTCCCCGGAAGTTCTTCAAGGATGGCAACCTTCTCCACATTGCCACTCTAAATTCTCGCTCTGCCATCAAGCACTCCTCTGATATCTGTCACCTTCTTGAGGAACTGGACCTCGACGTCCTCTGTCTCACTGAGACATGGTTCACAGCCAGCTCTGCCACCAGCTTTGACACACTCCTACCTGACGGTTACAAGATCCTCTCCATGCCCAGGCCTAACCGTGCAGGGGGTGGTGTTGCCCCTATCTTCCCTGAGTGGATTCCTGCCACTGTCACTCCTACGCAGACCTACTCCTCTTTTGAATGTCTTGTCTGCCGACTCTCTCTCTCTCTCCTAGCCATTCCCTTACCGTGGCTACTATCTATCGGCCACCTGGTCAAATTTCCTCCTTCCTCTGAGTGGGCTGACCTCTCCTCCTCACTCCTGTCCTCAACCACTCAACTCCTCTTTCTTGGCGACTTCAACATCCACCTTGATGCCTCCAGTCCCCCCACTCGTCTCTTTCGTGACCTCTGCGACTCTCTCTCACTCTCTATTCTCCCGTCTGGGCCTACTCACTCTGCTGGGCACACTCTTGATGCTCTGATCTCTTCTGACCTTCCCCTCTCCGTCCCTCTCTCCACTCCTCTCTCCTGGAGTGATCACTTTCTCCTATCCTCCCACCTCACCCTCCCTACCCCACAGGCAAAGCCACCCTCTTCACTGCCACCCACCTTCTCGGTCATCCGACCCATGGAGCGTGTGTCAGTTGAGGCTTTCGCTGCTACCTTCTCGCCTCCCCCCTGCCCCTTCGGCTGACTCCCACCCTGACACAGCCCTCTCCATGCTCCACTCTGCTATATCTGTTACTCTTGATATCCTTGCCCCAGCCATGAGAATCCGCCTGAAGCCCAAAGCCAAATGTAACTCCTGGTATGAGTCGGATCTCGTCACCCTAAAATGCAAGTGCAGGGTTGCAGAGAGGAAATGGCGTGCTTCATGTTCATCCTCTGACAAACTGGCCTGCCGCCTGCTCCAAAGGCAGTACCGGCTCTCCGTTTTCACCAAGAAGAGAGCCCTTATCCAAGCCTGCATCTCTGCGGCATCTAACAACTCCGCCGAACTCTTTAAAATCTGCAAGGAGCTGGCCAACCCTGTTGCAGTCTCTACCTCTCCTGTCCCCTCCCAGGCCCTCTGCACTGCACTGGCCTCTCACTTCATCTCTAAAACTCAGGACATCCTGTCCTCGCTCTCCTCCTTTCACCTCCCTCCCTCCCTTCCCGGCTCTTCCTCTGGCCCTTCTGCAGTCACCCCTCCTCCCTCTTTCTCTGCCTTTCCACTTTTCTCTGCTGACGAGGTTTCCAGACAAGTCCAATCTATGAAAGTCTCGTCTAAACAGGTTCACCCCTGTTCCTCCAAAACTATCAAGGACCACATCGACTCCCTGGCTCCTGCCCTGGCTGACTTTTGCAACCACTCCTTCGCCTCTGGAGTCTTCCCTTCCCCCCTCAAGCACTCCCTTGTGCACCCTCTTCTTAAGAAACCCTCTTCCGACCCCTCCTGCCCGGCTAACTATCGTCCTATCTCCATCACTCCCTTCCTGGGCAAGCTCCTGGAGAAACTGGCCATCTCCCAGCTTAACCTCCATGCTGAATCTGTTGGTAGTCTTCATGACCATCAATCTGGCTTCAGAGCTGCCAGAAGCACGGAAACTGCTCTCCTGAACATCCGCGAAGACCTGCTCTTGAACCTCGATTCCAACACTCCGTGTGTTCTCATTCTGCTCGATCTCTCCTCTGCCTTTGACACTGTCAACCATGCCATCCTGCTCAACCGTCTCCGTGAAAACCTGGGTATCACTGGTCAGGCTCTGGCGTGGCTGACCTCTTTCCTTTCAAATCGACCCTCCCAGGTCCAACTGGGGTCCTTCCTCTCCGACATCTTTTTCTCCACCTGTGGTGTCCCCCAGGGATCTAATCTCTCTCCCTGGCTGTTCAACCAGTATCTGGCACTCCTTGCCCACCGCATAGCCGCTCCCTGCCCTAATTTCCAGTGCTATGCGGACGATACCCAGCTCATTTTCAGGCTACCCTCAGCCTCCCCCTCTCCTTCCCTCATCTCTGACTGTCTGTCTGCTATCCAGGAATGGTGTGCCGCCAATGACCTCTGCCTTAATGCCAGTAAGACTGAGATTCTACTCATCGGTACACCCACTCCCTCCTTCCCTGCAGCTCTCTGGCCTGCCTCCCTTGGCCCCCTCCCTGCTCCTACCTGCAAGGCAAAAATCCTTGGGGTCATCTTCGACTCCACACTCTCCTTCTCTCCTCATATTTCTGACGTCGCTAAGAAGTCACACTACCAGCTGCACCTCCTCAGAGGTATTCTTCCCTTCCTCTCCTTCCCTCAGAAGCTCACTGTCTCCCGAGCCCTGGTTCTCTCGAAGCTGGATTACTGTAACAGCCTCTGTATCTGCCTGCCTCCACTCTCCGCCCTCTGCAACTCATCCAGAACAGAACTGCGAGACTTGTCCTTGGCCTCAAGCCCAGGGACCGTATCTCTCCAGGACTGAAATCTCTACACTGGCTCCCAGTGGCTGCGAGGATAAAGTTCAAAACCCTCTGCATTGTCCACAAGGCCTTCTGGGGCCTGGGTCCTAAATACCTTCAACTCTCTCTTCCCAAATATCTTCCTTCCCGAGCCCTTCGCTCATCTGCCTCCAACTCCCTCAGGGTCAGCCGCTTCTCGAAGCAACGAGCTGGGGGTAGATCTCTCTCCGCGGCAGGGGCCTCCCTCTGGAACAGCCTTCCTGCCTCCCTGAAACTTGAGGAGAACCATCTCCGGTTCCGGAAGCACCTCAAAACCTTCCTCTTTGCTTCTGCTTTCTCTCTCCCTCTCCCCTGCTGAACAGCTAATATTCTTCACTGAAACTGCACTGATTCTGCAACTGGACCACTCTTAACGGCCTCGGTCCTGGGCCCAGCCACTCTCCACTTGCACCGATGCCCTGGAACCCCTCTGCACTGCGGGACTGTCTCTGTATCCCTACAGCCCCCCCCCCCCTTTTCTCAGCACTTGTTCTGCCCTTACCTTGCTCTTGCCACCAGCTGGCCCTATTTATTTATTACTTTACGCCACTTACCTTGTACTGCACTTCCCCCTCCCCTTCCCCTTGCACTTTTCCCCCTCCCCCACCCCTGCACTTGCGCGATCTGAATGACACCTGGCCTAGTAGGATCGTTGTCTGTCTCCCCTTGTTCCTCCCCTCCCTGCCTCATCGCGCCTTGAAACACCTGTGTATAGGCACGTTACAAATCCCATATCCTATCATATATCATATCACATAAACCAGTCCATTGAGCTACCAGTCTTCTCCCAGAACCCCACCATCTCAGCTGCGGTAAACCTCTACACACCAGATGTAAGGAGGATGGTCCTTTACTATCTAAACAAGAGCAGACCGCTGAGGAAAACAGATCAACTTTTTGTCCCCATAGCACCAGGCAGAGAAGGAGACCGCATTTCCAAGAATGCCATCTCCAAATGGATAGTCAGATGTATACAACGGTGCTATTCTTGATCAAACAAGATACTGCCTTTCACGCGAAGAGCTCACTCCACAAGGAGCTCAGAAGCCACTCTGGCTTTCATTGCAAATTTCCCCCTAGACAGCATTTGCAAAGAAGCTACATGGAGCTCAGTGTACACATTCACTCAGCACTACTGCATTGACACACATTCCAACACAGATACACAGGCGGTTCTAAAACATCTGTTTGCTAATGAACCTTCTCACAACCCACCACCTTCTCCTAACACTGCTCGCTAATCTATGCACAGCATGTGATCTAAGCAGATTCGACAAGCCTAAGAAGGGAAACATTACTCACTGTAATCGTATTTCTGATGCTTGTATCTGTTAGATTCACATGCGACCCACCCTTCCTCCCCTTGGAGAGAAAGTGCATGGATGCTTTATGAGCTTATCTGATACATACCTGCTTGTATACACCTGTACTCGCGCACACTTCATGCTACCTCATGCCGGAAACAAGACAATCTGAGGGACCTCGGCCCGTGAAGGACCATGGATGGGTACAGTGGACGTCACACTAGGGATAGTATTACTGGCATGCCCGGTCGACGTCCCTTTACAAGTTTTGAAAACAACAACTGTAATACTTCATATTTCTGATGCTTTTATCTGCTTAGATTCACATCCAGTGGCAGCTGCCATTACGGTGAGTAATGTATCCCATATAATTTTTATATATACTATATGTGTGTTTTTGATGTACATTTCTAACTGGGTTCAGTGTAATTATCTACAACTCACATCTTCCTCTTAAGAGAAGCCTGACTGCTCTGCCACTCTACCAAGGTTCCAGCAGTAGTACATACAAACCACTGGGATAGTTTACTAAAGTCTTACCTCCAGGTGGGAATCTAGGAAAACTCACCCAACAGTGTGCACCTAAAAAGAAGATTAGACATATTTTGTTACATATACAAACCACAACGAAAGTACTTGCAGTTGACACACCTCAATGTTAGGGGGATTTGGAAATCTGACCAAACTATGGTAAAGATGCTTAGTCACTGTTCCAGTGGTAGCAAAGTAATGCATGCTTCACCATTGGGATGACATCTTTGTGAACAATGAATCCCTGGTAAATTAAAATATGTTTTTAAAGAACAGTCATTACATCTGCCGATAATGTAATAAGCTAAAGTTCATGTGTTAAAATACTGGGAGAAGGTTATATGTGCGACGGGTTGTGCATGTTTACTTATATCTTGCATAATCTTCTGTGAAGTTGTTTTGACAAGAGATAGTAAACCAATTTGTCAGCATTTGGCCAAACCCATACGTTTCTAGACTACAATCGAGGAATTCTAGTATCCCTTGTGTTTTTACATGACCTCACATTTCATTGTCTCATGCATCTCGATTTGGTGACTATTGGGGTAGCCATTTATAGACTGGTTGATAGCTCATCCTTCACAATCTATTCTTTTTAGTTGCTAGGCAGCTTTTCACAACTGGGGGTTTCTTTTCTTAACGGACAAGAGACACTAAGCTATGCAGGATGGATTCATCCTCTTAATCCTGGTCTGAAAGTTATTCTAGAAGCAGTTGATGTAGTCTAACAATTTTTCATAGGTTTAGCCCTTTTGGGAGAGTTCAGAATTTGGCCCCATATTTATCAGTTGCAGGGTTGGTTCAGGTGTACAGAGCCGATGGCTTCCTGCAGACATTTCAAGCAGTGCTGTCAAGGAACAGCTGTCGATTGCCGCCATCAACCAGATCGGATTAACATTTGTACAGATTAGCCTGGTGTATTTTGGATTGTGTTAATCTGGTATCTCAAGAAAATATTAAAATGTCAAAGCTATGTCCACTGGGGAGCGTTTTGGTCACGTCTCTGATACATGCGACTGTTAGGCAGTGTACAGTCCACCTATTTAAGACTCCATAAAACGATTCCCTGGACAATACAGATCTTCGTGTGTGTATATACAATTGTACCACAAGGTAAGGGTAGCAATGGCACAGCAGCCAGGCTTACTTTATGAGGGAGAGAAGGTTGTAGGAAGGTACAAAGAATTTGAAGCATTCATTGGTCCAGAGACACTTTATACACTCCAAGATTTATGTAAAAAATAATGGTTCATTTTATTGGCAAAGAGAATACTATCACAAACATGGTATAACAACCAATACAATACTTCTAGTAAGTAAGGTACAGTGTAAAGGACTTACAGAATGGCAGTGTGCAATTCAAGGCAAGTAAAATCATTTTGTAGTTATCTTTTAGAATAGTAGACAATTCAAAAGGTAAGTAGGAACTTGGCAATTACTTTTCAGAATGGCAGTATGCAATTAAAAGAGGAGGAATAATTGTTTAACACTTGTAATTTATTCTGTTTCAGGAATAATACAGTTACACTGCCAACATTTAGCAAGTGATCACTTTGCAACACTTATACTTTTCTTCTCAGAGGCCTCATGCTTCAGCAGTCCTTCCCTCGACATGAGTGTTCTCAAAGGGAGAAGGGGACGCTGGTGGTCCAGTGGCTAGCTGCAAGCAGAGCAGGAGAAGGCAGAACTGTAGGAGAGTTAGGATACCTTCTCTAACAAGTAAGTACAATACTTTGTAGTTAGTAAAAGGGTTCAGGAACTTCATAGAAGGCTCCCTGAGTGCACACCAGCGGTAGGCCTGGGAAAACATGTATGGGTGAACTCACAAACGTACGAATCACCACCTTATCCCCACAGGAGTAGCACAACGACTCTAGGCAAGTATTACCTCGAGTCCCACAGTACCTCAGCAGTGAAGAAGATGCAGGCGGACACCCTCATGATGCAGCAGCTACTGGACCCGGTCACCAAATTCTTGATCTTCAGATAAAAGAAAGGACACACAAAGTGATTTTGCAGAAGCAGTCGAGTGGAGAGGCTAGAAAAGGATTTATTTCTTCTCGCAGCTCGGTGGTTTCGTCTCCTTTTCCAGGACACTGGAGACAATGAACGGTTGTCATGCAATCGATTCACCTCACATTCTCCAGCACTCTGGATTCCTTCCGGGCCTCCAGAGGCAAGATTCCACTCCTTTTCCCCTCACCAAAGTTTCAGAGAGATTGGTTCTTCGAAGACTATGCACAGCACTCAGGCTCGAGGTTCCAGGGTATTGGCGGTTTTCAGCCCAGGAAGGTCACAACTTGTCATGGGATGGCTCGAAATGCAGGTTGTCTCAAGACTAGTTGGCCCCACCAGTCCAAGGGAAGGAGACATACTCTTCAGAGATCCTCCGTCACATGGAAGAAAGGGGCAGCACAGCAGCAGTCACTATGCAGGCATCTCCAGTTGATGGCAGTAGCTACAGGCGTCTTCGTGCTCCTCGGATTTAGTTCCAGTGGTCGACTTGTCTTCAGCCTCAGGATCCAAGCCATTTATCCAGAAACTCAAGAAAGACAAAGAACTGCTGAGATTCACACTCCTCCCGGGCTTTGGAGCCTTAGCTGGCTTAACAAATAATTCCTGCCAAAGTCAAAAGTCAAACCAGGACCTCCCCTACCCAGCACAGCACATCAGGGAGGCTTTATACTCAGCAGTGGATGATGGTGGCAAGACGGGGGGAGGGGTTCCTTTGAGAGATTCATGTCTAGAGAAGGATCCAAATACCCCCACCAGAATGTTCTGCCCCCATTTTGCCTATATGTTGGGAATCGGAAGTTGAGACACGTGCAGTATCAGTGAAGATGCATGTACCACAGAAAATCATGGGAATAAGGTATCCACTAAGGAAACCATATATACATTCATGAAAATATGATGGCCATTTGAACGAAATTCGGAAGAAGTGTGAAAATGAGTGAGAAAGCAGAGCTGACGCACCCAGAAAAAAGGCCAGAGGCTGAAGACCATAGACATTCTATAGAGTCTAGGGAGGAGGTGTTAAAGCTGAGCAACATTTTGGGCTCGAGCTGAAGATGCTCATGCCACAAACTATGAAGAAAATGCAAAACCATTTTACAATTTTACAGATGCAGTAATGCAAGCAGACAAAGTCATCTTAAGCGTATACACATACGAATGTGTGGAAAATGGATGTTCCACAACGCACTTTAGCAGAGTCTGGATCCCGTGAATAGAAAGGCTTTTTCAGTGTGGCGCAGTTGGAATACAGCTAACGGCAAAGGAGAATTCAAGAAAGGCTTGGCTGGCCCAGCACCAAGAAGTCAAGGCCCCCCCGTGAGCCCGGGTGATCATTGATTAGTTGCAAACATGAGAAAAGAACAAACCCCTGTCCGAGGTGGGGTGGAAGAACACTGAAGACATCAGAGGTTCATCATTTAATAATATTTAATACAGCAAAAAGCTCTGAAACATGGTCTCCAGTCACATGGTCAGATGAAAATAGAGTTGGGTCGACACCGAAACCAAGAGAAACTATGCTTATACTCCCTTTTATTCCCAGGCACAGAACATTTACAAGGCCAAGTTCAAAGCGTAATTGACTGGCAAACTGCAAGAGTGATGATGGATGCCAGACTAATTGGGTGGGAAGCTATGGTCAAGACCAGCCCATGAGCACCTGGGGTAGCAGGCTGCATGCTGATAGCGTGTGTGGAATATTACAGACGGGTACAAGGGTGCCAACCAATTATAGAGGGCCACTAACAGAGAGCCCTATAGTTAGTATAACCAATATGATGTCATGTATTTGATGATGTTCCTAGTGACCTGCACTAGAGGAGGGCTTAGTTGCCCACCTGATGTTAGAGACCCAATCACTATCCCTGTCAAGTATGGAATGTATACTTAGATGTTCCCTTTAAGCCCATCACTTTCCCAAGTAGGTTTTTGTAGTTTGCCACGTAGGATGACGTCAGTGATGACGGGTTTTTACTATAAAAGTGTATTTATTTTTATAAAAATGCTTTAGTTCTCATGAGAGAGATATGCTATGAGACATTAGTTGGTGTCTGTTGGAGTCCCTGTTTTAGACAATGGCAAACAAAAAAAAAAAAGACTAACCTTTGCCAACTTCCTGAGTCGGTCTGATTCTTGATGTTGGAGTAAATTCTGCATCCCCAACTATCTCAAAGTATTACTACCTCACATTAAGGGGGCCCCTGGGTATACAGGTTCATGTGGCAGCAGAGGATGGTTCAAGACCCATGAACCTAGTAGGCTTTGAAGGGTCTCGGAAAAAAGGATGTCCTCTGCCATTTAGCTGGAGGACTGCGAGGCTTCCTGTGGATAGCGGTTGACCAAAATTTTGCAAGAACAAGCCAAGCAGGTGGGATGGGTCCCTCTTTCACGGAACTCCCTTCCCGGTTTCTACAGGCAGCTTAGCTGACCAAAGGCTGAGGTGGCTGGTTGAGGAAGGAGACTATCCCGAGGGTCAGGAGCTGAAAAAAGGGAATGGTGCGTAGAGAGAGGTTTCAAACAACGAATGAGCACTGAGTGGGGAAAGTGATAATGGGGAAAGAATAACAGAGGGTTGGTTGGGCATTTGGTTTAAGGACGTAGAACGTCATAGTTTAAGTGAAGGACGAGGAGCGATCCATATGATAAGCCCATTAATGCTACGTCAAGGGACGTCTAGAAGTTATTTTAAAGTCCAAGTGGACATAAATAGGCTATCAGCGATCAAGGGTTGCTAAAGAGAATAACTTGCACTCCAATCAGAGTAATTTTAGTGGCGAGAATAGCCACAAGGAGAGTTGGCAGAGATTTATGTTGGGGTCGGCCGGATTGTCTGTATATTGTAGGTAGTTAAGAAATGATGAAATATTGAAGAACGAAAAGTAATAGACTGCGGTAAAAAGCTGACGTGATTATTTAGTTGACTGGGTTCATTGAATAGGTAGATTGAAGTAAAGTGAAAGAGGTTTGGAGCTGTGACGATTGGTGCATGCTCATTGTATTATTTTTCTTAAAAAGTATTTCCCTGTGTAAAAGAAGTATTGACTGTCGATTGTGACCAAGTCATGATGGACGATGTTACTCCGCTCATACACCTGTACAAACAGCTGCCAAAACACGCACCCAAGCTTAAGCAATACAGTGCAGAATGGGTTATGGGTACTGCAGATAAAATGTTCATGCCATAGCCACAAGAGGGGGGGTGGGGGAGAAATCACTGTCAAAAGCAGTTTTGCAACTCATGACATACATGCACGCAGGGAAAAAAGCTAGAAAAGAGGGTAGCTAGTCTAGAGCTTTGGAAGATTTACCAGGAGGAAAGGGAAGACCCGCCTCCTGAAGACTGTATGCTTACCCGGTGTAAAAAGAGGGGGGTGTTGAGCATTTAGGCAGCAACAGGGTATAGTAATCGGATACACGAGTCGCCTGTGTATAGTAGCAACGAGAGTCCAGAAAAGACTCCAGAAAGGGATGCGATCTCTAAAGTTCCACGGGACAAAGAGATAAGTAAACGACCAAGCGTGACTCTGGATATAGAAAGACAGAGTAGGAAAGGAGAAAAGGATAAAGCTGACGAGGTAGCGCTCATACAGAACGAATGGATGGGCGTCCAGATATTGCTCAAACTTGATGGAAAGAGCACTGAGGAAGTACGGCAAAGGGAAGATCAGGACGAGTAAGATAAAAAAAAAACAGGGAAGGAGAAAAACTATTGAAAGAGTAGGCTAAAAGAAAGAAGACAAAGGGGGGAACTGTATCAAGAAGAACAGTTGAGAAAGGAGGAAAGGGCAGAAGAGCAAAGAAAATATGACAATAGGCAAAGAGCAATCGAAGAACAAGAGACTAGAAAAGAGGAGGGAAGAAGAGGAAGAACAGAAATTAAGAGATAAAAGAATGCAAAGACACAGATGAAGTGCGTGGGGTAAACAAGAGAAGAGAAGTGAACAGACAGGAAGAGGAAGGGGTTAGGGAGGAAGCAAAGAAACTAAGAATTTGATGAGGAAATAGAACGAAAGAGAAGGCAAAGGGCATGCAACATTGATCACATGGAAAAAGAGCTAATGGAACTTGGTCCAGTAGTGGCATGGGAGGACAGAGAAGTTCTTCCTGGCACAAGAACCAATGCCAGGACCCTCAAGAGTAGATCTAGAGGATCATTTTGATATAGGAGCAATCAGAGATAGAACTGAGAAAGCTTATCAAGTGATGAGGACAAAAAGTGAATCGAGAAATAAAGGGAAAGATGATCGATTTGAAGGTGCTCATTCACAAGGCAAGGAGGCAGGCTTTTTCAGCCTCGAGCATACAGCCTTGTCTTTGGAGAGGCTGGCTCTAAACCGAGACTAGAAAGAGGGTAGCCACACTAGTTGGGGACAAGATATGTCAGACAAGGAAAGGGAAACCTTCCAAAGGGAGGAGGGCGCTTGAGCTTGTGGTCCCGAAGGGGGTTCACAGACAGACAAGGAAATAAGGTGGTCGTATCTGGACCTACCTAAACCAAAGACACCAGAACCTATGGCACAGTCAGCTCAACCTAAAAGGCGATCTCTTAGTGAGAGGGGGCACTCGCCACCCTATGTGAACAGGTTAAGGTCATTACCAGGAAGGTGGCGATCAGTAACCATTGTCCCTGAAATGGACAAGCAGACAATGGGAGACGATTACGAATTTGGGATTTCGTAGTTCCCCTTGTTAGAAAAAGGAGGAGCCATACCACAGTATATTCCATGGCCCCAGATGGATAAGGATAATCTAAGGTGTAAGCCCCCGAGTTTAACCACGGGTGCCAGAAAATGGATCAATGAGTTGGAGAAAATGACAGGAGGAAACACGCTAGCTATAGGGGTCATTAAGGGTCTTCTAGTAGCAATCCTTGGGGAGAGGGCTGATGACATTTGGACTAGAGCAGGATACGCAAGTGTCACTGCACAGAATATAGTGCATGACGGAGCGCCGTTTAATAATAGTAGAGCAGCAGTCTGTAAAGCACTTAGAGCACAATATCCTAATATGGGCGCTATAATGGCACTCAAGATGCAGGAAGGGGAGGATCCGCTTATATACATTCAGAATTTTCAAGAGCAATGGTCTTTCGAAACACGTGAGCTTTAGGGAAAATCTATACCTGTATTTTAATCATATATTGTGTCATGGACTACCAGACAAGGTACAGAGACAGCTCAAAAGCTGGTGGGTATAGAGGCAAAACAATGGCCAGAAATACAGCTGACCATTGACGACTGTTACAAGAGAAAAATCAAAAGAGACGATGCTAGGAAGATCGAGGAGGCTAGGTTAGTGCAGAAGAAGCTATTGAAATATGCTATAGAAGGGGCGATGTTAACTAGTGGAGAAGGGCCAGGATTTCAACAGCAGGAATATCCAATGGCAGTTAGATCAAGGAGGGAACAGATTTATACCAAGATGCAGGACGAGGCTACAGCGGAAGAGGATGCTTTCAGAATCCGGGAAATTTTCATAATAACCAAGGTGGTTTTCAGAATATGCAGAATGATAATCAAGGCATGCAAGGAGGGCAAATTAGAGATCTCCCTCCTGTGTGTTGGACATGTGGAATGACAGGGCATATTGCACGGACATGTGGGAGACAAGGGTATGTACAGAATGGGCAATTTTCAAAAGCGGGGGGGACCACTTATCCACCAGCATATAACCCACAAAGTTGGGACGGGTTTGCCCAAGATCAGACAGTGTATCAAGCACAAGTGCCGAGAATGCAACAGGTTCTGGAACCACAGCAAGCACCTTTGAATCTGCCACTAGGGCAGTCACAGCACGCACCCATGCAGATACAGCAGAACGCAAACACAGGACAATAACTGACACCTATAGTAGGGGGTGTCGCTGTCGAGGGTGGGAATCCTTTCACTGGCACAGGAATAAGTATGTACCCGCAATAGGACAGCTCACTGGGTGACTTTTGTTCAGTACTATCAGTAATGCCTACTCCTCAAGAGGAACCGAGGGTTGGCATTACCATAGGAGGCAAATCCTTTCCTTTTTTAGTAGACACAGGTGCAACTCGCTCAGATATGCGGGAGGGAAAGTTGTCATTATCGGGTAATGCCATGAATGCCCAAGGGTTCTCAGAAGTTACAAGTAGAGTTCATTTTACTGAGAAATTGTCAGTTTCTATAGGAGATTGTGATATGTCTGTCCCGTTGTTGTATTCAAGCAGACACCAGTTAATATACTGGGCCAAGATTTAATGACTAAACTAAACATGACGCTTTCTTTCACTGATGAAGGCATAGTGTGTTCAATGACAGGAATACATTTAAACATGGGCGAATTTATAATGGCATTCACAGGACAATGAGCCATACGAGGGATGCCATTAGAACCAGAGGTTTTTCACTATGGGGTACGCACTTTGTTAACATTGCTACCCGGTTTAGTGAGAATACCCGATTAATTTCTATTCAGGCCAGAGATTCCTATGGATGAAGAGGGGGGCGGGTTTTTCCCTTAGAATTACAGGCAGTTGTAGTTCGAGGAGAATTGTCCATGCTTGAAGGCTGGGATGAAGGCAGCCCATGGAGAACAGTGATTGCTATTGAGGAAGGTTACACATTGAGTGACTACTGATGAGGATATGTTTAGAGATAACCCGTCAGTTGACAATGCGAGCATTACATATTGGATTAAGACAGAAAGGCGCGAGGTACCACAGAAAATGCTGATGTGCGGCATGAAGATATGGCGAAAGTGCCAGTTTCTTTTTGGACTACGGGCCCCCTATGACGTAGGCCTGTTAAAGAGGGTAGGAGAAGTTAAGATTAAATTGAACCCAGGAGCAATTTGACCTCGAGCAAGGCAGTATCCCATGTCTCGCAGACAAGGATTTTTTTGAGACAATATCCATCATGATGGATCAGGGCATCTTAGTGACGTCAGAATCACCATGCAATACCACAGTATACCCCATCAGAAAATCTAAAGGGGGGGGGGTGGGGTGTAGCGTTTAATTCAGGGCGAGACTAATTAACCAGATTCTAGAGGCAGAGTTTCCTCTAGTTCCTAATCCGGCGACGATTCTATGTAGTAGCCTAGTTGAGGCACGATATTTTACTGTGATTGACTTGCAAAATGCATTTTTCTCAATCCCGTTACATAAAGATTCCCAAGATCGGACGTATTTTACGTTCCGTCAGACTAAACTTGCGAGTCATCATTGATTTTCAATAGGGTCCTGCAGATGGACCTAAGCAATATTGATTTGCAAAGTGTCGTGCTGCAATACGTAGAGGATATTCTGGTCTGCAGCACATCAGAAGAAGAGTGCAGACGTGACTCAGTTCAGTTAATGATTATTCTAGCAGAGAAGGGAAATAAGGTGGACAAAGAAATTGCAGTAGTGCCAAGAAGAGTTGTTATACATAGGACAGCTAATCTTGCAAGAAGGAAAGAAAGTTACACCTGAAAGGGCTGAGGTGATTTAGAAAACCTCAAATCTGCACACGATAAAGCAAATGCAACAGTTTTTAGGACTGTGCAATTATGTCAAAGCATGGGTATTTCATTGTAGTTCATACACAAGACGCGTGTTGCAGGCCCTGAAAAAGGCCCAAGTGAATCAATAAAAAAATTGAATGGACTGAGGAAATGGAGGAAGGGGTTTGAGGAGATAAAAAAGGCAATTTGTACAGCTCCAGTTTTAGGGATTCCCAATTATTTCTGAGGAGTTCGTTTTATTTTCACACACGAATGGAACAGTCAGGACAGCAGTACTTCTGCAAAGAACTACGTTGGGATTTTGGACCCAGTAATGAGGGGTCACTTGCCTTGTGAACAATCATTGGCAGCCGCTGCATTCGCTAATGAGAAGTCTGCCAGCATAGTAACGGGGTGTTCCATGACGTTATTTGTTGAGCATGCTTTGTTTGCCGTTTTGGAGAAACCTAAAAAGGTACACGGACATCTCAAAGAGCTTCTGCTTATGAGGTGGTTATATCAAATTCATCAATGATTAAAATAGTCATATGCAAGACGGTGAACCCTGCCACGTTTGTAGCTGAACCACTGGCAGAGAACGAGCAACCACAAGATTGCTCAAATTATGAGGAATTCTATGACGAGATACCAAGAGTGAAGGAAAATGTTCTAGCAGTGGGGGAAATTCTTTTTATTGATGGTCCTTTGAAGATCGATCAAACTGATGGACAAAGGCATTCAGGTGCTGCTGCAGTAAGGCACAAAGCGAATGGGGAATTTGAAGTAATGTCAAGTGCACGACTACAGTCTCACTTTTTAGCACAGGTGGCAGTATTAGTGGTGCCGATTGAGAAACACGCAGACCAGGAAGTGACAGTACAGTGAGTCCACCTACATGTCAACCGCACACGCAGGGTTTGCATGCTGAAAAAGGAGGGGCTACCTCCAAACAGACGACACTCCAGTGCAACACGCATTATTGGACAGACTTAAGGCACTACAACTCCCAGTAGCCATCACAATAGTTAAGTGCGCAGCGCATATTAAGGGAACAGACTTTATTTTAAGCAGAAACCAAGCCACAGATGAAGGGTTGAATATTCAATTGACATGAGTTTTGATACGCCTGATGTGAAGGAAAAGAAGACGGTTGTGATGATTGATTAAAGCTTTCATTCACACTTATCACAAACGTAATTGATGGCAGTTCAAGGTGTAGCCCCACAGGACCAGAAAGACCTGTGGACACGGAGAGGGTGTTCTCTATTCCCTTCCGAGGCACTGTGGTTACAAGACAGCACTGGAAAACCGGTGATGCCTGTAGCCTTAAGGGTGGCGTTAGAACAGCTACATTACCCTGCCCATGTCACTAGGGAGAGCCTCGCAGCAACAACTGCTGACGAGTGGTTCATACTGAACCTGTTGCAACGTTGCTTTTTATGTAGTAAATTGCATCGGATGTCAAAGGTTTACTGCTGGGCACACGCTGCGAACAGTCAGAGGAGTTATTGCTCAACCAAATGGTCCTTTTCAGCATTTACCTATCGACTATGTTGATATGTTACAGGTCTGTAATGGATATAGGTATATGATAGTGGTGGTGTGCCCCTTTTCTAGGTGGATCAAGGCGAGTCCATGCACACACGCTGACACCACTTGCACTGCAAAGTTCTTAGTCCGAGAAGTATTTCCAAGATGGGGAATATGTTGAGGTGTTGAGATCAGATAGTGGCCCCCATTTGGTGAATGAGGTGTTTGAGCAAATTAACTTATTGCTCAGCATAAAACATACCTTTTCTTCTGCTCATCACCCGCAAGAGAATTGGATATGTGAGAGGCTCAACTGTCTGCTCAAAGAGAGGATAGCTAAGTTGAAACGCACACTGAAAAAGGATGGTTACATTTCCTGCTCCCTGCATTAAGGAATCAGCCAGGCTCTGACCACCACCTCACACCACACTAACTAGTTATATGGAGGTGAATGAGAACGCCTCTAACTCCTCCATCGAGGACTAGGAGTGATGCCCAGACAACTACATAACTGTTAGGAGATGAGCTACGTGCGTAATTAACATGTATAACCACGAGTATCTGTCATTTCAGATCAAGTCAAGCGGACGGGGTGATAGTCTCAGAACACAGATGAAGACCATGCAGCAACCGGACCTGAAGAATTACGTGTACCAAGACTTTTCTGGTGATAACATTTTAATTAGGAATTTTACACGAAATTGACACGAGCCCAAATTTAATGGTCCTTTCATAGTGGAGGACATTACTACATCAGCAGTTAAGTCCTAGGGTGACAAGCTTTGATACACCTGGGAGACGTGAAAGTATACACTGGAGAGGCCATCGCACCCCCACCCCATTCGGAAGCTAGCTAAGGAGATGAAGTTCAGCACGTGCAGACTTGATCGATGACGAGGAAGGATGCAGTGACTGTCCACTAGACAGACAAACGTGTACACATGGACTGTGGCTCCCCTGAAAACACTATTTGTAGCTGCTAAGCAAGGAGTGAAAAAGCTACTGTTCTTGAGCCACAGGAGTTTGCTAACATTGGACTGTGAAGTATTGAAGTCCAGAAGAAGAAAAATGCCAGATCTTGAATTTCTTTGACGATTGGAAGAGGGAGCATTTCCCTGACTCGTTTCTTACTGAGTTTCTCTTTGGAGGCGCCCATGGTGGTGTCTGATGTCAACACGTATCGGCCCATTTTTGCTGTTTTTCTCTTTATTCTACAAGCATTTCCTGCACTGGTTGGGAGAATGTGATATTTGTGTGTTTTTGCAAGATCCTAAAAATGGTCCCATTGGGAGGAAATTGCTCTCAGCCATCATTGAGCAAATCCTCAAACTACCAGAGTATCGTACAGAAGGTCCCATCTAACGAAGATGCCCACAAACTATTTGCTATGATCTTATTATCTGCTTCAAGAACACCTTTATCTTGTCGGCCGAAAGACTGATACTTAAGTATTTTTGAGAGATCCCAGGAAACTACCTGCAATAAACTGGCGCTACACACAATTACTGACAGACTGCAAGAGTGATGATGGATGCTAGACTAATTGGGTGGGAAGCTATGGTCAAGACCAACCCAAGACCATCTGGTGTACCAGCCTGCGTGCTGCTAGCATGTGTTTAATATTACACACTGGCACAAGGATACCAACCAATTATAGAGGGCCATGTAACAGAGATCCCTATAGTTTGTATAACCAATCAGACGTTGTGTATTTGATGACGTTTACAGTGACCTGCACTAGAGGAGGGCTTAGTTGCCACCTGATGTTAGAGACCCAATCACTATCCCAGTCAAGTATGGAACAAATGCTTACATGTTCCATCTAAGCCTATCACTTTCCCCAAGTAGGTTTTTGTAGTTTGCCATGTAGGATGACATCAGTGAAGACGAGTTTTTACTATAAAAGTGTAATTATTATAAAAATGCTTTGCGTTTTCGTGAGAGAGAAATGCTATGAGACGTCCATTGATGTCCCTTGTACTCCCCGTTTTAGACAATTGCAAATAAAACAAGACTAACTTTTGCCAACTTCCTGAGTCGGTCTGATTGATGTTTGACTAAGTTCTGCATCCCCATCTATCTCAAGGTATTGCTACCTCGTCTTAAAGGGCCCTTGGGTATACGGGTTCACATGGAAAGCCATTTGCAGGAGCCAGTAGGTTACCTGTCCTTGGAGTGACTGCTGCCTTCTAGAATCTGCCATTTCAAGGCTAATGGGCCATGTACAGAAGCCACACTGGGCTCTCCCTGCACATGCCCAGTTAGCATTGAAATGCTCCTGCTCTAATGACTTATTCCTAACTGGGGAAACAAAGCAGTCTAGTTGCCATCTTTCTGGTCTCCCCTACATTTTCCTTTATTGCGAATAGGATCATGCAAGGAATCCCTTTGTTATTAAAGTCCTAAACTGGGCCTACATTTATTACAAAATGCCTCGCCTTGCCCTAATCTTCCAGAGTTTGGTGGATAGTAAAGGGATGAATGCAATTTGTGGTCAGTTAGGGCCTTCCAGTCACATGCAAAAGCATCTGGTGGTGCGTGAGCTACGAGGGGGCCATTGCTGCAATTACTTGCTCTGTCTCAAGTGAGGTGTAAGAAGAATTCCCAACTTGACGTTTTAGTTTTGCTGGAGGGAAGAAAAATAAAAACAAAAACAAAAACAAAAAAAGAGCCATAAAACATTTGGCATTGTAGAAACTAACTTCTGTTGAAGCTTGTACCATACGTGTTGCAATGTTGTCAATTACAAATGACAAAGCCTCTTCGTTACCTGTGGGGCAGATGCCCCATTTGGTGAGCATTACGACATACACCCCCACAAGCATCCGTGCTGGAGTAAGGAGACTGACAAGATGGTATCATTTTGGCTATAGACTTTTATTCAAAACAAAGAACCAGTCTCTCCCCATTTCTAGAGGTGGATTCCCCATCTTAGCCCAGAATAATTCATGTGCTTGTTAGGATGTAAGCCAAAAACCAATATATCCTCCTCTGTGCAAACCAACCACTCTACCCTACCATCAATAAATAAACCCAGAAGAAAATGGTTCAATGAACTTCTCATCCAAGCCACCAGTAGAACGGCACCCTTCGCCTGGTGAAACTATCCAGTGTTAGATTAACTCTTGCAATAGGGTCAGATTTAGCAAATATGCTTAGCCAGGAGAACAACTCCCTTCTCTTGGTCTAGCTGGAAGAGCTCTGGAGACTGTTCCTTGATAGTCCTTTGGACAAGTCTTTAGAAGTCGGTTTACTTCCTCCCAAAGGCTTGTGAGCAACAGAGTTAAGACTTTATCAACTCTACTACTGGAGCTTTGGTCTGTCAGGACTTTTTATATTGTTACTATTGGGGAGATTACACCCGGATAGTTCTTGGTCCTTTTAGTATCTTTCACATATGTTGAGTTTCCCACTGTGAGGAGGTAGTTTGCTCGAGAAGCACTCTGTCACCACTGGGACAAGGGAGATCACTCCAAATGAATACTTGGCTCTTGCTTTTCTGTGCATCACTACTCTGATGAGCAAGATCACTCCTGAGGAATACTGGACTCTTTGGGCTCCCTGGACCTCACCCGGCTTTCCAGCAACTTTCGTTACCTGCATCTTCACTGAAGAGTGCTATCAGTTCTTCCCAGAGTCTCAGGTCACCATTGGTTCTGCACACGGTCACTGCGTCTTCCTGCTTTCCTCCTCGCTGTGCAGCTCTGTTGTCCAGCGCAGGTTTGAATTTCCCAGGCCCTGCAGGACAGCCAAGTTTCCATCACTGCTCTTCATGCTTCCGAACACACTTAATCCATCCTCTGGCTTTACTTGATATTGCTGGGCCTGCCGTAGCGTCAATGTTTGTTGTCAAAGCCGTTGAAGTTATCTTCTTGCCTCCTAGCAGCCACCTCATCTATCAGGGGCAGGATTGGGCATGGACCAAGGACTAATGGGGCTGTTGGACTCAAGCCTGTAAAAAAACCTTTGTTTGAGGGCTTACAGTCTTATAAAAGACTGCTTTGCCCTTTCTGTAGTCTAAAGGCACTCAAAAACTACAAGACCCAGCTTGCCTTGCGGGCCTCTGAGCCAATAGGAAGCCGTGTTGGGTGTGGCGCGCGGACACGCATGCGCAAGTCCCGAGGCACGGGGCTTGTGCTTGAGACTTTGGAGCTGCTGGGCACACGTCCTGTCTCTTCAAAGAAATCACACGTGAGAGGCCCAGAGCCTCCGGAGCAGTGATCCGGCCCCTCGCTCTTGAAAGGTAAGTACTGCTTAGCCCAAGGAGTCTGTGGGAGTGAGGGGGGGGAAGTGGAGGGGGCATTTACCAGCCCCTCCAGAGCCCCTGCGCCGCCAAACAGAGCTAAGTAGCAGGGTTTTCGGGAAGGCATTGCATTTGTACAGCAGATAATTGAAACCAAGGCAGCTTGGTGTTTGTTTGAAGTTCTGCATGCTTTCGCCTCGTGGAACGTTACGCCCAGAAGGCGCATGAGACGAAAGCGCGTTGTTTATTTACAGTCGGTCTGTAGAAAGACCGTGTTTGACAAACAGCTGACATATGTGTCACAAGCCACGTGCGGCAGCGCACACAAACGGAATCTGAAAGCCTCAAGCACACCGAGTGCAGGATGTGTCTTGAATGTGTTGCGAAGAGCGAGTGACCACCAAACTGAAAGCATACGCTAATGCTGGTCTTGTTTTCTTTTAGTTTGAACCAGACCCTCAGACTTCAAGGACATGGCACAGGACTCGACAGCCCTGCAGGACAGGATTTAAAGACTGAAAAAGCTAAGTTTGCAAGTGCATGTTGACTATTCCTTGTGTTAATGTACACGGGCTCAAGCCTGTGATTGTTACTCATCAGTGATAGTGTGGCCCCACCCTTATGTTGAAGTTAACAGGTTCATGTTAGATTCTTTTTAGTAATGTGTGAAGTGGAAGACCTTTACCTGTAAAGGTGTTGAAACAGTTACAACAGTCCCTCTAATATGTGCCAGCCAAATCATTAGCTAAACAAAAGTGTCCAATCATCGCCTCTACCCTAAATTCCCCCAGCCCCATCCATAACCTCTCCCTAACCCCTAATCCGGTTAACCTACAACCCCCTACCTATCCAAACATCGAGACCCTAATCCTCCGTCACCGCTCTGGTCGAGGAGGTCTGTGTAAGCCTTGACTTGCAGACACAGACCATTGAGGGGGTGGTTGGTTCTGCATCACTCCTGCGCCTTGGACCCGAGCATCCTGACATCATCGCAGTTCTTAAATAATCTTTTCTACTGTTCTGTATCTTTGTATGGCTTTTCATCTCAATCCTTTCTGGTTTTGCAACTGCAAGAGCAGAGACTTCACAATAACAGTAGTAGTTTCATGTTGGGAGGAAGGAGTCAACAGGGCCATAGCTTCTGGGAACAAGGGTTTAGGGAGGTCTTTCAAGGGTCAGGAGTCCTTATCCCCCTTAGGGGAGTCTCTCCCTATGACATCCACCTGCTTTTTTACCAACCCGAGGGGGACCTTTGGGTAGCAGCCTCACCTCCCCAGCCTTATAGGGAAGGGGTCCCCTCTGGTGAGAAGTGACGAGAACCCGTGAACAGTCACACGTGCCAACTGCAAGAGAACAAAATGAGAAGACAAGAACTCGCACTACCAACACTCTAGAAGAATGCATATCCAAAGATGCCACAAAAATAGGTTATACAATCCAGCAAAAAAAAAACGAAACGCACCAAAATGTAATATACCTATATAAGACTACAAAAACTGCATTTTACCACAGCTACATAATGGTCATAAGAAAAGTTTTAAAACGCTGGGAGCTATCTAGCTTCATCTTGCAGCCTAGACCATGCTTAGTTTGCACTACCAGTTAGAGGGAGCTACTTAAGACTCCTGAGGCCAACTAGTGCACTACAAATGGGTGTTTGGCAAGTGTATAAATGAGCTATAGGGCATACCTGAAAGGCATTTTATACCCAATGGCTTAAATGTAATGGACACAATTCTAGTTTGCAACTCATGTGAAAGTTGCATTTAATGGCTGCAATATAAAATCGCTTTAAAGCACAATAATCTGCACTAAATTAGAAGTCTCGTTATGACAATTATAAAGTACAATATTTCAATAAAATGTAGATTTTAAAGGGAAACGCTGCCTATATCTTGGTTATGGGACAAAATCCATCAACACGTGTTCCATGCTTCACGCAACATGCACTTTATCGATGCATATTTAATCAAAATATATAGTGACATATCTTGCTAAAAAAAAAAATTGTCTTAATGAAATGATCATTTCACAGAACCAATAAAAAGGAAAAGATGAAAAAATTAACGAATAAGAAAAGGGAAAGAAACGGGAGAAAAATAAATGTTCTCATTAGAATACTTACATTTAGGTCAGATTTTCTTGACTGAAGTTAATATTGCTAGTCTGTAACCTCGATTAATTAACATGATTGAATACCTAATCAAGATCTGAAAGTTATTAATACAGATTCAATTTGGCAAATCAAGAAAAGGTACACAGATTAAGCAAATAAATTGTATAGCAGTAAATTCATGATCTTAAATGTCAATTTGAATATGAAATGGATGTTGCATTAATAAAGCTTACCAATAAAAAAAAAGTTAAAAGTGTTAAAATTAACTGTTTGGTAAATTCTGCCCAGCTTTCTCCAGTTCTATTCAAGCAAAGTGATCCTATTTATTAAAGAAAAGGGTATATGGAGTTACTTGCATGCTAACTCAAATAATGTTAATTAACAATCATTGTTATTCCAGATTCACTTACCATAAAACAAAGCAAAAATTAAAGTTGCAAGATGCTAGCCAGCCATTAAAAAAAGTTCCTTGCCATCACGATTCTATGCATGAACATACCACACAATTTGTTACTCGCCAATATTACAAGTTAGTGGCAGGTGCAAATTTTTCCCGCTGTAACGAAGAAATATAAAAAGATCTGCACACTGAAAAACGCACCAAGGGAATTTATCCATCTGCATGTAATGAGGTTTTATGAATTTATTCAGACTGTGTAGCTAGCAGTTTGCAAAATGAATTTTAGGTAACTGGAAAATTCAGTTTTTGCGGGCTAGGGGGTTGATGGAGAAGTAATGAGTAATAAAAGCAGAGGGTCCACCGAACAGGACGCAGTGGTTTATGGCTTAGTAGTTCTGCAGGGAAATAGATGTAATCTTTCCCATTGCATTGAAATCGTGCAGGGGGACCAGGCCATTTGCTAAGGCCAGCAATAAAGACAGGGTGAAATGGCACCTAAGGCCATGGTGTCCAGTACTCCGTTGTTTTCTCAGTGTGGAACTAGAGGCCATATGTGCTGGAGCGGTAGTCTTAAAAATTAGGTCAATGGGACCAGTAAAACGGGGCGGAAGAGAGTCATTGCTAGTTCAAAGAAGAACTTGTTCGCTCAGCCTTTCCTCAAATCGTAAAGTATCCATGCAGACCATGTGCAATCACAATCAAGGTTAAAGGGCTTAGGCCAGTTGTTAGTAGTAACTAATGTTTGTATGTGAATGTTTAATTATGTCATGATGTCACGACCTACCATGGATGAATCCCAAGCAGTGGTGTGCTACAAATATGATCTGAAGATAGTAAAGATAAAAGAGGACCAATGAAAAATGAAGAAATGAAGAAAGATGGAACTTCTTTGTGTAGGTCTTGTACAATTATGTGTGGGGTGGATTGAAATAAAGTATCTGGGAGTATTTTAAGTGTTGTCAAATTGTATAAATGATGTGGTTTGTTGAGACTTCGGTTAGTTTGGTTCCACAGCATCAACCAACTGCTCTCCAGATTATACAATAAGCTTGCTTTACAGATAAAACCTGCACTCGTTCCTCAGGGGGGGGTCGACCCGCTTTAGGTTAAGGTAATTAGGGATCCACCGCAACAAATGTGGTGACAACAAAGGGGCCCCAGGCTTTCCGAGACAGTGGGGGTCACCTGTCAGCACAAATCCGCTGTGCCGCCTCTCTGCGGGGACCAATCATCCATACACGGTCAAAAAGAAGTCTGTGGATGCCAAATTGGTTAAAGGCCCGCCTGTTCCCCAGAGGCGTTGTAGCGTGGTCCATCTACACAGGACGGCTTGATGTAGCACTTTGGGTGGCGGGAGTGTACTTTTGGAGGTAAAGCAAGGATGGGAAGAGGGCGTTTCTTTTTGATTTAAGGGGTTTGATAAGGGTAGAATTGGAATATAGGGGTATGGAATTAGTCAAGATTGTGGGAAATGGAAGAGTGGACGTTTTGAATGAGTGAGCAATTCCATGTTGTAAATCCCTTATTAACATTGACCTATTTTGTTATTTTAGGAGGTATGAGGTGTTATCCTACTGTTACGCTCACCTGGTCTCTGCGGAGGCGTTGGGGCATGGTTGCAGCCCTTCCTGAACTTGAATCACCCCCTTCAGGCCTCTCCCTCAGTAGAAAAGCTGCGAGCGGTGGTACATGGTGATACTGCTCCTGCGTGGAGATAAGAGTGTGCGAGTGCGCCAATCTGTGATTGTTGTATCTCTCGAACCCTTCACCCCAAAGTACGGTTTCTGTGAGCATATGCCGGCCCATAAAGCTCACCTGTGAATTATGGAAGATAAGCTCGCCATCCTGTTACCTCTGGCAGGGGCGCGTCGAATGGGATCTAGTTTCTTCACTGATCCCTGATAAGGATTAGTCCAGTCCAGCTGAGACTATGCTGCTCCTTATGATTCGTAAGTCTTTCTTGAGCTCTTGTGATGCAGTTTGTTCTGTTTAATGTCTTTATATGTTGCTCCTATTTATGCCCGCAATAACGTCTCTCTGTTTTCTTCCCTTAGATGGAAATGTGGCCTCAATGCAGCTGTGAGACACGAGAAGCGGCCGGATGGAAGATGGATTCTACCGCAATGTTCGACAGCATGTAAGTGATAGTTTAAGGAAAGCGCGGAGTATGGCGAAGCACAACCTTAAACGGATGGTTTTTTCGATGTCTGACCTGGTCTTCTGTTTTTCTTGCAGGCGCTGCTGTGAACGATGAAGCATGTCGTTCTGCGGTGCCAAGAGGAAGATTTCGGCATTCCGGAAAGCGTAAAGATGAATACTTGTTTCGCCGAAAAGATGTACAGTTAAAAACAGCTTCCCCCAGTTGGTAAGTATGCTGGCAGGAAACAGGATCTTCAAAGGTAAGTCTGACCTCAGGCGACGGTGAGCGTTACGCAGCTTGCAAGTGCAGAATAACACAAAGCGTCTGTCTTGAGAATTGGGGCAGCTTATATAGCTGAGATCGTGGGCACGCCCATTAGGGCCGGCTTACCAGCCACACCCTGCCACTCCTAGAGAGTGAGCACGTGCAAAGGCAAGCCATTAGCAGCCACACCCAAGAATACACTTGGGGCTGCTTAATGGATGGAATTTTCAAGGTTAATGCATCTGAAGTGCTATGTCCATAATAAAAGCTTTTTGGTGTTAAATGGATGTTCTGGTTTACTGCCAGGACAGTGTCCACCCAGGTCTCCTGTGCATGCTACACCCCTGCATGCCTGTGCCCCGGACTTCAGGACCATGATACCTACCGAGCACACCCATTGTGACGTTTGCGTTGTGTTTTGGTTGTGCAGCCGAACCCCTCGCCTCCATTATCTTGGTTAATCGAAGTAGTGAAGGGGAAATTTCCTGTAGACGGGGAAATACGGTTTTGCAGTAGAGAAGGCCGTACCAATGATGAAGAGAGCAAGAGCAGCAGTGCTGTAGAGAAAAGTAATGTACTCCTCCTATGCTCGAGTGGAGATCTCAGATATTGGCCAGAAAATGCTTTTTTGATAAGATGCTGTCTTTTGTACAAGAGTGAGAAGTAGAATTAAAGCAAGTAGCTAATCAAGGTAATTGTGGTATAACTAAGTGCAGTGAGTGATTGCAGGGAACTAAAACTGGGTAGGGGTAAAAAAGGGGGGGGGGCTATTTTGGCAGACATTTTTTGTGCCGCAGGTTCAGCTCGGTATGTTTTGCATAATTATTTTTGATAACTTGGGTTGGAGTATGGAGACTCCATTGAATTATTTGTGCCAGGTACAGCCTGGTTATGAGGTGAACATTCTAAAATACGATAGGGAAAGGAAGGGTAAAATGATACATTCTTTGCCTATCGAGGGAACCTATTATATGGGGATATTGGAGATTCTGCATACCTTTTTGTCTACATGGCACAAGGGGTCGAAAATAGAGAAGCAGTTAAATATCTTAGAGCCATCGAGGATGTATGAAAAAGGCGGGAAGGGTCAGTGTTAAAATCGTGGAAGAGGGGCTGGGAATTTGTTCTGCGCCACCCCCATATGGGTGCTATCCTTTATCACCCGCAGAAGGGTATACAGACCTTGAGTTCGACCCTCCATTTTCCCCAGTGGTTGCAAGATGGACACTGGTAATGCCTCCATCAGCTACAATTCCTAGAAATTGGGATCTCAAGGAAAGTGGAAGGGTAACTCCTTCAACGGTTAGGGCTGCAGAGAGGTTGAGAACGAGAGCGGGAAGGGAATAACTCCCGCCACTGCTAGGTAAGCAAACAGATTAAGGGTGGAAGAATAAGGAGGGCGTGGGGGTTGGTAGCTAGTAGCCCAGAGGAAGGATCGAGAACAAGGGATGTCAGGACTTTTCCTGCGAGGATAAAGGATAGGCTATGAAGAGCAGTGGAGACAAGAGTGAGAAAACATAAAAGAAGCACAGAGGCTAGCAGAGGAAGAGGTAGAAAAGAGATGAAGAGTGGGAAGAAGGGAATAAACAGGTAAGGGATGTAGAGGCATGGGCAGGTTCTTGCGAGATTGAATAAATCTGTTATCAAAGCGGTTAATGTGGATAGGGATGCTGCCACAGACATAGTTTGAGCAGGGAGGACAGGAGACACCCTATGGCAGTGTTGAGTATGCTTCCATGCCAGTAGAAGGATGAAAGGATGTGAAACTGGAGTAGAAGATGAAGAGGAACGGGAATCTGATGTCAAGCAGGGTGTAGTCGCCCTACCTTCTGCTCCAGTAGCACGAGAGAGTACACCATGGGGGGTCATAGGACATGCCAGGATACTCACATGGCTGTATTAAGTAGTAGGGGAGCGATGGGGAAGCCCCAGTAAAAACGGGTGTAACTCAATTTGCGTTACTCCAGAAAGGTCAAGGAAGGGCGTATTATGTTCTGTGGTCACACATTGACTGGAATAATTTGATGAAGACACTCCCTTTGCTCACTGCAGGGGCGGGTAAGTGGATTTATGCATTGGAGAAACATACCACCGGTGTTATATTGGCCATAGGGGATATGAACAGCCTATTTGGGGGAGCAGTTGAACAAGCTTCGGAAAGGATCGGGTTATCCGGGAGTTGAGGTAGATACAAATACCCACGATGGAGCAGCTTTTAATAATTATAGGGCACAGGTTTGGGGGATCCTGCAAATTATGTATCCAGATACGCCAGATATAAATTCAATCTTAACGAAAATGATAAAATTGGATAATCCTGCCGCACACATCCAGATGATTCAGGAGATGTGGAGGGCAGGGATGTGGGAAGTGTGGGACAAAAGTGTAGCAATTATTTACTACTTGTTAAAGAAGGGACTCCCCAAGGAAGTCCAGCACAATTTACTTAAGGTGGAAAGAATGGAGGCTAAGAGTTGGCCGGAGATTCAAGCACATGTTGTACATACTTGTAAAAGGAGCCAAGAAAAAGGAGAGTATAGAACAGTCACACAAAGCAGAGGCTAAGCATGTTCAAAAGAGATTTGTCATTTGCTTGGAATGGGTAGCAATTACAAATTCTCTGGCGGGACCACAGGGGCAATTGGGACAGGGTGAATCTGGAATGAGACAGGGATGGATGGACGGACGGCTATGCTCCCGGTCCAAGACAAATGAGGTTTCCGCAAGGAAGTGGGTCCTTTGGTGGGTTCGAAGGAATGGGTCCTCAGTTTAATGGCCAAAAGGAAATTATGGAGGGTTCTATGGCATTCAGTGTTGGTCATGAGGAAGGTTGGGACACGCGTCATGAGATGGTCATGACAGGCCACAGCATTGTAACATGGGAGCTCAGCAGATGCAACACCAGACCCTGCAATATACCCCAGGTTCTGTGGAATGGCAGCAGGCACGGTTTGAACCCACTGTTGCAGAAGAGGAACCCCGGATAAGTATGCAGTTAGGGGACCACACATTATCATTCATGATCAACATGGAGGCTAAGAAATCTTGCATTAAGGAAGGCAAGTTCCCCTGGTCAGGCAGAACGACAGACACAGGGATACTCTGGGGCCATCCTGTAGGTTCCTTATACTGAAGATGTCCGTATTAAGGTAGGTACACAAAATATATCTGTCCCTTTGTTGTATTGTAAATGCACCCCAGCAAATCTTTTGAGAGGAGACCTGAGCAAGTTGCAGATGTCGATTAACTACACGGAGGAAGGCATAGTATGCTCGATTACAGGTTTGCATTCATAAGAAACATGTTTGAATACATATTATAGTGACAGCATGATCGGGGGTACCTGTACATTGAATCGTTCTTTATGGGGTGATGGTTTTGTTGAATTGGGTCCCCAGAGATCAGAAATAAGACATGGCCTGTTGTGCCGCAGAAAGTAACACCAAGCACCATTGTTATGATTCTCTTAGAGGCTTCTATGATCAAGAAGAGCAGGGTGGTTCGCTCAGTCACAGATGAGACAAGTGGAGAGTGGCACACAGTTCTGTGCATCGATCCGACTTTACCGATAAGGGACGTATCCGACCAGCAATTGTTTGACGACAACATAAACCCAAGAGATGGTCTTGGAGATTGGGGTGTCTTGCCAGATAGCAATAGTGCAAAGGGAAGTACCACAGACCAAGCTCATCGTTAGAAATACATTGACACATTGGAAGGATTTTAGAAATGCGCTGGACCATTTGTAGACTAACAATCCTCATGATTTGGGGATGCTAAAGAGTGTTGGAGCGGCGTGGGTAAAATTGAAACCTGGTGCGATATTACCACAATAATTAAGCAATAAACCATGTCTATAAAGGCGGACAAAGGGATTTATGTGACCCTTATGATGGTGTTGAAGCAAGGCATAATTCAACCTTCTGTGTCTCCATGCAACGCAGCCATCTACCCTGTGAAGAAAGCGAAGGGGTCCAGTTGGAGAATGGTCCAGGATTTACGCCCACTCAATAATATTGTTGAGGCAGAATTTCCAGTTGTACCGAATCCTGCCACAATTATCTGTAACATTCCTACTGGGTAGAAGGATTTTAAAACCAGTCCCCTTAAATGTCAATTCTCAGTACCTCACAGCGTTTACATCTCGTAGTCAGGGATTTGCGCACACAAGGTTGCCCAAGGGGTACTGCACATCTCAGTGTCTTTAACAGGGTTGTTCAAATGGATTTGGGGATTTTGTGTAATTCAGTACATGGACAATCTGTCATTCTGTAGCACTTCAGAGGAGAAGTGCCGAGGTGACTCCATTACTCTCCTACCCTGCTTGCGGAGAAGGGGTACAAAAGGGGACAAAGAAGAATTGCAGTACTGTCAGACAGTGGTAGTATATTTGGGGCAAATGTTTTCACCTGCCAAAAGGAAGAATGCCAGCGAGAACTACCGCAGGTCATAATGCGCCTCAGCAAGTCACGGTGAAACAAATGCAGCCATTTTTGGGACTCAAACTATTGTAGATCTTGGACTACTCTAGTTACTGCAGTGACTTAGGGAAGCGCAGAAGGTGAACTATCTGAGTGTGGTCTGAGGAAATGGTGACTTGCTTTCAGGAACTCAAGGCTCCCATCAGCAATGCTCCAGTCTTGGCAATCACAAATAACAAGAAACCCATTTTATTTTCTTTCACATTCCACCGCCCAGTCCAGATTTCCCACTGTGGGTGCTGATGTAAGGACATCGTAACATCCTGCTGAGATTTAAAAAAAATAATCAATTTGGCTGGCCTCGTTCAGGGGGGCGGGGGGGGAGGGTGTGTGTGTGTGTCCCACTGCTGTGCCGCGAGTCTGTGTTGATTCGCCTTTGTCCCCCCCCTGACTCCAATTGGCTGACTGGATTGCAATTCAAGCAAGGGCCTTGTCCTGCGCTTGTTACACTTGCTGTGCCATTTCCACGATGGGCGCCAAGATAACACCATCATAAAATCCAGCTAAGCTTTTAAAAAGTAAAATCCATTTTGCTGGCCTCCTTCAGCCCAGTGTGTGCACCTGTCCCTCTGCTGTGCCATGAGTCCTTTGTTCCGCCCGACCACCATTGGCTGACTGGTTTTTTACCTTCATACAACTAGGGAAGCCCATTGCAGCCCTCTGCGGCTGAGGGGCCCGAAGGCAAAGGGAAGCTCCTGAAGAAGCTCCAGTTGGTGTCAGCCGAGGAAGCAAAAAGCCTGATGCCAACACCCTGCTGCAACTGATCAGGTAGGTTCAGGCGGCGGGCAGTCATTTGTGCTCCCCACCTTCTGACCCATCCCCACCTTCCTACATTGTCCCGCGTCACAGACACCCCAGTAAATTCTGTTGCCTTCTCTTCCATCTCTCAAGGACATTCACTTTTTGCAAAGCTGCTGTGTTCATAAAACTAGGTCTTTCTTCCCCTACATTTAGGAAAAGTCAAATCTGGTTCTCCATTATGGTCACCGTGGTATTGTTAACTGCGTCTCAGAAGTCTCCCCCCCCCCTCTCCAGGTTCCCCACCCCATGGGAGTCCCCTTCTGCGTGTGCCCAACTGTGTGTACCTCAACCCCTGGGTACTCCCTCCATTCACAGCGTTGCATGTGCTGAGCAGCGCTAGGCTGTCCCTCACTCCTCCCTCCTACTTCATCCTCATACCCCCTATGGTGTTTTCCATCTCCCCCATCTTCTCAAACTGCTACTCCATCTCCTATCCCTCTCAATAAGTCAGTGTCATGACCACTGCCCACGGCCATGGCCCTGGCACTCGGGCCGCATCACAATGTCCCTGCATGGCCCTAAGGGCCCCATCATGTCCCCCAAGACTCTCTTGGCGCCAGGCTCATGTGGCAGAAGGGGGAGCTGGAGCTCTCAATGGCAATAGAATAACATGGACGCCCCCACATGGTTCAGTTCCAGAACTGAACCATGCGGTCTAGCATCTAGCGTGTGGTCAGACCTGAAGGCACCTGGGATACCTGCAGACTATTTAAGCCACGCCCAAGCTGCAGAACACGCTTTGCGTTGCTCTGCACTCGCAGCATGACGTTCACCCGTCATGATCTCTGCTTCCAAAAGGTCAGGGTTTTCCCAACTCCCACGGAAGCAGATCCATAACCCAGGTTCCGAGTGCCAACCAGTCCCAATTGGGACCTTTTGGACCCAGTCCTGGCGCCAGTGGCACCAGGCTCATAAATATGCCCAGTCCCAGCGCTGGAAGCGCCGGGCTCATAATGCTTGGGTGGACTTACCTGCAGCAGACCATGCTGCTTACTTGCCTGCCAGTTGAGCCTCTGATCCTCTTCTGTTTGGAACTACTTTTCCTGTTGGGTGGGGCAGGAGCCACTCCCTAGATTCAGAACACTGGAACTCTTCTGGAAAGCAGGAACTCTTTTCTTACCTAGGCGTGGCTGTGGAAGGAGACACCTAAGCACTACAGGAGGCTATTTAAACCACACCCGATGGATGAATCTTGCTTTGCGTTATTCTGCATCCTCTGCAGCAGAACGCTCATCGAGTCTTCTGCATCTGATCCTGGGCCTAAGGAAAAAGGCTTACCATCCTGAATCCAGTCTTCAGCAACACCTATAAAGACAAGAAAGAACAGGTTAGCATTACGGTCTTCAGTGACAGCTCTTCACTTACCTGGTCCATCGGCTGTCACCAGCGCCTCGCGCTGCATTCCGGCATCTGAAAGACAAAGGCTTACCTACTCTTCGTGCGCGCCGGAGGTCTTCACACTGCATTCCGGCATCTGAAGGACAAAAGCTTACCAACTCTTCGCACGCTCCGGAGGCCTTCGGCGCTGCATCCCGCATCTGAAAGACAAAACAAGGTGCGTTTAAAGACATTGGGGAACTTTAATACTCACGTGCCATTACTCCTTTCCACATCTAACCCAGTGGGTATTCCGGCACCCTGCAGCCGCTCCGAACTTGTACCTGCAAAATAAAAAGACAGTTAGAGCGCATCGTGAAGCAGGCAACAAGCGCTTACTTACGTGCTTCCAGGCGCTTCTATGCTTCACACGGGCTCCATCTTCAACTCACTTCAGCCCGTCATCCGCCATCGCCGGAACCCTGCAAAACAAGAGACATCATTACTAAAGACTTTAAAGACATTAGAATTACTCGAAACTTACCGTTCGTGCAGTAAACGACAGACAGCAGTCCTCTGAAGTCAAGAGGCCTGCTCCCCTTATCCAGTGAAGAAACTGGTTACAGCACCCTGCCCCGAGGCAGATGGAGAGCACAGCGTTCACTTACCTAAGGTGAGAGCGTTAACCTTTGGGGTTCTACAGGAGAAGAGAAAGGGAAGAAGAGAGAGACATTCAATAACCCAGTTCCTTAATCCCATATTTTCTATCTGCAGACATCTTACCCTTCGAGTCAGACATACAGTGCACAGAGGTCCAGCCCAAAGAGCCAGCCGTGTGTTACACATCACCTTTGAAGATACGGTATACGCCCAGGCAAGACGGCGCCTCTAGGGGAATCAGGTGAGCGTTACATCACCGTGATCTGTCCTCTGCATTCCAGGCCTGCACCTGCAAAAGAAGAAGATTAGCCATGCTTACCTGCTAGTTAATCCAGCTCCTGTCAATCGCTCCAGTGTCCCAAACATCCAGCACCTCGTTGGACGCTCGTTCTTCTCTCCTGGAAGCCGCAACCTGGGGAAGGAAACAGAAAGACAACATTAGCAAACGTTCGCATCTCACATTCAAACATCATTCGAAAGCACGCTTACCTGAGCGGACCTCGCCGTTGGCTTATTCCCGTCCTTGTCTTCATCAATCTGCAAGAGAAAGGCAAGGCTGGTTAACACGCATACTTACTCAATGGCGATTCGGACACATCTACTCATCACTCCGCATCCTCTCATCAGCTTACCATCCGGAACATCATGGCAGCCTACAAGAGAAGGATAACACAGGTTAGCACACGGCAAAAGCGCACATAGTGCAGCGCTCCGCGCATTCACTTACCATCTCGAGCACAGCCCCTCAGCCAGCTCGGCGTCTTCAGCATCCCTTGCACACCTAAGAGAGAAAGAAGACAATAAAAGGGGCAATTACAATTGCCGACAATTATCAAAAAAAAACAATAGACTTACCTAAAGAACTGAGTCGCAGCATGTCTGAACTCATGGGCCCGCGCCAGTGAAGCAAACTTGGATGCGAAGCACCCCATCCACGAGGCACCCCTGCATAGAACTGCAGGAAAGAGAGCACATCATATCTAAATCAAAGGTGAGGAAAGCCCTAAGGGGGTCGTTGGGTTCACAAGGGAGGTGGGCCCAGAGAGGAAGAGATTGTGGGCTAAATCAAAACTCCTGTATTCCAGACTAGATCCTCGGCAGAACAAGAACCCTGGGAGGTGGATCCAGGTCGCAAGCAGTCCAACCAGATCGGGTGGCGTCCCTGTGGATATCAGGTGAGCGTTACAGAACGCAAAGCATCACAACTATAATCCACCCGGGCATCCAGCATGGAAACTGACCAGTTAGCTCAGATGTTGGGGCAGTTGCGCGCTGAGGTGCATTCAGCCAGACAGGAGACCAATGCCTTGCGGAGAGAACTAATACTGGCCAAAGAACGCACCGATGATCTAAGTCATGGGTGCACAACATACGGCCCGCGGGCCAGTTGCAGCCCGCCATGCCGTTTTGTCCGTCCCGCCAGCAACAAAGACTTTCCTAATGGAGGGCGGCCCGCAAGCAGCATCGGCCGTCCTCCATTAGGAAAAGTCTTTGCCTTCCGGGCCGGACAAAACACTGGCCCTCATTGGCTCAGGGCACACGAACCACGTAGTGTGTGTGTGCTGCACCAATGGAGGGCCAGCACTACGGCTGGCATGGCCAGTAAGGCTTGATGCCGGAAGGCATTTCAGCCTTGCCACGTCAGCCGTAGTACTGGACCTCGCCAGCGTTCCAGCTAGCCTGCCTTCCAGCACGTCGTCCTGTAAGTACAGAGTGTGAGTGTGTGAGGTTTTTTCTTTGTGCTGCTTGTATGTTGAGATGCGGGTGTGGGGTGTGTGTGTTTGGTGAGTTGGAGGTGGGGTTCGGGTTTGTATGGGTGCATGGTGTATGCTTGTGGGTTTGTGTGCAGAGTTGGGGTTCGGGTCTGAATGGGTGCATGGTGTATGCTTGTTTGTATGCAGGGGTGGGGGGGTGGGGTCTGAATGAGTATGTATGCATGGTGCATGTTTGGTGGCATGGGACATAGTGTTTGCTTGGGGAGTGGGGGCCATGGGGCATAGTGTTTACATGAGGGGTGGGTGTCTTGGGGCATAGTGTTTGCTTGAGGGGTGGGTGTCTTGGGGCATAGTGTTTGCATGAAAGGGTGGGCGTCTTGGGGCATAGTATTTGCATGAGGGGTGGGTGTCATGGGGCATAGTGTTTGCATGAGGGGTGGGTGTCTTGGGGCATAGTGTTTGCATGAGGGGTGGGTGTCATGGGGCATAGTGTTTGCATGAGGGGTGGGTGTCATGGGGCATAGTGTTTGCATGATGGGTGGGAGCCATGGGGCATAGTGTTTGCATGAGGGGTGGGTGTCATGGGGCATAGTGTTTTGTTGAGGGGTGGGTGCCATGGGGCATAGTGTTTGGTTGAGGGGTGGGAGCCATGGGGCATAGTGTTTGGTTGAGGGGTGGGTGCCATGGGGCATAGTGTTTGGTTGAGGGGTGGGAGCCATGGGGCATAGTGTTTGGTTGAGGGGTGGGAGCCATGGGGCATAGTGTTTGGTTGAGGGGTGGGAGCCATGAGGCATAGTGTTTGGTTGAGTGGTGGGGGCTATGGGGCATAGTGTCGCACTCCAAGAGTGAACCCAAAAATAAAGCTAAAACAGGCACAGTTAGGAGATGTACATCCTTTGCTTTTTGTGGAAACCTGACTCAACGAAGGCCATACTCCTCTTGGACAATCCAAACAGCAAAGTATAGCAGTCCAAAATAATGGAATGTCCAATCAAGTGTCAATAAAATATATATAAATTAAACAGACAATATGCAATAACTAAATAGAAATAAATAACAATGGAAAATGTGTAGTACAAAATATAAGTTTGAAATACAAATGAAAATCATTACACCTCAAAAACGTATTCTTTTTCCATGTGTTAAATAAAAATTGGGGGTTGAAAAGGCCTCCTGCCACGCCACGTCCCACCGCACCTACCGCCCCACCCACATTTACTTTTCAGTCCACTATAGCCATCATGTAAGGTACTTTCGGCCCTCTGTCAAAATCAGTTGTGCACGCTGATCTAAATAGACAACTCCTTCAATCGCAGGCCGGACAAGCCCCATTGCCTGGGACCATTGCATCAATGCCAGCACCACCGATTAATCCGGTGCAGATCACACTTCCAGGAGCAGTTCCTTTAGCCCCACCCGAGCGTTTCACAGGGGACCCTAGGAAGTATGCAACCTTTATGAATCAGTGTGGCCTCCATTTTCTTTGCAGACCAGGGGCATTACCTAATGATCAGTCACGAGTGGCCTTTGTGCTGTCTTATCTGAGTGGTAGTGCTGCAGATTGGTCTGTACCCTTTGTTAGCCGGGATGACCCGCTGCTACGTGATTTTGGGGGCTTCCACCAGGAGATGGAAAAACTCTTTGCCCATCGTTCTCATGGACAGGCTTTAGACAATGAACTCTTGTCCCTTCGTCAAGGAAACCAAGACCTATTGACATACATAGCGACCTTCAACAGGCTTGTGGTCGAAGCAGAGTGGCTGGAGGACAAAAGGACCACGCTATTCCACCGAGGCTTAAGGGGGGAGCTAAAGGATGTTCTTGCCCAAGTAGTGGACCCACTTAAGGACTGTGCCGAGTTTATCAACTTGGTGGTTCAACTTGATCATAGGTTACAAGATCGAATATCGGATCGAAACAGACCAGACGCACGCCCCATGTTAGTGCGCTCCAAGGACCATGTTCAACGAGGGACAGACAATTCCGTGGAACCACTGCAGCTAGGAGGGGTAAGACCCCCTTTAACCAAAGCCGAAAGGGACAAGAGGAGGGAACAGCAGTTATGCTTATACTGCGGAAAAGCAGGTCATTTCATCAGAGTGCTCAGTAAAGCCACCAAGGACTGTAGGAGCCACAGACAAGGAGAAACCAAGTGAGGAGTCAGAAAACTACCAAGCCCGGCAAATGTAGGGGTCCATTTGTCGAGCGAAGAAAGTAAAGTACAGACCTCCCATTTTGCGTTGCCTGTGATCCTAATCAACCACCAACAGCTGTCAAGGATGCATTCGGTAGAAGCATACGATGACAGCGGAGCCGTGGGGAATTACACTCTGCCCTAAGTCAACCACCTAGACTGTAACTACCGTAGACAGTACTGAAATCACCTCCGGCCCAGCATCTGAATGTACCACTGTTCTAACCCTCTTATGTCAAGACGGCCACCAGGAATCAATCACTTTTGATCTCATCAAGGCACCTCAGTTCCGGTTGATCCTAGGGATGCCATGGCTGGTCGCACACAATCCACGATTCGACTGGCGTACAAGAGAACTGGCTTTTTCTGAAGGCTGTACACGCACTTGCTATTATAATGGAAGGAAGTCAACAAACACAGGCTCATCTGTCCAGGAAAGGGCGGTAAGTGCCTTAGGTGTGGTTGGTATCCTACCAAGCCAATATCAGGACTTTCAAGACGGGTTTCAAAAGGAACAAGCTAATACCTTGCTACCCCACAGACCCTACAATTGCCAGATCAACCTGGTACCTGGTGCACAAATCCCTTGTGGTCGAATCTATGCGCGTACAGAATCAGAAAAATCAACATTTGAAGTCCTACTTAGAACAATATCTGGCCAACAGTTTCATCCGCCCCTCAAAGTCACCTGCAGCATCTCCCCTATTCTTCGTGCCAAAGAAGGAAGGAGATTTAAGGACTTGCATTGACTATCGCTCACTGAACCAAGTCCCTGTTAAAAATCTGTATCCCTTCCCCCTGATCCCGGAATTGTTAGACCAAGTCAAAGATGCCCAAATCTACACGGAATTGGACCTTAGAGGGCATACCATCTTGTTCGCATTAAAAAGGGGGATGAATGAAAAACAGCGTTTTGTACCAAATATGATTTATATGAATACCAGGTGGTGCCATTTGGCCTTTGCAACGCCCCGCCGCATTTCAGTATTTCATAAACGATGTCTTAAGAGAGCCGATTGACGTCTGTGCCCTGGTCTATATAGACGATATCCTACTGTATTCAGCCTCAAAACAGGACCATGGCAAGCATGTTCGTTCCGTCCTTACCAAACTTCGCCAACATCATCTTTATGCCAAACATGAAAAATGCTCATTTCACGTTACCGAGGTAGAGTTCCTTGGGTTCATCCTCACTCCAAAGGGAATCCAAATGGATGTGCACAAGGTTGTTTTTGCTTTTTCAATTTAGATTGGTGTCAAAGAGGTGATGGCTGGAAGGTTTAAACTGAATCTTAACCACTGGCATTGCTCTGGGCAACCCTCCAGACCATCGTTCTTCGCCTGTCAAGCCATTACAGAAGGGGAAAGACCTTATGCAAATCAGGCTGAGCCGCATCACAATGTCCCTGCATGGCCCCAAAGGCCCCATCATGTCCCCCAAGACTCTCTTGGGGCGCCAGGCTCATATGGCAGAAGGGGGAGATGGAGCTCTCACTGGCAATGGCACAACATGAATGCCCCCACATGCTTCAGTTCCAGAACTGAACCATGCTGTCTAGCATCTAGGGTGTGGTCAGGCTTAAAGGCACGTGGGATACCTGCACACTATTTAAGCCATGCCCAAGCTGCAGAACACGCTTCGTGTTGCTCTGGACTCGCAGCGTGACGTTCACTGTGATCTGTCCTCTGTCCTCTGTATTCCAGGACTGCACCTGCAAAAGAAGGAGATGAACATCATTAGCCATCCTTACCTGCTAGTTAATCCAGCTCTTGTTGATCGCTCCAGTGTCCCGAACATCCAGCATCTAGTCAGACGCTCGTTCTCTCCTGGAAGCCACAACCTGGGGAAGGAAACAGAAAGACAACATTAGCAAGCGTTCGCATCTCGCATTGAAACATCATTCGAAAGCACGCTTACCTGAGTGGACCTCGCCATTGGCTTATTCCCGTCCTGGTCTTCATCAATCTGCAAGAGAAAGGCAAGGCTGGTTAACACGCATACTTACTCGACGGCGATTCAGACACATCTATTCATCACTCTGCATCCTCTCATCAGCTTACCATCTGGAACATCAGGGCAGCCTGCAAGAGAAGGATAACCCAGGTTAGCACACGGCAAAAGTGCACATAGCGCCGCACTCCGCGCATTCACTTACCAGCTCGAGCACATCCCCTCAGCCAGCTCGGCGCCTTCAGCATCCCTTCCGCACCCAAGAGAGAAAGAAGACATTAAAAGGGGCAATTACAATTACGGACAATTAACAACAAAAAAATAGACTTACCTGAAGAACTGAGTTGCAGCAGGTCTGGACTCATGGGCCCGCGCCAGTGAAGCAAACTCGGCTGTGAAGCACCCCATACATGACACACCCCTGCACAGAACTGCAGGACGGAGAGCGCATCATATCGAAGTCAAAGGTGAGGAAAGCCCCAAGGGGGTCGTTGGGTTCACAAGGGAGGTGGGCCCAGAGAGGAAGAGATTGTGGGCTAAATCAAAACTCCTGTATTCCAGACTAGATCCTCGGCAGAACGAGAACCCGGGGGAGGTGGATCCAGGTCGGAAGCACTCCAACCAGATCAGTTGGCGTCTCTGTGGATACCAGGTGAGCGTTACAGTCAGAAAGGAAGAAGTTTAAGAGGGACATCCTAGTCTCCAACCTAGGACTCCCGATCACCGATACCTACATCAGTGCTTCTTCCAGACAGACTCATCGACATCCTCGGTCGTTCCCTCACCTGACCTACGGAAGCCTCATATGGTCTCAGCTCCCTCTCCTTTCTCCTCCTCCCCCATTAATGGTGGCACTCAGTTGGAGGTCCTCTTGGACGCCCTCCATTCCGCAAGATCACTAATGTCTATTTGAACGGCACAGTCTTGGTCCAGGGCCCTCAGCCCAATCTCCTCCTTTTTGATAGGTGTCTCCGGCGTCTTATCAACTTCCTTCCTTCTGCTGCTCCTAGCACCTCTCAGGTTCCTCTGCCACCTACTTCCTCTGCCACGTACTTCCTCCACCACCTCTCTTGCACCTTCCTCCTCTCTGGCCACTATGCCACCTTCTGCTACCTCCTCGAAGAACTTGACCTGGATGTCCTTGTTCTCACTGAGACATGGTTTACGTCCAGCTCTGTCACAAGTTTTGGCACTCTTCTCCCTGATGGCTACAAGATCTTCTCCAAGCCTAGAACCAACCGACCCGGAGGTGGAATAGCTCTGATCTCCCCCCCGCCCCCCGAGAGGATCCCTGTCATTCCCATGCAGGTCTACTCCACCTTTGAATGTCTGGTCTGCAGGCTCTCTCTCTTCCGGCCTCCAACTGTGGCCACCATCTACAGGCCACTTGGCCAGGTTGCCCCATTCCTCTCAGAGTGGGCTGATCGCTCCTTCCTTTCTTGCTTCTACCTTTCAACTTCTCCTCAGAGACCTGAACAACCACCTGGATGCTTCAAATCCCTCCTTTGGGCTCTTCCGCAACCTCTGCGACACTCACCCTCTCCATTCTACACTCTGGTCTGAAACTCTGCCGGACACACCTTGGATGTTCTCACCTCTTCAGACATCCCCCTCTCCAACCATCTCACTACCCCTCTCAGACTGATCACTTCCTGCTTTCCTCACACGTGGAACTATCTGCCCCCAGACAAAGCCCACCTCAGCATGGCCAATGAAACATGCGTCAGTGGATGCCTTTGCTGCTACCTTCTCTGCTCCCCCTACTCCTGCAGTGGACTCACTTCAACGCAGCCCTCTCTAACATGCATCTTTCCATCTCCAACATTCTGGACATCCTTGCCCCAATCAGGAGAATCCACCTGAAGCCTACCTCCAAGTTAAACACTTGATATGACTCAGACCTCACCACCATGATACGCAAGTGCAAGGTGGCTGAGAGGAAGTGGAGGGCTTGGAGCACATTCTCCAATAAACTGGCCTGCCGCCTGCTCCAAAGGCAATAAAGACTGTCCAGTCTAAGAAGAGTCCACATCCAAGCCTGTGTCCTCCAACACAGCCAAATGCTTTAAAATCTGCAAGGAGCTGGCCAGTCCTGCTGCAGTCTCAATCTCTACTGTTCCCTCCCATGCTCTTTTTACAGCTCTGGCCACTAACTTTGCCACTAAAACTCAGGACATCCTGTTCTGCTCTCCTCTTCCTCTCCTACCTCTCTTGGCCCCCTTTCAGCCACCTCTCCTTCTCCTCCTCCTTTCTCACTAACAACACCTGACGAGGTTTCTAGATAAGTCCGATCTATGAAAGTGTCATCCAAACAAGTGCTTCCCAGCTCCTCTAGAACCATCAAGGACCACATGGACACTCACTCCAGCCTTGGCCGATTACTGCAATCCCTCTTTCGCCACTGGATCTTTCCACTCGGTCCTCAAGCCCTCCCCCTTTTGCACCCGGTCCTCAAAAAACCTTCCAATCCTACCTGTCTGGCAAACTATCGCCTGATTTCTATCAAACTCCTGGAAAAGCTGGCCATCTCCCAACTTACACTCCATAATGCACCTGTTGGTTGAATTCATGACCATCAGTCTGGCTTCACAGCAGCCAGAGGCACAAAAACTCCTCTCCTGAACACCCGTGAAGATCTGCTCTCCAAGCCAGACTCCAGCCTTCCTTCTGCCCTCATCCTCCTTGGCCTGTTCTCTGCCTTTGACACCGTCAACCATGCCATTCTCATCAATAGACTGAGAACCTGGGCATCACAGATCAGGCTTCGAGTGATGGACGACCTTCCTTTCGGACTGGACCTCCCAGGTCCAACTTAGGTCCTTTTCTCTCCACCATCTCTCTCTCCACATGTGGTGTCCCCCAGTGCTCAAACCTCTCATCTCTACTTTCTCCTCTAACTTTCAGTGCTACACGGATCTTCCCCCCTTCCCCCTCCTCTACCCCCTCTTCCTCCTCCCTCCCCCAGTGGCTGTAAGACAAGTTCAAGACCCTCTGCATCGTCCACAATGCCTTCTGTTGCCGGGTCCACACCACATCCAACTCTCTTCCAAAATACCTTCCTTCAAGCCCCTCGCTGAACTACCGCAAACTTTGATGTTCAGGCGCTTCGCTAGGCAGAGAGCAGGTGGTAGATCTCACTCTTATGCAGGTGTCTCACTCTGAAGTGGCCTCCCTGCCCCTTTCAAATGTGAGTCAGACCAGCTGAAGTTCCGGAAGCAGCTCAAGACTTTCCTATTCTCATCTGCTTTTGCTCTCTCCCTCCCCTGCCAACCTACCTGTCCGATGCACCAGCTGGAATCCTGGCCACCCTATGAGCAGATCTTGTACCAGGTCACTCCATGGTCAGTCTCCCTCACACTGTCTCCGGGCCACCGTGTACTTAGGGGCTGTAACTTAACCCCTAAAGTCCCCTGCATGCCTGCACTTACCCTGGTTGCACTTGCTCAGAGCATTGCTCTCTGATCGCATTTCCCATCCATCTCCCGGGTATTTCCCCCTCCTGCCTGCATTATTTCGCTGCCTCACGTGCACAATCTGAATGAGACAAGGCCTAGTAAGATCATTGTATTGTCCTCCCCTCCCTTGTCGTGCCTAGAAACACTGGTGTACAGGCATGTTACAAATGGCATCATTCAAACTGGCAGGTGAGGATTGCGGTGCCGACCCAGCAAAGTCACTAGGACACATACCCTTAGCGCATTACAGCAGGCTCCTAGATCCAGTGGTACAGGGTTGTGAGCAAGCTTTAGCGGCAGCAGCAGCTTTTGTGATTCAAAAGTCTTCGACCATTACTATCGGTTTCCCGATGATATTGTATGTGGAACATGCAGTCTTCGAGATGTTAGAAAAATCCAAGTCGATGTGAACGCCCCCAAATTTTACGATACAAGGTCATTTTATCCCATGCATCAATGCATCGTGTGCAGTGTCACTTAGTCAATCCGGCAGCATTTTGTAGCCGAGCCAGTGCAGCCTGATTTTGTTCATGATTGTTCCACTTATGAGGGGAAAAGAGGGAGATGAGGTACTTTGTTAATGGGTCTTCCACCATTAATCAGGACAATGTTGAAAGGCATGCAGGTGCAGCCGTTTTGGGATTTGTGGATGGGGAATACTGAGTCAGTGGCACTGTTAGAAATGATTAAGGCGAAGGCGGTCACTATTTATTCAGACTCCACATATGTCACCTCCACTGTGCATTCAGGGTTATCTAAGTGGCAGAGAAGAGGTTTTAGGAAATGTGTTCCTATCCCGACTAATTGAGGAGTTAACTTTGACTGCAGAGATTGGTTTACTTAAATGCGCTGCGCACACTAATCCAATAGCTCTTGGGAATGATGCAGACAAGGCAGTGAAGGAAGCAGCATACTTGTCATTTACAGATTCCCTGAAAATGGATATGGTGTCGCAGCAGGTACAGTTGCCAGCCCCATAACACCGCAGCCCCAGTGCTTCAAATTAGAGATGCATGGGAAAGCCCCTAGAGAGGAACAGGGGATGTGTCCTCTCACCCATGGATCTGCTGTTGACAGAATTTGACTCTGAAGGTAGCAATGCCCGTAGAGCCACTTCTTTTGGCTCTAGACCAACTACATACGGCACACATGTCTCAGCAACAAATTGCAACAGATAATAGCAGTTTATACTGAACCTCCAGGAACAGGCAAGTAGATTTGTAGTAAAAGTGCGATAGGGTTTTCGGGGAGGTTCCAGGTTGTGACGACATTCTGTATCAAAAAGGGTTGACACAGGTTTGGGAATGGAGATTTTTGAATGTCCTGTATGATCCCGGTTGATTTTTGTAACAAAAATCCGTTTTAACTTGCCCTTGGCAGTGTCCTCCATTTGTTCTGGGGGGAAGGGTTCTTGGGCTGTCGGGGGCTGAACGGGTGAGCTCGTAGTAACCCCCAGACCTCTGGCATAACAGACCTCAGCAACAGGTTGGTAGCAGAGGATGGTTTACTACGCCCGTTCAGCATAAGCTGCCTGTTCCGCTGTAGAGCAGTAGGGTGCCTCGCAGGAACTTAGACGATTCAGTGTGCACCCCTCCCCCCCCGCCCCTGTACCGTCAGGAGCCAGCTTGGAAATATCCTGCCCGTGATCTGTGAGGAGTCCAGCAGACGAGAATGGTGGCGTGGCAACTTTGGGAGAACCGGTAGCCGAACAGCACCAGTGGATCATGGAGTATGTAAGTATTGGTTAAGCCACACAGCAACAAAGGGGAGTGGTAAAGCAACAGAGGGTGGTAATGAGTATTGTTGAGCATCTTTGAAGTACGGTCTAGTATTGTGAAGCATAGTAGGGAAAGGAGCGGAGGCTGATGTCATTTTTGTAGTTTGGGCACATTCGGTGTTAAGGGAAAAGGTTCTGGTGAAGAACCTCGACTTGATTTAAGGGCACAGATGGCAGAATTTATGTGAATATTGTGTCATATTGGGTCATGGATGATGGTATCCCTGTGTAAGGGCCTAGCAAAGATAGCTGGCCTCGATTGCAGAAAGTCTTTGTCTGATTAAGTCTCAAGGAGGCATTTGATCTGCAAGGTGACACTGTAGGTACAGATTGAACAGGGCAGAAAGACAGCTGTGGGTTCATGTTGGGGTTATTTAAATGTTTGTGTAACAGGACATTACCGTTGTAAGCATTGCAAGTGATCTCTAGCACCACCTTGTTTGGTGAAGTAGTGAGGTCACCCATTAGGTCTGTGCATAGGACTCAGAGAACACAAGGTGTTGTAGAAGCGTTGCTGAGAAACAAAATTGACGGAGGAGGTTGTCCAGTGGCAGTGCGCGGAATATGCAGGTGCAAGATTGGTGGGTGTGCCAGAAGAGGCGAGAGTTGCAGAAGGGCAGTGCGCAGAGCATGCCTGTTTGGTTGTTTTGGAGCCAGAGAGGCTCAAGAAAAATTTCTAAGAACTGTTTTGTGATATTCCTAAATCTGAACTGAAAGTATTCATGTGCTTGTGTAATAACAGTGTTGAAAGCCTCGACTTGAGGTCTAGTATGAAGGCAATGTATCAAGGGAAATGCAGGGAGGAGGGGATACGCCTCTATGGCACCTATGTAAGGTCCTTCCATGCTGTAAGGACAAGATTTGTAAATAAAGCACGGAATGGACAAAAAGTACACAGGGTAAATTGACTAAGCCATGGCCACAATGCGGAAGTTTCTCAAAAAATGTGCATCAACCACTACAGACACACCTACAGGACACATAAGTGGAAGAAATTGGCCAATCACATGACAATATTTGAGCTCTGGAGAATGTTCCAGGACAAGGGGGAAGTAGCAAGGCATCAATGGATGCTGAGCCTACAGGCGACACCGGGGTCAGCGTCCCTGCCACCGCTCCCCCACCTTCTCCTGCGAGCGAGAAAGAAGGAGATACCTAAGACTAGCAGGGATTATACCATACGGGAGCTAAAGGCAGCAGAGGGGTACACAAATCCAATATTTCAAACACCATATAGCAAGGAGGAGGTGCAGAAAGGGGTCAGACAGAGTGGAAAGGGAGCATGCGGCGAGGCTCAGACTAGCACCAAGAAAGGGCTAGAAGGCATAGCATCGAACCAATAGGTAGGAGGGCAGATACTTCTGAAATTGGATGGGAAGGCAACGTGAGAATCAGCGAGGCAATCAAATAAATCAAGGGTCATAAGGGGAGTAAAAGCACGAGACTGGGTAGACATAATGGAAGAAGTAAAAAGAAACGAGAAGGAAGAAGGAGAGATGCGAGAGCATGTAGGGACGAGCAAAGGAAGAGAGCGTGAGCAACAAAAGAGAAGGAGGGAGTTCAAAGAATTAGAGAGGTGAACGGAAAATGAGAAGGAAAAGCACATTTTAGTGAAGAGGGAACAGAGAAAGTGCTAATTGGAGCGACTCACAAGAGTGAAATCATGACGAGGAGGAGCATGCAATAAGAGACATCAGGACAAAGTGGGGAATAGGCACGGCAGATGACAAAATGGGAGGAAGTAGGCAAACTGAGCCAAACAGCACTACCACACAGGACAGGACTGTCACTTCATTGGACAAGACAGACATGGGGTCCTTTGGGGGAAGGGGTAGCAAGCACCGGACTGACTTTGGTGGCAAGCTCAGCACAGACACTACCTCAGGAGGCTGATCTTCGCTGGCGATTTTTGCAGTGATATGGACACTGACTCAGACGGGGCCGCAGAGGGGAAGAGGGCAAACCAAGCATAGGTCGACAGGGAAAAGCACAGACAGAAGCATGACATGGCAAGTAGGAAAGGACACAGGGGGAATTAGGGGTGACAAGGAAGATCGATCACAACAGTCCAGAGACGCATCACACAGTATAATTTCCAGGGCAAAAGAAGGGAGAGCCAGCAAAGGGGGAGCCAGCAAAGACATGTACGGACATTAAAGATGCCGATAGCTCTGATAGGCAGATCAGGCTGACACGTGGGGTGAATGGGGAGATCGGGTTCACCCAGTTGCCCTTGAGGGAAAAGGGAGAGGGGTTCAGGGGGGGGCGACTGTAATACATACCATGGAAAAACAAACAAGAAAAACAAGGTGTAGGCCTATCCTTGTTAACCGAGGGAGCTGGGAAATGGATATATGAAATGGAAAGGATGACAGTGGGACAGAAAGTAGCAGTGGGTGACGTAAAGGGGCTACTAGCGGCAATCCTCGGGAAGCCACTGATGACCTATAGAAAAGGGGGGGTTACCCAGTAGTAACCACCCAGGACACAGTGCACAATGGCGCGCCATTTGCAAACTGCTGAGCGGCCAGATGGCAAGGTCCAAGGACAATACCCAGACACAGACATTAGGGCGATTATGGCATGCAAAATGGGGGAAGACAGAGACCCGATACACCACATTCAGATGATTCGGCTTTGGTGCCTTGAAACCAGAGAACCGTGGGAGAAAAACAGTAGCATTATTTTCCCAAATATTATGCCAAGCGTTGCCAGAGCAGGTGCAAAAGCAACTCAAGACATTGGTGGGGATGAAGGCAAAGCCATGGTCAGAAACACAGCTCACGATAGTGCACTATTTTAGGCTAATGCTAATGCAAGAAAACACAAGGAAAAAGCACGAGGAAAAAAAGCAAGACGTAGCGAAGTTAGTACAGAAGAAGCCATCTAAATATGCCATAGAAGGGAGATTTGACGAGTACGGGAGGACAAGGGGAAACACAGTCGCAGTACACACCACCACCCTTGGGGGGAGGATTCATGGGGTGGGGGAATGTGCAGCATTTAGTTAATTTGTTACATGCGCCCAGGACCCAGAGGTATCATGGCACTAAATTACATACATATACAGTACAGAATTTAGGTTCACAGTGGTTACAGGGGTAATCATGCATACCTGCTAAAAAGTGAGGTTTTGACTTGTTTGCGGAATGCAAGGTAGGATGGTTTATTTCTGGTTGCGGGCGGGAGAGTGTTCCATAGTGTGGGAGTGATGACAGTGAAGCAGGAGCCCCCTGATCGTTTTCTGGTCAATCTAGGTGTAGTAAGTGAGATGGAGGAGGTTGAGCCTAGGGTTCGCAGATTGGGTTTTTGGGAGATGCAGTGTGTGAGAGGGGGAGGAGCTGTGTTATAGAGGCAACGGTGAGTGGTGGAAAGCATTTTAAATTAAATTCATGCTTTGACAGGAAGCCAGTGGGCTTCGCGTTGGATTTGGGAGATGTGCTCTGAGCGTTTGAGGATCCAAACAGCCCAAGGGCGTTGTTCTGTGAGAGTTGTAGTTTATTGATGTTCTTGGTGGAAGGACCTGCTAGGATGGCATTGCAGTAGTCAATTTTGCTGCTGATGGTTGCTCTGGGAAGAGTGAGGCAGTTGCTAGGGGTGAGGAATTTTCTGGAAAGATTGAGTAGTTTAGTGGCATATGCTGCGGAGGTGGTCATGGCCTTAACATGTTTGTTTAGGTTGAGTTTGGCATCTAGGTAGACTCCTAGAGTTTTGACATGGGGGAGAGACTGGGATGCTGTTTCCGTCGATGATGATGATGATGATGATGAAGGAGTAGGCAGGGCCAAGGTGTTTGAGATGGTGTGGGGAGCCGACAATAAGTAGCTCGGTTTTATCATCATTAAGGAGGTGGTTGTTTGCCATCCAGGCCTGAATTACATTATAGATGTGATTTATGTTTGTGCAGTCTAGCTCATAAGTGCCATAGAGTTTGAGGAGGATCTGGGTGTCATCTGCAAACTTTCTGTAAGGGATAATGAAGTTGTCAAGGCGATCAAATAGGTCCTTGGTGTATGTGTTGTAGAGCATGGGGCAGACATAGGGGGCCTGTGGGACTCCAATGGGCATTGCGATGGGGTCTGCTGCTTCCATGCTGGCAAAGACCATAGAGGTTTGTTCACACAGGAAGGATTTGATCGATTTTGCTGCTTCTTGGAGGAAGTTGAAGAAGGTGGTGAGGCAGTGTCAGGATATCCTGGTCTACGAGATCGAAAGCCGCTGAGAGGTCAAGTGGCATGAGAATGGCGAGGTCTCCCTTGTCGCAAATGAGACCAAGTTGTATCTTTGGACCTCGGCATAGCACCGAATCCGCCCTCCTCAATCTCAAGCCAGATTGGCATAGGCCGAGTAGGGAGTGGGTCTCAAGGTAGGCTTGGAGTTGTAGGTAGGTGGTGTGGTCGAGAATTCGGAGGAATTTGTCTGTGTTAATGGGGCAGTAGTTGGTGGGGAGAGAGGGATCAAGAGGGTTTTTTCAGTATTGGTTTGACCCAGGATTCTTTAATGGAGCAGGGTATGGTGCATGTGCTGAAGGATGCATTGATACATTTAGCAATGGTAGGGGCCAGGGGCTCAGCGCAGTTTTATTATGTATGCAGGGCAAAGGTCACCAGTGCAGTTGGAGGCTTTGAGGTATTAGGTGATGGTGTTTCTGCTGTAGTAACAGGGGTGAATTGGAAGAGGGGAATGGTGGGTGAGAGGGCAAGATGTAGGGTGGGAGTGTGGGGCTCGAGGGATTTGTGCTTTGAGGATAGTTTTATCACTGAGGTTCTGTATTTTGCTGGCTAATGTGGATTGTACCAGGGTGCATCAAGCTTTGTCTTTGGGAAAGGTTGAGATGGGTGAGACTGGGGTTTCGAGTTCTTTGAGAATTTTGAATAGCTCTTTGGTATTGGAGGGGGCTTCTGAGATGCAAGTATTGTAAATGCTGGCTTTGGTTCTGATGGGCCATTTGTAGGAGGTGGCGCAGATGCTGAAGGCAACTTTGTTGGTGGTGGTGGTTGTGGAGGTTTTTTATCTCCAAATGTGTCCTGTGGCACGCTTGGCTTTGCAGAGATTAGGTAGGTCTTTGGTGAACCAGTTGTGGTGGTGATCTTTTTTCCAAGTGGTAGTCTTGAAAGGGGCATGAAGATCCAAGGTGTGGCTCAAAGCAGTGTTATAAGCTGAGAGGATGGCCTCGGGGTTGTTGTTGGGGCATGTTTCCAGGAAGATCAGGATGGTGGGTTCTAGGAGTTCCTTAGTACGTTTTTTAGTGCGTCTAGCAGTGATGTGTTGGTGGGTGGTTGTCAGTTTTCCAGTGGTGAAGTGAATGTCTAAGGTGAATAGAATGAGGGAGTGTTCTGTCTAGGGCACAGGGGTGATTTCAAGGATTTCGGTAGGGCTGTTGATGGATAGGACCCCATCTAGTGTGTAGCCTTTGATGTGGGAAGGCACTTGGATGACTTGTGTGAAGTTCATCGCTTGGAGCATTGAGGTGAGTGCATGGGCTAGACAATCGGATGGGTCAGCAAATCCCAGATTGAAGTCACCTAGAGGCAGGAATTTGGGGTTGGGTTTCACGAAAGGGGCAATTAGCAGGGGTATGTCGGAGTCTTGTGTGCTAGAGCGGTTAGGTTGGTGGTAGATGAGCAAGATATTTATATTGGTTTGAGGGCTAGGGTTAATTTTGGTGAGTAGGATTTCGTATTTGGTGAGGGTGGGAAGGTGGAAGAGATCTGATGGAGAGGGATGTTTTGGAGAAGATGGCGACTCCACCGCCATGGTTGTCAAGTTTGTCAGTGCGGAGGATGGCGAGTGATCGGTAGGGTCCAGCTGCTTCGTGTAGCCATGTCTGTTGGTGAGTAGGTCAATGTTGTGGAGAAGTACTAGCTTGTAGATATAAGTGGCATGGGCGCAAATAGAGTGTGCATTTATGAGAGCACAGGCTAGTGGCTTCGTGGGCATGGAGGGGGGAGGGTTTTGGCTACTACGGCTATGTTGGTGGTGGGGTGGCGAGGTGCGTGATCCGAGGTGTTGGAGTCCAGTGGTTCCTAGGCATGGGAGTAGAGGGGACGTGGTGTGTGAGCCAAGTCCATTGAGTGTAGTAGAACCTAGTCAGACAACTGTGGTGTTAATGAGTGATTGTGGGGGTTTGTGCATGTGTCTAATGTGGCGTGATTGGTGAGGGTCTGAGTAGATAGTGAGTGGGGGTTTGGGCAAGTACTTTGGCTGGGTGAGTTGGCTCGGGCTGTGTATGTTGGTGTACTAGATTTGATATGGGACTGTGGTGGGGGGTTGGTTGGTAAGTGAGTCTGGTGGAGCCAATCCAGAGTAAGGGTGGTCGGTGGAGTGTGGGCGGAGGGGGCAGACAGCAGTTCTGTAGGGCTGTTTGGGCTTATGCAGGTGCCAGTGGGTTGCAAGCTAAGAGTGTCGGTGTGTGTGTGTATGCTCAAGATCAGAGAAGCAACCATTGTTGTATGGTGTGCGATCAGCTTTGATAAGCAATAGTGGGGTCTCTAGGGGCTTGCCTTGTGGTATGTGTGGGTTAAGTTCAGGTGTGTGGTTGGAATGTGCAAAGCTTTTGTTGTTGTAGTCTGGCATTGTGGGTAAGGAAGGTGGGTTTATGGAGGGGCAATACTCTGTAGCTCTAGGTCGAGTGGGTGTAATGTGCACATGTGCGCTAGTAGGGAATTTCGTGGAATGTTGTTGTAAGGCATTGATGGACATAGTGGTAAACATGCAGGCTGATTCCCCAGCTGCATGGGCTTACTGGTGGTGGGATAGTGGGGGTGATTAAATCGGGACTACATTACGTGGTTGTAGTTGCAGGGTGCTGAGCACCAGAATCAGCTGTCTTATTAGAGAGTATTTTGCAGCTCACGCTTGTCGGTGGTGCACATTTGATAGGAATAGGGTGGGTAAGATGATTATGACTGGAGTTTTGCAGTGGACGACAGTGCATGTGCATTGCTGTGCTTCCTGGCAGTTGTAGTTCCTGTGCATCGGTATTGCCAAATCTAGGTATGGCGGCTGAGGCGAGCGAGGTGTCCCTATAGCACACCGGAAAGGGAAGGTGCAGGTAAGTTAGGGTTTGGAATGGGAAGGCGCGCCAAGTGCGTGGGTGCAACAGGGTATATGTTGTCCCTTACCAGATGTAAGAATGTGCTGGGAGGCGGAAGCTGGATGGAGGGGTGGCATAACATGAGCAGAGGCATTACTTTGCGCTGCGTGCGCTTGAAAGTGAGAGATAGTAGTATTATGAGGGCTAGGAGTTTGCAATGGACGTTTTTCCAAAGCCACACCGACAGTCAGCATACTAGAAAGTGTTCCACATGAAAGGGTGGGCATGGGTTCCGAGGAAGAGGGGGACACCTAGAGGATGCGGGTATGGACATCAGATGCAGCAGAATCAAGGGGGATTCCCAGCTGGGTTTCTAGGAGAGTTCCAAGCACAGAGGAGAGAGCCACCCCAGTGCTGGGTGTGTGGATCTATATGGCATCTCTCGAGAGTGTGCAGAAGCAGGGAAGGGGTGCAACAGAATTGGGGCATGCAGTACCAGCCAGTATACCAGGAGGAACAGAATGAATATTGCTTGCAGGACCAGACACCACAACAAGGACAGACATGGAATGCATATCTACAGACACCAGCCCATTACACAGGCACCACAAATAAAGCACCTATGCAGCAATATTCGCACACACCACAGATGCAGGGTAATAGCACGCATACACGGCACAGCAAATACTGCAGATTTAGAACAGCACACAATTAAACAATGGGACAATGGCACACACTGACTCCACGACGACCCCCGACATTCGGAGACTGGGGGTGGGGGGGGGGGGGACCACTGTAGTGAAACATTCCTGGGGAACGGGATATCCTTATATCCTCAATAGGACAGCCCAGAGACAGACTATGTGTTCCATACTATCGATCAAACCCAACCCTGCAAAGGAACCACGTATCGGGGTGACAAGACTTCTTCCTTTCTTATAGACCCAGGGGCGACTAAATCCTACATCCAGGAAGGGAAATGTACTATGTCAGGCGATGCCATGAATGCTCAAGGATTCTCTGGGGTGATGCAAGTGGCTCCTATTATAGACAATATCGCACATTCTATAGTAGAGCACAATCTATCCTTGCCCCTACTTTATTCCTGATAGATACCTGTAAATTTACTGGGGAGACAAATCATGAGCAGACTTAACATGACCATTTCATTCACTGACAAAGGTATAGTGTGCTCCACACTGGGGATACACCTAAACGGGAGGGAAATAATTCAAGCTTATTGTGGATGAAGGGTACAGAGGGGGTGCCTGTGAACGAGGAGCTGTTCCAATACGCGACTGAAATTATAATAGCATGGCTTCCAGGGATTCAAGGGAAAATGTGGCGCCTTCCAAACGAGTACTTATTGAGGCCAGAGATACCATTAGAAGGGACAATAATGCCACTAGAATTACAGCCAGTAATTGTGGGGGACTGGATAGCAGTGCATGGGACAGATGACACAGGGTGACTGTGGCGAGCAGTAATCGCCATAGCTCAAGGGTGCAAGTTGACTACAGTCACAGATGAAGAACTATTCAAAGACAACAGAACAGACCATGAGATGGTGTTCGAAATGAGCATCACATATTGGGTGAGAATACATTACAGAGGTACCACAGAGAACGGCGAAGAAAGCACCACAGACCTTTCTCGTGGAGGATTTGGCAACGATACCCAGCATTTTATGGACCACAAGTCCCTATGATGTGGGGCTTCTGAAGGGTATAGGAGCAGTGAAGATAAAACTAAAACCAGGTGCCATTTTGCCACAGGTTAAATAATGCCCACTTTCAAGTGAGGCAGACAAAGGGATCTAGGAGATCATTGCAGCACTAGTGAAGCAGAGCATCCTAGTGCCATCAGAATCACCATGCAACACGGCTGTGTAACCTGTCAAAAAGGTGACAGCGGGGGGTGGTCACAGCGTTTTATACAGGATTTGCACCCTCTTAATCATATTGTAGAAGCAGAATATCCTTCAACTCCAAACACAGCAACAAAATTTGTGCAGCATACCCACGGAAGCAGCCTACTTCACAGTCAGAGATTTGCAGAATGCATTGTTCTCTATACCATCACATCCCGGCCCGCAAGTCTGAACATACAAGACTTCCTCAAGGGTACTGTGATTCACATTCCAAATTCAATAGGGTCCTCCAAATGAACAGGACTGTTATACAGTACGTAGATTACATATTGATCTGCAGAAAGATAGAAGAACAGTGTAGAAATGACCGAGTACACATGCTGACAGTGTTAGCCGACAAGGGACACAAGGCAAACTACAATATTCCCAGACAGAAGTGCTATACATTGGACTGATTCCCCAAAATGAACGAGTGACGCCAGAGAGGGCAGAGGCAATACGCAGGACAGCAAAACCCACACAAGTCAAAAGAGATGCAGAAGAAACCAGCATTATGTTACCAGAATGAAGGTGCAGTAAATGTTGGAGAGAACAGAGTGTAGGTACACAGAAAAGCATCCAGCAATAAAGGTTGGCACAGCAGTATTAACAGACCACTTTTGAGCGTGTCGATCCAAATCATACGAGAAACTGCCACCCAAGAGGGGAGAAGTTTGCTCATTGGTGCACAATATGCCAGCACTGTTAGTGCCACAGAAGGATGTAAAGATAAGACGACTTCCCTAAATGGATACTAACAAGAGGAAGAAACAATCGGTAGAAAAGGAAAAAGTAAACCAAGTAGAAGCGAGCAGAGTGAAAGAACTATTTCTCATCAGAATCAGAAGCATGACTACATGATGTGCCACCTGAGCATCGGTTGTTCAGCAGGACAGAAGAACAAGTTACTTTCTTACCTGGTAACGTTCTTTCGATGGGATGTTCCTCCGACATGTTCCACATCTATGACGTATTCCACATCTATGACAGTAATCACCACAGATGTGCTGCTTCGGAAAATCTTTCGGCGTTTGCATCCTGCGTCGATGACGTCAATACGCTGTCCCTCGAGGGCCTCCGTCGAGCGCCGACGTCACCGGATGTTCTTTGTAGGACGCACGACGCCCGTAGCCTCAGTTGGAGTTTTTTCCCAGAACGTGTTGCACTAATCTTCTGCCAATATGACTACAGAAAGCCTTGCGGAAACGTAAGCTGCAATCGCATAAGAAATTCTGTAGAGGGGCAGGCTGGGAGGGTGCGATGTGGAATAGGTCGGAGGAACATCCCATCAAAAGAACGTTACCAGGTAAGAAAGTAACTTGTTCTTCGAGGGGAATTGTGTCCTCCGATGTATTCCACATCTATGACAGACTCCCAAAGCAGTACCAACGTATGGAGGTGGGAAAAGAAATTCGAATTTTAGAATGCCCAATCAAATTGCAGAATACAGGACCGCCTTACCAAAGGCCAAATCTTGCCCATGGATAGAATCCAAGGAATAGTGCTTTACAAAAGTATGGAAAAAGGCCCGTGTGGCTGCTTCACAAATATTACAATTGGGAACACCCCTCTGCAGAGCAGTGGTGGCAGCCACACCCCTAGTAGAATGAGCCCGTAAGCCCACCGGAGGGTCCTTACCCGCCAGACGGTAGCATTCAGAAATTGTCAAGATGATCCAACGGCACAAGGTCTGCTTAGAAACAGCTCGACCCAAACGCCTTCCAGCATATCCTACAAATAGCTGATCGTCCACTCTGACCCGGAACATGCGCGAGATGTAGAAACTTAAAGCTCTCCTAGGATCCAACCTATGGAGACTCTCCTCTTCCTTACCAGGATGCGGAGGAGGATAGAATGCCGGAAGAACTATCTTCTGGCTCAAATGAAATACCGACACAACCTTCGGAAGAAAAGTAGGACGAACCCCTAAGGACAGCCCTGTCCTCATGGAACACCGTGAAAGGTGGCTTGGCGGATAGTGCCTGCAACTCACTCTGCGAGCGGAAGTAACCACAACTAAAAACACAGTCTTAAAGGACAACAGTCTCAATGGACAAGAGTGTAAGGGCTCAAACGGAGCTTCCATTAGGAACTTTAAAACAAAGTTCAAATCCCAACCGGGCACCTGGAAAGGTGACAGAGGAAACACATCAGTTAGCCCCTTCAGAAACTGAGAAATCAAAGGAATCTTAAAATAACACTCCTCAGACGAGCGCTTAAAGATGGACAGCGCCACCAGGTAACCCTTAACGGTACCCACTTGCAGGCCCTTGTGGGCCAATGAAAGCAAAAAAGACAGAACCACAGGAATTGAACATTGAAAAAAGTCCACATTCTGTACCCTGAATCAGTCGCAGAACTTTCTCCAACGGCAACGGCACAGGGACTTGGTGCGGGCCTTCTGGCCAAAAGCAACACCCCCATCACGTCTTCAGGAAGGTCCCAAACCATATACCTCAGCCTTTCAGATGCCAAGCATGAAGGCTGAGAGACTTGACCTCTGGATGGAGAACCTGACCCCCATCCCGTGAGAGCAGATCGTCTCGGTAGGGAAGACGGCGTGGAGGGCAGATGGACATGTCGAGAAGGTCCGGGTACCACACTCTCCTGGCCCATGCCGGAGCAATGATGATCATTCGGGAACCGAACCTCCGTAACCCCCGCAACACTAGCGGAATGACGGGGACTGGAGGAAACGCGGACAGCAGTGGGAAGGACCACTCCACTACGAAAGCGTGCCCTAAGGCTCCTCTTGGAGGAAATTCCCACAAGCAGAATCTTTTGCACTTCCAGTTGACACAAGTGGTGAAGAGATCCACTTGTGGGGCCCCCCCAAAGGGCGAAGATCTCCAAAAGAACTTCCCGAGCCAGCTCCCACTCGTGAGAGACCGTGCTCTGCTTGCTCAGAGAGTCTGCCGCCGCGTTTTCGTCTCCGGCCAGATGAACTGCAGAGATCGAAATTTCGTGCTGCCTGGCCCAGAACCAGAGCTCCATCGCCTCTCTGCACAATGGGAGAGACCCTGCCCCCCCCTTTTTGTTGAGGTAGTGCATGGCCACTGTATTGTCTGTCATAATCAGGACACACTTCCCCTGCACAGACGGCAGAAAAGCCTTCAGGGCTAACCTGAGGGCCCTCAGCTCCAGATTGATATGTAGTCTGGACTCCGACAGAGACCAATGACCACTGTCAACTCGTTGGCATGAGCTCCCCATCCCGTGAAGGATGCGTCCGTCAAGATTGTTACCTCCGGCCAGGGTAGCCAAAATGGAGCCCCCTTCATCAGATTGCCTTTGATGGCCCACCGCAACTGGAGAGGCCCTCCTCAGAATTGGTGATTCCCATCTTTAACTTATCCACTCACCTTCTCACGGATTTAGAAACCCAAGTCCTGAAAAATGGACTCAGCTTTGTTCCCACCACGAGAGCTAAAGATTTTGACACTCAGGTAGAACTGCATAAATTCTTCCGTTTAATCCGTCTCAAATATTTCTTTAAAGACGGTCACACCTCTACTAAAGAACCCAGTGTAACAGGACTTAAACCACCATCAAATTTTACACCTTTGAATCATATGGTCAGCCCTGCTATTTTAGTTTCCGAGAATAAAATTATGGAAAAAACCAAACATCTACTTACATCTACTTATCTCTAAGAACCATCATACTGACAATCTCACTAGAGCAGAAAGAACAGCACTCACTGAACTGCAAAACAACTCGGCCTTTGATAAAACCGGCAGATGAAGGTGGCGGCATTGTCCTCTGGGACACTGCTTTATACAAAACACAAGCTATGTCACAACTAGACAACCCTCTGTTTTACCGAAAACTACTCAGAGACCCCACAGTACACCTACAAGAGATTAAAAGTCTGATGGATCATGCTCTACAGCAGAAATGGGTTGACCAAGATGAACATAATTTTTTGATTAAAACTTCACCCACCATCCCGGCCTTCTACCTCCTTCCTAAGGTTCACAAAAAAGTGCTGATTCCTCCAGGAAGACCAATTGTTTCGGCAATCAACTCCATCCTCGAGCCTCTCTCCATGTACGCAGATTTTCTTCTCAGACCCTTTGTAAGATCTATGAATTCTTTTGTCAAGAACACAACTAATATGATCAATATAGTGGATTCGATGCAATTAGAAACCGCAGGCCTTCTTGTCACCTTAGATGTAACCTCCTTGTACACGAGCATCCCCCAAACGGAATGCCTGTCTATTATGGAGTCTTATCTTAACAAACGCACAGACTCCCTCAATAAAGTACCCACCGCCTTTATAATGGAGTGCATCAAGATCGCACTTACTGAAAACTTCTTCCTATACGAGGGGACATTTTACAAACAAATCCATGGCACGAGTATGGGGGCAACATTCGCCTCAGATATGGTGAACCTTTTTATGGATAACTTCGAGTCCACCTCTATTTATGACCCCGCAAATCCATTTAGGCTTCACATCGTCAAGTGGTTACGCTACATTGACGATGTGTTCCTTATTTGGAAAGGTGAAATTACTCTCCTTCAATCCTTTGAGTGGCTTAATAATCACAATCATCATATTAAGTTTACTATGTCGTACGACTTAAAATCCATCCCTTTTCTTGACCTGTCAATCTATAAAACGGCTACTGGTCTTCTGAAAACCAAGTTGTTCCGTAAACCAACTGACAAAAACACACTTTTGAGATTCAATAGCTTCTATCCTCGGAGCCTACGTGAAAATCTACCAGTAGGTCAATTCCTCAGAGTAAGAAGAAACTGCTCTGACGACAGTGACTTTATTCTATAAGGAAATGACCTTAAACAGCGGCTTATCAACAGGGGTTACCCAAGAAAATTCAGCAACAGAGCATACAAAAGAGCCAAACACACTAATAGAGACAGATGTCTCCACCCAGAGCCTACCATCTCAGAAGAAAGAATCACATGCGTAAGTACATTTAGTCCTATTAGCAACGCCTTACCAAGAACAATAAAGAAACATTGGCATCTTTTACCTACCGAAGATTTCTGTCCGATACAACCGAGGTTCGCATTCAAACACCAAAGAAATATGAGGGACATGCTGGTCCATACTTACCCCAAGGAATCGACCCCTTCGACTCAAACTACCCTCTGGAACCTTCCACCAGTTCTAGGCCACTACAAATGTGGGCACTGTTCAGTTTGTTCTCTGACAAACAACTGTAAGACTTTGGACCTTAATGGTAAAATTTTGAACCTTAGGTTTTTTCAAATTGCGCCTCTGAATGGGTCATTTATGGCATTAAATGCCCCTGTAATTTACTCTATATAGGAAAAACCAGTAGAATGATAAGACAAAGAATCTGTGAACACAGATCCTGTCTTAAAAATAAAACCAAAAAGAAACCCCTGGTCGCCCATTATACAATAACTAACCACAAACATACAGAGCTACTATGGTTTGTTATCCAAAAAATTCCATCCTCACCAAGAGGGGGCAATAGAAAGTTGACACTAACTTTGGCAGAACAAAGATGGATTGATAACCTCAATACGGTCAATCAAGGTTTAAATCCATCCATCCATCGAATGGAACAACCTCCTATCCTAGACCATTGTATCTTTCAACCATTTTGACCATTTTTTGTACCCTTACTTTTGGCCGGATGGCTATATATGCATTGGCATGCCACCCCATAAATAATATACCGTCCAAAATTCTTTCGACTTCTTCAAGTGACCCTGAATCTGTTTCTTGCTACAAAAACAACGCAATACTCGTTCGCATAAACGCTTCGAGACTCTTAGATGTCTCTTCTACATATTAATTTTTGGCATGACTTTTACTGTACTGTTTTAGCAATAGATCTAGCCACCGTATGTGCCATGCAATATTCGTTGCCACGGGTTACTAATACTGTGCTTTGCACATGGGTAGTATACCTTTAAAATCACACTTGTTATCAAAAATCATGTGACTCTGGTCACATGCGCGCAGCACGCTGATCTCGATAAAATACTCACGTCAGCTCACGCTTGTTCTCGGGCTTTAAAAACCGATCTGCTTGCGCTGTCTCCAGTTGGAGATTAGCCAGCACCCGAAGCCAACGACTGATCCCGGTTCCTCTGCGACCCAGGTATACATGCGTTTTCTCCTCATCAAACATTCCTTTTACTAGATGCTTTTCCCGCGTCTGTTTTTCAAACTAACATGGAGGCGACGTTTGCTGCTGAATTTAACCTACCGTATCGCACAGATTTATCATCTGTTGTTTTCTTTTTGCATATTTGTTAGACCTCGACGGACGTCGTATATTTGAACATAATTACCAACATGAAACCCGTTTGTTGGAAGCCTATACGCCTGGTCTCCCAATATGATTAATATAAGAGCTCTTCCTTGAGCCATTCATGGAAGTTTCTCGAGGTAAATCACCTAGTATACATTCATTATGTATCTTTCTCTTTTTAAAGTTTTTCTCGTGTATTACACAAGTAACCTATTGGGTCTTCCCCTATCTGTTTCCATCCACAGAAGGATATACACCTTCAACTCGGGTTGCATTCATTTCTGACCCTTACATACAGCTTCTTTGTACAATCAAAAGATGCGGTGTTAAAGTATAGTGGAAAGAACTCTGGTGATTAAACTATCTAAGTCCCTCTCCAGCTTATTTTGGAACATTAGTAGCTAATTTGTCATTTTCCAATTCATTTTATGGAAACCCCCTTAACACCTAAATTATGCGAGATAATTCTGTATATGTACAGACTTTTGGTTTACATCAAGTGATCACAAACTTTTGACACTTAATAAAACATGTGAACATAATCTTATACGTTTCTTTAAAAAACAGGATGTGGTGCACCTTGCCATAGTTCCTACGATTTGTGCCGCCAAACGTACGTAAAATAACTGAGACGGATGAACGTTTGCATCTACTCCAGCACACTTGACCCTGTGGAATTAAGTAAGAGATTGCTCTGTTTTTTGTCACTCAGCTATGAGTTATCTGTATGTTTTATGTCGTCTTATCTTTGAAATGTACAACACCTGTTTTTACTTTGTGTAGGCTATAGATTATATGTACTGCCTTTTAAAACTTTTTTTATACATTGCAAACTATGTGAACATCACTAATAGAAGACAACTGCAATCTCTAAAAATCATGCATCTTGTCCAATCAATTAATTATACATACATTCTTTTAGATCACGATGTCTCATCTAAACTACACATCAGCTTCATCATAAAGAAATTTGTTGTCCTGAAGATGGCCATTTTACTTACTCCTGAATGGATACCTGAGAACGTATCTAATCCGACTTCTGGCCGAAACATCTCGACACTCTCTTTCTCTAATAGCGTTTAAGCATAACCGCTATAGTCAAATATCTCAAATGCGAAAGGAGGACCGATAAAATCTCCACTCTCTCCATTGTATGTCCTATTGCATAGACAGTCGTCTTTTGTGTTTCTCGTGATGCACTATTATATGAGAATATATATTGCTTTTAATATTTATCAATAAAATAAGATTTATATATATTTTTCCCACTTAGATTGCTCTATTTTTCCTTTTCTCCTAATGAGTTTTTTTTAATGTGTATTTGTGTGACATATTTATGGTGTTAAGTTGTATGTGATGACAATCACTCAATCTCTACTTCCCCTTGGGTTCCAGTAGTGAGGAATTTTTCAATTCTCTGTGCTTTACGCACCATTTTCTGTCTCCTGATTAACGTCCCTTCTTGAAAATTGGTTCCCCGAAAACAAAAAACTTTGGGACTTTGCCCTTTATCTACATATCCACCACAGAAGATCCTGGACGACCGAGGGCGTCACCTGAACGGGATCAGATATCCTGCAGGAGGACTGCAACCATTGGATCTTGAGAGCCCACTGCAGAGATCCCATCCGCAGCCTAGCCTCTGGTACCGTTAGAATTCAGGATGTCATGAGGCTGAGCAACCTCAAGAACTCGAACACCGGGAGACTCTGGGCATGTTGAAAATTGTCCACATATGCAGAGAATATGATGAGCCCTCACCTGAGGAGATGAACACTGTCCAAGGGATGTGTCGAGCACTGCTCCGATTTACTGGAGCCGCTGGGTAGGTGTCAAATGAGATTTCAAGTTGAGGGAGAAGCCCAGCTTGTGAAGGGAGTGGCAGGGGACCGACAGATGATCCAGGGCTTGCTCGGGATGGCACGCCTTGATCAACCAATCGTCTAGGTAGGGGTAGACATGAATCCCCCTTTCCTGAGATACGCTGCCACCACCACCATTAGCTTGGTGAAGACCCTCGGGCGGAGGTCAATCCGAACGGCAGGACCCGAAACTGAAAATATGAGTCACCAACCACGAACCTCAGGTACTTCCTGTGCTTGTGTAAGGCTCACCTGGTATCCACGGGGACGTCACTCAGCCTTTTCTGACCCCTTACGACTTCGAACCCTTCCCTGGAGGCTATTCAACTGGAGACTGGGCCTGAAACACAGGATTGGTAGAGTTTAACTCCCTATTGTCTCTGTGTGCTTGAACCCCTTCTTCCCCGGGGTCAAACCCTTCCCTTTGATCCACAGCTTACCTTGTTTTCTTGGATAGTGTGCTCTCCGTCCTGCTTTCAGCGCAGGGGCGCGTTGATTGATGCAGGCTCGTTGCTGCCTAGTTACTTCACTGGCATGAGTCCGACAGGTAAGTATGAGTCTTTTGAACAGTTCTCTAACTTCGTTCCTTTCCTTCCTTAGATGATGGCCGGTGTCCGGGGATGGCGGCGTGCTGCTGAGATGAGTAGCACTGAAGGTGAGAGTGCGATGCACCCCTTTCGTATTTGCATTGAACCAAGTTCTTTTTCTGTGTCTTTTAGGTGCCGCGACGTTTTCAGCGTGGATGCCGGTTATAAAGAACAAATGCGGTGGGTAAGCGCGGTATGCGGCGCCTCTAGACGTTGCCACGCTAACCTGGAGTGTCTTTTCCCTCTTGCAGATAGATGAGAAGTTCCGGAGACATAGTTCCCCCAGAGCGCCTGGGATTCAGGTAAGCGTTTGAAGCTCGTACAGTATTTAAAAATAAGCGAAGATTTGCAGAATGCTTACTAATGCCTTTTTTCTGTTCTTTTCCCTTTTCCTTAGGAAGCGGCGTGCCGGGATGGGAATGACACCGCCGAAGGTGCCCGCACAACAAAAGGAGCGATGAATGATGGGCAGAAGCGCCGCAAGGTAAGGCTGTTCCTAACCGTGTTCTTGCAGGAGCTGAGCGCAGAAGAAAGATGCAGGCCTACTGGAGACCGATCCAAACACAGTGTCACGCTGCAGGTGCAGAAAACGCAAAGCATGTTTCTCAGCCTCGGTGTGGCTTAAATAGTGTCTGGGTATCCCAGGTGTCTCTGGGCTGAACCACACCCAAAAGACTAGACCGCACATGCAGTTCTGGGAACCGAAATATGTGGGGGCATCCATCTTGTCCCCATCAATGCACTACAAGTCCAATCCCCAATGTTATCCTATGGGAGTCAGTGAGTCTGGTGCCACAAGCGCCAATTCTGACTCCAAGTGGGTCTTTGGAGGGATAGGGAGCCCCTTGAGGGCCATGTAGGTGGTTGTGGCCTGGCTCCAGCCCGACATCCCCCCAATCCCGCAAGGCCCCTCTCAAGGTGGCTCTTCTGTCTGGTCCTGGTTTGGTTGGATGGTTTTGATGAAATCGTCTAAGCAAGCGAGGTGCATGGATGTACTCACAAGGCTCCCATGTCCTCTCTTGTGGACCATACCCCTTCCAGTCTATCAAGTAGTATAATTTGGATCTGACGTACTTTGAATCTAGGATGTCCTTGACTTCGAATTCTGGCTCCCCGGCGACTACTACTGGCTGCGGTGGCGTTGCTACCCGGGTTTTAGGTTGGACAGGTTTAATGAGAGACACGTGGAACATAGGATGAATCTGCATGTTTGATGGCAAAGCTAGTCTGACCGCCACAGGATTTATCACGGAGGTGACGGTGAATGGACTAAGGTATCTTGGACTTAAAGTTCGGGCTCCTTTAATGGACACTTGTTTAGACGCCAGCCAGACTTTGTCTCCCACTTGGTAGTTGGGGGACTTTGCTCGGTGTTGATCAGCAAACTTCTTTTGGCGATTCTTAGCTTGAAGTAGGTGTTCAGCTGCCCATTAAAGGTTTGAGAAATGGTTGTGTGCAAGGTTTTGACTGCAGGCATTTCCAGGGTTGTAGGAACGTCCAACTCAGAAGTACGTGGGTGCCTGACACACATGGTATAAAAGGGTGTCTGCCCAGTGCTGGTGTGTAGGGAATTTTTTTTATTTTTTTATTTTTATTGTAACAATTAGTTATTTACACAACTTTAATTACAAAACTGTACACATCTTCTTCAGCGAATTTTGTTTCCTTCTGAATAAGCTATCCAATTCATCATTGAATTAGATTTGGTGCCCTCTCCAACTTAAAGATTCTTTTATCAAGATTCTTCTTCTAAGATGTTTTCAAGAAAGTCAACCAAGGCACAGGTTAATCTCAAATTATTGCCAGCTATTAGAGAATCCCATAAGTATTCAGTTTGTTGAGAGGTCGATGTTAAGTCTTGAAGAAAGAATGATCGCTGGTTAGCCACATAGCTACATTCAGAAACTAGATGCTTAAGAGATTCTGATTCGTTTTTACAGAACCTGCATCTATTGTCTGTTATTTCTTTGAAATATCTTAAATACATCATCTCTTTGGTTTGGTATAGGTTTAACCGGAGCCTTAGAAATTTGTTGCGGTAAGCTCTTGATGGAAATCGTGTTAGATATTTTGGTAGCTTATCTAGGTTATTGCAGGTCATGCCTAGATTGAGTGACGAAGGCATAGCCTCACGAAGTTCGCTGTTTTTTATCCAATGCCAACATCTAAGTTTCTTTTTAGCAATCTGTGGAGTGTCGCAAACCATTGCCCAGGAAATGTCCGTGACTTCTAATGTCTTTCTTATTTTCGTGGCCCAGAGTTCTAAAATGCCCGAATATCGTACTGCGACTGATTCTTTCAGAATTTCATAGGCCGGTGGAACAGTTAAGTTCATTTTTCGCAGCAGTGCGATGGATTTCCACAGGATCAAGCCGGTTAAAGGGGCCAGTCCTAGTTCATGCCTTATTGCCACAATGGAAACATACGTCGGGAGAGCCAATACTCCTCTCAAGAATTGACCTTCTAGGACTGCCCAGATGCGGTTATCGATATTCAGTCCTGCTTCCGCCGCCTATGTCAGAGCAGGGATGACTTTCTGACGATAAAAGGTCAAGATTGGAATCAGAGTACATTTGCCATATTCATTATGTAGATGTTTACCTTGTAGGGTGAATGTCATACGATGCTTCAGGTCTATGATCCAGGCTTGTTCTCTGATTGACTTATTTATTTGGATCCCCAAATATCGTATGGTTTGAACAGTGTCGATCTTTTCTCCTGCTGCTAACCATTTAAAGTTCTTTGAAGAGGATTTTTGAGCTGTACCAAATGACATTATCTTTGATTTTCCAGCATTAATCTCAAGATCATTGGCTTGTAGATAAAGAACCAAAGCCTGTAGAAGCCGTTGTAGGCCGATTTTAGTCTGGTCAAATAAGACAATGTCATCAGCATATATTGCATAACTTATTGGTTGTTTGTTCAGTTTTGGTGGAAAACATCGAACATTCATAAACGCCTCGGGTAAGTCAGCAATGTATAGCTTAAACAATAAGGCCGCTAGAGGACAGCCTTGTTTGACTCCTTGAGAGGTTGGAATCTCTCTCGTCAATGTGCCTCTGTTGTCAATACGAACTTTTATTGAGGTTCCAGTATGCAGGGCCAGAAGAGGATGGAGAATCTGCAGGGGGCATGACCAAGCTGTTAATTTTTTCCAGAGAGTTGTGCGATTGATGCGATCAAACGCTTGGCTCATATCTATGAATGCAACAAAGATGTTTCCCTTGTTTTTCATTGTTTCAAGCTTTAGTGTGTTCACTATAAGAAGATTGACTTCTGTTCCATCAAGTAGGTTGTTGGAGAGTGCCCATTTAGAAAGCTTCGGTTGTAAACATGTGGCAAAGATTTTGCCAATTATGTCCAGGAGGGCAATAGGGCGATAGTTAGCAGGATTGTCTCTATTGCCCTTCTTGAAAATCGGGACAATGACCGCCTCCCTCCAAGATGTCGGTATCATCTTGGCTACCGCAATTACTTTGAACAAATCCACAATGAAATCGGCCCAAAGTTCAATTTTTTCTTTTAACATAATGTTCGTTAGCCCGTCAGGACCAGCAGCACGTGAGTTCTTTAGATGTTTTATAAGTACAATGATGTTGTCTCTGGTTTCACATACATTCCAAGGGCCGTTTGACTGCTCGGGCTCTATGGTGCCTTGTGCTGAAGGGTCTTCAAAAACTTTCCTGAAATGTTGTTCCCAGGATAACATGGATATTCCATTTTCCAGCCTTGAATCTTGGGTGAGATTATTGTTTAAAATCTTCCAAAAATCTCTTGATTTACGCTGAATGATAAGACCGAGCATTGTTTCTGCCCGTTCTTGGGCTCTTATTATTTTGAAGGATTTTAGCCAGTTTCGATACTGCATTTTGCAAATCTTGATTCCTTCTTTTTTATCGAAATTTGTGCTGTATTTCCTTTTGATTTGTCTGATGTTTTTATGCATTTGTTTCTTTTGCTGATTTACCTGGGCACTATACACATTTTTTTTGTTGTTGCGGATACTTATTTGTTGTTTTCCTTTTAGTTCCGTATTTAATCAACAGAGGTGCATAGTTTACTTTTTCAGAGCTGGTTGTTGCTTCGTCCTTCAGACCGTCACTCAACTGCCAGATATGATGATCTTTGATGTGCAGACGGTTCAATCCATCACTCACCTCCAATGGATAGCTTTGAAGATACGATGTAGGACATCATTCCAGTGTGCAAATTAGTTCTATTAGGCTGTGGTCGCTTACAGAGGTTTTGATTATGGCCATTTTTTCTACTTTCGGCCAAAATGAGGAGATCCAGATGTAATCAAGTGTTTTTAGACTTTTGTCTCTTTGCCAAGTGGGTCTTGGGGGAATATCCCCTCGGATGGAGCCATTGATCATCTCACAATTTCTTGAATTCATGGCTTCCATCCATTTATCTCCTCTGGTAAGGACCACACTAGATTGCGTCTTGTTTTTAAGAGACGGTTCAAACCATGAGAAGTTAAAGTCTCCACATATTAAAATTGTTGTATCCAGGCAGGATGTTAGACATGGGTCAATGATTGCCGTCACAGATTTAATGAAACTTGCTGATGAGATCATAGCCGGGTTCCAGTATAAATTAATGATCAATAATTGCGGATTTAGTTCATTTTTGATTGATCTTAACTGGAGTAGTATACCTAGTACTAACAGATTTGGCATAAATGTTTGGAGTATCTCCCAGCCATAGGCATTATTTAACATTGTAATCAAGCCGGAGAACGGTCTCCCACATTGATTCTTCCCAGCTTTATTTAGGACAATGGTATAACCATCTTTTGATGGGGTCTCTCAGAGCCAAGTCTCTTGAAGACAAATGATGAATTTATTTGCTAGAGATGTGGGGAAATCATTGAATAAATGGTGAAAACCTCTGGTATTCCAGGAGAGGATCCCACAAAGCTCTAAGCCTGCTTTTACGGATGGTTATGCTTGTTGGGTTTTATGTAATACGGCTCGTCTTTTGAATTCAACAGCTCGTCTTGTGGATTCAACAGTCTCTGATTAAATTTTATTCCAGATCCACGCTCTCTGGGATAAGTGGCTCCTTAGTTCTTCACGTCGATGATCGTTTCTTGCCTCGTTATTTATGGCAGAGATTGTTGGAATTCTCTCTGATTGGATTTCAAAGCCATAGGATAGTAACTCATCCTGTGCTGCTAGGAGAGTTTTTTCCACTGCAGATGATCTAATATGTAAAAATACTTTCTCAGCAGATTTTTCTGATATATATTCGGCAATTAAAATGTCTTCAGTCGTTATGGTGCGTAATGAAGGGATGTTGTGAAGTAGTTTCATCACGTTTCTTCGGTTTAGATTTACATCTTTGTCGTCAGGGAACACATTTTCTACCCTGATTCTCCAAGCTTGTTGTATTGCAGCGGTTTGATTTATGATGTTCTCCTTGGTTTTTAGTATTTTGTTTATTCCGCTGTGGGGCAGTCATTCTTGGATTGAAATTTTGAGGCGATTTGGATCCACTTTTTGTGATCAAATTCTGTCCTGTATTGGATTGATTCGGTGTCAGAGACTTTGTTGACAGGACTGAAGGAAACATGGTGGCTTTACTTGACCCTTGTGCCAGCTTATTTGTTTGTTCAGAAGAACTTTCTCTATAGCTGGACTTTTTTGTCATTTGACTTGGTTTTGCTACTTGACATACCATGCGGTTTTGTCGATTCGTCAGACTCAATAGAATATGTCGATAGATTGCGTAGATCCACTGAATCCTCGTCATATTCTGTTTGTTGGGGGTCAGAGTCTAGTCTGGCACGCTTATTTGGATTTTGCTTTTGATTTGTGGAGGGCTTAGCATCATTAGACTGGCTCGGAGGTTCTTCTGAATGTGCAGCAGCTAACTTGTCTGCTGGTAAATCCTTTGTGGTGCGGTCAAAAAGGGCAAGCTTTGAAGGGGTCGATATATTTCTGACAAATTGTTTGACGTTCGTCGAAACGTTTTCGGACCGAGTTCGTCGCTGTGTTTTTAGGGTCAGATCTTGTTTTTTTTTTGTAGTCAATTTTATTGCCTTTGTGTTTCCAGCTGGAAAGTTCTTAGCCGAGCCTTTAAATATATCAAAGGAGTTTTTTGACCCAACTACAGAAATTGAAGCTATAGCTGATGCCGTACTAAGAGCCTCAGGCACAAGTATTGGTTTGCTGGCCACTTGATTGGCTTGGGTAGAAGCTGAAGCCGTTTGGACATTGCCAGGTGCCTGAAGTGTTTGCGTTGGTTCTGTTGGGGGAATTGAGATCTTTACACAGCTCCTACCAGTGCATTTGTGTGGACAGGATGAAGAGGCTGTAGACGTTCTCTTAGCATCTTTTGACTGTGTTACAGTTTGTAGAATTCCGACACTTTCCACACCATCGATCGAAAATTCAGACTGGACAGCCTGCCGGGAAGGTTGGCTCAATTCTGGTACAGGCACAGCAATTTTCAGAGGAATGTGAATTTTACTTCCGGCAGCTGTGCCGCTTAGCTGCTTAACATGTTGTTCTCTGTTGGCCTGGGTATTATGCCTTACCCATTTCATACATTCTAACGTCGCTGCCATTAGAGTAGAATTGTCAGCGTGGGTGCTTCACCCAGGCGATATTGCCATTGTGAAGACGTCTCTGCCTCTTTTTCCAATCTTTGCGTCAGTACACTATTGAGATGTTCTACTGTATCCACTTTTGAAATGAGATGACTAATTTGGGCGCCCTGATCTTTTATGGACTCATTTAAGCTTTCGTAAAGTTTTACAAAAGGTATGAGAGCCAACGAGGTGGCGGCCAAAACATTGTTATGAATTTGAATGCTTGCTGCAACTGAAAGGTTTGATTTATTTATTTGTTCATGTTCAGAAGTTGCATATTGATGTAATGGCCTTGATTCATGTATTTGATCTTTCACTGCCTCTCGCCTTGTATCTCGTTGCAGCCGCGGCTCGTTTTCCACAAGTTCTTTTTGCGTGTCTTTTGTGCTCACAGTTTCCGATGCGTATAACGCAATATCATCATGAGAGGTGATGTAATGGTTTCCTGGGCTTTGCTGACTGATATTTGACACAGGAAAACCGCATTTAGGCTGGCAGGCTGATTTGTTAGTGATGCAATGACTCGACGCTGCATTAGTGAGTTTATTAACAGGAGACTCTCCAAAGCTTTGTATAAGCTTTTCTTTGGTGGAGTTATAGTCCGCAGTTAATCGCTCGGTTAAACGAGCTTCGCATCCTGCTAGATCAAGGACTCTTTGAGAAGATTTATTTCCAGTTTTTATTTGGTGAAACTGAGATAAAGTAGGGGTTGAAAATTGATGCGGCGTTCGCGCTCGGGGTGTTTGCCCACAACTGCTCATATTTGTATTTGCGCAGTGGCGTGATAAATTGGGCTTTGTAAGACTCTCTCTACGAACATCTATACCAGTAGTACTTATCATAGGTGAGCCTTGTAATTTTGTCGTTGTTTGATGGCAAGTGCCTGGCTGCTGAACTGATGCGAGTGCCAAGTTTGGCAACGATATTTCATTTATTTGTTGTCTGTTTTGTGGCACACTGGATTGCAAGTTGTTGTCAACCTGCAGACTGTGTTTTATTGGAGGTAGAAATATGAAATTAGCTTCCTTCAAATTAGTGGTGGTCACTTGGATTTGCAAAAGCTCTGAGTCAGTTACATCAAAGGGAGACTGAAACGCGGAGGTGTTTACTTCAATCACGTTTGTCTCCAAGGTCGTTTCTAGGTTCCTTATCAGTGGTGCGATTGATAAGGGTAAGGCCCAAACTTGTGCAGGTTCACATTTTAAGCAGTGTGTAGATGGTGATATTTTATCTGCGGCGTCAGAGCCTTCATACGCACGTGCATATTTGCTATAAGCGGCACAATTTAAGGCGGCTTCTGATGATGTTATCAGGCACGACGCACATGGAAATGAGAGTTAATCTTAAACCCACACCCGGAATCGGGTTTAATCCACAGCGAGCGAGGAGTTGTTCATCATCAATGACAATTTTAGTCATAGTGAGTAAAGATATCTTATTGAGTGCTGACATTACGGGAAGCACAAGTTCAGATTGTGTCGTTTGAGACTGAGGTGATACGATTAAGGAACCAGATCTTACCTCATTTACTTCACTTGATACTGCTGTGGTTGAGTTAGAGTTGAACAACGGCGCTTGAGAAGGGGAATCCAACCGTTCAGACTCCAGTCTGATTTTCTGCTTTAGCCGCGTTTGCGGACTCATCATGTGACTTAGTTGGTATTTCCACTTGCTAGTGGTTCGCCTAGGGGCCGTGGGACTAGGGTAGACTGGGGTAGACTGGGACTCTCCTCGGGACTCCGCGCGGCGCTCCGCACACGCGTACACCTTTTAAGGTGGAGTCACCCAGAGGGAGGAATCTCCGTTAAAGCAACAGCAGGCCAAGGAAAAGAAACAAACAGTCCGTACGTTGCTGCAGCTCCTCTCTCACACAGAGACTGGGGTAGACTGGGACTCTCCTCGGGACTCCGCGGTGGGGAATTATTATAAGCATATTCAGCTATCCATAATAGTTCGAACCAGTTTCCTTCAGCTTGGTGTAACATGCAACGCAGATACTGCTCGAGCGTCCGATTTGTCTTCTCAGTTTGACCATCCGTTTGGAGATGGTGACTGGTGGATAGCCGGATGTCGATCTGGGCCATAGAGCAGCATTTTCTCCAGAAGTTAGATACGAATGGAGTACCTCGGTCTGAGACCAAAATTGAAGGAAACCCATGGAGCCATACGATGCCTTCAAGAAATACCTTTGCCACAGTGGAAGCATTTGGGAGCCCCTTAAGAGGAATGAAATGTGCCATTTTTGAAAATAGAACACAAGAATAGTGTTAAACCCTTGACTGGGTGGTAAGTCAGTAATAAAATCGAGGGAGGACGTGTGCCAGGGTGCTGGTGGGATTTCCAATGGTTGCGATAGCCCAGCCGGTTTCTGCTTGGATGACTTGTTTTGAGCACACACTCCACAAGATAGGATGTATTGGATAATGTCTTTACGCCACGTGGGCCACCAATAATTTCGTTTTACCTTGGCTAGGGTTTTAGCAATTCCGGGGTGGCCCTCGATCAAGGAATCATGATAACCGGACATGACTTGTTCTCGTAGTTCTTGGTTTGGTAAGAATAAACGATTCCTGAAGTAGGGCAACTGATCTTTTATCATGTAATGTTCTCCTTGTGCACTCTACGCTTGTAATTGCTCCGGCCTCATCAAGTTTTGGATTTCTTCATGTAATTCTTTCAGTTATGGTTGCTGTGATTCCTAGGAGCTTGTCACTCGGGATGATTGCTATTGGGTCAGGGGTCTGATACCCTTGCTCTTCCACCCCCATATGGGAAAGGGCATCGGCCTTCCCGTTTTTCACCCCTCGTCAAAATGTAATCACGTAGTCATACTCAGCAAAAAAAAAAAGCCAACGTAGTTGTCGTGAGGATTGGCCCTTTGCCGTTTTTAGGTACTGGAGGTTCCGGTGGTCAGTTATTACGGTGATTGTGTGTCTGGCACCCAAGAGGTAGTGCCACCATGCCTTAAAGGCTGACTTAATGGCCAGGAGTTCTTTGTCTGTGATAGCGTAATTGAGTTCAGGGGGTGCGAATTTACGCAACCAGAAGGCAACAGGGTGTAACTGGCCCGTTTTGGGGTCCTTTTGTGAGAGGACGGCTCCCATAGACATGCTCGAGGCATCAGTTTCCACCCGGTAGGGAGATCAGGGGGAGGGTGGCGTAAGATTGGGGCAGATGTGAATCTTGCTTTGAGTTCCTGGAAAGCCTCCTTGGCTTCTGTTGTCCACTGGAACTTTTTGTTGCTTTTCCTTAGTAATCACGTGATGGGATGCAAGATTTGTGAAAATGCTGGGATGAACCGGTGGTAGAAGTTTGCAAAACCCAGCATACTTTGAACCCCCTTGAATGAATTTGGGGATGGCCAGTTCAGGATAGCATCTACCTTGTGTACATCCATTCGGATTCCATTCGGGCTGAGAATAAAGCCCAGGAATTCCACCTCCGAGACATGGAATGAGCACTTTAAGCTTGGTGTAGAGCTGGTGTTGACAGAGTTTCTCCAATATGGATCGAACGTGTTTAACGTGGTCCTGCTTCGATGCGGAATATACTAGGATATCGTCGATGTACACTAGAGCACAGACATCAATCAATTCCCGTAGGACATTGTTCATGAAGTATTGAAATGCAGCAGACGCGTTGCAAAGGCCAAAGGGCATTACTTGATATTTGTACAAGCCGTATTTGGTGCAAAAAGCGTTTTTCCATTCGTCCCCCTGTTTTACGCGAACAAGGTGATATGCCCCCCTCAGGTCTAGTTTTGTGTAGATTTGGGCATCTTTGACTTGATCAAGCAATTCAGGGATCAGCGACAGGGGGTAGCGATTTTTTACGGTAATCAGGTTCAGTGGGCGATAGTCGATGCACTTTCTCAAGTCCCCGTCCTTTTTTGGTACGAAGAATAGAGGACTGGCTGCTGGAGACTTCGAGGGACGATGAACCCGTTGGCCAGGTATTGGTCAAGATAGGCCTTCAGGTGCTGGTTTTCTGGTTCCGTGAGTGCGTAAATTCACCCACAAGGGATTTGTGCGCCGGGTATCAGGTCGATTTGGCAATCGTGTGGTCTATGCGGTGGCAGGGTATTAGCCTGTTCCTTCTGAAAGACATATTGAAAGTCCTGGTATTCACTTGGTAGGGTGCCAATTGCCACAGTGACAAGTGTGGAGGTTCTGGTGTCTATTGGTTGTTTCTCTTGGTGATAACATGTGTGGGCGCAAGTCTCGGGAAAGGCCAATTCTTTTGCTCGCCAATCGATTCGAGGATTGTGAGCTACCAACCATGGCATTCCCAAAATCAACTGGAACTGTGGTGCCTTAATGAGGTCGAAAACGATAGATTCTTGGTGTCCATCCTGGCACAGAAGGGCTAAAGCTGCAGTGCATTGGGATACTGGACCAGAAGCTATTTCCGTGCCGTCGACAGTGGTAACAATGTCAGTGGTTGATTTAGGGCGTAACGGAAGCCCCATCTTTGCCGCAAGATCCTGGTTGATGTAATTCCCAACGGCTCCACTGTATGTACGCTTTTACTGCGTGCATCCGAGATGGTTGTTGGTGATTGATCAAGACCACATGTCAAATGGGAGGTCTGTAGTTCACTTTCTTCGCTCGACAAGTGGACCCCTACACTTGCCGGGCTGGGGAGTTTTCGGATTCCTTGATGGTATCCTTCCTTGTCTGTGGCCCCTATTGTCCTCCTCGGTGGCTTCACAGGGCACTCTTTAAGGAAATGACCTGACCTGCCACAGTACAGACATAACTGCTGCTGTCTCCTTTTATCCCTTTCCGCTTTAGTCAAGGGGGATCTGACCCCCCCGATTTGTATTGGTTCTCCTGAACCTTTAGTTGTTCAGGCAGTATTGTCCTTTGAACGCACATACATAGGGCGAGGGTCTGGTTCGATCCTCTCTTCGGTCCTGCAACCTATGATCCAGTTGAACAACCAGGACAAGAATTCTGAGCAGTCTTTCGGGGCGTTCACTACTTGTGCGAGAACATCCTTGAGCTCGCCCCGCAACCCCGATGAAATAACGTGGTTCTCTTCTCCACTGGTCATTCTGCTTCAACTACGAGTCTATTGAATGTGGCTATGCATGTTAATAGGTCTTGATTCCCTTGGCGTAGGGACAGAAGTTAGTTGTCTAATGCCTGCCCATGAGTACGACGGGCAAACAGCTTTCTCATCTCCTGCTGAAAGCCCCTGAAGTCATGCAGCAAAGGATCGTCTTGGGCCACAAAGGGTACAGACTAGTCCGCGGCGCTACGACTCAGGTAGGATAGCACAAAAGCGACCCGTGATTGGTCATTCAGAAAGGCCCTTGGTCTAAAAAGGAAGTGCATGCGGCACTGGTTCATGAACGTTGCAAACCTCTTGGGATCCCCCGTAAATCGTTTGGGCGGGGCCAAGGGAACTGCCCCAGGAAAGGTTATCTGAACGGGATTGGCTGATGGCGCTGGCATCGAGGGCACGCTTCCCAGGAATGGTGCATGCCCTGCTTGTGACTGGAGAAGTTGCTGCCTTAAATCATCAGTGCGTTCTTTGGCCATCAGCTCTCTCCTTAGGGTGTTGGTCTCTTGCCTGGCTGCATGTACTTTGGAATGTAGCTGCCCCAACATGTGGGCTAACTGGTCGGTTTCTGACGTTTCCATGATGCCCAGGTGGATTTTGATGTGAGGCTTTGCATTTTGTAACGCTCGCCTGGTATCCACGGGGACGTCACTCAGCCTGTTCTGACCCCTTACGACCTCGAACCCTTCCCTGGAGGCTATTCAACTTGAGGCTATTCAACTGGAGACTGGGCCTGAAACACATGATTGGAAGAGTTTATCTCCCTATTGTCTGTGTGCTTGAACCCCTTTTTCCCCCCGGGGTCCAACCCTTCACTTTGATCCACAGCTCACCTTGTTTTCATGGATTGTGTGCTCTCCGTCCTGCTTTCAGCGCAGGGGCGCGTTGATTGATGCAGGCCCGTTGCTGCCTAGTTACTTTCCTGTCAAGAGTCTGACAGGTAAGTATAATGAGTCTTTTGACCAGTTCTCCAACTTCGTTCCTTTCCTTCCTTAGATGATGGCCAGCGTCTGGGGATGGCGGCGTGCTGCTGAGATGAGTGGCGCTGAATATGAGTGAGAGCGCGATGCACCCCTTTCATATTTGCATTGAACGGAGTTCTTTTTCTGTGTCTTTTAGGTGCTGCAACGTTTTCAGCGTGGATGCCGGTTACGAAGAACAAATGCGGTGGGTTAGCGCGGTATGCGGCGCCTCTAGATGTTTCCACGCTAACCTGGATTGTCTTTTCCCTCTTGCAGATGGATGAGAAGTTCCGGAGACAGAGTTCCCCCAGAGCGGCTGGGATTCAGGTAAGCGTTTGAAGCTCGTAAAGTATTTAAAAATAAGCGAAGATTTGCAGAATGCTTACTAGTGCCTTTTTTCTGTTCTTTTCCCTAGGAAGCGGCGTGCCGGGATCGGAACGACACCGCCGAAGATGCCCGCAGAACAGAAGGAGCGATGAATGATGGGCAGGAGCGCCGCAAGGTAAGGCTGTTCCTAACTGTGGTGGTGTTCTTGCAGGAGCTGAGAGCAGAAGAAAGATGCAGGCCTACTGGAGACCGATCCGAACACGAGGAGTGTCACGCTGCAGGTGCAGAAAACGCAAAGCATGTTTCTCAGCCTGGGTGTGGCTTAAATAGTCTCTGGGTATCCCAGGTGTCTCTGGGCTGAACCACACCCAAAAGACTAGACTGCACATGCAGTTCTGGAACCCGAAATATGTGGGGGCATCCATCTTGTCCCCATCAATGCACTACAAGTCCAATCCCCAATGTTATCCTATGGGAGTGAGCGAGTCTGGTGCCACAATCGCCAAGTCTGACTCCAAGTGGGTCTTTGGAGGGATGGAGAGGCCCTTGAGGGCCATGTAGGTGGTTGTGGCCTGGCTCCAGCCTGACATCTTGGAGGGTTGGGGACATGAGGGGCAGGAATCATGACAGTTTGGGATGAATCGGCACATGAAAGTAAGCATCCTTGAGGTTGAGTGTGACCAACCAATCCTGAAGTTGAAGGGCCTGGAGGACTTGAGAGAGAGTAACCATCTTGAACTTGTCCTTCCTGGGGAGCTTGTTCAAGCCTTGCAAGTCCATGATGGGTCTCAATCCCCCCTACCCCCATCTTTTTTCAGGATCAAAAAATATGGGGAATACCATCCCTTGTTCCTCTCCGTTACAGGAATCAGTTATATGGCGCTTTTCTCCAGCAGGGATTTGATTTCCTGTGCAAGGAGCAGATCTGGACTCTTCAAAGAGGACTTCCCCGGTGGACTGTCGGGAGGTCTCTGCCGGAAAGTAAGATAGTAGCTGTGGCCTATGATCTCCAGAACCCACACATCTGAAGTAATGGCACGCTTTTCTACAAGATGCTGCGCCAGCCTTTCCCCAACCGGCGAACCATGGGACATGGCCTCATGACTGAGTGGAAGCGGCTGCGGCAGTGCCTGAGGGCAAAGAGGCAACTGCCGAGCAGCTTTGGCACCTCGAGTACCTTGTTTTCCACCTCTGGTACTCCTACGTTGGCCCCTTTGACTGGCAGCTCCCCTCGATCTACCAAAAGGAAGAGTAGTATCGAAAGGAACCTCCCCTCCATTGCTGTCCCCTAGGACGAAAAGGCAGAGGTTGACTTACTGCAGCGCTCAATGACTTCGCTGCAGCTTTGGAGGTCTGCAACCTCTCAAGGCTCTCGTCAGTCTTGCTGCCAAAAAGATGGTCACCATCAAAGGGCATGTTGAGAAGCCTGGACTGTACATCAGGAGCAAACCCCGATCTTCCGCAACCACGCAAATCTGGGCATCATGGTGCTCACCGGCTGACAGTCTGCCACGTCCAGACCCGACTGAACGGATTCACACATGGCATCCTTGCCATCCTGACCGAGGGCAAGACAACCATCCCATTCCTCCCCTTCGGGAATATGTTCAGCCGCCAAAGATACACAATTCCACAGAGTGCGAGTGAATCTTGCCAGGGCACAAACGGAGTTGGCTGCCTTTAAAGCAATAGCCCCAGATGAAAATACTTTCTTCGCCCAACTGTCAAAGCGCTTGTCATCCCTATCCGAAGGGAAGGTAGGGTACGCAGTCTGCTTTGCTCGGGCTGTAGCCGCTTGCACCACCAAACTCTCCGGAGTGGGGTGAGTAGACAAGTAGCAGGGGTCACCACTGGCTGGGCAGTATTTTTTCGGTAGTGACTTATTCACTGCCGGGAGACTCTCTGGAGCAGTCCAAGCCGCTGCCACCCTTCTTTGTAAGGCCATATGAAATGGCAGCACCGGGTCAGTGGGTGGACCTTGGTCCAATATATCCATCAGGTCATCCTGCAGAAAATCCACAGGTGGAGCAGACCACCCCCAAATACTCAGTCACCCTCGACATGAGACGCCTGTACGAGGACTCAGCATGAGTACCCGGTTCAGGCCTGCCAAATGCAACCTCCGGAGAGGTGTCCAGACCACTGGCGTCATGCAAGGATTGATGCAGATCTCCATCTATATATGACCAGACAACAGGTAATCAGGAACCTCAGGAGGTACAATCCCCTCCTCATCTGACCCTTTTTTTACTCTGAGATGTAATCCAAAGGCTGGAATAAATCCCTGGATGAAGGTACAGAAAAAAGGCTGGTGATGGGTGTGGAAAGGGCTGCAATGTTGTGTGCATGGCCAAAGGTGTGCTTGTGTGCGTCTGCGGATCTTTGTGGATGCTGCAATCGTGCATTATTTAGCAGAGGTTTCTGGTGGAGTGGCTTTGAAACGGAACGTGTACGGAGTGTTCAACAGTAAATATTGAGTGCTGTATAGAAATTACAGTGTGCAATGCAGAGGCTTTGTATGTCATTGCTGCATGCTTGACAGCACCCAATGGGGGAGTGCTGCAAAGTGACCATGCATAGGGAAAGAAGTATTGTCTCAGCTTTACTGGGCTGTGGCCCTCATTGTATATGGGAAAGCGCAGGTGCACATCATGCCATTATGAGCAGGGTGGAAAGGGAATTGTGAGAAATAGGCAAGTAAGAGTTTAGGGCGTGGTTCACAGGAAGAGGCAGTACATTTCCTCCCAATACTGTGTCGTGAGTGTAGTCGAGATGGAGAGACGCACAGTGCTCATCGTCGGTGATACCTTTGTGCGCCATCTACACAGGTGTTGTGTGCAAAGAGGTGTTGCTGATAATTTCGGATTGGAAGGAGAGGACGCTTAGGTCGTTTACTCACGCATAACACCAAGAGGAATTTGGGTCCATGATGGTGTAATTTGTCCGCAGCCAGAGGTCGGAAGGTGTGCTTTAACACCTTTAGTGCCAAGGACAAGGTATCTCGTCCCTGGGATAACCTCCCTGTTGCCAAGGAGGAGATACCTCGTTCTTGGCACTTAAGGGGTTAATAAAATAGAAAACGTTAGATGGCATTGTATGGCGATATACCAAAATCACCAAAAAAAAGGCTTTGGCAATGGGAAGGAAAACCCATGGCAGTTAACAGAATTATGTGCGAGTTTGTGCAGATTGCTGGCATGCTCTCCACCCACTATGAGATCATGAGGTCGCCAAATACATAGTGGTTCTTTAGAAGTGGCATTTATTTGAGCTCCATTGGCAATGCCATTTTCTTTTACACTGTGCAAGAAGCATTGACCAGAATGTGGTAAAAATGTGATGAGAGGTAAACAGAAACGCATATAAAGAGAACCTTTTAAAAAAGTTTATGGCACGCACGTCAAAAAAAAAAAAAAAAAAAAACCACAAACACTTTCATACATCTACAATGGAAGACTGAATCCCCTACCCATTTTGATATTGTTTAAACCCACCTCAGACCCCCCCCCCCCCCAAACCCCACTATATGTGGATGTGCACGGATGGAGAATCGTGCATACTTTTACTCAACTTTGTAGTGGACGTGGTTTGGAATGGCAAGACATTTGTACTGTAAATGTTTAATGGTACATTTCAAGTGTTGTACAAGAGTGACAGTGTTGGATGATGGCGGCTTCGATTTGACTGTGGATGCGTGTGTGCCTATTACGCGTAACCCAATGAAGCAGAGCTGCAGAGAACATATTGCAAAGGGAAGAAGGACTGCACCAGCTTTACAAGGGTGCAGCCCTCGCACTACTTTGGGAGGCGCACGTGCCAAAATGTGCCCTTTACACCACCTTGCCCAATTGCCGTGGCAGTGTGGGGATTAGCCAATCAGGTAGTGTGGGTGTGGTTAACAGGAAGGAGAGGTGTAACTGTTGTACATTATATTCTGAGTACTGAGGGTGGCTGACATGGCAAACGCATTGTGTTGACTGTAGGTGATCCTTTGTCATAGATTTGCACAACTATGCCCTGCAAAGACACTTTGACAGCAGTTTGCTTTTGGACGGAGTTGACGCACCGTTGAACGCTGTGTAGGAGTGTAATTTCACCGATATGCATGCACTTTGCAAAGACCTCGCCAGTTTCCCAGTAGATGTCCTTGTCATCCATTACGGCGGCATGCATATGGGTTACCTGCCTTGTTTAGATTTGTTCCGTAGACGGAGGAGATTGCTGAATGTTGGGAGGATGCGTTTTCCCACCGCCAAGGTGCTTTTCTCATCCATAATTCCACAAGGAGTATGGCCTACTGCTCATGGTTGTTCAGAGCCAGACGAAAGAAGGGGCCTCATCAACAGAAGCAGTTATACTTTTTTGTCCGCTCGTGGAATGTTTTTCTGCAACAATGACTGCATTAGTTGTGGAAATGTGGAGTGTTTCCAAGAAAACGCAATTTTGTTGCTACCCATTGGCAATGCAGTTGTGTGCTCGTCTACAGGCTGCGGTGAAGAGTTAATTGGACTGATGTGAGCAGAAAAACTCACAAAAGCTAAAGAAAACCGAAAAAAAAAGGTGTTTCGGTAGAAGCATCTAAACAAAAACAAAAAACAACCGGCTCTTTGAAGGGACGCCCCTTACCATGAACCAACCCTACCCTGGTTGCAAGTTATTCCCCCACGCAGCACGAAAGCTACATCCAGGGATTTTGCGAGTGGCCGTCACGAAAATTGTACTGTACTGGTTGTCCAATCACATGATTAGGGTGTGCGCCAATAGGAAGAGGGACTCCTGCTTCACTCAGACTACTTTCATTGGCACATGTTCAACATGTGCCAATGAAAGTAGAGACTTTTTTGTACTTAGTGTTGCGCTGTGGCTCTCTTGAAAACGCATTGGAACACCTAAAAAAAAACCTCTTTGTACAGCGACCCCCTTTGTAACAGATTGAACTACAGTGTTTACCACACTGCCATGCCTCCCGTCCCACGTGGGTGCATTGGCAATTGTGTTGTTGATCTGTGAAAGGTGCTTTCTTCATTTCCCTTTTACAGTTCATTTTTAATTTATTATGGTGTTCCCACACACACCACAGAAGGAACGGCAGGAAAGTTCCAGTACAGTAGGGGCAGCACCTGTCTGGATACTATGGGGACGTGCAGGGAGATTGAATTATTGGGTGGTCCTCAGCTACATAGGCGCCAGTCATTGTAATGCTCTCGTAAGGACCGTTCACAAACCCTTCCCAGTACCTTCCCTTTGTACAGTCGCGCATTGCAATACATGCACAATACAATGCCCTTTGCCGGGTAAGGGTCTGTAGTGCAGCATATGGTTAGCAAAGGTTGTTTTACAGCTCTGCTGCCCTACAAGAGTGCCCCTCTTGTTGCCCCCAGCAGATGTGCAAAATGCTGTACATGAAAGTACCCTACGTAATTGCTGGAAGGGCGGTAGCCTGCCCACTGGTCCCTTGAACTTTGTTTTCAGTTGTCGTCATATGCAGTAGAAGCAGGTTAAGCTCTGCCATTAGTGTTAGGGGTAGCATTCAAGGATATATACATTGTGGAATACACTAATGTTTACACAGACGGGAAACGCAGCTCATTACGTGCAGCAGGAAGCCATTTGTTCTGTGCGACCCATGCCGCTACATCGCTTTTCTAACCGGCACAAAGGTTGTTTGCGCTCTGCATATTTTGCTGTTTCCTTACTTGCCTTTACATGCACTAGTATGTGCGCGAGGAAGGTGCAGCAGCTTTGCCATTTTGCAGACTAAGTACAAACTGTCCCACCAGCACTTACAAGTTTTCTTCAAATGTACGACCGGCAGGCGACCTCTTGATACTCTGTCACACCGCTGAGTGCAGACAATGTATTTGTTTCACTGGCCATGGAAAGGCAAGCAGCAGATAAATGAACGTAATGCGACATTTAACACAGCCACGTGACAATGCAGGTTGCCGGTCCTTATTTAACAGTGGCCGTTATTTACTTAGGAGTACTGTAGCCACACATTGGTAGGTTTGCAGAGGCACCCACAAAGTTGGCAGCAGTACTATAAATGCGGTAGCTGACTGCATAATTCCGTAGAGTTGGTGACAGGGGCGGTGTTACCAGCATACAGTGGATGACCTATGCATGGGTCTAGGTGTGGAACAGAAACACGTGCACTTCCACAAAAGCCCATTTGACAGCAGCCACTAATGGAGCCCTAAGGATACTTGCAGTGTGATTGCACATACGCCAACCAGGTGCTGTGTCCCAAGGAAACGTCCATATTGCTAATTTGTACTCATTTAGGCCAGTACTGTGCGGCACAGATTTATCATGCCCTGTTAACACAAAATGAGAACCTACTGCCACAATACACAACATTTACTATGTACATCTATAATTGGTATGATACGCCAAAACTATTCAGAAAGGGGTAGCACAAATGGATGCATACACCAGGCATTTCCACTTTCCACACGTTTATCATGAGGGCAGCCCTATCCTTTTTACAGAAACGCTATGCTAAAACAATGTTCTGCTTACAGTGGCCTACTTAAAAAACAGACATTCACTAACAAAAACATTGTTAAAAGGGACGTTATGGTTAAGGTGCATTACCAAAAACCTATGAAATTCTATGGGAAAAAGTTACAGGGACATTATGGTTACAGGTAAAAGCGAGGAAAAAAAAACAATTTCAGTTATGATAAGCTAATCAACAAGAACTCATGCCACCACCGTGCACTGTTAAGACTAACATCCATAACATCAAAGGTGACATCACAAATGTCATTGAGGACATCACTGATGACATCACATATGTGGCCCACTTATTTTTGGTTACTGAAATATCTAGGCCTGTTGTTTAGGTCACAGAGTCCAAATAGGTGCTGTAGATCTAGACGTTAACCTTTTCATATGTTCTTAAAGTACTTAGCTTTCGGTTTGGTCTCTGCTCATGGTGCACATACATGGGGCAACAGGCAGGCCTGAAAAACAATTCATTTGTATACATGAAAATAAACTTTAATGCTATTAACATTTTCTGATGATGCCGTTTCCCGCTTCCTCACTTTATTTTCTCTGTATGTGCCTCTGATTTGTATGCATTGTGAGTCTTCATATGTATACTTTGTACTAGCACAAGTGTGTAGTAAGTCTTGAATTGTTAGCTAGTTATTACTTCTTTAACATTCTACAATCCCCCTGACATGTTACCAACATTATACACACAACCCCTTGTAGGGACTTCACATCAAAATTAATTTCACATGTGATGTCATCCTTGATGTTATGGGTGTTAGTCTTAGCAGTGCACGGTGGTGGCGTGAGTTATGGTTGCTGAGCTTACCATAACGGTCGAATTTCGGTTTTACCTGTAACCATAACATCCCTCTAACAATGCTTTTGAATTACATGGCCACACTAGTGGCCATGTAGTTATGGTCAAGTTGCTGTTTCCATAGGAAGAGCACTTTTTGGGCTGCTTATAACTTCGCTCCCCCTGGACGAATCCTCACCAAACTTTGCAAAGAAAGTATATGGCCCACTCTGACTTTTTCTGCAAAGTTTGGTGAGGATTCGTGCAGGGGGGGCAAACTTATAGGGGGGGTCCCCAAAACTTTTTTTTTTCCCCATAGACTGAATGGACGGATTTTCACCAAATTTGGACGAGGAGTTTGCAGATTTGGTGAAAATCCGTCCAGTAGTTTTTTTTCAAATGACCAAAAAGTAGGTCATAAAAAATTAGTGATCTCTGTGTTCGGTCCGCGGATACACTTCCCTGTTCGCTCCGCGGACAGTGTCCTGATTGGCCAATCGGCTTGCGTGATGTCCGCGGACATGCAACGTGTTTGCTGATTGGACGGCGTGGAGCGCGTCAGATTTTCGGTAGCGCACGCCATCTTGGATTCGCGGACAGCGCGGTGAAACTTGGTTTATAATTTGTATTTAGTAGAGTGTGTTGGTGTGTAAGAGTGTTTGGGGAGGGTGGGAGAGTATGCGATAGGTTAAATGTTGGGTTTTTTATGTGGTGGACGCTCTTGTTATGTTCGATTTGTCTGCGGACAACACGGCTGTTCTGAAATGTTCTAAATAAACTAAATGGGGTGGGTGTTCTGAGGACGCAATATGTGTCCGTTTTGTTCGCAAGCAAGCTGAAACTGTTCTTAGAACACTCGCGGTGTCCTGAAATGTTCGCAAATAAAAAAAATGGGGGTGTTCCAAGGACGCTGACCGTACTGTTCGCTGGCAAGTTGAAAGTGTTCTAAACACTCATAATGTCCGCGGACAGACTATGGGTGTGATATGCTGCAGTGGTTGTGGCCAGGGCATAGTCTTGGGTGCATGGCCAAATGGCCATGCACCCAAGACTATGCCCTGGCCACAACCACCGCAGCATATCACACCCACAGTGGCTTATAACAGAGTCAACAACAAATTTATAAGGAACAAAGTTATAAGTCACTATGGGTGTGATATGCTGTGATGGTTGTACTTATTATAATATACTTACTGTTTGGTATAGTAACTGGAGTACATGTATTTTTTATTCATTTCTGTGATAAAAGAAAATAGCATGTTAGTATTAGTATTTTGTAATGACTTATTACATTGTATAATCAACAATTTCTTTTTTTTGGACCCTCATATTTAGTAGATTACAAACCAGAGTACTGTGCAATTTGCTCAGTTTCTGTGTTTGTTGCTAAAATCAGTGGGTCTGTGGGAGAAAAAAAATCCATGTTGGATTAAAAAAAAAAAACCTTTTTCTGTTATGCTACAGTTTGTTTGTTTTCAGTGTTCACTTGTTTCTGGCTAATGATTTATGCATTGGCTTGTTGCCGTTTTTTGGAGCAGTAACATTTATTTGTTTGGATATTGTAAAATTTTGGAGCAGTTAGATACCAATTGGCGTATTCTAACTGTTCATTTTTTGCTCTAATTTAGTGGTATTCATTTATCTGATTAGTTGTAGAATCTTTGGGCAGTTAGATAGCCTTTGGAAGATTCTAAAAGTTTATATTTTTTTACTATAAGTTTAAAGTTTAAGTACAGTTTAGTTATCAAATTCTGGTTTTAAGAACATTAAATAAGAATTTGTAAGATTTGCTGGTAATCTTTGCTTTAGAGTAATGGTACTATCATTACATTCAAACCATCCACATTTCTTTTTTTATATATGCAGTGTAGTGCCCTGAATTGGTTGTGGCTCCTGCGTGGTAGATTATACCTATTGTTGTGAAGGTTTTCTTACCAAGTGATATTTGACCATGTGTGAATCCAGTCAGCTTGCAGTTGTTTTTGGTACCATCTGCATTGTAACGTAGAAGCATTAGTATTACATATTTACTATGTGTTTGTATTACTAACGTGGAGCGATTATCCGAATTGCAGGTAGTACATAATCTACCATGGTTTGCATTTTGTACAAGTTGCTGAAATGGAATGGATTCACAATTAGGTATTGATATATATATGAAGCGTTCATTGGGGATTTCTTCTTGTGTCACAGTGTTGCAGAGTGTGCATGTATGTCTCCACATGTATGAAATCTGGAAGACTTCATTTATAGGTATGTTTTTATTTCCCAGTACTTGTAGTAAGTACATTAGAAATTCTTGTGGATCTTCCTGTGAGTTTATAGTGAATTTAACCATTCCAGCACAGTAGTCCAATTGTTGTCTTGTTCCATAAACACTATACGTGTTATCAGGATTGTTTGTTGCATTTCTGTGAATTACTAACATTTGAAAACACAATTGGTCTGTACTGTTTAAGTAAATGTCAACAATTGGTGGCAATTGAAATAGAATATTCATTCTACATTTGCGTAGCAACTAGCAACTTACTCCAACTATATTTGAGAGTTTAAATGGACCAGGTAGTTCTGTATCTGATTGATTTTCTTTTTTTAGTTTGTCTTCCTTCTTTGATGGTTTGGTTTGTTTATTTATAAAGCGCGTCCGAACCCTCAGGTAACTGGGCGCATAATCATGTGCACAGCAGAGTTACAAATCGTTACAAAACATCATAATACAACAGACAGAGCATACATTGGTTCAGGGTCTGAATGTTTACATACAAAAGTAGAATATAATCGAAAGGAGTATGTACAGAGAGTAGGCACAAAATAGTTGCAGTGGCGAATGAGGACCGGGTTACAGATTGGTCCTGAATAGGCTGTAGATAGGGTAAACATTGCTGATTGCATTACAATTATATTGCAGATAGGAGGCGGCGGCTGGCCGGTCGAGTCGGTGAGAGTCAAGATGTATAGGCTAGTAGCCATGATTTAACCATAGCTCTGAAAGGCCAGAATGCGGATACTGATCTAATTGTAGGAGGGAGGGTGTTCCAATATTGTGCTGCGAGCACTGGGAAACTGGAGCCTCCTGCTGTTTTTAGGTTATAGTTGGGGATCTTTAGTTGGTGCAGGTAAGGAGTTCTGGTGGGTCTAACGGAGCGGTGTCTAGATGAAGTACCTGGTTTACTTTCCCGAATGGGTTCTTTTATGTTTGTGGTACTTGATGAAGTTTTAGTTTCTTTTACTCTTTGGAGGATTTGCAGTGACATCCTCTTGCATTTCTGTTTGATTTAGTTTTCTTTTACGTTTTACTTTTTGTGGTACAGAATATGTGTTTAGATGGGGGGTGTATAGTGAGCGAAGTCTATTGTATTCTAAAATGCAAGGAATATCAGCGTTTACTTTACTTGCATCAAAGTTGATTAGAAATAGACCGTCAAGTGTTACTAAGCGCGATAGTGCTACGTAGCTCATGCCTCCTTTTAAAGACTGTGTTACCAATGTCTATCATTGCTTTGTCTAGGGTAAGACCTTGTGATTTATGAATGGTGAATGTGTATGCAAGAGTTAGAGAAAATTGTTCTCTGCGTATATACATGTCTTCGAAGAGAAGGAATCGAGCTGTTGAGCGTCCCATCCTTTTTACTTCTGAAAGTTTGTCAAAGAGAATATTGACAAACTGAATTTTGTTGTCACGTGGGTATGTTTGAAAGCCAACAACTGTACCCAGTGCTCCATTAACTAGTCCTTGGTCCACGTCAAGGTTACGTTTAAGCATTACTCTGCAATTTAAGGATAATTTTAATATCTTTTCCAATCCTGCTGTGTTTGAGATTGATTTTTCTAAACTATTTAGTCTTGTTGTGGCTTGGTCATACATGGGTAGTGTCATACCATGTACATCTAGTTTGTCTGTGGCGCCAATTTCCATTATTGGTTGGATTTCTTTACTTAACATTATTTCATTGATTTTGAAACAGCTTGCAAGAGTTGGCATTAAGGCCATACAATTGACATTTTTGTGGGCTAATTTTTCCATAACATCTGTAGCACATGCATTATCACCATAAAGTGCATGAATGTGCCGGGTTTTCAATATTGCTTCTGCTTCTTTAGAAAGTATACCAACTCTGATACTGTAAGATGTTGGCATAAGTGAGATCTGCAGATTGCCGCATGTTTTATGTTAATTCTCTGGATTGGAAATGTTGTCAACATTTTACGGCAGAGTTTGTGTCCTAATGTTTTAAAAATAGGCTCACCTTTTACTGGTGTCAATTGAAGAAGATCTCCGAAAACAATAATGTGTTTTCCTGCAAAGAGCTCTTTATAGTTTGTTTTGAGTACTTCTTGTAATCTGAGGTGAATCAAAGCCAACATGGGAATAGTTTCTTACCTGCAACTCCATTTCTCCAGCATTGGTATCTTTCATGGATTCACATGCTTAGAATATTCCCCGTCAGGCTGGGAATCCTCGGTAAGTTATATAGACATTTTCCATAGGAAAAATTCCGACACTTTTGTGTCCTATCTCCGTCGTTTTGGGCCGCGCACGCTGGCGCTACTAGGACGTAGGGGTGTATATATATCTCCGCCCCCGCGGCTCCCTCAGATTTCAGCCCCCTAAGTAGTATGGGGGGGTATCTCTGGTTTGCATGCTCAGGGGAGGCCGGCGGGCGCATGTGAATCCATGAAAGATACCAATGCTGGAGAAATGGAGTTACAGGTAAGAAACTATTCCCTTCTCCAGCATTGGATCTTTCATGGATTCACATGCTTAGAATAGATTGTATAGCAGTATCCCCCAACATTGGAGGCGTGTATGCAAACCAACATCACAACAAGCACAGTGCCCACTTACTATGGCAACACATTACATTATAGCATGTTAACTGTAAAAGACACAACACTTTAAAGCATAGTTGCCGAAGGATGCAACCCCACTTGGGGCTTACCTTATTGGAACAGGTGACGTAGTACTGCCTGCCCCATCTGTGCATCTTCAGCATGTTGCTGTGCGAGACAGTAATGTCGGGTAAACGTATGTGGTACCTACCAGGAAGCCGCCTGGCAGATATCCCCCAGCGGAATTCCGGACCACAAAGCCGTCGACGACGATGTAGATCTCGTCGAATGGGCCCTTGGACGCTTTTCTAGCGGCTTTCCGGCCTTGGAATGACAATAAGAAATGGCCGAAGACACCCATCTGGATAGTCCTGGTTTTGAAATCGCTTTACCCCTAGCCGCAGGACCATAAGCTACGAAGAGTTGTCTCGTGTCTCTGAAGCTTTGAGTGCGATGGAGATAAAATTTCAAAGCTCTTTTCACGTCCAATGTATGGAGAGCCTTCTCTGCCACTGAAGACGGTGTTGGAAAGAATGTAGGCAACACTATAGCAGCGTGTTTATGGAACATGGACGGTACTTTAGGTATGAAATACGGGTTAGTGGCCAGCACAACTTTATTACTGAAAAACCTCAAATACGGAGGGTCGATCACTAAAGCTTGTATTTCCGACAGGCGACGAGCAGAAGTAATGGCCACCAGGAAAGCCAATTTCCAAGACAAAAATTTTAATGATGTTGATGACATAGGTTCAAAAGGGGGTTTCATCAGGGCTGCCAGGACCAAGTTCAGACTCCAGATCGGAGGAAACTTCTTCTTGGGAGGAAAGGTTCGAAACAACCCTTTAAGGAAGTGTTTAACTAGGCGGTCACTGAACAGTGGAGTGGAATGTCTCTTCCGAGTAAATCTCGAGATGGCAGCTAGATGCACCTTTATGGATGAAACAGATAACCCGTTATTTACCAGGAGCAACAAGTATGGTAGGAGTTGTTCCAGTGTGATCGCCCGCGGGACCAGACCTGGTTGACCTGCGCACCATATGCAGAACCTTTTCCATTTGTATGTGTATGAAGTGTTCGTGGAAGGTGCCCTTGCGGCTTGCAAAATACGACGGCAATCCGCTGGAATCGCTAACGTGCCAAACTCGGCGAAATCAGGAGCCAGGCCATCAGACTGAGGTTGTCTGGGTCGTGATGCCAAACGGTCCCTTTCTCCAGAGACAGAAGGTTGGGGATCTTCTGGAACCTCATTGGTTCTGCCGCTGAGAGGTGAAGTAGATCTGAGAACCACACTTGTCTGGCCCAATACGGGGCCACAAGGATCACCCGACAAGGATATCTGTGGATCCATTGCAGAGTCCGACGGATGAGAGGGAATGGGGGGGGGGGAGGCATACAGAAACTTGCCCGTCCACGGGAAGGAGAACGCGTCCCCTAGCGAGTCTTGTTGTGGCCACCTGCTCGCGTATTGGGAGCATTTCTTGTTGTCTCTCGTCGCAAAGAGATCGAGGGCCAGATGACCCCATTCCGCGAAGACACCGTGCAGTTGCTGATCGTTCAGTTCCCATTCGTGTAGACAATTTATCTCTCTGCTGAGAGCGTCTGCTTGCACATTTTTTACTCCTGGTAAGTGGAACGCCAACAGACGTATGTCGTGTTATAGGGCCCAATGCCAGATCTCCTGGGCTTCCGTCGATAGGCTCCTGGAGCGAGTTCCTCCCTGCTTCCGTAGATAAAACATGGTTGTCGTGTTGTCTGTCATTATTCTCACCACTGAGCCCTTTATCTGTGGCAGAAAGGATTTCAGGGCCCAACGCACCGCCCTCAACTCTAGCAGGTTGATGTGGAGGGAGGACTGTTCCGATGACCAACGACCCTGAACCTGTAAGGAGTCCAGATGAGCTCCCCACCAAGTTAGAGAAGCATCCGTAACCACTGTCTTCTGGAACGCAGGCTCCAGTAAGGGCATTCCCTTTGTTAGGTGTATGGAGATTCTCCACCATTGAAGCGCCTGCACGAGCTGGCCGTTGATGGTCAACTTGTCCGACCAGCGTCCTCGACTCTGTGCCCATCGATCCGCCAAGAATTCATGAAGAGGCGACAGTTGTCTATCAAGGGTATGCAGGACGACATGGTCCCCAGCAGGGACATGTACCTTCGTACTGACACTCTGGTGTCGACCTCCCATTTCGATGCCTTTTGTTGCAGTCTGAATCCTTTCGAGGGATGGCTTCACCAGTCCCGACTGTGTGTGGAACTCTGCCCCCAAAAAGACCAAGGTCCTTGAAGGCTTTAACGAGGACTTGTCAAAGTTCACTGCGAAACCCAAACGTTGCAGGAGCGACAGGGTGGCATCTAGGCTTTCTTGTGCCCTTTCTGGAGACAGCCCCCCCACTAGCCAATCGTCCAAGTAAGGGTACACATGGTGACCTTCCTTTCTTAACCAGGCTGCTATTGGAGCCAGACATTTGGTGAACGTCCTGGGGGACGATTTTAGGCCGAACGGGAAGACCTTGAACTGATAGTGGGTTCGTCCGACGACGAACCGCAGAAATCTTTTGTGCCGTCGACGCATCAGAATATGGAAGTATGCGTCCTGAAGGTCTAGCGACGACAAATAATCTCCGGGTTGCATCGATCGGATCACCTCCTGAAGCATCAGCATTTTGAACTTTAAATTCTTGAGCAGTTTGTTGAGCGCTCGTAGATCCAGAATGGGACGCTATTTTCCATTGGGTTTCTTGACGACAAAGTACCGGCAGTACACTCCCTGTCCTTTTTCTGCCACTGGGACCAGTTCTATTGCCCCTTTCTGCAGCATAAGCGCCACCTCCTGTAGTAGTATTTGAAGGTGGGGCTGGGCCGAGAACACCGGTGGAATGTGTGGTGGCTTGCCCTTGAACTGTAGAGAGTGGCCCAGATGAATCGTGTCCAAAACCCATTGGTCTGTTATGCGCTCCCACTCGTCTATGCAACGAGACACTCGACTCCCCAGGATGCCCTGAAGCATGTCATTGTTGGTTCTTGGTTTGTTTATCTTTCGTCGACGAAGGGTAGGCACCACGCCGTCGGGAGGTTTGGTAATCTCTGCCTCTACGAGAAGATACCCGCACGCCTGTAGCCTTGGGACGAGTAGGAGGGTCTGCTGAAACCTCGGTCTCTAGATGATCCAAACCGGGAGTTACCAGAGGCCCCTCTAAAAGGACGAAAGGAACGTAAATTCCTACCACTCTGGAGGGCTCAGAGTGACCGTGCCGTGTCAGTATCCCCTTTCATGCCCTTCAAGGCCTCATCAACTTTTTCACCGAACAGTTGCTCCCCTTCACACGGCATATCCAAGACTTTATATTGCACCTCCTGTCTGAACGTAGTGCACTTGAGCCAGGCTTGTCTACGTAGAACTATGCCATTATTGATTTGCTTAAAACCGGACTCGGCTAGGTCGACGGCAATGTTTACAGCATGGTTGGAGGCCTCCTCTCCTTCCCGCACTAGCAACATTGCGGACTTTCTATGTTCCTCGGGCAAATGCTCCAAGATAGGAGCCAGTCGGTGCCACATTTCCCCGTCATACCTAGACATAATCGCCAAGAGAGTTGGCTGCTTTAACTGTAGTCGCGCCGACGGACAGCACCTTCTTGCCGAAAGCGTCCCGTCTGCTGGCCTTGTTGTCTGGAGGGGTCGTGCATTTATGTTGAGAGCTGGCCTTTCTCGCCGCCGATACCACAGACTCCGGCCAAGGTTGAGACGTCAGGCAACTTGGGAGTCGATTCCGGAGCCTTGAACTTCTTCTCCAAACAACCTTTCACTGCCGGTTCAGAGAACGGGTGCCGCATGGTCTTCAGGCCCTCTTGCCAGACATGATCCAAAATCAGGATGGCGAATATGGATTTCCTTCTCTTGCCCATATGATCAAAAAGAAAACAATCCTTTTTCTCCTCTTCAGGGACTAGGCCAAACTCCGAACACGCCTTACTCATCATGGCATGGAATGCACCCACGTCGTCAGGTGGCGATGGCTGTGCCGGGCTTCTCTGAGCTTCCATCTCCGCTGAGGGGGAGATAGTGAGATGTCTGAACCTGATCCCTCACGGTCAGAGTCCTGTAGTTCTCCTTCTTGCAGGGTAGGGCAATCTTCCGGCGCGTGGGAAGCAGCCGTAATCCTGGTCGCCGAGCGAGGAGCCAGGCCCGGCTCGTCGACGAATGGCGTAGACTGTATCCGTGTCGGGGCCCCAGGCTGGGGTATTTGTGTGTCCAAACGCTGTAATAGTTTCTGTAGAGTATTTAGCACCTCCAAGGACAGAACCGCCTGGGGGTTCAGTAATGACGAGGTAGTAGGGATGGAACCCACACCCAAGAGCGACATCGCGCTGGTCGGCTGCAGACCCAGATCGGTTGGGCGCGCGACCGTGTCGCGTTCCTCATCAGCCGACGAGATGGAGAAAGTCGCCTCTGGCTGAAGCAGGGCCTCCGGCGGGACGGGATCGAAAACCTCTGGTTGCCATCCCATCGACGGGACCACCGTCGACGATATGTTTCCTACTGCCGCAGTCTGACATGTGGGAGGAGCCGCCGATGACGCAGGCGTCGACGAGCGGGTCGTCGGCGAAGCCAGTGGCGCAGGGCCTGGAGGTGTTCACGCCGCTTTTGGGGCTGACTTGCTGGCCGCGGCCTCTCGACTCAAGGTAGACTTATGACGGTCTCCTGAGGAGGATTTAGATGGTTCTTTTCTCTCCTTTTTAGATGAGGAGGAAGAAGACGGCGCCTTGTGTGAAGAGGAGGCCTTCGAATGTTTCTCCGAATGTTTCTCCGAGGGTCGTTTTTCGGCAGCACGTGCCTTCTTCGTCAGAGGTTCCGACTTACTTTTTGAGGCCGTAGAGCCCACCTCCGATGCCGGGTACGCACCCGCTCCGTCGTTGAGCCAATCGACCAGGCGTCTTTTTCGATCTTTGAGGGTTTTCTGGGAGAAACCCTGACAGATTTCACAAGTGTCCGCCGTGTGGTGAGGATGAAGGCAGTAAATGCAGTCCATATGACCATCCCCTTCGTACACCTTCTTAAGGCCGCACATAGCACACGGACTAAACAACGCCTTTCCAGACATTCTCTTGAGAAGAACAAACAAACAGTCGCAGAAGTAGAAAGAACAAACTAACCAAATAGCAGATACGCGAGGTAATCCCACCACTTTGGAAGACGGTTGAAAACTGAGGGAGCCGCGGGGGCAGAGCTATATATACCCCTACGTCCTAGTGGCGCCGTTGTGCGCGGCCCAAAACGACGTAGATAGGACACAAAAGTGTCGGAATTTTTCCTATGGAAAATGTTTAAACTTACCGAGGATTCCCAGCCTGACGACGGGGAATATTCTAAGCATGTGAATCCATGAAAGATCCAATGCTGGAGAATAGGTTAGACACCATGCTCACTTCATCTATTAGAAGCATTTTCATTTGTTTCAATACTCTGCGTAGTTCCATTGCAGCTTCTGTAGAAGGTTTGTAATAGTCTAATTTGTTTTGGTGTTCTACTGGCAGGAGTAGTAATCGGTGTAAAGTGACACCACCTATTTTGTAGGCAGGTAAACCTGTGGGGGCAGTGACAACAGCTGACAGTTTGTTGTTTGTCAATTGTTGAAGGAACATACTGATGATTTTGATTAGGAATGTTTTGCCAGAACCAGCTTCACCACTGACGTACAATAGTATAGGTTTGTAATTTTGGCAGGTGCATACTTTGTTTCCATGTTGTACACCATGTGCAATTTCTTTTGTTACTTCTTGAAAAATGCTACGTTGCTTATGGTTTAGTTTTGGATTGTAGTATAGTTAAGTCTTCTTTATCTTCATACTGACACATGGTGTTTTCTACTTCTATCATAGCTAATTCTGCCTCATTTGTTATTAGTGGCTCTCCCAGTGGTTCTTCGCTTCCTGTTACAGAAGGTTGACTACTGTCAGGAATGTCCTTATCTAGTTGGGCCTGGAGTAGTTCTTCGTGTTGCTGTTCATTGTGCAACATTGTTTTGTACTGTGTAAAGTTTACATCAGTTATAGTGCTGTCATTTGCTTTGAAAGCGTCTTCATATGAGTCATAGTTATCTAGTATTTCTTCTTCTTTTCTCCATGGTTTAAAGAGTTGTAGCAGGGACATGTAATATACTTCTTTATGTTGATGAGTCTTTAATGACAATTTGATATGATTAATTAAATTTGGTTTGGTGAGTTTTACTAAGCTGCCTTCATAGTTTGTCACTCTGTATTTACCATTTTTTCATCAGGTTTTATATTATATTGTATGTGTAGTTTTGGGCTATGTGATATAGACACATGGTTTCCAAAGTGGTACTCCTGTTTGGGTAGTATGTGTCCAATATATTGTTTTTTAAAATGTCTTGGTTGTTGGGATCATGTGTGGCTATTGTTTCTATATCTTCGTATGATTTTAGAACTCTTTCTAGATTTAGCTGGACCAAGACTTAGCCATACTATATGTTCAGATTTACCATACAGTGCAGTAGCAGTTAAACAATCAGCTGCTTCATAGGATCCACATTCTCTATGGGACAGCATTTTTATGCCCAAGCTGTATAATTTTTGAGACACTGTTTTATCCGATGACAGGTTATTCCAGAGGTCTTGCAGCTCTGTCTTTTCTGCTTTGGTCAAGTATGCTGTGACATATCGTGCAACTGCAGTAGAATTGTCTGCAATGTACTGCACATCTATGTTTGCATTCCATAAGTGGGCAATGATTGCATTGTAATCATTGATATATTTTTCTTCTTCTTTTCTTTTTATGTAATATGTATTTTTAGGTGACTTACCTTTAACACTATGTTACTGAAGACATGAGGTTGTTCACTTGACCTGTATTTGTAACTGGTCTAGGGAAACCAAATCAGCATTTGGTGTAGTATTTCCCTTTGTTTTTGTATTTGCGACGACAACATTTGCCACATTTGTGTCTTTGAAATTTTAAAATGTGTGCATGAAGATCACTATTATTGGATTCTGATGGAATTTCACAAGTGACACATTTTTCAATAAACTGTAAAACAGTGGCATCACTGTCTTGACCAAATTTAAAAGCATGTGGATATGTGCTGCTCCTCTGGCTTGGTATTCTTTTCTCCAAAAGAGGTGTTGCACTTCTCCAAGGGGAGGAACAGTTTTATTACAAATAAAATGTAGCATAGCAATGAAGCTATGGTGAAAATATCTTGAAACATTAACAGGATCCAGAGAACAAAGTTCTCCAGGTGTTAGTATATCTATGTTTGTTTTGTTTTTGTTTGATATGCATAGGAAATCATGTAAATCTTCCCATGCATATTCTTCACAACTTAACGTAACAAACCAAGTGGGTGGGCCAAGGTTTCTGATCATACAACGTACATCTCTGACGTCGAAACCAGTACTCTTTAGTACTACGCATATTTGCTAATAGATTTGTAATATTTGATTGTAAAACCTCATCTTTTTGTTGCACTTTTTGTAATAATTGTGTAGCTGTCATATTTTGAAAGTGTGATCCTGATTTTATTATGTGTGCAACTCTGTAACAAAGTTGCTAGTTCACTTTCAAAGAGTAGGTGGAATATGTATTACACATTTTGTCTAAATCTGTGATCTTCAGAATACATCCGTAATGAGCGGTATTCTGATGCTGATATTTGAATAGGTCTATCATCGTACCTTCCTCCTTTGCCAGTAGGAAAGAGTAGAGGAAAAGCATGTGCTTCTATACTTTTTTTTCCCATATGCTGATTGGTGATCCTTTTGTTTGACGCATTTGGTACGTTTCCAGTGCATCTTCTATGGTGTCAGAGTGCAATGGATGAATTGTATAATGGTCTAAAGTGTTTGATATTGTAGCAGGATCTAGGAGCTCAAATTGACCAGCTTCTTGCGTCTCTTGAATTATTTCAGTTGTATCCTTCAAGTTTTCTTCAATATTAATTTCTTTGTAATATTCATTATTCTCTTTAAGATATTGCAAGGCTTCTCTGACTTTATGTAAATCTACCAGCTGTTGCCACATTTTCTTGTCTTTTGTAGGTACTCCATTTACCAAGATAATTAAAGATTGTTGCATTGGACGTTGCACTCCTAGAGTGTGCACATTTTCTTTTAGATCTAATGGTAAATACACTACTTTTCCACAAATACCTTTCACTAATTCAGAGGGAGGTGATTTTGCAGTTTTTGGTTGAAGGCGTATTATTGCTTGAAATGGGTGCACTGTTTGAATTATGATGCTCTCATATAAATTAAGTGGTTGAAGGGGTTTTGGTAGTGGATATAGTTCCAAATTATTTCTGATAGCACGTGAAGGAGTTTGGTTGTTGTCAAGTTTTGTAGTGCAGTAACCACAAAGTATTACAGGGTCAGTTATTTCGTATTTGTTTTCTGCTGTAAGGTAGAGAGCTAATTCAAACCATTTAGAATCTTCATTGTCTATTTTGTATGATAGGTCTACAGTTTTTGTGTTACTTTTATAAAAAGTTCTGCGGCAACATACACACACATGGTTTGGTACTTCAGCTGATGTACTTTTACATTTTAGTATTTCTTTTTTGTATGTGTGTAGTCAAAGGTTACCATGTGTAGAATTGTTACTAATTTGGTTTACAGCCAATTCATTCTGTAAGTGGGTTTCACTTCCAAAATATTTTTTTGGGATATAGTCGATTTCTTCTAGTAGGTCATTTGCTGTACCATGTAGAAGAATGTTATTTAAATTGGCTAGTGCTAAAGGACTTTTAGCATAGTACAGTTTATAAACTAGATTTCTTATAGTTGAACAATGTGTTGATATCCTTTTGATATCATGGAAGGTGGTTTTTCAAGTAGGTCCGTTAATGCAGGCCAATGAATGTCCTTGTAGTCCTGTGTACTTGCGTACTGGACAGGTATCCATATTTTGCAGTAGTTTAATTTTGATTTTGTCTTTGCTTTTCACATATTGATTGAGGAATTGGCGTAAAGACTTGAAAAATTGTTTGGGAATGTTACACATTGACGTGCATGGCCATTTGGACACTAGACGTTCTGATTCAGTTGAATGGAGGGGTAATTCTAAGTTTTCAGGACATATTTTTGTAAGGAGTACTTCTTGTTCCATTATGGTATTAACGTTTTCATAACCTCGACCACGGCTATGTATGGCAATTGCATTTGCTTTTGTTTGTACGCTTCTTCATTAAAGTATGGCTCTGTGCTCGTAGTGTGACTCCATTCACCTCCGCAGATACTTAAGAAGTTCTTTCTGTTGACATTTCGTTTATTTAGAAGTCTTTTTTGTAATTTAGTTATTAGTTTTGTCAGAGGTTTTATTTTGTTTAACACTAAAATAAATAACTTTCTTTTGAGAAGAATTGCACTGTCTATCAACGCTTCTAAGATAAATTTCCTACGATAGGTTGTAAGCGCTGAACCTGGTTTCTCTCCTGTTTTTATAAGATTTTGAAGGACTTTGTGACGGAACATTTTGGCTAAAATACTTTTCTTGGTATGCTTACTTTGAACTAGATCAAGATTTAAAGAAGCAGTTTTATCTGAAGTGATAGCTGATTTTCTACTAATTGTTTTCTGGTTTGGTTTACATTTTGATAGAGGAGGCAAAGTTTTTGTACTTGAAACTTCTTTTGTTTCACTAAATAACTATTAGCTGTTTTGTTTCAACTTTTTTTTACAAATTGTGCTAGAGATGGATGCTTATGTTGGACACTTATTTCCATTTGCTCTACTTCTGCGTTGCTTTCTGCAGACTTGATTTTTGGTAGGCATTCTTTAGGGTCTGTTGAAAACAATAAAGAAGGTATGGGTTGTGGTGTTCTGCAATGTATGTGTGCATGAGTGTTTAAGTAAGATGATAAAGATGTATGTAATGGTGTGCGATTGTGCATTGGGCAACTACAACTAGTAGGGATGGGTATTCTTGAATTAATGTTACTAAACTTCGGTTGAGATTATAGAAAAAAGTAAGCTAGTGGTGTGGAGAAGTACAAATAGTAAATCTAAAGCTATACAATTAAAACAGTTGTTTGTTCTATAACATCAAAATTCTAGTGGCCGAGTTGGGTAATTTGTATGTCGAAAAATAGGAATTAGTGGGCCATTGTGGCTGTAAATCGCTGTTTAAGAAATGGGGATTTTTGGACAGAATGGTGCAGAATCTATTTTTAGGCACAGAAATAGCATGCATTAATCTTACAGTTTGAGGAATAGAAATATTATGGTGATATTCAACTTACTTTATTGCTAAAATGAGCAGGTTACTTCTTAGTTGTTCTTTGTACTTCAAAATCGGCTGCCTCTTTTCAGGAGAATGGTCTTCACTGCAATTGTAAAAGAAACAAATTAGTAATTTTGTTTGTATATAGCACTGTTTTTAATTTAGACTTTGATTTTGTTAATTGACATCCTCAGCGCCTTCCTCACAACCATTAAAACTATCTTATTCACATAAAATACGTTGCACCAGTTGAATACAAATCATATGTTGTTAATGAATAAACTGTATTGCAATGACTAAATGTAGCAAGCAAAATATCTTTAGTATGCCTTATGAAGTTCATAATGTATCACTGAATACCACTATTCCTGTAGCTAAGCTTTTGCAAGTAATCGTGCCTCAATGTCATGGGCTGCTTGTCCTATATAAATGTAAGTAATTAAATTAAAAAAATGTTATTTAATTGTACAAGTATTATTGTTTGGGATTTGAACATAGAGTGTGCATGTAATTTTGTTTGAATATATGTAGTCTATATATTTTATTTAAAAAAATGTTAGTTCAACATGATTCGAGTGTGTGTGTATAAAGAAATTAAATAGTATAAAGGTTTGTAAGTGACAGTTGATTTTAGGAGATTGAAAAAAGACAGTAGATTCATTTTACAGATTATACAAGCTAAAAGTCAGTTAGAAAATGTGTGCATGTACTTAACAGAAAATATGCATACCTGTAGTTTGTGTTCATGCATATGGATATGCATGGAGCTGCAAGTAGACATCTTGGAGACTTGTACAGTATTTCTTGTAGATAGTGCTTGCCAATGATATGACACTTGTACTCAGAGAGATTCACAGTACATTTGCAGTGCTGATCTATGATGATGCAGTTAGATGTAGAGGTCTTGGATGTGATAGGTGGATGGTCATGTGACTTCTTAGCTACATCCAATGAGGGAATGGCACAGAGTGTGAAGTGGAAATGGTAGAAGGGCTGTCCATGTTAAAATATGTCAGTGGACATGGCGGTAGTTCGCGGACATTGTGTGTTAAATCCAGGGATTTTTGGATTGGGAAGCCATGCAAATGAGAATGAGCATAGAAAGGGATTGGTCAGGAAAGTTTAGTGGGTGTGTTGTGCCAGGAGAGAGTTTCTCAGATACTCTTTTTGCTGAGAGAAGAACAGATAGCTATGGCTCTGTGTTTGAGAAAACAGATTGTTTGGATTTTGGGAGAAGGTGCATGCATAAAGCTGTGGAGTAGCTGTAGAGCTTGGATTCCCACATGTGGAAGTACACTGGCATGGAACACTTGGAATGAAGTGGTTGGACTTGCTACCCCTCTGTGCTACTTTGGAGACAGAGCAACATCCAGATATAATTATAATTCATTGTAGAGGGAACAGTTTAGGACAGGTGTCTGGAATTTCTTTGCAATTTGTAATGAAAGAAGGACTTGGGAAGGTCATGGACATGTTTCCAAATTCTCAAGTAATTTGTTCACGGATTGTGCAGAGACAAATGTGGCTTTGTTCTTCATTTGGTCCACAAATGGAGAAAGCAAGGCGCAATGTCAATAAGGCTGTTTGTGCCTTTCTAAGAGATTTTGGCAGGTCCTCTTTTCACAATGAAAATATGTTTCGTAGTACATACATTTTTCACAGAGATGGAGTACATCTAACTTATGCTGGCAATCAGATTTTTCTAAGAAACATACAAAATGCATTGCAACCTTTTTTAGAATTACAGCATCCATTTTGAAGTAGGTGTTGAGTATTTATAATTTTTCAAACACAAACACCACCCAAAGGCTCTTTTCAGAGCCACCACTTCCTCCGACAGAAAATTGCAATGGTTATGATAGGGCAGCACCCCAAAATTTTAGATGTCTGAGGACTTCTAAAAAATACAAAGGGTCTTGCTTAATTTATTTTCACTTCTATTTTTTAACTGTGAAAGGTGGCTCTGAAAAGAGCCTTATTTTTTTTATTTTTGTTGTTTTATATTTTTTGTTTTTTTTATACACAACACACTAGGAGAGGAGGGGAAAGGGGGAGACCAACCACAGGGATAAGAAAGGGCGAGCTGAGAGAGGAAGATGTAGAGTGGGTTTTATTTGGGTATTGAGCAGGTCTTCTCGTGCTCTGAGACGATAGTCTCAAAAGCACTGCGAAGTCGCTCCCCCCTGCAGAGTACTGCGTCGCAGTACATACACACAACTGTGACCCTCGAAAGGTAAGGGTCATCAGCATTGTGTATGGCCTGTGAGGCAGCTTGAGGAAGACGCTGTCCCACAGGAGTGTTCCTTGTGGTGACAGGATCAGAAACGGAGGATGAAGTAGAGGAAATCAACCTACTACGCTCCTCGCAAGGTACAACTTTGCGAATGGCCCCAGTGTGGAATGACTTGAGGTGCAGCTTCATGTTAGTGGTCCCAAAGCTATACGAACCATGCCTCCCGCGACTGAGTACCATTTTGCACTCATTGCAGGTGACTCGGTTCGCACGAGCCTTAGGACCATTCCCATGAATGGTAAATAACTGGCACACCCAAGACTCACGCCGAGTGCGGGTAGGAGGGATTTCCACTACCTCATTCTCGTCATCCTCTTCTTCCTCCTCTGCATCCTCACTCGTGTTCCCCTCTTCAGGCCCTTGGGGAGGTGGTGGTGGAGGGGGCGGGGGTGGTGCTGAAACAGGTGCAGCACCAGGTAGCAGTAGTGCAGCCATGGATGCCATCTTGATGAAGGCATAATCTGCAAGTAGCAGGAAAAATCGCTGTGCTCTGAAGAATAGCCAGAAACACAATGAGAATAAGCTCTAGGGCGTGGTCTTTTATAGGGGTGCTTGTACGCGGTTCGCGGACATGCGCTCTGTCTGCGGACAGATCGAACACAAAATAAAGGTTCAAAAAGTATGTAGAAAGTCATGATTAGTATGTGGGACTTGTGCTATGGTGAGTTTTTATTGAGAAAGATTGTGGATTACTTGAAAATGTACTTTTAAATTGTTTTGGGACACGAACAGTGTCCGCATTTTAGAACACGCAATCAGCGTGCGCGCGGTCACATGATCGCTTCGCGAACATGTCCACGAAGGGAGCGGCTGTCCGCAGGACACCAAATGCATGGACATTGGTTTGCACATGCGCATTGATGTTCTACGGACACTGTTCGGGTCCTGAAGTAATTAAAAGTGCATCACACGTCAAACTACCAGTTACGGACAGTCGTTTGTTCTTAGAACAGTTTCAACTTGCTTGCAAACAATACAGACAGACATAGCGTCCTCTGGACACCTCCATTTTCGTTTATTTACGAACATTTCAGGACACTGCGTGTGTTCCTAGAACAGTTTCAACTTGCTAGCGAACACTACGGAAGGTGAGGCAGAAACGGAAACAAAAAACAGGAGAATGAGAATTAGGGGTTTCAACAGGATTGGTATCAGGTGAAGAAGGGATGGAAGTCTCATCAAAACGTTTTGGGTTATGGAGAGGTTTTGCGGATAATTGACTGGGATATGGTGAAGGGGACAAGTACATGTGGGACAATGGTATGAGGTTTTTGTTTTAAAATGATCTTCAACAAACGTTTTCAAATTATTAAAATTGGTCAACAATAAATCCATTTATTCTTTTATGCTGTCAAGAGTTATCCATAACAGTTTCTTCAGAGGTATTTTCTATTTTGGTATGCTCTGTACAAAAAAATATATATATGTTAAATGTATATAAAATAATAATAATTAAATGGTTTATATTGTAAAGTGTCTACCATTAGTTTCACTATCTTCTGACACTTCCTCATGTGGGAACTGCTCCTCTAGCCATCCCAGAGTACTACACATTTCTGTGAAAAAAAGATGATATAATTTTTTTTTAATCTAATACAGAAAGTTTATAAATATATGAGTAAAATGAAGGACACTTACTATTTCAGGTAAGGTGTGTTCTGAGTACTCTGTAGGTCTGGTCTTGCTCTTAGTTGTGGAGTGTCTGCGAGGTAATTATGTTGGAAGCCTATTTATCTTCTTTTGGTATATTCCATTTTAGAACATATTGTATTTAAATGAATGGTTAGTGTGTTACATATATGGGTTACACTTCTTATGTATTACTACATATAGGGGCCGATTCATGGAACAAACGTGCGCCGAAAATCTTTGCGCAAGCAGGCACACGCGCACGATTCATGGAAGTCCCTGCGCGTGTTTTCCTCGGGATGTGCGCCAAACCCGTGCATGGCGCACACGTCACTGCAACATCCCGAAAGGCGTGCGCGACGCACACAGTGAAAGCGCACAACCTCGGCGCATACACCAGAAAGTGGGCGGAACACGGGGCGTAACGCGCGGAATGGGGAACAACGCGTGAAACTAAGGGCGTAACTGGGGATGTACTGCAGGGAAGCAGACGGAACGCCCACACGCACTCGAACCACACGTATTCATGGAATCGAATAGGGCAAAGCCACGCACAGCCAAAGACACGCACAAGCCGAAACACGTCCGCCACACGAAGGCAGGCGGTAGCGTCCCTGCGCATTACAAAAGTGGCAACATACAGCAATTGGGCCTGTGCAAGCGGGGCACGTGTATTTCGGGGGTGCGCGGGAAGTTACACACGCGAATGTCCAGGCTACGTGTAATTCGAGGTGCGCGGGAAGTTACACACGCGATTGAGCGGGGTACGTGTATTTCAGGGTTGCGCGGGAAGTTACACACGCGATTGAGCGGGGTACGTGTATTTCGGGGTTGCGCGGGAAGTTACACACGCGATTGAGCGGGGTACGTGTATTTCGGGGTTGCGCGGGAAGTTACACACGCGATTCCATCAGGGTATGTGTATTACAGGGGTGCGCGGGAAGTTCCACACGCGAATGTCCAGGCTACGTGTACTTCGGGGTGCGCGGGAAGTTTCACACGCGATTCCATCAGGGTACGTGTATTACAGGGGTGCGCGGGGAGCACCACACGTGAATTGCACGTGTGGGTCCTCCCAGGTGTTCCCTCTACACCCTCTATGGCCCCTGCAGGTGGCTCACACCACAGAGGCCTACCCTGCACATGTCCTGCAGGCACCCCATCCACCATGGCCATGCCTCCCAGCCAACCCACATGTCAACTTGCACTACTGCCCACCAACGCCTGTCCCCCTGCACCCCCAGCCACCAGGGGCACCCTCCACCAGGCCCCCACCCATGTCTCCCACCACCCCCACTGCCCAGCACTGTGGGGCACCCTCCACCAGGCCCCCACCCATGTCTCCCACCACCCCCACCCCCCAGCAGTGCAGGGGCACCCTCCAACAGGCCCCCACCCATGTCTCCCACCACCCCCACCCCCCAGCAGTGCAGGGGCACCCTCCACCAGGCCCCCACCCATGTCTCCCACCACCCCCACCCCCCAGCAGTGCAGGGGCACCCTCCACCAGGCCCCCACCCATGTCCAACTCATGTCTCCCACCACCCCCATCCCCCAGCACTGTGGGGCACCTGCCAGCAGGCCCCCACCCATGTCTCCCACCACCCCCACCCTCCAGCAGTGCAGGGGCACCCTCCACCAGGCCCCCACCCATGTCTCCCACCACCCCCACCACTGTGGGGCACCTGCCAGCAGGCCCCCACCCATGTCTCCCACCACCCCCACCCTCCAGCAGTGCAGGGGCACCCTCCACCAGGCCCCCACCCATGTCTCCCACCACCCCCACCACTGTGGGGCACATGCCAGCAGGCCCCCACCCATGTCCAACTCATGTTCCCCACCACCCCCACCCCCCAGCAGTGCAGGGGCACCCTCCAACAGGCCCCCACCCATGTCTCCTACCACCCCCAAGCAGTGCAGGGGCACCCTCCACCAGGCCCCCACCCAGGTCTCCCACCACCCCCAGCAGTGCAGGGGCACCCTCCACCAGGCCCCCACCCATGTCCAACTCATGTCTCCCACCACCCCCACCCCCCAGCACTGTGGGGCACCTGCCAGCAGGCCCCCACCCATGTCTCCCACCACCCCCACCCCCCAGCATTGCAGGGGCACCCTCCACCAGGCCCCCATCCATGTCCAACTCATGTCTCCCACCACCCCCACCCCCCAGCACTGTGGGGCACCTGCCAGCAGGCCCCCACCCATGTCTCCCACCACCCCCACCCCCCAGCAGTGCAGGGGCACCCTCCACCAGGCCCCCACCCATGTCTCCCACCACCCCCACCCCCCAGCACTGTGGGGCACCTGCCAGCAGGCCCCAACTCATGTTCCCCAGCCAACATGTCATCACAATCTAGATCCCTGGTCCCTATGGTCAGCCTCCAAATGCAAAACAGCCACCTGAGTATTGCATCCACCCACTCTGAAATGGCAATTACATGACAGAACACCAATTGCAAGTTTCGAAACAAACACATGTCCCTCACATACACCCAATGGGTGTCAGTGAATCTCAAAACCCATATCATGATATGCATGAAACCCATATCATGATATGCATGAAACCAATGAGATACTACACATTGAAGTTCGATAAAAAATATGTATTCAAGGAAACAAATAGATTCAAAAATAAAGAAACGGAAATGGGAATGTACAGAAATGAAAAGAAGCATGTCCGTGAAAAAAAGCAAAAGCAAAAATCATAATCCAAAGTAATGGTGTCCAAAGTCACTGTCCACAAAAGAAAATCCAGTGGGAAATAATAATTGAAAGCCATTGCTCCATGGGTAAATTGTGAAAGTGAAATAAAATCAGTGAACTATGTACAGACGAACAAGCCAGGGTCCATTGTCCCAACCAAAGAAATGAAACCTATCTAACACTAACTAATAAAATAAACTATATACAAAAATGTGGCCAATGTCCAAAAGGTCCAAAAAAAAAAATCAAAAAACAAAGGAAGCCTAACACTAACTACATAACTATTTACATGGGCAATGGGCTAGTCCAACGGCTCACTGGATGTTGTCATGGGCCAGGGCATCATCGAACTCATGTTCAATGGCTTGGAGGCGGGCATGTTTCCTGGCCCCGAGGTCTCGCAGGGATAAAGCAGTGTCCAGCTCCAACTCCCTGCGAAGACCCTCGAGGCACTCAGCCCGCCTCAGCGCCCTCCGCATGGAGTTCTCCGCCCTGACCATTGTGAGCCGTTCCTCCTCTGCCCGCTGCCGCTCCGCACCTATCTGCTGGCCCAACCGCTCCCACACGGAAGCCACTCCCATTCCAGGGTTCTCCTGCCCTCTGGCCGATGCCTGCACCCCTGATGTTGATGACCCCGAGCCATGATGCCTCCCACGTCGAGCCTGCCGCTGCTTCCGACGCAACTGCCTGTGCCAGCACGACGGCATCCAGGCTGATGGAATCCACCGACGCCGTCGTCGTGCACGTGCCCTGCCAGATGATGCCGTCACATCCTCCATCTGTTGGGGTCCAGTTGCTGGTGTGTCCACCCCTGCTGGAGCTCCGACTCCCGACTGTGGCAGGGATGGGATCCCCACCGAGCTGGCTGCATTGGTCGGGGCAGCTCCACAGGGGGCCCTGGTGGCATCTGGGCCGGAAGACGGCATGGAGAACGACTGGTGCATAGTCTCCACAGAGGAGGAGAGGGTCGCCAGATTGGCCGACACATGTAGGAAACCCCCGACCATGGCCGTTCCCAACTGGGCCACGTCGGCACGGTGCTCTCCGTGATGACGTGCATGCTCCTGCCGGGAAGCACGCACCTCAACACGAATTGCACCTGTGCGCAACGCGACACCAATCAGGACCTTCTCCATACGGCCAGGGGTCCCCTCGTCCGCAGGTGGAGGGGAGTCAGATGACATGGACATCCCCCCTACCTGCGGACGGGCCTGGGATGGGGCATCCCTGCTGGTGCAGTCACAGTGTCAGGGACAGTGACATGCACAGGCCCCTCCACGGTGACCTGTGCTGCCTCCTGCCCCTGGACTGCAACACTTGCACCAGCAGGGATGCCCCCACCAGGCCCCATGTGCGCCTCAGTAGCGGCCTCCTCCTCCTCTGTGGAAACCACCAACCTGGATGGCTCCACCCCGTCTTCCGCCGTTGCAAGCCCCTGTGGGGGCTCACCCACCCCTTTCCCTGCAGCCGTGGGGGCATCCCCGCCGCTTTGCTCCACGGAGCCGTCTCCGCCCTCTTCTTCACGTGGCGCTGTGTAGAGGGAGACATAGAACACAAGCATCAGGGTACTGTACAATGGTCCCCTAGATAGGAAGCAATAGCAGATGAGTGGCACTGTCAAAGATCACTTCCATCATGTCCCTCCACAACACATGGCTCAGTGCAGGTAAAACACATGCGGTAACAGGCATGGCGCATGCTATGGACATTAGCATACATGTCCAAGGGATTCTTGGAACATACAATGTTTTGGAACTCACATGCATCATGGGCCATGCCTATCACATGCACACACTTCACCCTAGTTTCATCCATCTGGCCTCGTACACCACAGACACAGTGGATACAAGGATGACTAGGCTGCATCAGTGAACCTGAACATTGCGACAGACATGTGTCATGCATCCCTGGCATTCACAAGTCACAGACACACAGGTCAGACACACAGACATGGACAGCATACATGTACATGGCATCAGCACCCATCCCTCACCCCCACCCATGTCCAGGAACAGAGACTGAGGGTCCTGGAACGCATATCCCCAGCGCTCCACGTCCAGGTCCTTGAGAGGCAGACCCGTCTGGAGTCGAGCGGTAAGTGTACATGCATCCTGATTGTGAGCTGTGCGTGTGGTGATGTTTCAGTAGTGTGCAGGTTGCACATCTGTTTGTATGGGGTCGAGTATGGGTGGGGGTGTACAGGGCCGTGGGGCTAACACATGCAAGGGCTGGAATGTGTGAGACATGGATGGTGCTTGTGTGTGTAGGCTTGCATGCCAAATGCAGTTGTGTGGGCACACATGTTTGGATGAATGTGTATGTAAGTAGACATTCCGTGATGTCACGCATGTATGTTGTTTTCAGCTGCATGTATCAGCACTGTGTACATGTGCATCTGTGTGTATTTGACAAGGGTGCAACAGTGATGCAACATGGATGCATGTGACAGCCGGATGTGGAAGCCTGATTGGCAGATGTGACATGGATGCCCATCTGAACACTGCGACACTTGCCAGAGGTGTACACATGCATGCAAGTGTGGTGGTGTGTGTACATGTGTGGTGCACTTCCTGTGTTGCATGTGATGTCTGGCTCAGCTTTGCCTGCTCATGCTGTTGTATGGGCATGTATGGGCATGTATGGTGCTGGCAGTTGCGATATGGCTGTGGTATGGCTCATGTGTGCGAGTTGAAATGACGTGTGTTGGGGATTGTGATGGCATGTCTGAGGTTTGCCAATGCCACTCATGTACAACTGTCATGTGTATATGTGTCCATTGTACAGTGCCCTGATGCCTGTGTTTTATTTCTCCCTGTCTGCAGCGTCAACTGATGAAGGGGGCGGAGAAGGTGCTGTGGAGCACAGCGGCGGGGATCCCACCGCCAGCCGGAGACGCAAGGCCTGGCTTCCCTTCAATGTTGTCATCTCGTCGGGGAGTGAGGAGTCCGGTGCCGCGTCCCAGGCCGCAGCTGCCGGGGGGAGGTCCAAGAGGCGGAGGTTGGAGTTGGACTCCTCGGCATTAGAAGGGGCAGCTGGGACCCCACAGGGCCCAAAGAGGGAAGATGGCACAGAGTCATCCAGGTTGGTGGGGGGGTTTGGTGGAGGAGGAGGCCGTGCAAGCAAGAGAGACGGGGTCTGGAGGTGGGGATCCCACTGGTGCTAGTGGTGCAGTGCAGGACCAGGGACAGGAGGCAGCACAGGCCGCCGCGGAGGTGCCCATGTGCAATCCTGTCCCTGCATCATCTTGCACCAGCAGGGATGCCTACGTCCAGACCCGTTTTCAGGCAGAGGATGAGCAAACGACAACTGGCCTTCCTCTGCCTGCGGACATGGCTATCCGGGTCCGGGTTGAGCCTGTCCTGACTGGTGTGGCGTTGCGAAAACGGGCCATGTGAGGTGACCTGCAGTCTTTTCATGAGGAGACTGCACGTCATCTCGAATGGCTCGTTGACCATGTCAGCCTGCTGGGACAGGTCACCCAGTCCGGATTCCTCCGTTTGCTGGGGCTTGCTACGACCCCCTCCTCAACTGAACCCCCTACGCGCCAGTCGTCCTCCGTGCCATCTTCCCACCCATCAGTCACCTGTGTGCCCTGTGGAGCTGCCTCTGATAGTGCGGCCAGGCTGGTGGAGGAGGCATCCCTGCCACAGTCGGGAGTCGGACGTCCAGCAGGGGTGGCCACATCAACGACTGCACCCCAGCCGGCGGAGGATGTGCAGGCAGCAGGAGGCAGTGCACGGGCAGAGGCACAGCAGCAACGTGGTGGGAGCCATGAAGGCTCGGGGCCTTCAACATCGGAGGGGCAGGCATCGGCCGGAGGGCAGGAGGACCCAGGACAGAGTGTCTTCCGTGTGGCAGCGGTTGGGCCACGCCATAGATGCGGAGCGGCAGCGGGCGGAAGAGGCACGGCTCACAATGGTCAGGGCGGAGAACTCCATGCGGAGGGCCCTGAGGCGGGCCGAGTGCCTCGAGGCAATCCGCAGGGGTTTGGAGGTGGACACGTCGACGGCCCTGCGGACCCTCGGGGCCATGGAGGAGGACCGCCTCCGGGACATTGAGCAGGAGTTCGATGATGCCCTGGCCCGGGACATCCAAAAGTGAGCCGTCAAACTAGCCCGCTGCCCTTGTACATAGTTATGTAGGTAGTGTTAGGTTTCCTTTTTTTTGGATTTATTTTGGACCTTGGCCACATTTTTGTATATAGTTTATTTTATTAGTTAGTGTAGTTAGATAGGTTTCATTTCTTTTGTTGGGATAATGGACCCTGGCTTGTTCGTATGTACATAGTTCACTGTTGGATTGTATTTTTCTTTCACATTTTAACCATGGAGCAATGGCTTTCAATTTTATTTCCCATTGGATTTTCTTTTGTGGACAGTGACTTTGGACACCATTACTTTGGATTATGATTTTTGGTTTTGCTTTTTTTCACGGACATGCTTCTTTTAATTTTTGTACATTCCCATTTCTGTTTCTTTATTTTTGATTCTATTTATGTTTCCTTTAATACATATTTTTTTTATCGAACTTCAATGTGTAGTATCTCATTGGTTTCATGCATATCATGATATGGGTTTTGAGATTCACTGACACCCATTGGGTGTATGTGAGGGAAATGTGTTTGTTTCGGAACTTGCAATTGGTGTTCTGTCATGTAATTGCCAATTATGAGTGGGTGGATGCAATACTCGGGTGGGTGTTCTGCATTTGGAGGCTGACCATAGGGACCAGGGATCTAGATTGTGATGACATGTTGGCTGGGGAACATGAGTTGGACATGGGTGGGGGCCTGCTGGCAGGTGCCCCACAGTGCTGGGGGGTGGGGGTGGTGGGAGACATGGGTGGGGGCCTGGCGGAGGGTGACCCTGCACTGTTGGAGGGTGGGGGTGGTGGTGGGGAACATGAGTTGGACATGGGTGGGGGCCTGCTGGCAGGTGCCCCACAGTGCTGGTGGGTGCGGGGGCCTGCTGGCAGGTGCCCCACAGTGTTGTGGGGTGGGGGTGGTGGGAGACATGGGTGGGGGCCTGGTGGAGGGTGACCCTGCACTGCTGGGGGGTGGTGGTGGGAGAAATGGGTGGGGGCCGGTGGAGGGTGACCCTGCACTGGTGAGGGTGGTGGGAGACATGGGTGGGGGCCTGCTGGCAGGTGCCCCACAGTGCTGGGGGGTGGGGGTGGTGGGAGACATGCGTTGGTGGGCAGTCGTGAAAGTTGACATGTGGGTTGGCTGGGGGGCATGGCCATGGTGGATGAGGTGCCTGCAGGACATGTGCAGGGTAGGCCCCTGTGGTGTGAGCCACCTGCAGGGGCCGCGGAGGGTGTAGAGGGAACACCTGGGAGGACCCACACGTGCAATTCACGTGTGGAACTTCCCGCGCACCCCTGTAATACACGTACCCTGATGGAATCGCGTGTGGAACTTCCCGTGCACCCCTGGAATACACGTACCCTGCTGATGTCGCGTGTGAAACTTCCCCCGCACCCTGAAATACACGTACCCTGATGAAATCGCGTGTGGAACTTCCCGCGCACCCCTGTAATACACGTACCCTGATGAAATTGCGTGTGGAACTTCCCGCGCACCCCTGGAATACACGTACCCTGCTGATGTTGCGTGTGAAACTTCCCCCGCACCCTGAAATACACGTACTCTGCTGAAATCGCGTGTGAAACTTCCCGCGCACCCCAAAATACACGTACCCTGCTGAAATCGCGTGTGGAACTTCCTGCGCACCCCTGAAATACATGTACCCTGCTGAAATCGCATGTGGAACTTCCCGCGCACCCCTGAAATACACACCCTGCGGAAATCACGTGTGGAACTTCCCGCGCACCCCTGAAATACGCGTACCCTGCTCGCATGGGGCCAATCGCGTGTGGAACTTCCCGCACACCCCAGTGATACACGTAGCCCGCTTGCCGTGCTGGTACAGGGTTAGCGCAACACTTTGCGCTGGATTTTGATGGCTTTTCCCTGCGCGAGAGGCGTTCTTGGGGGCGTAACTGGCGCTGCTGCAGGGTCGCTGCGCCACTGTGTGCCACGGCTGGTTTTGGTGGCTGGAATCCATGAATACGCTGTGCGCGGAAATGGATTTTAGCGTACGCGGCTGGCGCAGGGATTCGCATGCGCACACTGTGCGCCAGCCGCGTGCGCCACTTGTGCGCTGAATTCTATGAATTACCCCCATAATGTCTGTGTGTGCTGGTTTGTGAATTTGTAAAATGTTCATATGTTATGATATAACAATTAAACATACGCCCCCCCTTCCCCCCAGAGTTTTTAGGTAGTGGTACTGTTGTCCGAACATGTCCGTGGACATTAAAAGAGTTCGCGGACATCAAATTCAGTAGAAGGGGTTCAGTATGTTCCATATTACATGTACATAAAGTCAGAGTTATTATGGTTAAGTTGCGCTACTAAAAACCTATGAAATTCAGTGAAAAAAACTTTGTTAAAAAGGGACGTTATGGTTCCAAGTAAAACCGAAAAACCCCTGAAATTCGCCAGTTATGGTAAGCTAAGCAACCATAAGACACACCACCACCGTGCACTGCTAAGACTAACACCCACGACATCAAAGATGACATCACAAATGTCATTGATGACATCACTGATGACATCACGTCTGGCTCACTCTTTTCTTTTGCTGACATATCTAGGCCACATGGTTTTCTTCAGTAACATTCAGAAACTAAAAATGTTATTTTATTTGTAGCCATATCCTTCAAGTAGGTTCTTACAGTAATTCCCTTAGAGTCCAGTCACATCATATGAAACATATACATAGGGGAAGACACAAGCTTGAAAGACAGCAATCCTTTTTGTGCATAAAGATAATCAGTAGAGTTATCAGCACTTTCTGATAGTTCTGTTTTTTTTATGGCTGTACTTTCCCTGTATATGGTCATATTTGTATACATTGTAGTCACACTACTTTCCTTAGGGTCCAATCACATCAAGTGATACATATACATAGGGTAAATGGCAGCTTTGAAACAGAGCAATCATTTATTTGCATGAAAATAATCAGTTAGGTTATGAATTGTTTCTGCTACTACTTGTGCTTTTTTGCTAACTTCACTTTCCCTGTATATATCCATATTGGTATGTGTTCTTGTCTATTTGTGTTTTGTCTATAATAATGCAATTATGTAATACATGGGTTTTATTAGCTACTTATTACATATTTCACAGTACACAAAAATCTATTAAGAAAACAATTATTTCATTATTCAACATATTAACATTACAAATATTATACCTTCATCGTGTACGCTGCACACAATGCAATGTTTCTGCATGAGTAGCTTAGTATACTAGATAGATAATAGAATGCTATTTATATAAATGCATCGTTCAATGCACTAATTAGGGTATGATATTTATTGCAATGATCCTTGACACTTTTTTCACATTATAATAAGAATCCCTTGTACACATTTCATGAAAAGTACATACACATGTGATGTCATCTTTGATGTCGTGGGTGTAGTCTTAGCAGTGCACGGTGGTGGCACGAGTTATGGTTGCTTAGCTTACCATAACTGGCGAATTTCAGGGGTTTTTCGGTTTTACTTGGAACCATAATGTCCCTTTAACGTTTTTTTCACTGAATATATATATATTTAAACAAAACTGCAATTGCGCAGTTCACAGCGGCACTCCTCCATTATTGGTCCAAGAATCACGCCTCAGCCGCTTTCACCGTAGTAAAAGTCCTTTATTCGTTAGTAGGTGGACAAGTTCAAAGAACAAACACATAATAACGTGTTTCACCCGAACTGGGCTTCGTCAGATTATGAATGGTACAATGGTGTTTTTGCATTTAACCTGTGACTTGTAAGTGCCCTCCTTTACTTGGAAACACTAGACTGTAAATTCGTTTTGCACTCTTTGACCCCTGAAGGCGGCTATGTTGGATTTCCCATAGGGTTTGCCATTATCCTGGTAAAACATGCACACCTGCAAATGCTGACAGGAAATTGCTTTAACTAAATGAAGTACACAGTGCATACCATATTGGAGAACTGATTGTGCAAATATTGCATTTAGAAAGTGTCTAGTGCAATGGAAGATTTAAGACATGTAATCAATGATCTAGCATCTTGCTACTTCTGCTGTGTCGTTTGTGCAAATATTGCATTAAATAAAGTGTCTAATGCTTTTGAGATTTTAAAAATTTAGATCACGTTAGGTTGTCCAAACTTAATGTAACTGCTCAGTGCTCTAACTTAGTAAGGTGCAACGTGCATACCATGCTGAAATGTATAAAAGAAATGTTTTTATATATGATACATTACTCTAATGCTTGTATCTGCTTAGATTCACATGCTGTGCATAGGCCAACATCTAGTGGAAGCTGCAGAGTATTACAGTTTGTTTTTCGAAACTCGAAAATGGGCGTCGACACAGGGCGTGCCAGTAATACTACCCCTAGTGTGACATCCACTGTACCCATGATCCCTCACGCGTCTAGGACCCTCAGATTGTATTTTGTCTGACATGAGGTAGCATGAGGAGTAGCGCGAGTACAGATAATCCAAGCAGATAGATAGAAAGATAAGACTACAAGCATCCATGCGCCTTCTTTCAGAGGGGAAGCAGGGTGGGTCGCATGTGAATCTAAGCAGGTACAAGCATCAGAAATACGATTACGGTGAGTAATGTATCCCTTCTGAGGCTTGTGGAATCTGCTTAGATCACATGCTGTGCATAGATTAGCGAGCAGTGTTAGAAGAAGGAGGAGGTGGGATGTGAGGAGGGTCATGAGCAAATAAATGTCTTAGAACCGCTTGTCCCACTTGAGTATGTGTCTTGGAATGGGTGTCAATGCAGTAGTGCTGAGTAAAAGTGGGAATAGAGCTCCAAATAGCTGCTTTGCAAATGGTGTCAAGGGGTACATTTGCAATGAAAGCCAGAGTGGCCCCAATGCCTCTTGTAGAGTGGGCTCTTGGCGTGAAAGGCAGAATTTTTTCAGAAAGGGAGTAACACAGCTGGATACAGTTAACAATTCACTTAGAGATGGCACCTTTAGAGACACGATCTCCCTCTCTGCCTGTAGCTACGGAGACAAACCGTTGGTCTGTTTTCCTTAGCGGTCTGGTTTTGTTTACATAGTATAGGACCGCCCTACGCACATCTAGGGTGTGTAGTTTCACCTCAGCCGAGCTTTGTGGGTCTTGGAAGAAAGCCGGAAGCTCGATGGACTGGTTCACGTGGAATTTAGAAATAAACTTAGGTGAGAACCTAGGGTGTGTACGTAAAACCAGTTTATCTTTATGAACTGTAAAGAAAGGATCCTACACTGACAGAGCCCGAATTTCACTGACCCTTCTTAGATGCAATTGCTACTAAGAAGGCCGTCTTATAAGTCAGGTGTTTGAGACTGCTTTTATGCATGGGCTCGAATGGGGGGCCCATGAGTTTAGATAGCACCACGTTAAGGTCCCATCCTGGTGGTGGGTTTGAAATTGGAGGGTGAAGTCCCTTTACTCCTTCCATGAAGGCTTTAACCACTGGTACTTTCCACCACAACACCTTGCTATGGGAGGTGGTGTATGCTGACAGAGCTGCCAGGTGTATCTTCAGCGAGTTAAAAACCAACACTGCGTCTAGCAGGTGGAGCATGTATGTGACAATTGTGGAAGGAGTGCAATCAACCTGGTTGATTTGCTTATTCTGGCACCAGATAACGAATCTTTCCCATTTGTCAAAGTAGCAGTGCCTCGTGTTCGGCTTCCTAGATTCTTTTAGGATGTCCATACATCTCTGTAGCAAACTGAGATGTCCAAACTCTATGACCTCAGGAGCCATGCTGCCAGGTTCATCGAGTTGGGTTGGGGATGCACTTTGTGACCCTGGTGCTGGGACAGTAGGTTGTACCAGCCTGGGAGTTTGATGGGTTCGCACACCGCTAGTCTGCGTAAGTGTGGGAACCACGGTTGCCTCGCCCACATGGGAGCAACTAGGACGATCATCATCTATTCTCTGTTCATCTTTTTGACCACCTTCCTGATGAGGTGTTGGTGGAAAAGCGTACGCAAACATCCCTGACCAGTTCATCCACATGGCGTTCCCCTGGGAGTCTGGTTGGGGGAACCTGGATGCGAATCCTGGGCACTGTCTGTTTTCGCTTGTGGCGAATAGGCCTATAGTGGGGAAACCCCACTGAGAGAAGATATCTTCTACGACTTCTCTGTGTAGACACCGTGTTCCTCTGGGAGGGGATCTCTGCTGAAACCATCCGCCAGAGAATTGAGATCCCCTGGAACATGTTGAGATGACAGGAAGAGGTTTCGTCTGAGTGCCCATATCCAAATTTTCTGGGAAAGCTTGGACAGATTTGGCGAACAAGTACCTCCTTGTTTGTTCAGGTAAAACATGGCTGCAGTGCTGTCCGTCAGGATCTGCACTGACAGGTTCAACAGGTAGGGCTCGAACGCTTGAAGCGCTCTGAATACTGCCAGGAACTCTAGCAGGTTGATATGATTCTTGGCCACTGAGTGAGACCAGAGACCCTGAGCTGTGTGGTGGAGATGGTGTGCTCCCCACCCTGTCAGGCATTCTTCTGTTCCGACTACCCCCTGTATCTCAGGATCGTAAAAGGGTTTCCCCTTGGACAGATTCTCTCTTGTCCACCAGTGAAGGCTTTGTACAAGTGTTGGCGAAACGACCACTAGATCGTCCCACTGACCACTTGCCTCAGACCACCGTTTCGCCAACCATTCTTGCATGGGACGCATGCGCAGGTGCGCGTGGGGACCAGGTAAATACATGACGCCATCATGCCCAGCAAGCGCAATTTTTTGCATACAGTTATCTGGCGACCGGCCTGATATTGCAGAATTTGCAGTAGTATATTCCGAATTTTTTCCTCTGATCGAAAGGCCAACCCCTCTTGAGTGTTTAGGACAGCTCCTAGGAACTGTTTGGAGGTGCTTGGCACCAGACTTGACTTTTTCTCATTTATGGAGAAACCTAATTCAAAGAGGAGGTCGATCGTTCTTTGAATGTTTGTTCTGCAAATTACCGGGGTCTCCCCTGTGATGAGCCAGTCGTTCAGGTTAGGGTACACTGGGATTGCCTGCCTGCATAGGTGTGCCACCGCCAGTACCGTGGTGAATACCCTTGGAGCCGAGGCTATCCCGAAGGGCAGTACCTTGAACTGGTAGTGCTGACTGTCCACCTTGAAGCGCAAGTACTTCCTGTGCGCTGGGAACATGGAAATATGAAAATAGCCATCTTTCATGTCCAATGTTGCCATGTAATCCACCTTTTTTTAGGAGGTGGATTACCTCCTGGAGAGTAGTCATGCGAAATTTTTGGGGCTTGGCATACTTGTTTGCAGGCCGTAAATCCAATACTGGGCACATTGTCAAATTTTTTTTGGCACAAGGAAGTAAGTTGAATAAATACCCTTGTTTACCTGGTGTCCCGGGACGAGTTCTATCGCGTCCTTTGCTAGAAGATTGACGATCTCTTCGAGGAAGATCTTCTGGTGGTCCAATGAGTGTATTTTTTGTCGTGGAGGATGGTTTTGGGGACGCTCTAACAGTTCTATGCAGTATCCTGCAGACACTGTGGACAGCACCCATCTGTCTGATGTGATCCTTTCCCAAGCTTGAGAGAAGTTGGAAATGTGTCCCCCTACTGGGGATGCGTGAGAAGGGACCCTGAACGGAACGTCACTGTTTTGGTGGAGGCGTGCCGCCGCCTATACCTTTACCACGTCCTCTCTTATTACCCCGGCCATAACCCTGGGTATACTGCTGGTTGTTGTTCCATGGTGTACCCTGCCCCTGGGAATAGTTAGATCCTCTCTGGGAATTTTGTCCGCGTGGGCGACGAAAATTGGCATTCCCTCTTTGATTCGGGGGTTTGTTGGTTAATTGGCCCAGGGATTTGAGAGTCTCGTACTCATCCTTGGCATTTTTTTTAGCATGTCCTCTACCGCCTTTCCAAACAATAGATTCAGCTCCACTGGTTTATCTATTAACAATGCTTGCGTGTCGGGTTTGAACCCAGACTGCCGTAACCAAGCATGTCTTTTGATAACAGTACTTTCTGCTATCAATCTGCCGGCGTTATCCGCGGCATCAAAGGTTGCTTGTAAGATGCAACCGGACACAGCTCTTCCCTCTGACGCAATTCGTGGCAATTGGCTCTTTAAGGGTTCTGGGGCGGAGTCTATGAGTGCCGCAACTTCTTGGCACTGGTGGCAGTTGTAACTCGCCAGTAGGATGGTGGAGTTGGCAATCCTTGCCTGGTAGGCGGAAGTGGAGGCTACCTTCCTAGCCAAGCCATAAAACTTCTTGCTCTCCTTGTCGGGAGGAGCTTCGGATGATGACCGGGATGTTCCCGCCCTCTTTCGGGTGTTTGTAACTACCAGGGAGTCTGGTTTCAGATGCCCCCTTATGTACAGTGGGTCCGATTGGGCTGCCCTGAAAAGTTTTTCGATCCTGGGGTTTACTGCCCTGGTGAGGTTGGGATTTACAAGTGAAGGGTCTATCCTCCTTTGTATTGATTTGAGGATAGGATGGCTTGGGCAACAGGTCTCCTTTCCCCCCACTAACTCCTCGGCAAAGACCCTCTCTTCTTGGGCTCCCTGGGTGTCAATGTGGAAGTGTTCTGCCGCTCTGGACAAAACTTCATTCAAGAGAGGTTGGTTGTCGACAGGGGAGTCAGTAACCGGGGGATCTTTGTCTACTGGGGAAATCTACCCTGTAGGTTCCTGGGCCGTCCTCTTCCTACTCTTGGTCCTCGTCATCCCTGTAGTATCAAGTCCCAGTTTGGTCTTCCAACATGTCCAAATCAGGATCCTCACTAAAAGGTGGATCTTCATGATATGGAGTGCAGGGCTGTATACAAAAAGGGTCCAAAGACCGTGTTGGTGCTTCAACCCGGGACTTCTTACTTGGGGGTATTGGGTCCCTAGAGCCTGAGGGTGATGCCCCGTCGGGGGTGTATGAGAGGAAGTGCTCAGGATTCTTGGCATAGAAGTCTGCCAATTATGACATCCTTGACATAACCGTCTATGTCGTCACTAGACCATTCTCTTGAGCTGGGAAGGACTCTCTCCTGGGAGAGTTTCCCTGTTTTATCCTGACTGTACCCATTGGTTTGTGCAGGGGTCTTTAGGATGACAGAAGACTGAGACTTGTCCGTTTGTTTTTGTGGAGTAGTAGACTGTGACCTGTCTGACTGCTTCTGAGGTGTGGAAGAAGGCAGAGTGCTTCTTTTGTTGTTTTCCCCCCTCCCCGTGGGTGGAAGTGTGTTTTCCCTGTTTTTTGGCCCCTTCGGAGCTTTTCGACGTCTGGCGTCGAGGTTCGGGGGTAGTGTCCCTATCTCTCGAGTGTGGAGGTTGGGACTCATGAACAGCCGTTACGCTGACGCTGACTCCTGGAGTGAGGCCTGGGGATAGAGGTCGGCTTTATCTTCCGACGATCGAACCTCCGTTCCCTTAGGGAGCGAGGCACTCTTGGCAACAGTGGATGGCTGCCTGGAGTCATGCGGCGATCTAGATCGAGAACGCGTACGTCAAGTCTCGGTGGGACTTCGTGTGGTGGAAGTGCTGTGGGTCTCGCTTGGGTCGCCGGGGGTTTTCCCCCATAGCCGCCCTGCCGGACGACCTTCCGTGGTCGGGGACTTGCGCTTGGCTGTCTCTCGATGCCACGTTGCACTCGCTGTCCGAAAGCATGGCGTCGCTGCCATCGCTGAAGGCGCCCTCCACTGCCATGGCCTCTTGACGCCAGGCGTGGTGGGCCCAACGCTTGATCGAATGGTCCTTTAGTGTTTTCAGTTTAAACCTACTACACGCTCTGCAGTTCGCCTCGGGTGGTCTATCGGCAAGCAGAGGTTTCACGTGGCGTGTCTGGCAACCTAAGGGTACATGCGGTTGCACTTGGGGCAAAATTGGAAAGGGGTACCCTCCATATGCACCCTGTGGCAGCGGGCTGAGTGTAGGAATATATAAGAATGTACCTATATATTTAAGAGTGTAGAGTATGTACCACCCCCCACTCTCCCTACTTGCAGGGCCGAGGCCCGAGGCCTTCCGAGGCCCAAGTCCGTCGTGCAGCTCTCGACGGCCGATTTCTTCTCCGGGCTGGCGTCGAGTGTGGAAGTTCGGTGACTCGCGTTGGGGTGGAGAAATGGGGAAATATAACGATATTTTTGCAAAATTATGGGTAAGGCCAGGGACCTCTGCGGGATGCTTCCGGCCAGTATGGCGGAAAAAAACAATCTGAGGGTCCTAGACGCGTGAGGGATCATGGGTACAGTGGACATCAAACTAGGGATAGTATTACTGGCACGCCCTGTGTCGACGCCCATTTTCGAGTTTCGAAAAACAAACTAATACGCCGCGGCTTCCACTAGATGTCGGTCTATGCACAGCATGTGATCTAAGCAGATTACACAAGCCTCAGAAATATATATTATATTCATGCAGTGCCTAGCACTGAATTATATAAGGGTGGACACAAAATTCACATATACATACAGACACAGTCAAAAGCTTTATTTTGTCTCATTAGCCAAGTGCAGAAATGCTGAAAGCAAGGCAACAAAGATGCAGAGTAAGCTTGAAGATGCTTAGGGCACCCCACCCTATGGAACTACAGGATCACATAGGAGCCTGGCAAGACCAAATGAGACTAACCTATAGGAAACATAGCACATAAGTGTGCAGAAATCATAGTTTACCTAAGATTATAAGTCCACAAGCCGCAGGATGAGATCAGGCTGCACAGAGCAGGAAGGCCAGGGCTCACAAGCAGCACATTCCAAACCTAAAACAACAAGGGGCCATCAGCAGAAACACAGAATAAATCCTCATAATTGCAGACCAGAAGAGCTCGATTCTGTGGTCCTCAACCACGTGATGCGGCCGAGCCAGACAATGGACATTCACCCTTGGTGGGAATAGTTCTCAGCAACACAGACATTAAGTAAAACATGAACAAGTTAAGAAAGTGGAGAGCACTCTCGCAGGGAAAAGTGGTGTTGCTAAAAGATATGTTGGGAACACATCACCTTGAAGAGGTGCACAGAGCGCCAAGAACAGAACTAGGACCCAGGCCTGAGGAGACCAGTTCCAGCCAATCGGGGGACAGATATCCAGTGGTGGCTGGCAGGGGGCAAGGGCCAATGGTAATCGTACGACCCACAATGTATTTTATTGGGTTATTTATATAGCGCTCTTTCCCCACTTGTGTGGCTTCAATGCGCTTTTTCCTCGGTTTAACACCTTTGGTGACCGTAGTCAATGTGTTTTGAAATTCTAGGGAGTTTAGCTAAGGAGATGCATGTGTGCATGTTGCCGTTCTAGTACTTGTGTGGCTGGCAAGGCTCCACTAAGCAGCCCAAGAGGGGTCAGACACATGGGTGGGTGCTGTTGAGGGATAGAGATGGATTGCTATTGTTGAGAGAGACTATGTGAGGCCAGCTATACCAGATTCCTTTCCGGCAGTGGTCGCCATATGCCAGTGGCAGAAGTGTTGAAGTATGTCAGGTTTTTCAGTCTAGACGGATGTTTGCACTAGACGTGATATGCGTGGCTGTATTCTATCACGCATGGATGCTTCCCCGTGCCTGCGGCCTGTGTCCACACTAGGGGTGTGAAGATATACGTACCGTAGGCTCAGAGATTGCTCAGCTCAGGCAATATGCGTCCAGGTCTAGAATTGAGAGTCCTATACCAATGGGCCTAGCGTTCATACTGTAGTAGGTATCTGCATATGTTAAACAGAGATGGAGGCTATGCCTAGATCCGAGAATCCTGTACAGTGGGAGAGAGGCCCTGGTATCGCAGAGCAGTAGGTTCAACCACACAGTAAACAAAGATGGAGGCCACACCTGTATTTAGGAATCCTGCATAGTGTGCAACAAGCTTCGGTCTAAAAATACAGTAGGTCTCAAATAATAAACAAGGAATGGGGCTACATCTAGATTTGAGAATCCTACATGGTGGGCGGGAAGGCGCCTAGGCTTCGTAGTGCCATAGGTTTCAGCCTATAATACAGTAGGTTTCCGTAGTGCAACAGAAATTGATAGTTTGTTGAACCTAGATTTCGGAATACCTTAGTAGTGGGAGATTGCTAGTGTTGAGAGCTTCCCTGAGTGAGCGATGCAGGTTAAGAGTGACAGTGAATTACTTTGTGATGGGCGTGCGCTACCCTTGGTTACTTATTTCATTGTTCGTCGTCTCTCATGTGAGCCGGCGGGCACAGTGGGAATGTTGCAAGTGTGCCACAGCGAAGGCTGCTGGCTTACCTGGAGCGCTTGTGCGGTGGGTTGATGGTGCGTCAGGTGTGCCACAACAAAAGCTGCTGGCTTACCTGGAGTACCAGTCAGTGGTGCGTCAGGAGAAACCGCTGCGAGAGCGGGCAGCCCCCGAGTTGTAATTGATGGGTGGGAGTTTATTAGTGGTGTATTCACGGGAGCAGTGGATTAGGAGAGTATTGGGAAGAGCTAGGTTTTAAGGGCCTTCCTAAATTTCAGGTGGTTTTCCATGTTGCAAATGTGCAATGGAAGGTAATTCCAGATGATTGGCGCTTGGATGTAGAGGGAGGAACAGTCAAGTCTAATGGAGCTTTGGGGTGGAATCACTAGGCGAAATGCAGTGCGAGATCTGAGGTACTTAGAAGGTTGTTAAGGGACAATTTTGTCTGAGGAATTCAAGGCCGGTGTCGTGGACTGCGTGGCAAGTGATGGCTTTGAAGGTGATGCGTCGAGCAATCGGGTGCCAGTGGAGGACTCTCAGGGTAGGGCTGATGTGTTCTTTGGCGGGCCAGTTAATGAGCAGGCGTGTTGCTGCATTTTGGATTCTTTGAAGATTCCGTAGTTAGGATGCTGGGGCTCCAAGTAGAGGCAGTTTTCGTAGTGTAGGCGCGAAAGGAGTGGATGGCCGAGAAACGTAAGGTAGTGGAAACTCCGCCTGAGGATACGGAGGTGGAAGAAACAGGTTTTGGATACGCTGGTGGTGTTTTGGCTGAGGGATAAATCAGAGTCAAATTTGCATCCAAGGTTTACCACGTTAGAGGGTGCAAGTGCTTGTCCTAGTGATTCGGGCCACGGGATTGGTTGGGGGATGAGTGATGTTTTCCTGCAGTCTAGGATTTCAGTTTTCTCAGGGTTGAGGATGAGGTGGTTGGTCATCATCCAGTGATCAATGTCAGAGAGGCACGATGATGGGCCCGGGCTGGAAGAGCCTTCAGAGTTTGGGATTTTGAGGATGATCTGGGTATCGTCTGCATAGTTGTAGCAGGTAAGGTTGTACAAGCGGATGATTGCTGGGATGGGTTTTATATAGAAATTGAAGATTAACGTTGACATGGACGCTCCTTGGGGGACACCTTTACAAACTGGACGTGATATGGATGTGAACTGGTCAAGATGCATGATTTGCGACCGGTTAGAGATAAAGGAGGAGATCCACGAAAGGGCTGTGCATGTGATTCCTAGTGTTTGTAGTCTGACTAATAGAATCAAGTGAACAATGGTATTGAAGGCTGCAGAAAGGTCTAACAGGATGAGGACCGTGCAGCCATCTGCATCAGCTGTTCTTTTTAAGTCATCCCAGATGGAGACTAGGGAGAATTCTGGTCACCTTAGCAGTCTGAAAACTGATTGCGCTGGATCTAGGAGGTTGTTGGTTTCGGCAAATTGGCCAAGCTGTGTCTAAGCGGCGCGGTCAACCAGTTTTGCGATGAAACACGCTTTGGAGATAGGTCAGTAGTTTTGGGGAAGGAGTGGATCAAGGGTCGGATTCTTGAGAATGGGTTTGGTGAAGGATGTTTTTAGGGCTTTTAGGAAGGATCCTGATATGAGTGAGTGATTCAGGATTGTGCGTGCGACATTACCTGCACAGGTGGAGGTTAGTATTTCTTTTGAGCATTGAGGGTGGGCACAGGTCTTCTGGAGGAGCTCGATGGGCGGCTGACTGCTACAAGCGAGAGGAATTCTTGGTGTGTGATGGGGAGAAAGTCCAAAGAATATTGTGATTTGGGGCGGGGGGGTTTGGGTGTAGTGCTGCGGGGACGATTGGCAGAGGGATTTTTAGTTTGCTGATGATGGCGTTGTGTCTTTGGCGGCATTGTAGAAATGGAGCAAGAGGGTGTCACATAAGGCTTGAGAGCTTAGAGTGGACAGGCGAGAGCAGGAAGGGTATTTGAATTCTGCTATGATTTTATGTAGTTCCTTACTGGGATTGCGGGCATTATGGATTCGGTTCTCATAAAATGATTTCTTTTTTTTCTGATTTCCGATTTGTAAATTCTGGTTGTTCTTGCTAGGGTGGTTTTTTGGGATGATGGGTCTGCTCACCAGGTTCGTTCCAGACGGTGCTTGAGATTGGGGTGAACCACCTTGGCGTTCGTCTAGATCTCTCCGGGGTGAGGGGTTTGAGGGCATTGGTAAGTCGAAGGAGTTCATTGCTGGGGGTCCTTCCGCGAGGAAGAATGAGATGAGGGAGTTGCAGCGAGAGCGTTCAATATCTGGGGTGATTAGCATGTTGTTCCATAGAGGGAAAGTGGAGGGTGCAGTTAGTGGTGGACGTTTGGGGTGTTGGCCACTGACCACAGTGTTGAGTGGTATGGTCAAAGAGTTCTGAGTGATCTGTCCATGATAGGGGGTGCAGGTGCTGGGTAGATATGTTTGCTGTGCTGAATATTGAATCAAGGGTGTGTCCTCTCATGTGGGTGGGAGGGGAGGTGTGGTGTTTCAGATTGAGTGGATCTAAGCTGTCTGTGAATGCCCTGGTCATAGGGTTTGATGGGGAGTCAAACCATACATTGAAGTCTCCTAGGATGGTGAGGGTTGGATGTAGGATGAGGTTGGCAGCCAGTGCTTCACAAAATGTGTCTGAAATTTTTGTTATATCCGGGGGGGTCTGTAGATGAGTAGGAAGCTGTATGAGGTGGATGGTGCGAGTTGGAGTTTTAACAGGAGGGATTTGTAGTCTGTGGTGCTGGTGGAGGAGTCCTTGGTTAATAGCTTGAATTGGTCTTGGTGTAATATTGCAAGCCCTCCTCCCATTTGTGATCTGTTCGAGACAGCGCGGGTGTAACCAGGTGGGAAGGTCTCATGCGCGAGGGGTTCGTAGTCATCCAAGAACCAGGTCTCAGTAAGGAATAGGATGCCTGGGTTTTCTTCTTTGATGCGGTCATAGATGCAAAGTTTGTTTTTGGAAACTGACCTGGCGTTGAAGAGGGTGCAAGATATTTGGGGGGGGTGTTGGTGGGTAGAGTGCGAGTAGGGATGCAGGGGACAGCGGGGTCTGATGTGGGGACTGGGAGGAGGAAGGATGGGTGAGCAGTTGGGATGGGGCAACAGGCAAAGGAGTGGTGGAGTGTGGAGATGAAGGAGCAGTTAGGGTAGGGGTAGAGGGGGCAGGGTGGAAAAAGAGCCAGGACTTCATTGGGCATGGGCAGGGAGGTTGCTCCTATATTGCGGTGGCAGTGGTTGCAAACTGTCGGAGAATAGGTGATGCTAGGGGGGCATTGGGTGTCTGCAGTCTCTCCCTTTCCTTGAATTATGAGCGGTAATGGGTATATGGGAGAGAGTGGGTGGTTCTCTGGTGGATGGGGTATTGGCTACGGCTTCTCTTGCTGCACGAAGGGTAGGGAAGTGTGAGTGGGGGTGGTGTGTAGTTGATTGGGGGGATGTGTACAGGAGGTGTCAGTGGTCTGTTGCTGGTGTGGTTGGAATGGGATAGGCATGTTAGGTGTCTTGCTGCAGTCTCTAGAGTGTTCCATGAGGGGATGCTCTCTAATCTGTCTTTCCATCTTGCAGCTCTTATTTGTGCCGAGCAGGATCTATGGGTTTGGGGGGGGAGGGGGTTAACAATTTGAGGCAGGCAGGTGTGGTGAGGGTGGGAGGAAAGGGGGTGTTGAGAGATGCAAGTTAAAGGTGAGCTGTGGGAGGGGGATGGGCTATGTGATGGTTGGGGTAGTAAGAGACTGGTGGGTCTAGTTAGGGCTGGTGGAGCGCCAGGGGGCTGCATTGTTGTATCCTGTGAGTGACATGGTGCCTAGGTGGCTGTGTAGCGCAGTTGAGGCCCAAGTTCAACATGCAGTTTGAGTGCAAGATAAAGTCGAACTACCTTTGTGTATATGGTTAACACAGCTAGATTTAAGCGTCCTGTATAGTGGGAGAGAGGCCTACTCCTAACAAGGCAATTTCAGTACAAGGCTAAACACAGCTAGGTTTGACAGTGTGTGAGAGAGGGAGGCAGAGGAAACTAATCACTGTATTTAGATAAGTTTGGTTAAGTGGCTGGGCTTCCAGGGCAGAGTAATTGCTCTACTCCCCACCCAGGCCACTCTACCATACTAGTCATTGCTGGTTGACGGCTGGCCACTGGCTTCCCCTGCTGACACCCTCAGACACCATCTGGAGCCACCTCTTGTAGAGGACACCCTTTGCCTTGGGGGCCCATAGCCGCAGGGGCTCCTGGGCAGGGGGCTGCCCAGGGAGGATGGATTAGGAGTTGAGGTGGAGCCAATGAGGGCCAGGGGTGGGAAGGACGCGGCTTGGAGAGGGGAAGGAAACAGGGGCTGGGGGCTCAGATGTTAAACAAAATAGCAAATCAAAGCCCAAAGAGGGTCAAGGGATTCGCACTCTCACCTGCACCACCCGGATGGAAGTGGTGTGCAGGTCGAGGTGCCTGTAATAGATAATTTCTTGGGGAAGGAGCAGGGCATCCACCTGACATGGAAAGGCCAATTAATTGGGATATATAAGGGCACTCCATAGTGTATACCACTCCAAGCACCAAACCAAAAAGTGTGATCCGTTTTTCTGGGAGGGCCCAGGTTGTGATTTCATTCTGCATCAAAAAGTGTTGACACAGGTTTGGTAATGTCCTGTATGAGCCATGTTGGTTTTTGTAATAAACAACAGTTCTAACTTGCCCTTGGCGAGTCCTCTGTTTGTTCAGGTGGAAGGGTTGTTGGGCCCTCAGGAGCTGAATGGGTGAGCTCGTAGTAACCCCCCTGACCTCTGGCATACCAGATCTCACCAACAGTAGATAACTGTAGTTTGCAAATAATGAAATCCCTGAAAACACTAGGTCAGTAAGGGGAGTCTTGCCTAGGCCCTGCGGGCCACTTCGTGGACATGATCACAAGATGCAACAACTAGCGATATTAATTGTGAAGGCTTGTCCATTCTCCCGGTGGCTTGAGGATGGTTCCTGCGTACATCCTGATGCAGCAAGATTTCTGGTGGGAGGTACTTCCACAGAGGGGAATTTGTGAGGTCTTAAAATCCAACAAAGGAATCCACTTTTTTTGAATGCCTTAGTCACTCAAATGACTGCTCTTGGGAATCAAGCACAGGTTGTGCTCGGTATACCACCTGCTGACCAGCAGGAACATGGAGAGGCTCAATGGGGTGCTTAAGACCTATTTAGCAAAAGCGTGCAACTAGTTGGTAAAAGTCTTTGTACAACTGTCTTCCGCTAGGACCGTTTTATTTTAGAAATCGGCCAGGGAAAGACCATCATTTGAGCCCCCACAAAATTGTCTGACAGGGTGTAGGCTACACACACCTATCTAACCTGCACACACGGCATCAGACACACAAGACATGCACAGGTCAAACAAGAGGCATTAAGGGAGTTATGTTAAGGCTTTAACCAAATGTTTAGATTATATCTTCACAGGTTGGGTCTTCTCATCAACAGACTACAGGAGAAAATGGCAAGGAAACCAACGAGCAACACAAGCCACAACTACTCCTGGGAGATCTTCATCCAGACGATTGTGCACCATTCATGTGAGCAGCGTTTCCATGGGCTGCACCGCCTAATTTTGCGCAACTGCGACTGCTGTGAAGGTGGAGGGCAATAATTGGATTCATATCAGCAATACCCGAAGGGATACAGGCACCCCTCCACCAGCATAGGAGCAGGTACAACATTAAATATGCCCTGAAAAGATCCACTGCTCGTTCCAGTGGAAAAACTGGGGTGCGAACGAAGATATCAAACTGGAGAATATTTATTTTGAAAAATAAATATTTAAAATGCATAATGTGTTAAAATGAGGGTTCTTATGGTTCTCTTGTCATGTTCGAAGATGACATTTAGTGCAAATGTTAGAAGGTTCTATGGAACTCAAAGATGTAATATCAATAAAAAATAAATGTTAATATTTTTTTAATGAGCATGATTAACTCGATCACACAACCAATGCACATGGTTTTGCAGTGGATAATGTCTGGTATAGTCATATGAGGAAGGTTGGGAGGGCGAGGGGGAAGGTGAGGGATCGGTAGGATATTGCTAAATCTGCTCACTCATCCCCATGTTTCTGGTGCCCCTGGGATGTTGATCATAAATTAAGTAGAGGTAGTAGATGCACTATTGACTAGTGCACTTAGTTTAGCATTTTGCAGGGTCCGAGGGCCGTTTAAAGGGCAACAGTTACGGCATTAATCATACTCAAAGAAGACTGTTCAGTTGCCGGTCATAAAGAGCAGAAAAACATTGTATCCAAAGAGCCCAGTCTAGAAGGGGCTATTTTCTTTATAAGAATCGATTGGAGTAAGGAGTCAAGAGATGCAGAGCTGGAAGAATGAGAGGATTCTCAGAAGGGGTGGCACAAATAAACCAAGAATGTGGCACTCTGTGGGGAAATTATTTGCAGCATCTGACGTGGCTCAAAGATTAAGATGCAGACACAAACCCATTTTTTGTGTTTTAAGGGCGATGGCACAGTGTCCATTGGCACAAATGGGAACTGCAGTCGCACGCTTCAAACTGCTGATCTGGCTGGAAGTATGACTGCCCCTCTGGAACATTTTTGGACCTGCAGATCAAACGCCTCTAGGCAGTTGCCTCCACCCTAGCAAGGTATGTGCAGTTTCTCTACACTCCACATGCCAGTCCTTATCCCTCAGGAGCACCTGGTCCTTGCCCGACTGATGCCCAAAGCTACATCTATCCCCTTTGTTCCCTGTAAGCCTTGCGTCCACCTTCATCATCATATATGGGCAAATCAATGACTTTGTTAGATGACAGATTGTCGAATTATCTTTCAGCAGCATCATCATCAAAGGTTTTAGTGGACATTCCTGAACAGTATCTAGGCTGTTTAGACATAAGTGACATTTTCGTTACTGCTCTACTGGCACCCGGCGTCCAAACCCCAGAGAATGTTAATTGGCTCCAAGGGACTAGATATGAACTTCTACTGTTTGTCAACACGTCCAAGTCAGCGTTTAGTGCCATTAAGACAGTTACGGGCACGGAGGCTAATGACTGCAAATTCATTGCATCCTTGACCTCCTGACAGCAATGGAGGAGGGAGCCTTGTCAAAAAATTGCTTGCTGCACATTTCTGCATCCCCTTAACACAGAAAGGTACACAAACTATCGCTGCCTTGCATAAACTCAGAATGATCATGGAAAATGAGGCAGGAGTTACCAATGATTCGTGGTTAGACTTCTCCTTGATACCTTCTTGGATGAGCCTCGCTGTGAAGATCAGGTTACCCATTTGTCTTTTTTTCTTATTTTTTTCTGTTCCTGTCAAATGCTCTTACGACGTTGTTCTGCCCAGGTACCAAAAGTAGCTGCTAAGATGACTGAAGCTGTCCAAAGCTAGGGCCATATGGGTACTCATACTGAAGCGGTTTTGCATCCTCCACCAAGTCGTGATGATTGCGTGGAGCGGTGAGTAGTTTGCGGACATGGTGAGGGGACGAAGTGGGGTTGTTCAGCGGATCAGTATGCCCATATTGGGACTGTTATGAGGGGCAGGTTGTAGGGTTGTTCTCCAAGATGGTTATGATGTTAAAAGTATTAACTAAAGGGGGGGTGGGTAGGGTCAGTCAGAAAAAGGTCAACACAAGCACAAGGGGTTCATGTTGCTCACATCATATTTATGAATGGCGTGCGGCGGACTGGGCATGATGTGGCAATTTCATATGTATCCAGTGTATTTAATTATGGATGGGATACGTAAGTGTTACTTTTTCATTGGAATTTATACATATTAGGTTTGTATGAGCACACACAGAAAAATAAAATGCTAAAATCGCCAAGTATAACATGAACAGATTCACACATGGGGTGCTCCGAAGTATGTGGTGCCTGAAAGGTTTTTAATGCGCATGCAAAGAAGGGGCTTGTCCTGAAGAACCCACGTTAATGAAGGAATAGTATTATTAAACAGATATGCACACTGAAAAACATACAAAGGGAATTTACAAATCTGCATGTAGTCTGGTTTTATGAATTTGTTCAGACTTTAAAGCTAGCAGTTTCCACAATGCATTTTAGAGGACTGGGAAATTCTGTTTTTGCAGGGTTGGGGGTTGACTTGAGAACTAAAGAGTAATCCAGCATAGAATACGCCCTCGAACAGTACGCAGTGTTTTATGGCTTAGTGGTTCCACGGGGAATGGATGTAATCTTTCCCATTGCATTCAAGTTGTCCAGAGGGATCTGGCCATTTGCTCGGGCCAGCAATAAAGACACAGTGAAATGGCTCCCAACGCCATGGTGTTCGGTACTCAATTGTCTTCTCAGGGTTGAACTATAGGCAATACGTGCTGGAGTGGTAGTCAAATGCATTTGACTGTCAGTGGGGCCAGTAAACCAGTGCAAAGAAGAACAAGTTACTTTCTTACCTGGTAACGTTCTTTCGATGGGATGTTCCTCTGACGTATTCCACATCTATGACAGGTAGATCACCACAGCTGTGCTGCTTCAGAACATTTTCGGCGTCTGCGTCGATACGCTGTCCTCGAGGGCCTCCGTCGAGCCGACGTCACCGGATGTTATAAGTGGGACGCATGACGCCCGTAGCCTCAGTTGTAGTTTTTTCCCCAGAACGTGTGGCACCAATCTTCTGCCAGTATGACTACAGAAAGCCTTGCGGTAACGTAAGCTGCAATCGCATAAGAAATTCTGTAGAGGGGCAGGCTGGGAGGGTGCGATGTGGAATACTTCGGAGGAACATCCCATTGAAAGAACGTTACCAGGTAAAGTAACTTGTTCTTCGAGGGGGATTGTGTCCTCCAACATATTCCACATCTATGACAGACTCCCAAAGCAGTACCAACGTATGGAGGTGGGAAAAGAATTTAGAATTTCAGAATGGCCAATTAAATTGCAGACTAGAGGACCGCCTAGCCAAAGGCCAAATCGTGCCCATGGATAGAATCCAGGGAGTAGTGTTTCACAAAAGTATGGACAGAGGCCCATGTGGCTGCTTCAAAGATGTTACGAATGGGAACACCCCTCTGCAGAGCAGTAGAGGCAGCCACACCCCTAGTAGAAGGGCCTGTAGGCCTACCAGCCAGGCTGTAGCATTCAGAGATTGTCAAGATAATTCATCTGGACAAGGTCTGCTTAGTAACAGCTTGTCCCAAACGCCTTCCAGCGTATCCTACAAAGAGCTGATCGTCCACTCTGACCCAGGACATGCGTGAGACGTAGAAACTTAAAGCTCTCCTAGGATCCAACCTATGGAGCCTCTCCTCTTCCTTACCAGGATGCTTAGGAGGATGGAGCGCCGGAAGAATGACCTTCTGGCTCAAATATAAGTCTGACACAAACTTCGGAAGAAAAGAAGGACGTAGCCCAAGGACAACCCTGTCCTTATGGAACACCGTGAAAGGTGGCTTGGCGGATAGTGCCTGCAACTCACTCACTCTGCGAGCTGAAGTAACCACAACCAAAAATACAGTTTTAAAGGTCAACAGTCTCAAAGGACAAGAATGTAAGGGCTCAAACGGAGCTCCCATTAGGAATTTTAGAACTAAATTCAAATCCCAACCGGGCACCTGGAAAGGAGACGGTGGGAACACATTAGTTAGCCCTTTCAGAAACGGAGAAATCAAAAGGAATCTTAAAATAAGAACACTCCTCAGACGAGCGCTTAAATATGGACAGCGCCGCCAGGTAACCCTTAATGGTACCCACTTGCAGGCGCTTGTGGGCTAACGAAAGCAAAAAAGACAGAACTACAGGAATGGCACATGAAAAAGGATCCACATTCTTTACCCTGCACCAGTCGTAGAACAGCAACGGTACAAGGACTTTGATGCAGGCCTTCTGGCCGAAAGAAACACCTCCATCACGTCTTCAGGGAGGTCCCAATCCTTGTACCTCAACCTTTCAGAAAACAAGCATGAAGGTTGAGAGACTTGACCTCTGGATGGAGAACCCGACCCCCCCCTCCCGTGAGAGCAGATCGTCTCGGTAGGGTAGACGGCGAGGAGGGCAGATGGACATGTCGAGAAGGTCCAGGTAAAAGGCTCTCCTGGCCCACGCCGGAGCAATGAGGATCATTCGGGAACCGAACCTCCGTAACCTCTGCAGCACTTGCGGTATGACAGGGACTGGAGGAAATGCGTACAGCAATGGGAAGGACCACTCTACTACGAACGCATCCCCTAAGGTTCCTCTTGGAGGAAATTCCCACAAGCAGAATCTTTTGCACTTCCGGTTGACACTGGTGGCGAAGAGATCCACTTGTGGGGTCCCCCAAAGGGCGAAGATCTCCAGGAGAACCTCCTGAGCCAGCTCCTACTCGTGAGAGACCGTGCTCTGCCTGCTCAGAGCATTGGCCGCCTCATTTTCGTCTCCGGCCAGATGAACTGCCGAGATCAAAATTTCCTGCTGGATGGGACAGAACTAGAGCTGCATCGCCTCTCTGCACAGAGGGAGAGATCCTGCCCCCCCCCCCCCATTTTGTTGAGGTAGTGCATGGCCACTGAATTGTCCATCAGAATCAGGACATTCTTCCCTCGCACAGACGGCACAAAAGCCTTCAGGGCTAGCCGGACGGTCCTCAGCTCCAACAGATTGATATGGAGTCTGGACTCAAATGGAGACAATGACCACTGACTGTACATTCGTTGACATGTGCTCCCCATCCCGTGAGGGATGCGTCCGTCATGATCGTTACCTCAGGCCAGGGTAGCCAAAATGGAGCCCCCCCCCCCTTCATCAGATTGCCTTCAGCGGCCCACCACAGAAGATTCTGGGCGACCGAGGGCAGCACCTGAACTGGATCCGACATCCTGCCCGAGGACTGCAACCACTGCATCTTGAGAGCCCATTGCAGAGATCTCATCCGCAACATGGCCTCTGGCACCAGTAGAATGCAGGATGCCATGAGGCCAAGCAACCTCAAGAACTCGAACACCGGGAGACTTTGGGCATGTTGAAACTTGTGCACCATCTGCAGAATGTGATGAGCCCTCACCTGCGGGGGTGGGGGGGGCGAACACAGCCCCAGGGATGTGTCGAGCACTGCTCCGATGTACTGGAGCCGCTGGGTAGACGTCAAGTGGGACTTCTTTAAGTTGAGGGAGAAGCCCAGCCTGTGAAGGGAGTGGCAGGTGACTAAAAGATGATCCAGGACTAGCTCGGGAGAGCGCGCCCTGATCAACCAATCGTCCAGGTAGGGGTAGACGTGAATCCCCTTTCCTGAGATACGCTGCCACCACCACCATGAGCTTGGTGACGACCCTCGGGCGGAGGTCAATACGAACGGCAGGACCCGAAACTGAAAATGCTAGTCGCCAACCGCGAACCTTAGGTACTTCTTGTGCTTGGGATGAATCGGCACATGAAAGTAAGCATCCTTGAGGTCAAGAGACACCAACCAGTCCTGAAGTTGAAGGGCCTGGAGGACTTGAGAGAGAGTAACCATCTTGAACTTGTCCTTCCGGAGGAGCTTGTTCAAACCACGAAAGTCCATGACGGGTCTCAATCCCCCGTCTTTTTTCGTAAACAAAAAATATGGCGAATACCATCCCTTGTTCCTCTCCACTACATGCACCAGTTCTATGGCGCCTTTCTCCAGCAGAGATTTGATTTCCCGCGCAAGGAGCGGATCTGGACTCTTCATAGAGAGCTTCCCCGGTGGATTGTCATGAGGCCTCTGCCGGAAAGGAAAACAGTACACGTGGGCTATGATCTCCAGAACCCACACATCTGAAGTAATGGAACGCCATTCTACAAGATGCTGCGCCAGCCTTCCCCCAACCGGCGAACCATGGGACATGGCCTCATGACTGAGCTGAAGCGGCTGCGGCAGTGCCCGAGGGCAAAGAGGCAACTGCCCAAACGGCTTTGGCACCTCGAGTACCTTTTTTTCCACCTCTGGCACTCCTACGGTGGCTCCTTTGACTGGCAGCACCCCTCGATCTACCAAAGGTTGAGTAGTATCGAAAGGAACCTCCCCTCCATTGCTACCCCCTAGGACGAAAAGATGGAGGTTGACGAACAGCAGCGTTCAACGACTTTGCTGCAGCTTTGGAGGTCTGCAAAGCCTTGCTGCCAAAAAGATGGTCACCATCAAAGGGCATGTTGAGAAGCCAGGACTGTACATCAGGAGCAAACCCCGACTTCCTCAACCACGCAAACCTGCGCATCACGGTGCTCGCCGCCATGGACCAGCTGACACAGTCTGCCATGTCCAGACCCGACTGAACGGATTCACACATGGCATCCTTGCCATCCTGAACGAGGGCAAGAAAACCATCCCGTTCCTCCCCTTTGGGAATATGTTCAGCCGCCAAAGATACACAATTCCACAGAGCGGGAGTAAATTTTGCCAAGGCACAAACGGAGTTGGCTGCCCTTAAATCCATACCCCCAGATGAAAACACTTTCTTCACCCAACCGTCGAAACGCTTGTCATCCCCATCAGGAGGAATGGTAGGGTACGACGCCTGCTTCGCTGGGGCCATAGTCACCTGCACCACCAAACTCTCTGGAATGGGTTGCAAAGACAAGTAGCTGGGTTCGTCACTGGCTGGACAGTATTTTTTCGCAAACAATTTATTCACTGCCGGAAGACTCTCCGGAGCAGTCCAAGCCGCCACCACCACCCTTCTTTGTAAGGCCATATGAAATGGCAGCAGTGGGTGGACCTTGGTCCAAGATATCTGTCAAGTCATCCCGCAGAAAATCCACGAGTGGAGCAGACCACCCCAAATACTCCATCACCCTCGACATGAGACGCCTGTATGAAGATTCAGCTCGAGTACCAGGCTCAGGCCTGCCAAATTCAACCTCCGTGGAGGAGTCCAGACCACTGGCGTCATGCAAAGATTGACACAGGTATTCCAACTGGCTAGGACCAGACAACAGTTCATCAGGAACCTCCTGAGGAACCAGACCTTTCACATCCAACCCTTCATCCACCTCAGAGATATAATCCAGAGGCTGGAACAAATCCCTGGATGAGGGCACAGAAAAAGGCTCAAACATAGGCCTCATTAACTTACTCAGGGCCTTCCTCGGTGTATCCACCATTCTCCGGGGTACCTCTGATAAAGCCTCCTCAAAAGGCGTTGAGGGAGTCGACGGAATCGGCGTCAAGTGAGGCACCGACGGCTTCGACAACGGCTTCGAGGCCGGAGCCCCGAGCGTGTCTTCGATGGTCTCATCGCCGATGACTTCCTCTGAGGCGGAGCCTCAAGAGAGTCCCTCGACGGACATGGCACCGACGTCTTCTTAGAAGACCTCACGGGCTCAGACGGTCTTTAGGGCGTCAAGGACCGGGACCTGGAGCGGGCATGGCTAGAGCAATCTACCTTGTCCGATCGGGACCTTGACGGCTCCCGATGATCGTGCCGACCGCCCGAGCCCGAAGGCGTGCGAGTAGTGGCCCTAGTGCGTTCCTTGCCGGCTTCTCTTGAAGGCACAGACGGAACGGAGCCCTGCGATTCAAAAATCGCCATCATCTCCTTGCAAAATGCGTCCCATTCCGCAGGAGAGGAATGCTTGTTGGGACAAGCTACCCGCCGTCTGGCAGAGTCCTCGGACGAGGAAGGCGACCGGTAACGGTGCTTCCGTGAGTGCCTAGAAGAGGCAGAGGAATCGCGGGAACCACTCTGGGACCGAAACCCCCCCCTGGACTTACGCCAATGTGGAGAGTCGCCCCTGGAATTGTCGGTCGAAAGCCCAGCGGATTTCGACTTTCGGGGTTTGGAAACCCTACCTACAGATAGCTCAGTCTTCCGCTCCCACATGGCCTTCGATGTCAGACTGGCAATCGTCACAGTCATCGGTGGCGTTGTGCTCACCGAGGCACCAGAGGCAGACGTTGTGCGGGTCCATAAGCGACATCTTGAAACCGCAGTCCCGACACTTCTTGAAGTCCGATGCGGGGTAGAAGATGAAGACATGATTTTTCACAAAAACCAAGAACCGATTCAATCAGGAGAAGAACCGAGGCACACCGAGATTCCGAAGCGAACACGTTCGCAGAAAAAACAGAACGGAGGCTACGGGCGTCGTGCGTCCTACTTATAACATCCGGTGATGTCGGCTCGACGGAGGCCCTCGAGGATGACGTCATCGACACAGGACGCCTAACATTTTCCGAAGCAGCACAGCTGTGGCGATTACCCATCATAGATGTGGAATACGTCAGAGGACACAATCCCCTCGAAGAACTTGTTTGCTCAGCCTTTCCTCAAATCGTATAGTATCCATGCAGACCATGAGCAATCAATTACGGTTAAAGGGCTGCGGCCAGTTGTTACCAGCAATGAATTAGGTTTGTATGTGAATGTTTTATTATGTCATGATGTCACAAGCTACCATGGACCAATCCCAATCAGGGTTGTGCTACGAATATGTTCTGAAGATTGTAGAGGACCAATGAAAAGGGAAGAAATGAAGAAAGATGGAACTTCGTTGTGTTATGTCTTGGCCAAGCACGTGTGGAGGTGGATTTTAATAAAGTATCTGCAAATGTTTTAACTGTTGCAAAATTGTATCAACTTATGGTTCGTTGCGACTTGGGTTAGTTGGCTCCACAGCGTCATCTAACTTTTCCTAGGAAGATTGTACAATTAACTTGCTTTATGTGCACTCGCTCCTCAGGTGGTGGACCCGCTAGTGGTTGAGGTAATTAGGGGTCCGCCCCCACATAACAGTCACAACAAATAGGAGTATTGTTAACATGCAGTGACATCAAGATGGTATCCTTTTATTTCTAGCACAAGCTTTATGGTTGCTTAATCATATTGCCACATCACTTATCCCATAAATATACCAATATTAATGATATACCACCCCAGTTGTCCATAACTCTGATATATATATATATATATATATATATATATATATATATATATATATATATATGAAACATTACTCACCGTAATTGTATTTCTGATGCTTGTATCTGCTTAGATTCACATGTTATGTATAGGCCGACATCTAGTGGAAGCTGCAGAGTATTACAGTTTTCGAAACTCAAAAAGGGACGTCAACAGTGCATGCCAGTAATACTATTCCCAATGTGATGTCCATTGTACCCATGGTCCTTCATGCGTCAAGGTCCCTCAGATTGTTTTGTTTCGGACATGAGGTTGCATGAAGTGTAGCGCGAGTACAGGTGTAGAAAAGCAGATAGGACTCAGATAAAGTTCAGAGAAAACATCTATGCACCTTCTACTCCAAGGGGAGGAAAGGTGGGCGCATATGAATCTAAGCAGATACAAGCATCAGAAAAATCGATTACGGTGAGTAATGTATCCCTTCTGAGGCTTGTGGAATCTGCTTAGATCACATGCTATGCAAAGATTAGCGAGCAGTGTTATGAGAATGTGGTGGGTTGTGAGAAGGTACAGCAGCAAATAGATGTTTTAGAACCACTTGCCCCACCTGGGTATATGCTTTAGTGTTTGTCAATGCAATAGGGCTGAGTGAAGGTGTGTTCTGAGCTCCATGTAGCTGCTTTGCAAATGGCGTCCAGAGGGACGTTTGCGATAAAAGCCAGAGTAGCTCCTGTCCCCCTTGTGGAGGGAGCTCTTGGTGTGAAAGGCAGCGTTTTGCTTGATAAAGAGTAGCAGAGCTGTATGCATCGGACTATCCGTCGGGAGATGGCATTTTTGGAAATGCGGTCTCCTTCTCTGCCTGGTGCTATGGAGACAAACAGTTGGTCTGATTCCCTGAGCAGTCTGGTCTTGTTTTCACAGTAAATGACCGCCCTCCTTACATCTAGTGTATGGCGTTTCTTCTCAGCTGAGCTTGTTGGGTTCTGAAAGAAGGCCGGTAGCTCAATGGATTGGTTCCCATGTCCAAAACCTGTGAGCTTTCTCACACCAATTTCGTTCTTGCGTGAACGACCCGCCCTGGTATCCGACTGCCAGTTCAGTCACTCCCATTTGGACAATGGAGCAAACCCAAGGCCACTGCATCCGTTGTTAGGAGTCCAAACCGTCCCTAGTGGTATCAGTGCCCGTGTCCCCCGTCCTGTCTGAAGCAGTCAGTGGTTGTAGCTCATGGACGACCGCAGCGTGCCTCCTTCTCTGGGACCGCCCCCGTATCTCTGCCGACACGGGCACGGATACCACTAGGGACGGTTGGGACTCCTCAACAACCGATGCAGTGGCCTTATTTGCTCCATGTTCTCTGGAGGAATGACTGAACTGGCAGTGGAATCCAGGGCAGGCTGTTCTCGCAAGAACAGAATGGTGTGAGATGGCTCACAGGTTTTTGGACATGGGACTTTGTAAGGCAGGATTGGCAGAGCCACCCGGGTAAGGACCATGGGTTGGGCCGGGCAGTCATAAAACCCGAGCGGGGGCTGGGGTGCCGCCCTCATAGGATGACTCCAATTATGCGACCATATGTTTTTTTCCAATAAAATGTTATACGTTTCCAACTTTCAGAAAGTCTCTGTCTCCATTATTGGGGTAAGCAGGGTAGGAAACATACATGTTTACTGGTATTATCGAAGGGGCCAAAGATTAGGGGTTAGCCCCGCTAAGCAGATGCGCCAGCCAGGCAGGGGGCGCTAAAGGCACAAACTTAGGTGAAAACCTAGGGTGCGTTCTAAATACCAATTTGTCTTCGTGGAGAACAAAGAAAGGGTCTTGCACGGACAATGCTTCAAGTTCACAGACTCTCCTTCTGGAGGAGATAGCCACCAAGAATGCCCTTTTTTACGCAAGGTGTTTAAGGCTTGACTTATGCATAGGTTCAACGGGGGTGGGGGGGATCCCATGAGCTTTGCAAGTACTACATTGAGGTCCCAACTTGGCGGTGGGTTGGATATAGGAGCGGGTGTGGGGAATCGGTGGGAGGGGTGCGAGTCTTTATTCCCCAACATGAATGCCTTAATGACAGGATCCTTCCACCATGATACTTTACTATGAGAAGTGGTGTACGCGGATAAAGCCGCCAAGTGAACTTTTATAGTTTAAGACTAACCCTGAGTCTAATAAGTGGAGCAAGTAATGAAGAATGTGAGTTGAAGTACATTCTATTGGGTTTTGATTGGCACCAAATTACAAATCTCCACTTGTCGAAATAACCGTGTCTGGTGTTTTGTTTACGTGCCTCCTTGAAGATATCCACACACCTTTGAGGTAAATTAAGATGTCCAAACTATGACCTCAGGAGCCACGCTGCCAAGTTCAGTGAGCGAGGCCGAGGGTGTAGTGTTGTCCCCCCGTGCTGGGAAAGCAAGTTGGCCCGGCACAGGTGCTAGAACAGATCGCCAATTAGCGCAGCTGTGGATACCATGGTTGTTCGCCCACATGGGAGCAACTAGGATTAACGTCACTTGTTCCCTGTGCATCTTGTTCACCACCCTGCTCATTAGTGGAGTTGGGGGAAAGTGTAGGCAAATCTCCCTGACCAACTCATCCACAGGGCGTTCCCCTTGGAGTCTGGTTGGGGAAACGTGGATGCGAAGTCTGAGCATTGCTTGTTTTCTCTTGTAGCGAACAAGTCTAGCATGGGGAAGCGCCACAGTGAGAAAATGTGATCTCAAGTTGCCACTCGTGGTCTTCTGGTAGGGGATCTCTGCTTAGCGAGTTCGCTAGGGTTTTGAGTTCCCCTAGAACATGTCTGGAAGTCAGGAACATCCCCCATTTGAGTGTCCATTTCCATATTTTCTGTGCTAGCCTGGACAAACTTGGAGAATGTGTGCCCCCCTGCTTGTTGATTATAGAACATTGCAGCGGTGCCGTCAGAGAATGTGTACCGACTGATTTCTCAGATGTGCTTCGAAGGCTTGAAGTGATTTGAGTACTGCTAGAAGTTCCAGCAGGTTCATGTGGTTTTGTGCTGTGAGTTGAGTCTACAGAGCATGTGCTGTGAGATGAAGGCGATGGGCCCCTGACCCAGAGAAGGATGAGTGTTAACGATCGCTTGCACATCTGGGTCATGGAAGGGTTTTCCCTTCAACAGATTCTCCTTCGTCCACCAGCATAGAGCTTGTACCAGTGTTGGCGTTATGACCACTAGATCGTCTCACTGAACGCTTGCCTGAGACCATTTTTTCGCAAACCACTCCTGAATTAGGCGCAATCGCATACATGTGTGGGACCAGGTAAATGCAAAAAGACATGCCAAGAAAACGCATAGCTTTGTGCATGCTTATCTGGTGACCGGATTGATACGGTGTTATTTGCAGCTGTATTTTTTGTATGCTTTCCTTTGATGGAAAGACTTAAGCCTTCCTCGCTCCCAAGAACTGTTTGGTCTTGTTTGGTACAAGAATGCACTTTACTTTTTTTCACCTCCGGCGACAGGGTTATCGGACCATTCGCCATTGATTATAGAGTGGCAGTACTCACCACCCAGAACACTGATACCGACATGGAAATTGAGAGCAGAGGCTTTGAAAGATACAGGATTTAAGGAAGACATGAGAAAAGAGATAGTAGAATACTTTGCACTGAATACGGAAAGCGTAGAATCAGCTGGCAGATTATGGGCGGCATGCAAGATGGTTGTGAGGGGAGCGGCGATATCTAAATCCAAGGGACTACAGGATGAGATCACTAGAGAGTTACAAATAGCCGAGTAGCGACTGGAAGGAATTTTGCGTAAGGGGGAGCACTCCACGGAAGAGATTCAGAGCATTAGCAGACTGAAACAGGATTGTGAAGTACTTTGGGGAAGATTGTGTAACCTAACTTATAAAAAGTAGGTGGAAAGACAGCATACAGGAGGTTATAAGACGGGCAGGCTACTGGCATGGTTGTACAAATGCGAAACGCCAAAGCAACCGATTAGAGCAATTAGAGGCAGAAATTGGCATACACTAGATACTCAAATACAAGTGAACAATGGCTTTACAGAGCTCTATAGACAACTATATGCTGACACCGGAGGGGAGACAGAGGAGAATATAGTAGACACATTGGAAGATATTGGCCTTCCCAAACTGGGGACACTTGAGCGGGAGAACTTGGAAGGCCTCATTACCCTAGAAGAACTAGAGGCAGTGATCAAGCTTCTACCCACTAGCAAGGCCCGGGAGCAGACGGACACCCTAGTGAATTATATAAAACGTACAGGACGGACCTGCTCCCCCCCCCCAATGCTGGCCATGCTGAATGAAGTGCTGGAAAGGGGTGTGTTGCCGGAACCCCTGAAGGAAGCGATCATTATTCCGCTCCTTAAACCCTAAAAGCCCAGCATGGAGTGCGGGTCATACAGACCGCTGTCCTTGCTCAACCAAGATAGTAAAATTTCAACTCCAGGGCTGGCGAGCAGGTTGAGACCGGTCATTCAGGAACTCGTACACCCTGATCAGACAGGGTATGTCCCGCATAGGAACATATCTGATAACCTCAGGAGGCTTCATCACATCATAGGACAAACAGGGGAGGACTCACAGGAGGTGGCAAGATCATCATTGGATGTGGTGAAGGCCTTTGACTCTGTCAAATGGCCTTGGTTGATGGTGGCCCTAAGAAGCTATGGATGGGACCAATATATTTGAGGTGGGTGCATCTGTTATATAGTATGCCACTCGCAATCATCTCTGAGCGTTGGCAACTTGGGAGAGGCACCAGACAAGGATGCCCATGGTCCCCAGATGCTGTTCAACCTGGCGTTGGAACCCATGGCGATATACCCGAGGCAGCATTTTGGGGAAGTGGGGATCGCTACGAAGGAGTAGGGGGGGGAAGGCGGGAACTACACTTGATTTCCATGTATGCTGATGATATGTTGTTATACATGAGATATTCCGAAGAAAACCTAGCATACACACTGGAAGTGATGGATGGGTATGCATCCTTTTCCGGAATAACTGAACCCTAAGAAATCATGCATGATCCCCCTGGGTGGATAGAGGGATACCACAGGAGGAGTTGCCGTCACTCCAAATACAATGGGCGGACACTTTTAGATACCTGGGGATCGATATATATCATACACCAGAGGTCGAACCCAAACAAAATCCAGAGAGGGCGGTGGCTAATATAGAACGTAGCACGACATTTTGGGCCAAGCTCCCCCTAGCTATGATGGGGAGAGTGACATTGCTAAAAATGGCGGTGTTGCCCAGGTTGCTGCACTTCTTTGGGAACATACCCCATATGATACCCAAGCGATTCTTTGGCAAGCTCCACAGCCTTTGTAGAAGTTTTATATGGCACAACACTAGAAATAGGATAGCACTGTGGGAACTACAAAACACATACGATAGGGGTGGCATCAGGTTGCCTAACTTTGAGACATTATTTAGCTAGCCAATTGCAATATGTCGCAAGGTGGCTCTCAGATGAGCCGACACCGGAATCTCGACTACTAAAAGAAGAATGCGCCCCGTTCTTTCTGAAAGAATGGATTTGGTTGTCAAAGGCACAACAGAAGGGATACACAAAGATGTTGGACTGGGTGGGAAAATATGGCAAAGAGCTTGCCAGGCTATAGAGAACCCAGTCCCCGTGCTCCCCACAGGTACCGCTAGTGACACTGAAGGGTGTGGCTGAACAACTGCGGAAGATAATCCACAGACATTGGGAACCAAATGGGATTGCAACGTCGGGGATATGTGGCAGGAAGGGAAAGTGTTGGAATTCTACATGCTTGTGCTAAATATTGGGCTGCAACGCGGGCAATATATTATGTACACCAGGTTGGTAAAAAAAATACATGGGCAGATTTAGTGTTGGAGGGGGAGCCCGATACGGCCATTGAAACAATCTATGATGTGTCTGAAGGGGGGTCATGAGATCTCCCGGATTTACGAGCTGCTCATGTCTCAGGTGGATAAAGAAGTGCTCCAATTAAGATGGGATTGGAAAGAAGAGGTTGGAAAACGTATGAGTGACAGGCTGTGGGCTAAAACCCAACGATATAAAAAAGTATCTAGAAATGCGAGGTTGCAGCAAATTCAATTATACCCATAGGGGGTACATGATTCAGCAGAAGATTGCGCATTTTAAGGATGCAAGAATACAGACATGTTCTAAATGTGGAGAAGTAAATGCGGGTATGATACACATGTTTTGGGGTTGCCCTGAAATAGGAAGGTTTTGGCGGGAGGTGGCGCACCGCCCGATAGAAAAAGATATTAAATTGGATATAGAATCTGTACGGGCGTGCATGCTAGGAGGGTTTCCCAGGCCGTGCAAGCTGAAACATATGTAAGCTCAAGGATCTGGCCTACATTCTTGCTAAGCGCAGGATTGCCATGCGTTAGAAAGCCAGTAGAAGGCCAAAGGTAGAGGTGTGGTGGCAAGACCTTCAAAAATGGGTAGAGGTTGGGACAGTGGTGTGGAGTGAAGCAGCCAAAAGTGGGGGTGACGACCCCAGGAGAGGTACTGATGGCCTGGAGACATTTGGTGGCATCACTGTTTGAATCAGCTCAGACCAGAGCAGGAGAATACGAGTCTCCGACAGAAGAAGTACAAACTACACCTTCAGAGTAGATGTTAATTGGGGATATGGTGTAAGCTCGCGGATGGGAGGGAGGGATTTGTGCTGTAATAGAAGTCATGTTATTTGGTGCATTGTGACGAGTGTAATGTTTTGTTAATTTGTTGGTTGTGTTTTAAAAATAAAAAATGTTTTTAAAAAAAAAATATATATTTTTTTTTTTTTTTTAAAAAAGGTGGTTGATCATTCTTTGGGTATTTTGCTTGCAAATTTGGGGCATCTCCCCCGTGATCTGCCAGCCATCCAGTTAAGGGTACACTGGGATTGGCTCCCTGCACAGATGCACTACCACCACTGCCAGTCCCATGGCGAATACCCTTGGAGCGGATGCTATGCCGAAGGGTAGCACCTTGAATTGATGGTGCTGGTTTGCCATTTTTAAAACGAGAGTCTTCTGTGTGCTGGGAACATTGAAATATGAAAATAGACATCTTTCATATCCAACATTGCCATGTAGTCCCCTTGCTTTAGCAGTGGGATTACTTCCTGTAGTGTTGTCATGCAGAATTTTTGCGGCTTGATATGGGTGAAGGTCTAATAGAAGGCGCATCGTTATATTTTTTGGGCCCAAGGAAGTACATTGAACAGATACCCTTGTATCACCGGGATGATTTCGGCGGCATGCCTTTAACAGCAGCACTTTTACCTCTTCCAGCAATATGCGCTGTTCTTCCTTTGTGGTCGTACTTTGTCTCGGAGAATGGTGGGAGGGTCAGTAAAACTACACAATACCGCACACCATGGTTGAAGGCACCCACTTGTCGGAGATTCCCTCCCATGCTTGGGTGAAGTGTGTTATACGTCCTCCAACTGGAGTGCCATGTGAGGGCGCTTGGACCGGGTGGTCATTGCTTTGGGGGAGTTGATCCACCTCTGGAAGGGGAGGATCTGCAGCAGGATCTCCTTTGGCCTCTCTGAAAGCCCTGTGAAGATTGGCCTTGTGCTGAACCCCAGGACAAACCCCAAACCTTGTTGTATCTAGAACCTATCTGCAAATTTTGTCCACTGAAGCAACGAAATTTATGGCTTCCCCTTTGACCTGAGGGTTTGATTGTATGTTGACCTAGTGAGTGCAGTGTGTCATACTCTTATTTTGCGGTTTTTAGGGCATCCTCTCCTGCTTTGCCGAACAGAACATTAGGCTTGATCGGCACAACCATGCGTGGTGCTTTATAAGCATGCTCTATGCGATAATTTTTCCTGCATTATCCGCTGTATCCAAATTAGATTTCAAAATGCAGTTACACAGCCTTCCCTTCTGGTACTGCGAGGGAGTTTTGGGATTTCGATGGCTCTGGGGCTGAGGCCATTATTGTGGCTATTTCCTCCCACTTGTTGCAGTTGTAGCTGGCCAACAGTGTTAGCAATTCTTGCCTGATCTGCTGACGAGGTGGCCACTTTCCTACCAAAAATGTATATTTTTTTGCTTTCTTTATTGGGGGGTACCTCTGATGATGCGAGAGGTGTTCCGCCCTTTTCCTTGTGGTGGTAATGTGATTCCAGCTTTAATCAACCCCTGATATAGAGGGAGTCAGATGGCGCTGGACAAAACATCTTTTCAATGCAGGGCGTTACTGCTCGCGTTAGGCTAGGGGTTACCAACAAGGGTTGTATTCTCCTTTGCACGGATTGTAATAAGGTGATACATTGGGTTGCTGCTTTCTTGTCACCCAATAGGTCTTAGAAAAAATCTTTGTCGACTTGTGTTTCCTGCATCTGAATTTGGAAGTGATCAGCTGCTTTTAGGAGGTCATTAAATTGGAGTTGGTTATCCATCGGGGAGTCTGCCACCAGCAGGTCTACATGGTCTGGAGACGGTAAGACAAACTTCGTCATCATAGTAATGATCTACCTCCCCTATGTCCCCCCCCTCCCTAATCCTCGGAATCCATAAATGCTCCAGTCTACTGGAAACTTTGGTTGGGGTCATAGAGTTCAACTGGTCTGGGTCCAGTTGACTGGTGTCTGCTTGAAAGGTGCCTGGCCGGGCTCTTTTTTGCAGGGGGTTGTGACCGTGTCGCCCCACTAGCTGGTGTCCTGTTCTGGAGGTTTTCTTAAACTTGAGGGTTTTTCCTCGAAGAAATTGTGCATAAAGGACATCAGTCTCATGACTTGTGTTTCATAGTTTCAGACTTCGTTCCCTCCCCTTCGGTAACACTCCTTCTCCCTATGGGATTTGTGGGTCTTCGATGTGTGGTGTTTCAAAGTCCGCCCTTTCAGCAGCGTTTTTGGGACAGGTTTTTTAATAAGATTGGACAACTTCGAAGTCTGCAAAGAGTTAGCCAATTTCAACGTGTGTCAACTGCCGTTTTTCAGCGGATGAACGAGCCGGGGAGCATCTTTCAACATTTGGTTTTCGGCAGTAGTATTGGATACAGCGTCTGAATTGGATCCATCTCTCGACTTCGGGGGCCTGTCGTGTGGCGAATGCCCAGAGGACATGGAACTGGTGGTCCTTCCCCTAGATGCCGTGGGTGGCCGTGCAGTCAATGTTGACATCAATTTATGGTCTTGGGTTGTGTGTTTTGAGTGGAGCGACTGGTCTGTGCTGGTGCCACCGTGTGTCGTCCCTGTAACAGCGGCGCCAGCGTGTCTGGTGGGGTCAAGGGCTTGCACGTGGGAATCCGATGGGTCCCCTTTGACTGTCGTCGTCACTGAAGACGCTGATGCTGCCGTCGCTAGAAGCACTCTCCACGTCTATGGCGGCCTCGGCCTGCATGGCGTGGTGGGACGAGCACTTAGTTTTGTGGTCCTTTAAGCTCTTAGACTTAAAAAGCTTGCTAGCTTTACAGTGGCCCTCATTGTGATCCCTCTGAAGACAGAGGTTTCACACCCGGTGCAAGTCGTTCCAGGGAAAGTTTTTGTTACAAGTTAGACAAAATTGAAAAGGTGTATTTTTCTTTTCCAATTGGAATGGCAGCATGGCGAACAGAAATGGGAGAATGGGAAATATGCATTCCCTTAGTAGCTAAATTATGTACCTCTCCCTACTGTGTGGGCCGAGGACCAGAGCAGCATTCTGAGGCCGTGTGGCAGGTCGAAGCAATTTCTGCAGCAGACGAAGTTTGTCCTCGAAACAGTTGTCAAAGTTATTGTTAAGAAAGGCTATAACAGGACAGAAAGAGTAACCATCTCTAATGTTTGTGATAATAAATGGTGTTAGCCGGAAAGGAACTCCACTTTGTGTCCAACAATGAATGGCAGAAAAAAACAATCTGACGGACCTCGACGAGTGAAGGACCATGGGTACACAATGGAGGTCATTAGTATTATGGCACGCCCTGTCGACAACATCCCTGTTAAAGTTTCAAAAACAACTAATACTCTGCAGCTTCCACTAGATGTCGGCCTATGCATAGCATGTGATCTAAGCAGATTCCACAAGCCTCAGAGAGATCTATATATAGATATTTAAAAGTTCAAATCCACTTATTCATGCTTCCTACAATAAATTATAAAATCAGAGCCAATGTGAACAAAAATCAGAGCCAATTTGAACAAGGTATCGACAGGTGGTAGAGTCATCAATAGGAAGAAAGAGCAATCAAATTGAAGTGTTTCCATAACCAATAATCTTTAGCGTGTTGAACAAACGTAGCCTGAATGTTGAGAATTCCGACTTGATTGCATCCATTTTAAAAAAAAATCCCTTTGGCCTCAGTTTGTAGTAGCCTCATTGATCAGTGCCTCTCCCATTTTGTGCAATATGCTGAAGAATAGTCCAAAAAAACGGATACATTTCCAATCCCCATGTTGTTCCGCCCAGTGCGGTATTAGTGAATGGTTTGGATTTCCATTCCTGATGTTCTGAGATTGACCTCGAGACATCTTTTAATACTGCCAACATACCTCTTCCTACAAACACACTGAATAACAAAAACAGCAATTACACATTGCAGGAAATAACAGGGAACACCCAGCACATGCACATTCAACGTGTACTAGCATTTTATGGCAAGTGAAACTGGAACGAAAGATATTTGCGTTTGTCTTCTGGTAAATCAATATACGATTTTCTGCAAAAAAAAAAAAAAAACATTTTGCAAGGTAGGCAGTGCTTACCCAAAGTGAATTTAAATGTGTTAGGGAGTTTTAATAAAGCAACATTTATTTCATATTGAAATGGCATTGAAGATAATTAATTTCCTACTATTCACTTACATGAATTGCTTCTTTCATGCAGGCTTTTCTTGACTTGGCAAATTGCACATTAAGAAGAATTTAGATCTGGACTATGTATGAAGACAATATTAATGCTAGTGAAGAAAATATTAACTAAAGAATGTTTTTCTCCCGGTTTCTTCTCTCCATCTTTACATTTTTTCCATATTTTCATTATTTCTCTGAACATCATGCAATTATCGGGCTCATTTCATTAAGACACGTTATTTGGGAAGATGCTATGCCACTATATAGATTAATATGCTTTGAAAGAGTACATATTGGGTGAAACACGGTCCACATGTCATCAGATTTTTGCAGTAACCAAGATAGACATTTTTCCTGCAACTAAGACATACATTTTAATTTTGTTGCAATACTATTTAATTGCGTGATCATTTTCAAATTTAATTCGGCTTATTGTACCCTTTATTGCATCCAGTGACTTAAAATGGATTAACAAGATTTTCTAACAGGGGGGGGGGTAGCACATTTTCTTGTACTGCTGATAAAGAGTTGGCAGGCTTCTGTCACAAGTTAAGCTCCATTGTGCCGCCAGTGCACTACTTATATAAGTGCACATAATTGGTGAACAATTATATAAGCAGCACGATCACTTGGACATCTTAATTTGCCTTCAACTTTATTAAGCTATAAAATAGCTCCTCGTTCCCATAGGTATGCACGGATTACTGGATGATGCCTTACAATGAGGAACCAATTTTAGTGCATCCAATACTCATTTCAGTTCCCCAAAAGGATGACGCAAATTGTGAAGATCCTCAATAGGAAATATGTTAAACATTTGGGAAAAAGAATATTAAATAGTGCGCCTACCCAGAGTTCAAAAGTGCAATATTGTAATGGTATTGTTCCCTGTGAGAAAAAGGTTTCCCGGCTGCAGTTGCCCAATACATACTGCTATACACTAGACTTAAAAATGTTAAACATACCACAATTAGGCCATTTGAGCTCGAACACATGTGCCAATGCAGTTCTCAATAATTGTGTACAAGCTCCACAGTGATTTCTATGTAACACAATATTTTATTCAATGGTGTTCACAAGTTATTTCCTTGATAAAGCCGTGTTTGGGTAAACCGATGCATGTCCCCCGATTGGTTTATGTTGGAGTAAAATGAAACCAGGTTTAAAATAAATCTAAATTGGATCATTACTAACTCGTTAATTTTAATTATTCATTCTTATAGACAATTAGTGAGAACTGCATGTGGTCTAGCATAAATTGCCCAATTACTTGTGGTATATTTTAATTCCTCAATAAGAAGCCTGATGCTTCAATTGCAGCATGGGTGCTCTACAGAGCAGATGTCCACTTTCTAGGGAACAGCTCAATTTATACTTCCCCAGGGTAGATTCACGAATAAAGCTCCATCTTAAAAAAAGAAAACATTCAAGTTTATTACAGGCCAGGAACCAACTGTTTCAACATAGTTCACTTATAATGAATTTCTAGGGTTTAGCTTTCAAAAATGTTCACTCGTTTTTAACTTAAGTTTAGTTCTTTCCTGCTTTTTTGGTTATGCCAACCAAGTTTTACAAAGTGTGCCTTACCAAAGTCATTACAAATGTAATTTCTTTTGGTGCCACATGGTCCACTTGCTCAGGGTAACGCGATTTACCCGTGAAAAGGCTTGTTAAACAAAGTTTAGACATTCCTGTTTCTGAAGGGTGTCAGATTACCCTTAGTGTGAAACTGAGGTTCCAAAGCAAATGCCAGTTTTTGTAATGCCAGTATAGATAAAATAAGTGAACAGTTCAGAAGGGCGACACCAGGTTAGCCATGACCTCAACCATAGTGTCATGAGATCAGTCAACCCCCAATCTGTTCCTGCAGACTTCTCACTTAAAGTAATACTGCAATCCGAGGAACATTACCAGAGGGCAACAGACCTCACCTCAAGTTGATAGGCCGGAGTGAAAAGAAGGCCCTTTGAGGGTCAAAGGCCATAAACCCATGGGAATGGATTTGGGTGGGGAGGGGCAGTATGCATTTAGAACATTCCACTCAATGATGGTAGGTTTGGCTTTAAACAAGGAGAAAAATAAGAATTTGACAGATGAGCAATTACAAGCCATTAGCGCAATGGTTGAGGGCATTGGCAAATCACGAAGCTTTTAACACAAGCTGTATTCACCAATACAAGCCAGCATTCCCCACAGGCAGTTCTGCTCACCTAGCTTGCCCATGCAGCCCAATTACCCTACCACATCTTGCACGTGCAGCAGCCATCACACAGCAACAGAAAGGAGCCAATGGGCGGACTTACAAAAAAAGTTAAATAATTCTACCTTTCCTCACACATCACTCAATGGCTGCTCTCAGAGTGGGCATTCGCATATTTTACACATCACAATCAACACTTAAAGGAAAGCAGGATCAAAAGGAGGTGAATTTCTTTCTCCCAATTTTTACAATTCCTCATATCGGGTCAAAAGAACCATTTACCTCCATACTACTCAATCTCCTGCCTCAGTGTCATAATTTTAATCATACCATGCATGCCAGAGCTTAGTGCAAAGGTGGTCTGTGGAAGGTTTCACGGCAGAGAATAGTGTTGTACCCAGAAAGGCTCTGGAGAAAGTTGGGTCGCTCTGCTTTAGTGCAATAGGAACTACAACCCCATAAGAACCTGACGGGATTACAATTGGGCAGCAAGATTGTCATAGTTCCACCTTCTGGGTATATCTATGAATCACTGTTTATTACCCTTGGAAGATAAATCTTCGATGTTGGTTTAGTAATAAAATTGCAGGGAAGATATTGATAACAGGCATTTGCAATATGGTGTCTTTTATACTCAAATAGAAACACATTAATAATACTTCTGTTTAGATTTTATGTAGATTTATTCTCTTCTAGAGATAAAATATGAGCATTAAAATAGAATTTTCAAGCAATATACAGTTCTTAAAATAAACAATAGTGGAGTAGATACATAGCATCCCACTCTTAAAAGTGTGCACAGCCATTGTGGCTCAGTAAAATATAAAATCATCTGCACAATTGTGATGCTGTGGATCAGCAAGACGGCAGACAGGTGAGGTTATACGCATTAACCCTTGCATAATCAATAACCATTAGGAGGAAAGGGTTAAAAACTGTCAAAACGGCCATGGCTTGTATGGGTATTTAACTCAGAAAGGCCTAAAAGCGATTGAGCCCTATAACTAGAATATATTACGGGTAATACATTTCAAATCACCCATGCAAAGGTTTATAATCACCCATCGTTGTGCTGTGATGGATCCACTTATCCTGCCCAGAGAAGTACAAGCGGCAACACAGGTTATTATATGAACACTGTTGAAAATCAGTGTCTTACCAACACAGGAAAGACTGAAAGGCTAACCTGACAAAAAAAAAAAGTGTACTTCTAGCAACTATTCCCACAAAAGACACGGCGACGAAGAACTCACAAGGGCACTCAGCATTGTCGCAAACCTGCGATCAGAAACACACTCAACCACAGTGCCCGTTAAGGATATCTCACACTTCAACGAGTGATGGTAGAGTAAAACCCGATGGCCAAAACGCTCTAATAAGAATTACAATTAAAAGAAAGGAACTTTGAGGAAATCTCTAAAGAGAATCATCAACCTATAACATCTGTATCTGGAAACCAGGAATGGCATTGGTTAGCAGGGGCCTTAACACTAAAAATATCCAATAATGCCAGGATCCGGAATCCCCCCATGGTCTGTTGTTTAGCTTCCTGGAACACACGAGGCTTTACACACCTGTTTAATACAATCTGGCTAGACGATCTACACATCGTGTGCTTACAAGAAACATGGTTAAGTGAATTGCCAGTAATTTCGGACTTTGAAACTGCAATAAATCCAGCCATAAAACCTAAGCATGGCCGCCCTATGTCAGGGTTATTAACAATGGTGAGAAGATCATCAGGTTGGCGAATTATAAATTCTGTCAACCATTCTCCCTATATTCAGGAGACGGCCATTGAAAGAGCTGGTGGTCATGAGCATACGCAAGAAAAGATCGTAATATTGAACTTGTACTGGAACCATCTACAGGCAGGAAAAATTGATTTTATTGACCAGATAACAGGACTAATTGATCTTCGTGTGGAATCATTAGACTCGTCCAAGATACTTATCTGTGGTGACCTTAACATCGACCTACTTAAGGATGCAAACTCGGATCAAGGCTTATTGGCACAAGCATGGTTAACCGAAATGGGTCTACGTAATTTTCAGATGTTGAATGGCAGCACCTTTGGTGACATACCATCTGTTCCCACATGGCATCGTGGGGATTCATCATCTACTATAGACTACATGTTCGTGTCCGAAGCCTTGCATCCTAGGATTCAATCGCTGAGGATCTGTGAAAAAGCAAATACTGATCACGACATGTTATTCATGAAATTCGCGATATTTGGTCCTGCCCAAAGGCCAAAGTAGGCACACAAACTGCAGGTCGAATCAAATAGAGTTCGTTTAAGATTGGAGGAGAGTGAAGTCAATGTCTTGATGATCCAGTACTGTCACCTAAGTGCAGATCTAGAATACGATCAATTATTGACTCAATTTAAAACATAAAGGTAGGCTTAAAAAATCCTAACATGGTCCGAGCCCATCACTTCGATCTCGAGATTCTTATTAAAAAACGAAGGATGCGTGCTGCCCTTAGGAAAGCTAAGTCCCTTGATGTTGACACTCGAAAATTGGAGATAAAAGGTGGTGAAGAAAAAATATAAGAACTGGTTGAAAATTTATTAAAAAACTCTACTGCAAAATGACGCTGAGCAGATGCTAGCCATACTAAAAAACAAAAACTCGAGGGACTTCTGGAGATTTATTAATAACTTTCAAGCTCCTCAAATGGCATTGCAATCTTGTATGGTCTCGGAAGCCGCATGGATAGCCCATTTTGAAGCCCTTTCCAAAGCAGATGACCATGGAATTATCCCATTGGAAACATCTTCGAAACCGTGGGCTTTGACGTTTCCAAGAGAGGAGATTGTGTCTATAATCAAGAAGGCAAAAAACTCCCAAGCGCCTGGCCCTGACGGTCTTACCAATTTCACGTTTAAACAACATCCTGAACTATGGGCATCCATATGCGTAGCCTTATTTGACAGCATAAGCAAGTGCCACAAGACCCCTAAATCCTGGAAATCCGCTGTCATTGTCCCTATATTTAAGAAAGGGGACAGAACATGCCCTAAAAATTATCGCCCAGTGGCATTATTGGATATTCTGGTGAAAATTTATGCCACAATGTTGCAGCAAAAATTGGTGGCATGGGCAATAGAGTCTAATCATGTAGATAAAAGACAATCCGGATTTGTAAGACAAGTAGGCTGCTCGTTGAATCTGTTAGTTTTGAACCTGATGAAGATGAGGCGATAAAATCGAACTCAAAAGGTCTATTTGGCCTTCAATGACTTCTCATGTGCATTCGATACCATCGATAGGCCTCTCTTGTGGTTATAACTACAAAGTTGGGGATGTCCAGCTGACTTAGTAGCAGCAATTCGAGAATTGCACTCCGAAACATCCATAAAAATCCGGTTGGATCGGTCTGGAACCTGAACAGCCCCAATCAAAACCTATAAAAGGGGTAAAACAAGGCTGTCCCCTAGCTGCCGCAATATTCAGTTTATTCATATCAGATATAGGGTTAGCGATTGACTCAGCAAGTTCTTTTCCACCAATGGTAGCTAAGTCCCATCTAAGCTGGTTGCTATACGCCAACGATTTGGTTCTCATGGACCTAACACCTGTCGGCCTTCAGAGGAAGTTGAATGTGGTATCTAACCACTTGGTGATAAACACAAAAAAAATGTGAAATTCTGGTGTTAAAGAACCTTAATAGTGAAGGACATAAAAAAAAAATCGAGTCAACCGAGATGGCACCTAGGTCAGGAGGTCATTCAGATAGCCCAGAACGTAAAATACCTCGGCATGTTCAATCAACGATGGTCCATGGATTACTGAAGACAAAAGGAAATGCAAGCAACTGGCAAGTCAAGCTGTCATGCATACAAAATTTGGGAAATTCTCACTAAAACCAGTGCTAGCTTTTTACCAGCAAAAAGTAATCCCAGTTTTATTATATGGTGCTGAAAACGCTTTGGGCTGCAGCTACAACACATGGGCATCGCTGGAACATTGTTTTTGGTTTAAGGTCCTGTCTCTCCCAAGAGGAATCTCGACATCATGTATGAGATATGAACTGTCGCTGATTTCGCTACATGCTAGGGTATATGCTGGGCTCTGGTGAGTTTGTTTCGGAAAACTTGCGAGCATATAGCACAATTTGACATCTTTTATGATCCGACGCCAACAAACAATAGCATGGTGTCATTATGGTCTAAAAGATGCGAAGAGATCCTGAGTGAATATGGAATTAGTCTGGATATGCTGCATAATGAGCCAAACGCTGCCAAACTGAAAATCTGGCGCGCGGATTGGGAGCAAACTTGCTCACAACGAGCTACAGCTAAAATGATGAAGGACGCGCCGCTCGAAATACGGCCTTTTAACACTCCCCAACGCTACATCAATTTGTTTCCAGATTCACAGGCTCGAAGAGTGTTCATGATGCTGCGTTTAAACGTATTTAAAACTAAAGATCGGTTGGCGTCATGGAAAACCAACAAAGTTTTAAACTTAAGCTGTAGACTATGCACTAAAGATAAGGAAACCCTTAAACATTTGGTGCTATTCTGCACGGCTCTTCGATCAGAAAGGACAATTCACCTGGGGCCTTGGGGCCTAAATTACCCCTCCCGTTGTGCCGACAATTGGTGGGCCAATATGTTTCAAGGATTGGACATGAAATTGATATTACCATTGACTCGTTCTCTAATGTTAATTGAAAAACGCCTGAATGCGTCGTCGGTCGATGAGTAATGAGGACAGTCAATCGTCTGATCAAAAGAGAATTTGGGAGGGGTTTCCTAAAGGATGACGTTTTTCTTGTGTTGTGTTCTGTATTTGTTTTTTTTAATTTTATCGGTTTCTTAAAAACCTTTAAAATGGTTACAAATAAAAAAACATTGTGGTGTCTTTTAAGAAAAGCTTTTCTGTGGAAAAGAAACATTTATTTGAAAACAATGGTGAAAATATGGCTTATTTCAACCACGAAAAATTCCAAAACTCTAAAAATGTGAATTTGGAAAATGAACGACAAGCATAAAAAAAAAAGCAAAAAAAGAAAATATTTAAAAAAAAAATTCTGAATTTTGGAAAATTGGCAAAGTGCCAGTTTTTAAGCCTAAAGATTATACTTTGTCTTGGCCCACTCATTAAAATCGGATAGCTTTTCTTACCAGGTAGGTCAACATCTTGTGGACAAGCAGTGTACTCAAGGCCCTGATCCTTCATGGTTGAGCGTGGCTTTCAGTGAATTCTTAGAAAATCTGGCTGCTAAAACAGCTTCCTTGCAAAGACTAAGTCCGACCACAGTTTCCCTCTTTGCCAAATCACGTCCAGCAGGTAGTTACGTAATTGGTAGTACCATTGAAACAAAACATCTCGTTATCAATCGCTTATTTATTAACTTGCCCATTCATCTTCATGCATGCTTTTGCCAAATGGTAAGAAGTCAATGCTTTATTCAAAACAATTTCTGTATCTCCCAATTAGGCATTCAACCTTGGTTACCATTTGATCAATGTTCACAAAGATTTGGGTGTTCTTTTTGTTTATATAAACAAATTCAAAGATGGACATCTTTTTAAATTCTTGGTGCCATCTGCTGCTATGTTTAAATAATAGTGCACAGAGGTTTGTGCTCATGAAAACAGCAGTAATTATTTTGAAAAATACAGCAAACTAGGTTTGTGGATACACGTATTGCTTAGACAATCTCTGAACTAGTATAGAAAGGAAAGACTTTTTTTAACACATCAAGATTTTAGGTTGCAAGCGAACACATTTACCACATAATGCATTCTAAAAGCATCAGTAATGTGAATATTTCCAATAGTGCTTTAAAAGAGCATGCTTGCAAAGTCAATAGTGGAATGCACATTTGTGAAATGAATGTTTCATATGTGGCTACAGGCTGATGTGACCTGGCTTCAAGTTTAGAGCCGTTCACATTATAGGCATATAATGCAATTTATACCAAACCCCTCTGCAGGAATGCTTGGCGTGCTGTCGAGACTCTAAGCACCCTAGTTAGTCTTCCTTGTTGGAAGTGGGAGAATACCATGGCACAAAAAACTTAAGCCTCATACTGGAGCGGAGCGCTGCAAGAGTGTTTGGCATGCTCGGCGTAGGGTAGCGCCGTAGAGATAGTGCGCGCTGCTCTGCTCTCCATTGCAGCAGGAGACCACTAGCCTCACAGGAAATCGGTGCGTCATTGTTGAATGCACTGTGGGGGCTTTAGAACATAAGCTGTAAGGCTGCCCAATCGGTAGGAAGGTCTATGGAGCTACAACTCGCCTAAAATCAGGGCCAACATAGAAACATTTCACCCTAGTCCCACCCCTAGCCTGATCCCAGCTTACTCGTTTATACCTGAAGTGATTTATTAATGGTATATTCTCTGAGAAGCGGAGCAATGTTGGATGATCTTTGGGGCCCCGGAGATGGATGAGTGCACCAGGCGAACACCGGGAAGGTCATCTACCTCCGACATAGCACCTGAAAGCACCCGTCTGGTGTAAGCACAAGTCCTCATAAACTGTGTAAATCAACTAGAGCCGGACAGTGCGCCCAGAATAAATCAATTGCTGGATGACGGGGGTGCACCAAGTGTCTCCTTAAAAGAAGTGATCGAATAGGATGGGTTTTACCCCCATCCCATGGCCAATGTTCGAGAGGCAATCTTCTGTCTGGATTAGAGTGAACTAACAGCTACAACTATGAAAATAATAATCCAGGATTACTTTTCCAGAAGAAGCCACAGTCAGAGACATAGCCCCCATGAGAACGTGGAATAACGAAAGCCAAATAGAGCTGGGGTATCAGGGAATGACCAGCCAGACAAGCTTGGCAGTTGGGAAAACAAACCACTATACTGCAGATTCCCCTAACAAAGCTATTTTTTTAGCCCTATTCAGACGACTAATACTTACCAAACCACTTCCGTAGAAAACCCTTCTAGACAACGGCAAAGCCCAGTGGAAAATGGGAATGGCCTGGGAACTTCTGAAGGGACCCTCCAGGCCTTGAACTTTGTCTTGATCTCCTTGGTAAACGTGCTTGAGCAAATTCAAAGTGATGTACAGGACTCAGTGGTGGGCCTTACGAATGCACTTAACACTCCAGAAACCTCAAACATACAGTAGCTCAAAATGGATATAAAGTTGAATGCATGCAAGTTAGTGACCATAAGTTCTCAGGTCGGGGATCTGTTCACATCATTGGAAACTGTCAAAAGCTGTGTTGATCCCAAGGTCACCTTGCCAAACCAGTTCAATCAAGCGGTTGCAGGAGTAAATATCTTTGCTGATATGTCCTCAATTACGATCTTCGATGATACTCCCTTTTCTGGAGCAGCACCGTAAAAAAACAAGAGAACCAAGTGAAAATAATTTCTAAAAACAAAGTCTGAAGACCTGTGAGCGGGCATTGACCAAACCAAATTACAAAAAAATAATCAAAAAGCCCAAAATATGTAAAACACTGTTGCTGCGAGTTTTTCTGCAAGCGCTCACAAATTCGACCCCACAGGTGGAAGAACATGGACGTCAGAAGTGAACCAAAAAAATGAAATAAAGAAAATAAAATTTAAAAAAAACCCACCTAGGAAATCTAACTTCTAAATCAAAAGATCTTGCCATTGCTCAGCTGGAGGAAAGATTTTACTACCCACGGTGGACCGAGAAATGGAAAAGTATCCCCTCAGAGGATAAAATAAGTATCAGCATTCAGACAGATATGGCCTCAGGGGCTGGGAAGGACTGCATCTTGCAAATACACAATCAAAATCTTCCTGAAAGTGATTAAACTGGCCCCGATATTTTTAAGGAATAAGCTACAACCCCAGTTAGAGCCAGTTACAGGAGGATGGTCCGGACTGAACATCAGCAATAAAGAGAGGGATTCAGCCTCTCCACAGGGGTTGACAAATTCCAGTACGACCAGTGACTCATATTGGGGTAGGGAGGCAAGAGCCTATGGCCGGTCTGCCAGAAAATGTGGAGAGAAACAATGTAATTTCAGATAAGTCAGATCAAAAGGGATCCTTTGGGGGTCCATCTTTTCGTCTATTTGTCATACCAAGATTGTGGCTGAAATCCATGAAGCAAAAGAAGGCCAAGCGAGTGTTGAAACGCAGTTCAATTGCGTCAATCTTTAAAAGAATTCCTGACCTCTAGCTCCTGTCAAGTGAAGACATTGAATGTGTCCGTTTTCCAGATAGAGAGGAGGTCTCTTTAGCCAAAATAGGTTTAAAATCTAAACTAGCGGCGGTTCTGAGGGGTAGCAACTACGAGGTACTAACTACTTGTCCAATAAAGGATCCGACAGCCCCTGAAGATAGACCATCTAGGAAGAAATGCATCCCTAGGGGGCGTACTGAATAAACATCCAAGTCAGACCAAATAAAAATAAATAAAAAGAGACAGCTAAGGGGGGCCAGGGTGGGGTTGTTCGAGGAAGAGAAATAAGCCTAAGAATGAAAATAAGACGAAGGTTTGATCCATAATGCCCAAAATATTAAGTCAGATCTTTGCGAAATTGGGTGTCTCACAGGATTCTCTTACCCCTGGGGTGTGGAGACTGGTAAGCTAAAAACACCCATGGCCCCAACTCTTAGGACAAAAGCCATGAAGAGTACAATCTTTGTCCAAAATGACAGTTTTGCTACAAGAGAAATTGCTGATTGACAATTTCCAAATAGATGGCTTCACTACCTTCCATCAACCGCTTACAATAAAGAAATGTGTTCGTCCATCGGGTGCCTTAATAGCGGTTCGCAACTCTTCCGTATTAAGTATGGAAGAGATTCCTTCTAAGGTGAAGGGTTTGCAAGCCATTATGCTAAAAAAAAAAAAAAGTAATACCAGACGACAGTTGCAAAATGGGTGGCAGAGGTCAATCTCCATCGGAATGCTGCATGAGCCGATTGGACTGTCTTGGAAAATGTGTCTGAATTTCTCCTGCCGATACGGTCACAGTGAAACGTTGAGATGGTACTGGCTGGTGATTTAAATGCTTAATGTATTATAGCAGGTGACTTGAATGGATTAAAAGCCCTGAAAAAGGTTTCGGTGAGAGGCTTTCAATGGGTGACTTGTCTATCCGAATGGAATTTAAGCCCGGTGAATGGTGCAATTAAGGGGTATGTACCACCGGCCATAAGTGAGTCGGGGTGCTTCTTCCTCCATATTGGACTGTTTTTCTTCCACCAGAGCTTTTGTCTTCATGCAGTAGTTTCAAAGTACGGGTAACGGGCAATAGTGACCCATCTCATGTGAAATTCAATGGGAATCCCCCCTCTGTGTTTTATGGCCAATGCCCACAAGTGATAGTAAATGAGGGGGGGGGAAATAGGCTAGCAAGATTCATACGGGAGGGTAAGGTAGACTAGCAAGATTCATACGGGAGGGTAAGGTCTTGAATGGGAAACTATCTGAAAAATGTTTCAATGTGAAGGAGTATGAATTCATAAATGTCGGTACCCCTGCCAATTTCCTGGACTTCTTATGGCCTGTGGATAGGCCGAGGGACGTTGTGAGTAGGAAACTAGCAAAAAAAGAAAAAACAAAACACAATTACAGAAATTGGGTGCAGGGCAAAAACACTTGCTTCATCAACGAGATGGAGAGTTAATGTTGAAGACACTAGGCAATAAGACCTCCCGTAACTTCTGGGAGTTGGTCAATCACTCAGAAAAGTCACAATTGGGGATGCAATGTAATGTGGTGGGCGAGAGGGAGTAGTATGATCATTTTACTAAGATCTACAGAAGATCTCTAAGTGAGACTCAGTACAAATGAGGAGGTCCCGAGTGGTCTTTAGAAATATCAAAAGATGGCGAGGACCTTGTGATTAGTTCTATAATCGTCTCCAAGGCCTCGGGACAGAATGGATTGACCAATATAATCATGAAGAAAAATGTGCCCTTATGGTCCGAGTTATTGAGGTTACTTTTTGTGGTGCAAGGCAATTTCCTGCATCCTGGAAATCTTCAATAATCGTACCTATTTTTAAGGGGAGGGGAGATCAGATGAATCCTGGGAGCCATCGCCTGATCTCCATCCTCAATATTTAAAATCTTTGCAGGGCTATTTGAGAGAGTTTGAGGACTGGGTCAGCAAAAACAAGATTTTGGCAAAATTCCAGACTAGCACCAGAAGAGGTTTGCCAACCTTCCTGAATGGCCTGGATTTGAATGTGGTGGAGGAGAGATCTTAGGTGCGGGGGGGGGGGGTGGCTAGTTGGGGAAGGGTACAGCGCTCTATGGAGCCTGGCTTGATCTTTCAAGGGCATTCAACACGGTTAGTAGAAAGCACCTTTGGTCAAAACTAGATGGTTGGGGTATCCAGAGTTCACTTCAGGCAATTCTGGTTAGTATGCATGATAATATGTTTGGGAAGATGAAACTTAATACAGCGGACCAATTGTCCGCTGCTGTGAAGGCTGAGAGAGAGGCGAGACAGGGTTGTCATTTAGCCTGCTTTTTCAACCTTTGTCAAATCTGGTTTGTCATTTAAGATCGGCAGCATTAGCCAGTCCGAAAATAGATGATCTCTGTTAGATGGCTGACCTACGCTGATATTATGCTGTTGGATCATTCGCTGGTGGGGTTACAGAGACTATTAAATACACTGGGGGATTATGCACTGGCGAATGATCCAAGTACCAATGCAGAGAATTCAAAAATAATGATTTTTAAAAGACCAGGAAAGAAAGCGTGTAGAGTGAAATGGTGAAATGGGTATAAGGGAAGAACATAATTCCCATTGAGAAAATTGTAACACTTGGGCTTTAGATTGTATGCACTCCCCACATTGAAACAATTAAATATGGACAAGTCAGATAAGATGTCAACTTGCGTGCCAGATGAAAAGTATTAAACATTTTGTACGTTATCTATGACACCACTGATCAAATTATATACAGCAAAAATGCTCCCAGCCTTACTTTATAGGATCGACACGAAACATATTCCATGGCAAATGAACTGGTTAAGAGTTGAGGGCCAACTATGAAAAAAAGTCTGTCTCCCTAAATCACTCCTTATGACCAGTGTAAGGTTTGAAATGGGTATCAGATCTTTAAGGATGCATGTAGAATGGCGTCTGGTCTCATTTTATGGGGCAATAGTGATACCTTGTCCAAAGTCTTTATGAGAATATGGCAAAACTGAAAAAAAGAACATGTCTGGAATATTGTTAAGGCCAAAGAAGGAACAAGTTACTTACCTGTAACGGTTGTTCTCCAGCATGGGTCTGGCATGGATTCACATGCTCATGAATATTCCCCGTCGTCAGGCTGGGAATCCTCGGTATAGAAAAAAAATCAGTATCAGTTTCGTTTCTGATCTGTCTTTCTCAGTAGTAACCAATCACTGGTCTCTGGGTCATACTGCCCCCAGCCAATGACTGCCCTCTCCCTAAGCCCCTCCCCTGGCAGCCATCCTCAGATTTGGTAGCACGTGAAGTGGAAGTATGACCAAGTGAAGAGCCGCAGCGGGGTAGGCGGGAGGGTTCGCATGTGAATCCATGCCAGACCCATGCTGGAGAACAACAGTTACAGGTAAGTAACTTGTTCCTTCTCCAGCATGGGGTCTGGCATGGATTCACATGCTCATGAATATAAGAATACATAGCAGTATACACATGCACAACCACGGGAGGCGGCACAAGGCTCAATATCAAGCAATACAACAACTCAACATTAAGCAACTCTTACCTCCTCACCAGGCTCACCTTAGGCGAACAGGTTGCGCAGTACTGCCTGGCCGACTCTGGACTCCTCCCTGGAATCCCGGTCGACGCAGTACAATCTCGTGAAGGTGTGCGTCGACCTCCACGTAGCAGCCCTGCAGATGTCGAGCAGGGGCACACCAGACAGGAACGCCGTAGTAGCAGCGATCACTCTGGTCGAATGGGCTCTCGGACGGCCGGGCAGCGGTCGGTTTGCCAACCGGTGACAGTGCATGATGCAGCCGGAGAGCCATCTGGAAATGGAAGTCTTCGAGAGAGCCTTCCCTTGATTCACAGGTCCAAAGTTCAAAAACAGCTGTGATGTCTTCCGGAAACTCTTCGTGCGGTCCACGTAGAACTTCAGCGCTCTAGCCACATCTAGCGAGTGCAGAGTCCTCTCAGCCGGCGACGAAGGCGACGGGAAGAAAACTGGCAACACCAAGGGCTCGTTGAGGTGGAAGTCCGACGGCACCTTGGGCATGAAGGAGGGGTGCGTCCTCAGCACCACCCTCGTGTCGTGAAAAGTCAAGTATGGAGGCTTGCAAGACAGGGCCTGGATCTCTCCCACTCGTCGTGCAGAGGTGATGGCCACGAGGAATGCTGTCTTCCACGACAGAAACTTCAACGGCACTGAATGCATAGGCTCGAATGGGGCCCCCATGAGCCTAGTTAGTACCATGTTGAGCTCCCACGCCAGGGCAGGGGGGCCTTCACCGGCGGGAATGATCGGAACAGTCCTTTCATAAATTCCTTCACCAGACGATGAGACCACAAGGACGCCCGTCCTGTAGTTCTGGTGTAACGTGAGACGGCAGCCAGATGTACCTTGATGGAGGCGTGAGATAGGCCAGCCTTGGCCAAAGACAGTAGGTACGGCAATACTTGAGGGGCCGTAATCCGCAGAGGGTTAATCTTCTGTGCTCGGCGCCAGACAGAGAACCTCTTCCATTTGTGTCCGTAGCACGAGAGTTGAGGAAGCCCTGGCCTTTGCAAGAACCTCTCTGCAGTGGGCCGGGATGTCGTATCCTCCAAACTCCTAGTGCTGTAGGAGCCAGGCCTGCAAGTTCAGCGACTCTGGTTCGTGATGAAGAATGGCGCCTCCTTCTCTGGAGAGAAGATCCGCGTCCGTCGGTAGCCTGACTGGTGTGGACGCTGACAAGTCCAGAAGGTCCAGGAACCAGATCTGCATCGGCCACGCCGATGCGACGAGGATCATCCTGCACCGGGACCTCTTGAGCTGGTTGACGAGCTGGAGTAGCAACAGCGGCAATGCATAAAGGAACAGGCCTTCCCAGGGGAACGAGAAAGCATCGCCCATGCTCCTCGGTTGGGGAAACCTGCTGGCGAACCTCCGGCACTTGGAGTTCGCCGTCGCGAAGAGATCGATCTGGGGTTCGCCCCATCATCGGAAGAGTCGGTCCACTTGATCCTGGCACCGTTCCCACTCGTGGCACGAGCGCAGCTCCCTGGTGAGTGAATCGGCAATGGTGTTTTTCATCCCTGCCAGATGAAAGGGTACTAGAAACATCCCTTGTGCGATGGCCCAATGCCACAGATCCTGGGCTTCCTTGGACAGGACAGGGGGATCTGGTTCCGCCCTGCTTCCGAATGTAAAACATCGTGGTGGTGTTGTCGGTGAAGATCCTCACCACCTTGCCCTTGAGGGACGGAAGGAAGGACCTGAGGGCCCAGAACACTGCGCGGAGCTCCAAGATGTTGATGTGGAGAGTCTTCTCCTCCGAGCACCAAAGGCCTCTCGCGTGGAGGCCCCTGGTGTGCGCTCCCCAACCTTCCAGGGAGGCATCCGTTGTCACCGTCACCTGGTGGGCCGGGGCTAGGAAGCCTGTTCCCGCTGTCAGATGAGTGCGGACACCCCACCATCGTATTGCCTGACGGAACGTTTCGTCGAGCGAGATCCTGTCCTCGAAGCTGCCCGTCGTCTGGATCCAGTGGGCGTCGAGGAATTCTTGCAAGGGCCGCATCCGAAGTCTACAATGGGACACCAGATAAATGCAGGAGGACATCATTCCGAGGAGGGACTTGATAGACCTCACTTTGGCCACGACCGTGGCCAGTAGATGTTTCACCTTTCCTAGGATGGTCCTTATCCTTTCCTCCGACGGTGAGGCCCGCCGCGCCACTGTGTCGAGCTGTGCTCCCAGAGACAGGGCGACTTGCAACGGGACCACGTGGGATTTTGGAAGTTGATGGAGAACCCCAGGTCCGTGAGCAGCTGGACGGACTTCGCAGTGTGTTCCACGGCGAGCTCCCTTGTCCTTGCCCGTATGAGCCAGTCGTCCAGGTAGGGGTAGATGTGGATCCCCTGCAGGCGCAGCCACGCCGCCACCGGCGCTAGGCACTTGGTGAACACCTTGGGCGCCGATTTTAATCCGAACGGGAGGTCCTTGAACTGGTAGTGCCGCCCTTTGACCACAAACCTGAGGAACTTTCGGTGCCTCTTTAGAATAGGGATGTGGAAGTAAGCATCCTCCAAATCCAACGACGACAGGAAATCGCCCTCCTCCAGCTGTCCCAGCACGTGCTGGAGGGTGACCATCCGGAACTTCTGTGCCTTGATGCATTTGTTTAGTCGTCGCAGGTCCAGGATGGGACGCCATCCTCCTGTCTTGTTCCTCACGAGGAAGTATCTTGAGTAAACTCCGGAGCCCCGAAGCCTCTTCGGGACAAGCTCGATGGCACCTTTCCTGAGCATCGCCCGTACTTCCAACAGCAGTTGAGGGACGTGATTTTCCTTCCTGGCCACGGGAGGAATGCGGGGGCACCTCTTCTGTAACTCAAGGGCTTGCCCCAGGGCCAGGGCGTCCAGCACCCAACGGTCGGTGGAGATGGACTCCCACACGCCGACGAACTTCGTCAGCCGGCCTCCCACCGGGGTGCTTCGGCAGGGTCCCGACCCGACGGACGGTTCAATCCTGCTTGGAGGCCGCTTTGCCTCCTTGACCACCTTGGCTACGACGGCGGGATCCACCTGACTTGCCGCGTCCCCTGTAGGCCTCCTGCGACGAAGACCTTGCCGCTTGACGGTGAGTAGAGGAGCTGCTGCCGGCTCCCTTGGAGGCACCCTGTCTGCCTCCAGAGCTCCGAAAGGACGGGGGTCGCTGTTGGAGCACCCCCAGTGCACGGGCCGTCTACGTGTCCGTCTTGATTGCCTGAAGGGATTCATCAACCGCCTTGCCAAAACGGTTGTCCCATCGAAGGGCATGTCCAAAACCTTGGTCTGAACGTCCTGGCGGAAATCCGTCGCCCTGAGCCATCCTCGTCGTCTCAGGCAAACGCTGTTGCCCAACTGATGGAAACCGGTGTCGGCGATGTCCGTAGCCACCGTAATCCAAGGCAATCTCACCTTCCTGCAAAATTTCCAGGGCCTCAGCCCTCTTGGCATCGGAAGGAAGTCCAACATAGGGGCGATCTTAAAACCACAACTCCCTGTCGTAGCGGGCTACGATGGCCAGGGCATTGGCCGCCTTGATGGTCGTCGCTGCAGATGAGATGACCCGTCGTCCCATCGCATCCAGTTTCCTACCCTTGCCGTCCGGAGGGGAGGTTGAGGTCGAGGCCGATGCCCCCCCCGCTTTCTTCTTGGCCGCCGCCGAGACGACTGAGTCCGGGGTAGGTTGCGCTCTAAGGCACAAGGGGGCAGCGTCGGGGACCCGGTACTACTTCTCGTACCTGTCCCTCTTCGCAGGAGCCGTGGCAGGGTTCTTGAGGAGGGCGAGCCCCTCATCCCAGATGTCATCAAGAAGCGGTACGGCGAGGACTGTCTTCTTTTTAGCCTCGCGCCGCTGGTAAAGGAACCCCTCCTTTTCCTCGGGGCAGAGCTGGAAGAGCTCGGATGCCCTGGAGATCATTGCATGGAAGGATCCAATCTCGTCGGGCGGGGATGCCCGGGCAGGGGGGGCGACGGGGGACATGTCCCGTCGTCACCTCCGTCGTCATCCGTACCCGTCGTAGTCGCATCCATGCCTGTATCATCCCCGTGGGTAGTGGACCGGGGGGAAGGCAGAGAAGCCCGCAGAGGCGGGAGAGGAGGCCTAGGATGCATCCTCCTCCTCTTAGGCAGTGGACTCCCCGAAGGTCCTGGCTCCGGATCCTCCGTCAGGTCTGGCTCAGGCTCCTCCGTCGGGGGAAGGGGCAACCTAGTCCTTATCTCCGAGCATAAGTACTGGATGGCTGACAAAATGGCCACCGAGGTGTCCTGCGGCGCCGGAAACGGCGGGCGCGAGGGCTCTTGAGGAGCCTCGTCTGCGTCACCGTCGCCCTCGTCGTCGCCCTCGTCGGGATCCCTCCCGATGGGCTGTGTCTCCTCCACGACTTGGATGAGCTCCTCTTCAGAGGTCGTGTCCGTATCCACGACGGCCACCAACCCCCCCCCCCTTTTTTCCAACGAGGACTTCGTGGGGGTCTTCTCGATGGGCCTGAAAGACAACTCCCTCCGCAGTGGCAGGGAGACTCTAGTACCTGAGGGCGCCTCCACTGGTGTAGCCTCCACAGGCTGAGCCAGGGCCGCGGCGACATCCTCAATCGAGGTCCTAGCAGGGTGAATCACGGCCAACGTCACCTTCTGTACGCCCAGGGCCTTCACCTTCGGGGGAGGGTCCGAGCCTCGCTCCCCCTCTGCCGGAGTCTTTGAGATCGACCGGGGCCTCTCCAGAAGCTTCGCCGGGTTCTCGGACTTCTTCTTACCCGAGCCATAGCGTTGGCTCGTGGTCGATGGTGCCGGGGAGGGTGCGCCCTGCCTGGCAGCCAAGGAGCCCGACCGTTCGGCGCCCGCGGTGCTTAGCCTTTTGTTGGGCCCCCCCGTCACCGGAGCACCCTCACAGGACTTAGAAGACCGCTCAGACTTCTTCTCGCCTGGCGGGCTCTTACCTTCCAGCCAGTTGGCGAGACTGAGGTGGCTATCCTTCATGGTCCGCTCCGACATGTTTCCACATGTTTGTGCGTCTTGTCCTCATGGAGACAGTAGAGGCATAACGAATGCTCGTCCTCCTTGAAAATGTTCTGAAGCTGGCATCCAGGGCAGGTCCTGAATAGCTTCCCGGGCGTCAACCTCCCTTTCTCCTGGGCCATGTCCGGGGTAGGCCTCGGAACTTCTGGAATCCTCCAAAAGCGTAACTCGACGAAATCTTCACCCTTGAGGGGCGTAGAAAACTCCGAAACGGATCCCCGTTGATCGGAAGTAGAAACGGTGGAGCTTTAGGCTCTTTTAACTGAAAAAATGTGAAAATCTCCTGAAAAAAGCGCGAAAACGCAGCAAAAGCTCGAGAGCTAAGCACGAGGACTCCCAACACTTGAACGTGCGGTAAAAATCTGAGGATGGCTGCCAGGGGAGGGGCTTAGGGAGAGGGCAGTCATTGGCTGGTGGCAGTATGACCCAGAGACCAGTGATTGGTTACTACTGAGAAAGAGATCAGAAACGAAACTGATTTTTTCTATACCGAGGATTCCCGGCCTGACGACAGGGAATATTCATGAGCATGTGAATCCATGCCAGACCCCATGCTGGAGAAATGTGTTATGGGAATCCTGGAGTATTGTGAAAGTGAGGGGATGTTAGTTGAGAATCAAATGTACGTAAAGAGTGTTCTTAAAAGAACAGATTGTATTCGTAAAAAAGGCAGTATGCGACGGTTGGTGTTGGCAAAATCTTTCTTCAGGATCGATAAAAGAAATTGGGAATTATCCAGAGATTTGAGGCTTTTTACAAATTGTAAGGTTAGGCAAGAATTTGAGGGCCCATATGTACCTGGTTCCTACTGGAGAAGTCATGTGCCATCGGAAACAGCCTTGACCCAAGGTAGAAGGTTGCATTCTATGCAATGAAAAAATAATTCAGTCATTAAAGGAGAGTTCCGGGACTTTTTTTTTATTGTCCCTACGGGTCGGCCATGTGTTTGTAAGCATAAATCGGTAGATCGTAGGAAACTTTCCTATGGACCTTACCCGACTTTTCGCCCCTTATCGCACTCGAAATCAGCCTCCATTTTGTGATAATCCTATCATTCCGCCGCATCGACCTGGCTCACCTGCCTTTGCGGCACTAAATCAAATCCCCCGCCCCTGAGCCTGACATCAGCAGACGCGTACTGCCCATTTCAAGCACGTCTCGTGTCAACAATCGCTGCGCCTCAGCTATTGACGTGTTGCCATGGAAATGGCAGGACGCCTCTTTCCCCAATAAGTATAAACAGACCGTTTCACAACATACAGCAGCAGATTTTCGATTCCATTCCTCTCTCTGTGTTACTTTGAGTATTCTGTGACTCGTTTCAGTGCTCTGGTCAGCTACCTTCGCCGCTTGTAGCCCGTGTGAACAGATACCAGTACCACCGCTATAAATTATTTTACTATCTTTACCGCACAATGGCCACAATAATGCCGTATATGTACGAGCCCGAGTACACCGAGGAAGAACTACTGGAAAGGCAAGCACGCGAAAACGATGGGGATTCGGACGGCAGTTGGGAGGACCAGTCAACGGATGAAGAGCCTGGACCATGTCGCATGGACGGCGTCTCCACCTGGTGCACGTGCAATCGGTGCGAGCTAATGCCAACTGAGGAGGAGAACTGCTGCTGCCGTGAAAATTCCGGGTGCTTGGCCTACATTTCGGAAAGCGAGCAAAGTCAGCAGGAAGGCGAGCAAAGTCCGCAATGCATCACCGAGCTGCCAGAGTTCAGGGAAGCCTGCCTCTCACGGACAGTGTTGAGGATGATGATGGTGCTTATGCACGAACTTCGTGGCACTGTTCGTCCGCGTAATCCGAGTAACGAGTAAGTATACTCTGTTTGTGATGTCAGTGATGCCACCACTATTTCATGGTCGTCTCCCACATATAAAATTACATTTACATATCATTGGAACGCATGTAAATTGGTTCCATATAGTGCATTTTCTAGATATAATTTTTTTCTAAGAAAAATGACATGTGTTACCTGAATCGACATTGATAAGAAAGTTTGGTCAGTTTAATACAGTTTGCATCTTTTTTTTTCACAGGTGGTACAGGCTGGTGGCCTATCGTTGCTTCACTTGGTGGCTTCACGGGAGGCTCGGACACCGCGTTCGGAGAGTAATACCTGCCTGTGCGGTACTTGCCATTAGACAACATTTCCCCAGTGACAGTGGACAATACCGCGGATTTTCCCTCGATGTGCTGCAACCTCAACTTTACAATGTGTAATGTTTATTATTTATGTTTAATTAAAATCTAAAATAAAGCCCAACATATATTTTAACAATGGTTGTTTTGATTTTTTAAATGAATCTAGTGTATATTCTCCTGGGAGGGTGAGGTATTTATAAACTCACCCCCCTGCCTTCCATGTAGTAGATCCTGCAGCCATCCTCTTACATTCAGTTAGATGGCCTCTCCTTGGTGAGGCCCTGCGGCAAACGGGTCTTGTCTGCACGACCACCGCCCCGATCCACCCCCCGCCCTATCAAAGGCAGTTCGCACCGGGGTACTTGAGCTGCTGGCAAGTGGAGCTGTCAGGGAGCGATAAAGGCCAAGAGGTGCCAAAGACCATGTACACTTCAAAGTGGTCTATAGAGCATGGGTTTGTTGTTCCCATGTCTACCTCCAGACCCCGTGTCTCCTGCCAAGCATCCCCCTCACGCTGGACGGCCCCCTGCAATCCACATAAGTGTGTCTCCATTCACGAGTCTTCCTGTGTCTTGTCTGCACGACCACCGCCCCGATCCACCCCCCGCCCTATCAAAGGCAGTTCGCACCGGGGTACTTGAGCTGCTGGCAAGTGGAGCTGTCAGGGAGCGATAAAGGCCAAGAGGTGCCAAAGACCATGTACACTTCAAAGTGGTCTATAGAGCATGGGTTTGTTGTTCCCATGTCTACCTCCAGACCCCGTGTCTCCTGCCAAGCATCCCCCTCACGCTGGACGGCCCCCTGCAATCCACATAAGTGTGTCTCCATTCACGAGTCTTCCTGTGTCTTGTCTGCACGACCACCGCCCCGATCCACCCCCCGCCCTATCAAAGGCAGTTCGCACCGGGGTACTTGAGCTGCTGGCAAGTGGAGCTGTCAGGGAGCGATAAAGGCCAAGAGGTGCCAAAGACCATGTACACTTCAAAGTGGTCTATAGAGCATGGGTTTGTTGTTCCCATGTCTACCTCCAGACCCCGTGTCTCCTGCCAAGCATCCCCCTCACGCTGGACGGCCCCCTGCAATCCACATAAGTGTGTCTCCATTCACGAGTCTTCCTGTGTCTTGTCTGCACGACCACCGCCCCGATCCACCCCCCGCCCTATCAAAGGCAGTTCGCACCGGGGTACTTGAGCTGCTGGCAAGTGGAGCTGTCAGGGAGCGATAAAGGCCAAGAGGTGCCAAAGACCATGTACACTTCAAAGTGGTCTATAGAGCATGGGTTTGTTGTTCCCATGTCTACCTCCAGACCCCGTGTCTCCTGCCAAGCATCCCCCTCACGCTGGACGGCCCCCTGCAATCCACATAAGTGTGTCTCCATTCACGAGTCTTCCTGTGTCTTGTCTGCACGACCACCGCCCCGATCCACCCCCCGCCCTATCAAAGGCAGTTCGCACCGGGGTACTTGAGCTGCTGGCAAGTGGAGCTGTCAGGGAGCGATAAAGGCCAAGAGGTGCCAAAGACCATGTACACTTCAAAGTGGTCTATAGAGCATGGGTTTGTTGTTCCCATGTCTACCTCCAGACCCCGTGTCTCCTGCCAAGCATCCCCCTCACGCTGGACGGCCCCCTGCAATCCACATAAGTGTGTCTCCATTCACGAGTCTTCCTGTGTCTTGTCTGCACGACCACCGCCCCGATCCACCCCCCGCCCTATCAAAGGCAGTTCGCACCGGGGTACTTGAGCTGCTGGCAAGTGGAGCTGTCAGGGAGCGATAAAGGCCAAGAGGTGCCAAAGACCATGTACACTTCAAAGTGGTCTATAGAGCATGGGTTTGTTGTTCCCATGTCTACCTCCAGACCCCGTGTCTCCTGCCAAGCATCCCCCTCACGCTGGACGGCCCCCTGCAATCCACATAATGCCACGACATATACACGTCATTCATTCACAAACACACCCCTGGTTCGAATTCTTTATAACCCACCTCATATTTCTAATGAGAACTTCTTTGCGCTTTGCTAGTCAACCCGTGAAGGTGCTGGTTATCTGCTCTTCGTCTCTGTGAACTTCCGTGACCACTTTGAGCAAACTCGTCAGTTTGCAACCTGTGAACTGCTCCCTGTTCTACGACAAGAAACTACTCTGATCCCTGCATCTAACTGTTTGTTCGTCAAGGTAAGTCCATGTACCATAATCATTTTGCGTCCAATTTTTTAATTTATATCTATTTGCTAGTAGTCATCAAATTGCATCCATGTTTTCTTTTCGTTCACGACAGTACATGCAAGGAACTAGTCACATGTTCTGAGTTTAGTCAAATTACTTTTTCTATTTTTTGAAAGTTATTGAAATACTTATCCGCATGTGAATAACGTGTATAGTTCCAAGAACCAAAACGGACCTTGCATTGAACCTTTTATGTGTCATTTACTGTTTTAACACATTGGTATTCATAGAGAATTGTTGATCTTTACTTTTCAGAACTTTCCATAATGCCTGCCTGTTCCATTGGCGGTTGCCCTTCGAAGACCCATAACAAATCTGAAGGTACTATAATGCATGTTTTCCCTAAGACAATAGATCAGATAAGAGGATGGGTCCGATATTGCGGATATCCAGCCTCTGAGCTAGAAAGTAGAGTCCTAGAAGTCTTTGCGGACAAGAGGGGTGATCGATACCGCATCTGCAGCAGGCACTTTAGCCCAGACATGTACTCCACATCATTGCTAATAAAGAAGAAAACACCGCGAGCGAGGCGAAAATTGCTCTCAACCGCTATTCCCACTCTATTCGTCCACATGCCTCCACTGGTGAGTCAAGTTTACGGATCTAGTTCTCGGCCTTGCGGTAGTGTGTAGCAGTAGCTAACAATAATTTCCCCATTTATGTATCCACTCAATATGAAGGCGGAAGATTCTCCATCCGTGTCGTTATTGCAGTCATCAGCCACTTCAAGCGCCTATCGGGTAATCTTACTTAGCTATTCTGACACTGACTTGTTTTAGGCATGTAAATCAATAGTTTTAATTGATCGTGTAATTATTTTACCTAATGGTACACCCTTGTACTCGTCCTCTAGTCTTTGTTTTCAGTTATAATTATTGTTATCCAAAATAATGCAAGTACTGTCTTTCAGGGAGATGCTGAGGAGTCCAACGCATTGACGACAACCGTAGATGTCACTCAGATGCTCGAGGTACGTTTCTTTCGTTTTTAGCCATTGATATGTCCTTCTGTCGTCGCCCTCCTATTTGTCTTCTTTTTTCAATATTGTGTTCATTACTAATGAAAGTCCTATGTTTCAGGGAGTCGATGGAGCATTAGTCCAAGTAGAAGGGGGAGCATGCAGTTACGGGTCGGCGCAACAGCTTGCAGAAGTGTGCACCGCAGTTACATCGTCCCTTGATGTTCTTATGCATTTCGAGGTATGGATACTGACAGTTCGATCAAGCGAAATCATATGACGTGATTACATCCGCTATACTTCCTTCTTTATTAACGCAAGTACTATGTTTCAGGGAGATGACGGAGCTTCTTCTACAAGAACATCACCCCTAGTAGTTGATGCAGATCTCTGGGTGGTGACACTTCCAACGATCGAGCAAATCGAATCATATTTACATATCCATTATTTATTTTAGACAACTGATCATTTGTGCAGGTCTATTTAGATGAGCCGTTGACGCCTGCTCAAAGTTTATGTTCTTTTTAACAAAATAGAAAAGCATACTAATGCAATTACTGTGTTTCAGGGAGTTGCTGAAGCGTCATCTTCAATAATATCATCAATGGAAGTCTATGCGGAGCCCGAGGTATGGATCTTGACAGTTCAATCTAACTAGATCAACAATGCGTGAACTATTGTCGTTTGAATGTTCTACACAATGCGTTCATTCGTGTTTTGCTATTGAGATGTACGTATGGGTATTGGTCCCCAAGTACATTTTGTGTTTTCAATATTATTATACATACTAATGAAAGTTCTATGTTTCAGGGAGTCGATGGAGCCTCAGTGAGTGATGGATGTGCTTATCATGAAAATATAGTCGTTGCAGCGCGAGAGGAAGTGGAGACATGCACACACGAGTCGGAGCAACAGCGTCCAGATGTTGAAGTTCGAGGCAAGAAAGTTTCAAAGAAAAGAAAGCAAAAGAAGGTTAGTGTCCTGTTCACTATATTATGTTGTCTTTCACTGTCAATAGTTCAATACTGTAAGTTGTGTTTAAACTGAACATCCCTTTTCTAATCTGTCCTCTAGTTGCGAGTGGGTGTAAGAACTAAATCTACACAGACAGTGAAGCGAACGAGAGATGTTGCTTGTCAAACCTTTTGGCAGGGACTTGAGACTGGAGATGCATCGTGCCAATGGGAAGAATATGAAGTGATTGACAACGGAGCTATACCACCACCAGCCATTGATAGTGAATGTCCTCCTGGTAGTTTGGATGCAGTCGGAGATCAATTCACAGAATCCACACCCGCAAAAAATAAGAGCGCGCGAAAGTTGAAGACATTGTTTTTTTCTCCCATCTCCGGACAAGGAACAGATGTTGCAATGGAAGAGAATGACGTGGACGACAATGAAACACCATCAATATCACTCAGCATAGCGGAAGACGATATCAGAGATTGTACCTTTCATGCGAGTGACATGTCCTCAACGTTACAGGCCGAACCAGCTGGGATGCAGAGTGAAAGTATAAGGAAAGAGGCCAAATTCATTGTATTCGATAGCTGTTTGATGGATATTATTATGATGATGAAATGTGGGCATTCGGTTGGTGGGGAAGTATGTGGGGAGCCATTGATTAATGTGACTCGTGCAATTCGAGGCACTAACCTTAAAATACATGCCACCTGTACACAATATCATCCGTTCGCATGGTCTGCACAACCCATGCTGGGGCAACTGCCAGCAGGCAATCTACTTTGTGCAGCGGCCGCACTTTTTAGTGGTTCAAGTTTTAAAAAGTTACAGTATTTCTTTCAGTTTGTGGGAATCCATTTCATTGCGAAAAGTCAGTTCTACAAATACCAAACCGATTATCTATTTCCAGCCATCAGCGAAGCTTGGAGAATGGAAAAAATGTCAATGGAAAGTACATTCGCGGGCAAACGCTTCAGGCTAGCCGGTGATGGACAGTGCGACAGCCCAGGATTTTCAGCCAAGTACTGCACCTACCACTTTCAGGACATGGAAAGTAAGAAAATTGTGAGTTCGGTGGTCGTGCAGGTGTCACAAAGTACATCCTCAGTGGCCATGGAGAAAGTTGGCTTTGTAGCATCATTGCAAGAACTACAATCGCGGGGAATGGTGATCGACCTGATAGCCACGGACAGACACGTTTCAATTGCCAAGACAATGAGAGAACAGTACAAAAATATAAATCACCAATTTGACGTTTGGCATCTTGCAAAATCAATCAATAAAAAATTGTCTGCTGCAGGTAAAAAAAAAGAATTGCAAGGTATTTCACAGTGGTCCAAGTCAATCAGCAACCATCTTTGGTGGAGCTCAAAAACATGTGAAGGGTCGTTGGAAATTCTACTGGAAAAATGGCGGTCAGTAATGTTGCACTGTAGCAACGTACATCGATGGTCGACAAATGAGCATTTCCACAAATGTGAACATGGCCATTTGTCCACAGAGGAGGCACGGAAGAAGAAGTGGTTGATTCCTTCATCACCCACTCACAAAGCCATTGAAAAGATTGTATTTGATAAAACTATAACAAAAGCTTTGAGGGGACTCACGGAATTCTGCCACACAGGAGATTTGGAGGTGTTCCACAATATGTGCCTCAAGTACAGGCCCAAAAGATTGCATTTTGGCATGGAAGGCATGATAAATCGGACTCTTTTAGCGGTCTTGGCACATAACCATAATGTTGGCCGTCAACAAAGTAGGACGACCGGAACTTTAGGGACGCTTCGCTACAATAAGGCCTTCACTAAAAGAAGTAAACAATGGGTGATCAAACCAGTGTTTGAGGATATGCAATATGAGTTTATTGAGAGACTTATCGTAGATGTCCTCGATAGGCACATACATGGAGTGGTGAACGAACCTATGCAGGGGACAACTGCATTGCCACCCAACATTGCCTCTGTTCCATGTCCACCTAAAGCAGAGCTCATTGAGAAATACACATCACGGTTTAAATGATTGTAATTTGATTGTCTGTTCTCTCGAGTCTCCTCATGTTGCAGGCCCATTGCAATTAAACCAAACAGTAATATAAATCATTTTTACAAAAATTATAGAATGTTTCCGTATTGCAAAAACATGGCCGACCCATAGGGACAATAAAAAAAAAGGCACGCAGACAAGATGTCCCTAAAACTAACTGCAGCTAACTAGAAATGTGTGCTCGCTCAAAGTGAAGGTCAGCTGCTTTGATGTTTTGCTCGGGTGGCGGAACGGCCCACGACCCAATATAAGGTTCTATTGTGATTTGACCTTGACAGGCCGGGACCATCCTGAAAGACTAAGAAAAGATAATGAATAAAATTTCAGAAACGAAACGATGAGCCACGTTCATTAGAAGAAGTAACGTCGGCAAAGAAGGAGTGGTGTTTCGGGTCTGCCCTACACAGAGACACAATGGAAAATGCAAATATAATGTAAGTAACTTTTGATGAGTTTATACCGCAATTTCATTACTATACAGTGGCTTTAAAGACGGGTTCAGTTGTACTTGTTCGTTCTATGTGGCATATTGTTTTCTACCGCGCACTATCTTGAGGAGAAACATCTGCTTTTACTGAAGCACCTCAAAACCTTCCTCTTTGCTTCTGCTTTCTCTCTCCCTCTCCCCTGCTACAACTGGTCCACTGTCTGCGACCTCAGTCCTGGGCCCTTCCACTCTCCACCTGCACTCCCCCCCCCCTCCATGCCTCGCCACGCCTTTAAACACTTGTGTACACCCAGTAGCGCTGTCCTCGCTATGAAATGAATAATTTTAATAAGGATCTGATGGTGAGACTAATTTCATTTTTTATGTTTTTAGGTACATCATTCACTACTGTCTGTGTCACGAGTACCAGACACCGGCGGACGGCTTCTACAGCCGCCAGTTGCTTCTCCGCGTGAACAACGTTACCACCCTGACCATTTTATGGGACGATCGCCAAGTACAAGTATGCCCTTACGCGGTACTAACGGTTAGATGCAACATACCTACCATTGTGGTGGCCTAGCGCCTCGTTGTTGGAACAGCCATGCGATTATCAGTGCGACAGAAGAGCTTATTTTTATCGTAAACCAACACCCTGTGTACTGCACACGAACATCGCTTCCCTCAAGACGAACTAATTTGGATCGAGAGCAAAGAAAAATGCAAATCGCTGAATATTCTCTAAACATTTGATGTCCAATAAACGTACTTTGCCAAATGTACAATCTTGCCGTTTGCTTTTAAACCACGGTTTCACATTCCGAATTGTGGTGCTGTATTGTGAGATGCTCTAAGACCCTGTGTACAGCAAAGGACCATCGCGTTCCTCAATACGAACTTTTTGGAACATGAGCAAATAAAAATGCAAATCGCTGAATATTCTCTAAACATTTGATGTCAAATAAATGTACTTTACCACATTTACAATCTTGCGGTTTGATTTCAAAGTACAGTTTCATATTCCGAATTGTGGTGCGCTGTATTGTGAGCTGATCTGTGTTGATTTCCGGGGTCTGTGTGGAGTCGCGTAGAAGACGCCTGGGCGCGTTTGCCTACGCAGCACAGTCACGTCACGGATAGAGGCGGGGAATATGAATGTTTTGATAAAGTCTGTTTCAGGGGCGGGGGATTTGATTTAGTGCCGCAAAGGCAGGTGAGCCAGGTCGATGCGGCGGAATGATAGGATTATCACAAAATGGAGGCTGATTTCGAGTGCGATAAGGGGCGAAAAGTCGGGTAAGGTCCATAGGAAAGTTTCCTACGATCTACCGATTTATGCTTACAAACACATGGCCGACCCGTAGGGACAATAAAAAAAAAGTCCCGGAACTCTCCTTTAAAGCACATGCTGTTAGAACGTAGCGGCTCATGGGAGATCAGGGCCAGTTCTTTTAGTAAGTCTGTAGAGAGGGGGGGGGGGGAACCTAAACTCGGAAAAGTTTTGGGATAGGTTGATAGCAGGTGAAGAAGTAGAGTGCTACAGGCTTTGGGCTTTATTTCAAAAATAAAAATACATGAATGTGAACAAATGATTGAATCGGCACGTTAGATATACATATGCATTTTATTAATGGTTCTTAAATGTGGAAATGTTTGAGAGTTTTGTATGAACAAAGTGCATTTTAATGTGAAAAGTTACTTACCTGTAGTACATTATTAAAAAAAATTAAAAAAAAAAAAAACAGTCCCCTCTACCATGATCAGTGAAACACTAAGGACAAGACATAAAATGCACAAATTGAGCGCAGAAAGAATTGGCTAAATCACATTTGTTATGTTCAACTGAGATGGACCAGCAGCTAGGCAGGAATATATGCAGCAGGGTCTCTTCAGGCTCCCTTGCACAAGTGTCTCCGTGGAAACATATGCAGGAGTGGCCGCCTTTGTTGCATTTGCACACAAAAATAAAGGTTTAGCCAACAGTAGCTAATAAAACTCCAAATGTGACCACTGTAGCAGTCTTTCAATTTCGTGATTCCAAGGACTGTAGGAAAATCCATACCTCTAACTAACAAGGACGGCTTGGATTGTTAATCACCCAGTATTGCTTCGTTCGTGCAGGATGGACTGGTGCCATTTCCATGTAGATGTCTCTGTGCTGTTTTCTCTGCAGCTGATCAACTTCTTCTTCTACAATTCAGACAAGCATTCCCACAGTTCTATTTTGCAGGATGCTCACTGTAGTAACTGGTAATATCTTGCAGGTGCAACGAGGAGTAGAACAGGTGCTAGTAGCATGCTTACTCAGATCACCAATTGCTGGTTTCTACTGAACCAGGTTGCCGATGATGAACGATGAGCATGTTCTCACTGTAGTTTTCAGATGTGGACCCAACAGAAGAAACGTTGAGGTCTTTGCAGATGTAACTCACCTTAAAGAAGGGTTGCCTTATAGTTGTGTTCACCCATGAAGATTGGCGAACACATTGAAGAGAAAGCCCTCAAGCTTTCTCTTAGGTTATGCTCCTGAAGAGAAAAAGATAAGGGGAACCACGAGCACTCCAGCTAGAAATATGCAAAACAAGGATGAAATGCCAGTGCCCAGTCTCGTCAGTAAGTCTAGAAAACCTGATCCTGTATTGAAGACTTAGTGTGTGACCTAATCCGTCACTGTTCATAGAACTGAAAAGACTCCAGACAGAGCTTTTCAGGATTGTGCTTCCGTCGTCCGACCAGGTTTGAATGCCTTCCAGAATGGAATTAGCCAGGTCCTTGCTTTCTCAGATGCTTCTTGAGTGTGTGAGTTTTTTGCGGTCAGTGTGCAGGGCTTGGGTGCCAACAAGGGGGACTCAGCAATATGTGGATGCAGAAACAGGGCAGCAGGAGCGTGGAAGTATTCCAGAATTCGTTACTGTATAAGTAACGAAAGGGGGGAAATGTTGGAAGGGGCAGCCCCATCCCAACCGCCTAGGTGCTTTAGAGTGAGGTGAGATGCATTCGAAGCACTTTGATGGGCCAGAGGTTGGGGGGGACCGTGAGAGGGGCGCATTCCTGTTTAACAGGGCCCTACTTCTGTATAACTGAATACAGTTTAACTACATAGTACAGTATAAGGCGCAAGCAGCATCGCTATTTTGTGTAGTTAAGATAGCTCAGCGGGTCGAGGGCTCGCTGCTGCGATCCGAGCGCGATCTGCAGGTCGCAGGTTCGAATCCCGACAAGGCCAACTCAGCCTTTCCTCCTTCCGAGGTTGATATAGGAGTACCAATTTCGGTTGGGTGATATTGTATGTAAATATGTGCTCTGTAAAGCGCTTTGTATAAAAGGCGCTATATATATAACACATCATTATATTAGTAATCATAGGAAGAAGGGAAGGAATGCGCAGTAAATGCGGCAGTGCATGTGCTAGACCCAAATTCGCGAGACCACAGAAATCCCCAGCCATGCCCGAGCTCCCAGAAGGACAGTTCACATCTGAAATCTCCACAACATCTATTCATTGTTCCAACAGGGTTGCAAAGATGGATGTTTCACCGAAGAGGAATGTGTGCTACAAGGTCGCAAGCAGAGACCGGCACCTGGTGTGCATGTTCTCATATTGGCCAAAGCATGATCCGGCTCATTCCCAGGTGACCACGAATTATAGCCCATATAACTGACTAAACCCTAGGACCCCTGAATTCCATGGCACTAGGTGCCCTTTGACAACAAACTCCAAAATAAATTCCAAAATGATAAGATGTATGGCATTTATAATGCGCCTATAGACAAGTATTTCAAGGTATGACAAGGTAAGGGAGGGGAACAGAGGGAGGACAAGAACAACGATTTTACTAGGGCTAGTGACATTGAGATTGTGCAAGCACACAGGGGAGGGGAAAGTGTCAGAAGGGTAGGAAGGGCGCGTGCCGTACAAGGAATCAAAACAACTAGTAGTGCGGCCAGCAGGTGGCAGTGCAAGGGTTTAGTGCAGACAGCAGGTGTCCAATAAGTGTAGGTAAGGGGACTGTAGGGTTGCAGATACAGACCTAAGTGCAGAGGATGCCAGGAGTCAGTGCGGGTGTGCAACTGGGCGGGCAGGGAACTGGGCCTGAATTCAGAAGGTAGCCAGGTGATCAGTGTAGTATCAGACAGGAGAGGAAGAGAGAAAGTAGAAGCGAAGGTCTTGAGGTGCTTCCGGAACTGGAGATGGTGCTGCTCAAGTTTGAGGCAGGGAGGCTGCTCCAGATGGAGGCACCAGCCGAAGAAAATCTACCCCCAACTCATTGCTCCGAGAAGCGGATGACCCTGAGGGAGTTGGAGGAGCGAAGAACTCTAGTAGGAAGATATTTCTGTAGAGAGTTGGAGGTATTGCGGTCCCAGGCTCCAGAAGACCTTGTGGACTACGCAGAGGGTCTTGAACTTGATCCTTGCAGCCACTGGGAGCCAATGGAGAGAGTTCAGGGCTGGAGAAATACGATCCCTTGGCTTAAGGCCAAGGACAGTCCTTGCAGTCCTGTTCTGGGTGAGTTGTAGAGGCCGGAGAGTAGAAGCAGGCAGATTTAATAAGAGGCTGTTGCAGTAGTCCAGCCTAGAGAGAGAACAAGAGCTCTGGAGACAGTGAGCTTCTGGGGGAAGGTGAGGCAAGGAAGAATACCTCTGAGGAGGTGCAGTTGGTAGTTTGACTCTCAGAGATGTGAGGAGAGAAGGAGCTTGTGGAGTCAAAGATGACCCAGAGGTTCTTAGCTTCACAGGTGGGAGCAGATAGACGGCCAAAGAGTGACAGGAAAGGATGTTGCGGGTGTGCTGATCAGGACAATCTCTGTTTTACTGTCAAAAAGGCAGAGATTATTGCAATCCAGCAGTGGTGTGCCCCCAGACAGACCTTCTGAGATGAGGGAGAAGAGGCACCAGAGGGGAGCCTGAAAACAAGCAGAGTGTTATCCACACAGCAGTGAAAGTTGGGAGCAGAGAGCAGCAATGCGGTGGGCGAGAGGTGCCAGGTATTGGTTGAACAGTCAGGGAGAAAGGTTAGACCCCTGGGAACACCACAGGTAGACAGTGAGATAGAAGAGAGGAAGGACCCAAGTTGGACCTGGGAGTGTTGATCCGAGAGGAAAGAGGTCAGCCAGGCCAGGGGCTGATCAGCGATACCCAGGTTAACACTGAGACGGTTGACCAGGATGGCATGGTTGACCATATCAAAAGCAGAAGAGGAGGACAGAGGGGTGATTAACATCAAGGTTAGAGAGCAGGTCTTCACAGATGTTCAGGAGAGCAGTTTCCGTGCTTCTGTCTGCTCTGAAGCCAGGCCTAGGGTCATGGAGACAACCAACAGATTCAGTGTGAAGATTAACCTGGGAGATGGCCCGCTTTTCCAAGAGTTTGCCAAGGAAAGGAGTGATGGAGATCAGACAACAGCCGGGCAGGAGGGGACGGCTGAGGGTTACTTGAGTAGAGGGTCCCCAAGAGTGTACCTCAGGTTGGGGGGCAGGAAATCCAGTGGCGAAGGAGTGATTGCAGAAGTCAGCCAAGGCTGGAGCAAGGGGGTCAATATGGTTCTGGACGGTTTTGGAAGAACAGGGAAGAAACTGTTTTGATCGACTTGCCTAGAAACCTCATCAGGGGTGAACAGAGGAAAGGCAGAGGTGGTGTGAGGAGAGGGGGCCAGAGGTAGAGGAGAGAGTAGAGGGAGAAGGAGGGGAGGCCAAGAGAGTGGACACAATGTCCTGGGTTTTAGAGATGAAGTGAGAAGCCAGGAACGTGCAGAGGGCCTGGGAGGGGACAGGAGAAGTAGAGACGGCAGCTGGATTCTTTGCAGATTTAAAAAAATGTAAAAGAGTTCAGCCAAGTTGTTCAATGCTGCAGAGACGTGGGCTTGGATGTGCAGACAGAGCTGGTATTGCCTTTGGAGTAGGAGAAAGGCCAGTTTGTCAGAGGATGCACAAGATGCCACCCATTTCCTCTCAGCCACCTTACACTTGCGTTTAAGCGTGACAAGGTCAGAATCATACCAGGAGTTGCACTTAGCTTTGGGCTTCACGCGGATCCTCATGACAGGGGCAAGTACATCAGGAGTATCAGAGATAGAAGAGTGGAGCATGGATACGAGTCAGCAAGAGGTGGAGAAGGGGGAGAGAAAGTGGCAGCGAAACCCTCAACTGACAACACCCGCTTCATGGGTCGGATTACCAAGAAGGTGGGTGGCAGTGTGTGGGTTGGCTCGGCCAGAGGGGTAGAGAGTTGGGAGCAGAGGAGAAAGCGATCCAGGAGAAGGAGTGGTGAGAGGGTTAGAGAGGGGAGGTCTGAGGAGATCAGAGCATTAAGAGTGTGCCCTGCAGAGTGAGTTGGGCCATAGGGTAAAATAGAAAGGGAGTTGCAGAGGTTGTGAATGAGTCCAGAGGAAGGACAGGAAGCATCCAGGTGGATGTTGAAGTCTCCAAGGAAGAGGAGTTGAGTGGTTGAGGCCAGGAGGGGTCCGCCCACTCAGAGTAAAGTGAGCCGATCAGGTGGCCGTCAGTTAGTAGCCACAGTGAGTGGCTAGGAGAGGGAAAGCCTACAACCAAGGCATTCGAAAGAGGAATAGGCCTGTATAGGATTAATAGAAGCAGACATCCACTCCAGGAAGATCAAGGCTACACCCCCACTGGAACGGTTGGATCTGGGACCGGAGAGGATGTTGTAGGCATCATGGAGGAGAATGTCAAAGCTTGTGACAGAGCTGGCCGTGACCTCGTCTTGGTGAGACCAAGGACATCAAGGTAGAGTTCTTCCAGGAGACGGCAGATGTCAGGAGTGTTTGACAGCTGAGCGAGAGTTGAGTGGCAATATGGAGAAGGTTGCCATCCGAGAGACTTCCGGGGAGAGGTACAAATCAGAGGTACTTCCTGAGGTTTAGAAGCAGCCCGTTCAAAGAGGACGGACAGGGAGTATCGGCAAAGTGACAGTGTGTGATTTGTATTGCGAGGTGTATAGTTCAAAACGAGGGTGGAGACCTTGGAGCCGGATGCCACGGAGGGAGTGAACCGTGTGTGTGAAGGTTAGAGTGCCCCTTTGTGTGTTTATTAAGGCCTGCCAAGAGCGCAGTACGAGTGATAAAACAAGCTGTATAGGAGTATAATAACAAAGTTACTCACCGTAGTGACCATCTTACTCCTAGTCCCCTTTCCTCCATACATTTGGGACATTCCGTCCAGTGGGACGGGACCGGGGGACTTTTTTGTAAAAACAAAAAAAAGTCTAAAATTGAAAAATGTGTCCTCTTTTTACGCGGGGTACCTCACGCGGCCGTAACCCAGCCCTCCTGAGCTCAGCCCCGCGCATCACCCTTTTTCTATCGCCATGTCTGAGACCTTTAAGCAATAATAGAGGATACTTATTAGGGGGGACAGCGGGCGGGTGTATGGAAGAAGGGAACTATGGACTAGGAGTAAGATAGTCACTAACTTTGTTATACTCCTACGTCCCGTCACCTTTTCTCCATACTTTTGGGAGATTACCAAGCACTCCTCATAAGAAAATGGGTGGATGGAATTCCCTTACTGAAAGAGGTTCTTAAAAACAGCCTGACTGAATTTAAAATTGGCTCTGGAGCTCAGGTTTAAGCAGTTATGCTTACAAAAAGCTGATGGGGAAGCCCACGTAGCTGCTCTGGCAATGGTTTCCCAGGGAGCATTTCCGGAAGGCAACGGCAGCCGCCTTGCCCCGCACAAGATGGGCACACATGGGCATACATTCCTTTTGGAGGCTGAAGGCCCTGCACGGTATACGCCTCTGATATACAGGAAGCAATCCATCGGGACATAGTTGCTTTTGAGGCCGGAATCCCTTTCGGATCTCCGAAGGTCACAAAAAGCTGTAAGAGTTCCTAAGTTTAGATGTTCTGTTCAAATAAAACTTAAGAGCTTGTCTGACATCCAAATTGTGCAATACCCTCTCGGCATCTGAGGCTGGGTCAGGAAAGAAGACTGGTAACTAAATAGACCGATTCAAATGAAAATCAGATGCCACCTTTGGAAGGAAAGAAGGAAGGATTAGTTAAAGGTGAGGAATGGATGTTATACAGACAAGGCCTGAAGCTCACTCACACGCCTTGCCGAAGTCACCGCTATCAAGTCGACCGTAGCCATGGGCTCAAAAGGCTTGTAGGTAACAAAAGGGATAGCCCTAGTAAGGTGGAAGGAAAAAGAGCTCAAGCAAAGTGGAAAACAAAAAGGGGGGGGCTCCAACCACATATCAATTTGCTGACACTATTATCCAATTTTGGGTGTCTACTGTGCTGTGTCAGTTAACATTATGTAGTAGTGCTTCAAAAGTAAGCTAAGTACCTACTTATAAACCACGTTGGTCCTCTGTGGGAATAGCTAACCCACCACAGAACTTGTCACTTTAAATGGCCCCAGCTCTTGAGCTAGCCTAGAACCATCTGACTAGTTTCTATTCCTCTTTAAACAAAGTGTATGAACACATCCTTGTGATGAATAAGTATAAGGGAAAATGTATGGTACCATTGTGTGCACTTCTGCATTTGTATGTGTTTGCACTGTTCATTCTGCCTCTTGCTTTATACATAAAGGCCTAAATTGATGTAATATTTACCTCGCAAACAGTACTAACACACCATTGATTTAAACATTGCACTGTGATTAAGTACTGTTGTAAGCATTACAATATCTATACTCTACCCATTCGTTGGAACTTGAATATGATGTGTAAGCCCAGCCAAAGGACTGGATCTGCTAAATAAAAAGCAGCTTTGTTGTGTGCATGGACTGAAATCAAGAGTAAAAACGACCCTACTACAGGGTACTTAGCTTACTTTTGAAGCACTAATACATAATGTTAACTAACAGCACAGTAGACACTCAAAATTGGATAATAGTGTTAGCAAATTGATATGTGGTTAGAGCCCCCTATTTTTGTTTTCCACTCAAAAGGCTTATGGCATAAGGCAGCGAGGACCACATTGAGCTCCCACTTTGGATGCGGGTTGCGCACCGGTGGATAAAGATACAATAGACCTGCAAAATGCCTTTTAATGACAGGGTTTGTCACTGAAAAAGACCAGGTGTCTGTGGATAGGTAAGCAGCGATAGCTGACAAATACGTCCTACAAGACATGAAAGCCTGAAGTTGCCAGATGAGAAACGAAAGACAGGACTGTGTCAAGCATCTCTGGGGTCAAGCTGCTTAGCTAAACACCAGTGACAGAACAGGAGCCACTTGCTCCTATACTGAGACCTTGTCAACGATTTTGTAGCTGCCTGGATAATACGCTTATTACCCGGACAAGTTAAAACTTTCTAAGGATTTGAACTCTGGCATCAGGCCGACAAGCTGAATGATTGTGGGGAGGGGTGCCACGTCTGCTGATCGCTCTGGTGAAGCAGGTCAGGAATCAGCAGGAGCTTGATCGGGGAGCACGCCGACAGATGCAGACACTCCAAAAACCAGTATATGGCTGGCCACCAAGGGGCTATGAACAGGAGAGTGCAGTTCATCATGTTCCGGAGCTTGAATAGCACCCGGTGAATCAAATGAAGAGGCGGGAAGGTGTAGGCCCTCATGTTGTGCCACAGAATCTCAAGAGTATCCCCCAGGGAAGAAGCTCAGAGTCCGTTCCTGGAAGCATAAAGAGGAAGGTTCCTGTTTGATGACATCACAAAGATGTCCACTTCTGGAGTGCCCCAATGGCGCAAAAATGTCGGTGAGGATCTCCGTGTTCAGTTCCCACTCGTAGCTGACCTCCGCTCGTCGGCTATGCGAGTCTGCAGTCACATTCAGTTGGCCCGGAATGCGTATAGCTAGCAGCCAAACACCATGCTGAATGGCCCATTCCCAAATCTGAATGGCTAGATCTGCAAGGGGAGGTGACCTGGTATCCCGCGGCTTGTTGTAAAACGTGGATAACACATTGTCTGTGTGGATGAGGACCACTTTGTTCACAATAACTGGCTTGAAAGCTTTGAGCGCCAGGAAAATCGCTAGAAGCTCCAGATAATTTATGTAAATTTCGGTCCTGTGGCAACCATAGGTCGAAAACCTGAAGATGATCCAACGTTGCGCACCACCCCAAAAGGGAGGAGTCCGTCGTAATGGTCGTTTGAGGATAGAGCTCCTGAAAAGGAGCACCCACCGACAGATTGATGGACGATGACCACTATAGGAGATCTGTCCTCATGCAGAGTGGAACCAGAATCATTTTGGTGTCCGGGTCCACAGCCTGAAGCCAGGAGCTCCGAAGAGCCATCTGCATGCGTCTCATCTTGAGACGCGCAAGGGGAAGAGCAAGCATGCACAAGGCCATGAGGCCTAGAAGCCTCTGAAACCACCAGGTCGACATGCTCTCAGACTGAATGAAAACCTGACAAGTGGCCAACAGATCTGCCATCCTGTCCTCTGCAGTCGATCGTGTTCCAACGGAAACCCAGGAAAATCAGGTCCTGAGAGATCATCATGGAGGATTTCTGCCAGTTCACTGACAGCCCAAGGTAGAACAGGAGCTGAGGAGAGACTGAAGGTTGCTCGAGGCTTTCACTGGACAATGACTGCGCAGAAGCCAGTCGTCCAAGTATGGATACACATGAATACCATGTAGTCGAAGAAAAGCTGCGATGACGACAACCTCTTCGTGAAGACACACGGCACTGAGCTGAGACTAAAAGGGAGCACTCTGAATTGGAAATGCTCCTCTCTCAGGGAGAACCGCAGATATTTCTGATGAGGGCACCAAATCAGGATATGCGTCCCGAAAGTCCACAATGCTGAGCCAGTCGCACTTCCGAAGGACTATTTGGTAGGGCGTGATCATCTTGAATTTCTCGTGGGCAATAGAAAGGTTGAACTGGGAAAGGTCTACGATGGTACGCAGGCCAGCCGGGTTGGGCACTGAACAGATGAGAGTAGAAACCCTCCTCTCCTTCCACTGGGGGCACGAGTTCCGCCGCCTTGAAGTCTAGCAGCTTCTGGACCTCAGCTCTGAGGGACGGTGTCCCTGACTGCTGAAAGCGAAGATTGAAGGGTTGGGGGTGGGGGAGTGTTTTAGCAGAAGCCTGCCCGAGCGATGGACAAAACCCACCAGTCTTCGGTGATGATTTGCCATGCCTCCAGAAGAGACTAGATTCATCCTCCCACCGGAGTCTCATGCGAACACCAAAAAATAAAATTGCGCAGACTTTTCGGCAGAGAGACTACCTGTCCCTGAAGAGCAGACTGAAGACCGAGAGAAAATAAAATAAAACGACCCTGTTGCTACTCCCGACAGAAGCCACCTGATGGAGGATCAGCTCTGCGAAACCTGTGGTCCGGGAACCCTCTGATGCTTTGCAGATCTCTGAGCTTTGACTGGGGGCTTCACTAGCACCAACATGGACTTGGCAGTGCTCGCCTTAGTCTTTGTTAAGCTTGTCATCCATTGAAGAATGAAACAACTCTGCCGTCAAACGGCAGGTCCAGAACTTTATCTTGGACCTCCTTCGAAAAATTGCATGAAGCCAAGCTTGACGAGAGGGACGAGAGGTATCCACCCCCAACCTGAGACCTCGAGCTGAGGTATCAACATGGTGTGCAGCAGCCTCCAGCATATCCTGTGCCAATACCCTGGCATCTGACAAACCGCCTCTAAAGTCTTGTAGCTTGTCCCCAGGAATGAACCCCTGGAAATCTGCCAAAACCTTCCAGTTCCATATCTGCCACCGCCAAAATGAGCTCCGCGTTAGCCTGACGCAATAGCAGCGCCGAGTTTGCAAAAATCTTCTTGCCCAAGGAATCAAACTTGTCTTCCGTGGCCAGAACTTTGAGCTGCAGCTGCAGAGGTCAGCTTGGATTGCAGAGCGGCAGCCGCTACCACTGTCGAGGAAGGGAGCATACTTAACACCAAGGTTACTACCTCAGAGGTGTGAAGCCTGTAACGGGAGTCAATTCTTTCATGGATATGCAGCCCAGTGTGGGGTTTATCCCAGACCTTGCGGGCCTCGGCCAGAACGTCCCTCTGAAGGAACAGGCCAGTGTGCTCCTGCAGAGACAAGGTGAGCGCCCCCGAAAGCACCCGTTCCTGCAGAGCGGATGCCTCAGGTACTAGAATGTCAAGGAGACATGTCTAGGACCTGGTCATGGAATGCTCTGATAGAGAGGGGCTGGTCTTCACTATCCTGATCTGCCCGAGGGTCGTCCAGTAAGTCAGGATCTGCCAGTCGTGAAGCATCCGGCGTCAAGTTGTCTCGTTCTGCTGGAGTTTTGTCAACCAGAGACAAGGGAGGCAGAGGCAGAAGAGTTGGAGGCAGGCTGGGAGGTAGAGGCGGTACCACTGCTGGGGTGACAGGTGCCGCAGCTGGAACTGCCGGGGAAGGATGCGGCACCGGAGGGCAGATCTCCCTAAAAAGACCTTTAAAGTACTCCCTCATGGCATCAGAGTTCTTATGACTCTGAAACTTCCTGAAAAAAAAAGCATTCTCTGCCGAAACTTTAGGCACTGGAGTGGGCACAGGCTGCTCAGGAGGGGCACACCCCTACGAACGTAATGAGGAAGGCTGCCATGAGGGCCCACCACCAACCGGGTCCACATAGACCAATGGGGCAGAAGTAGGAGGAAGCGAGACCGTATGCGGAAGTGGCATCAGAGCGTGCCAGTCATGAGAAGGGCTGAACAGATTTACACTGTCGGTGGAAAATGTTGACCAAAAAAAGGTTCCAGGCGCCCGCCGTCGATAGCGTGGGCGTGAAGGAAGAATCCAAAATGGCCACCATAGACACACGGGAAGGCCCGCAATTTTATGACCATCTGATGAGAACTGCGTCACATGTGTGGATGAGGCAGGCATCTCGACAGACTGGTCAGGGGACTTAATAGAAACTTTAGCCTTGACACAAGGATCCTCAGCAGAGCCGGTACTATGAGGCCTCGGATGTTTACTGGACATCCTGACATGGCCCCTTGAATTAGCCTCCAAGGGAGGAACCTCGGCAAAGCCGAAAACAGAGGAGTTCTGGTCAGCAACCTCTCCCTTTGCCCAACAGAACCGGTATCGCTACGAGCGCAGGAATGTTCAGGAATCCACCTCACAGACAAGACCTTAACAGGTCTCTCAGTTCTGTCTGTACACACCTTAGCCTCTAAAGGAGGAACCTTGGAACAGAGTCTGGTCTCAATAGCTCCCCCGAGAAGGGCTTCGAACCGTGGTTCGGTACAGAAAGCCTCAACGGAGGCCTCAGGGCGCACCCTGGTGTCTGTATGGGAAGCTCCAGACATCAGAGCGAACTCCGGTACCCAAAGCCTCCGCACAACTGGGCTGGCTATTAGCACCAGATTGGTGAACCTTGGATCGTAATCTGGAGATTACTCTTGTACGCCTATTAGGCCTGTGCGGCACCTCCGGGGAAACCTGGTAGCAGAGCCCTTTCAGCCCCTCCCGGATCTGGAGGACTCCGGGAAGGAGTCCCCCGGCCGGAGTGCCCTAAAAAGTAAGTAACTTACCGAGCGTCTCTTCTTTTCGTCGAAGAGTTGAAAATGTGGTGGAGGAACTCACTGGAAGACCACCTCCCACCAACGAAGACGACGCTGAAGTGCCAGGACCAAAAGGGAATCGCAGTAGAAACACAAGTCCCAACGGTGGTCCGGTCCTAGACACTCAAAACAGAAAGAATGGGAATCCGCCCTAGCGAAGTGACGTTCGCAAGAGGGGCAAGAGACAAATCCCAAATTATCCGGCATAGACTGAGGACTATGGAAACGCAAAACCAGAGCAAGAGAGAAGGACAACGGGAAAGAAGAAACATTTCTTCCTGGTAATGCAAGTGCACCAGCCTGTGGAGAAAAAGACTGAAGAGCGATGTACTGGGCAGAGCTCAGGAGGGCGGGGTTATGGCCGCCTGCGGTATCCCGCATAAAAAGAGAAGGACACATTTTTCAATTTGATGTTTTACAAAAAGTGCTCCGGTCCTGTCCCACTGGACGGAATGTCCCAAAAGTATGGAGGAAAGGGGACGGGACGTAGGAGAATTTTTCTGACCTTCGACATGAGAAGATGTGCCCCACAGCATTCACGTGATGAAGACGGGCGGACTGGGACCAAAAAACTGGCATCCCTTATGGATAAAAGGTGGTACCTGTACAGGGTCCATTCAATCTGCTGAGTGGCTTTTTACTGTATGCTGTTGCGTCATGACACGGTGTACGTTATCGCTAATCTTTAACTCATTGCTAAAGGTGCACTTTGGGCGTTTATTATTTCCCTTAGGATATTGGTTAATGCTGTAATTGATCGCTCCAAGTAGAACCAGCTAAAATCTGAAACCCAGCTATCACAGTTTTCTAATGTGGTCTGCTGGCATAATCATTGCTAGTTATCTATGTCTTTGTTGTGGAGTGACCTTAGGATATGCTGCATCAATTTAGTTAAGTACCATTTGGGCATCTCCTCTTGCTTTGTTGGGCATGTACCCAGCAGAGCTGGTATGGAATGAAAGTCCTCCCCCTTCGCTAGCTGAAGCATGACCTGGTGCTGTACTAACTGCCCTCTCCACAGCATGTGCTTTGACTGTTTCAAAGTGTCTCCTTGAGACTGCCTAGTATAAGGATCACTATTACTTCGAATGAAACCTAATGAAGTGTTCTAGAGTTAAACCCTCAGATGTTAAGGGTCCAGGCCTAACAGCATTTTCAGGATATCTTAAAATGCAGAAAAAACAACTTTGGAGGGTCTACATTTTCTACAGCCATTTCAGAATACCTGTATTGTGCCCATTCCATTTGGACTGTATCATTCCTTATGCAATTAGATTCAAACACATTTTGCAGTGGGTGTTTTCAGGAATATGAAGTGTCTCCCTAAGCAGACCACCTGGTTGTCCCACAGCCACTGTAAAATTAGTGTTAGGATTGACAACCCCTCCATCAGCCATTTATTCCCTGCTGGACAGCATTCAGCAAGTACTGGAACCTATATTGTAGTCAGCAGGGGGCACAATTTGCAATCTCCATTGGCTAGTAATATTTGACTCATGGCAAGTAACAGTGTACTCTAAAGTATTATTTTGTTGTGGCGAGTGACATTCTTATGAGCGGCTAGTAGCCTACAATTTATTTGTTACTGGAGTTTTTTTTTTACTAGAATGACTTTCATGCTTGAAACCCCCACCGCCCTTCACTAGCTAAATAGGGAGAGTTTAGAAAATCCTGGCAACAATGTTTTTTGAGGGTAAGGAAATTAAATATTTTTTTTTTATCAGTGGTTCTAGGTTTAACGCTAGAGATATTAGTCTAGAGACTCGGAGAAAACTGCAACAGCTACCCAGAACCCATTAATGGGACAAATCCCCTTGGTGACCTATATTTTAAATTTAATTAGGTGGAAAGGGTTTAAAATTGTCAAACAGCCTGATTCTTCTATGGGTAGTTATCCAAGATCAGCCTAAAAGCAATCTAGAGCCATGGATAAAATAGGATTACAAGTAAACGTCTTCAAATCCCCTTCCAATCATCATTCTCTGTGCTTTGATGGATCCACTTATCCTGCCCAGAACAATACGAGGGGTAAAACTAAAAGGCTAACCTAACACAAACACACCATAGTGTCACTTAATAGTACTCCCATGGAAAACAAAAATGTAAGTTGAACAAAAAGGGGAGCGGGGGAGGACTTTTCAGTCACCACAAATTGAAACAGTCTAAAAATTGAAAAAGTTGGCCAAGTACCAATTTCTAACCCCACGAACAGTTTACTGTCTCATCGTGAAGGCATGTGTAAGCTGTTTGCCGCTTCTTTCCAAGGCAGTTCAGCTTTATAAATTAGTTCCGACTCCAAACCAATGAAGCAAGCACTTAAAAAAAAAAAAAGAAAAAAAAAACACATACACCTGCATTTGTTATAAGTGCCAGGTTTAGGACCAAGAAGTAGAATTACAGCCTCGCCCTACCCATTATATCGGCTTGCTTTTCTTACTCATGCAGGTCAAGATCTTGTGTGCAAGCAGTGTCCTCCAGGTCCGGCTCCCCTGTGATGTAGCACAGCGTGACCATCAATGTAACGACCTCTGTGGCTGCTAAAACAGCTTCTTTTAAAGGTCAAGTCGCACCGTGCCACCCACCCCCACCCTCCCCTCCCGCTAGCCAATCACATTCTAACACAAGGATATCAGCCATGTAATGAGTAGGAACATTGAAACAAAACATCCTGCTTGTTTAAATTTAAACTGAAGCCAATCTCGCCATATGTCACCTACCTATCAACGTGTGTGCTCTAACAAGATGGGCTTTGATCAAATGATTAAACAAGCATTGGCAAAGCCAAAAGTGTTGGCGTTAACCATTGTTCTTTGCATTTTGTATTTATAGGCACCAGGGTGCAATGAGAGTTCAAAGTTTCCAAGGAGGATGTGATAGGGGGTGCAGGTGTGCAATGAAATGAGAAAGGGTATAGAGGAAGGGAGGAGGCCGTTAGAGGGTGCATTTGTGATGAGCAAGAGGAAATAAGAGCAAGAAAGGGTGAGTGTAAGAAACCAACAGAGAGCAAGGCAGCACAGAGAGAGGGGCAGCATAGAGAAACCTACCTGCAGAATCCCCGTTTTACGAAATACCTTCAGGAGCCAAACGGCCTTGTAAACATATGCGATCTCCACTAAACTGTGTCCAGTGATGACTGTACAAATATTAATTACAAACATAAATCATGCAATTGCATCAACGTGGTAAAATACGTTAAAAAAAAAAAAAACGACCTCGGGTTTGATGCTGTAAAGCTTGACAGTAAAGCGGTTGGAGGTTACTTCCCGTCTGCTGATGGCAGAAGCATAAATGGGAAGTTCGACAACATAACCTCACAGCCGCAAACTCGGGGGCAGGGAACAACGCACCATTCTGGCTATATTGCTGTATACTCCTGGCGGTGATTTTGCTTTTAAAAAAAATTAAAGGGAAATAGTTGGGGAAGCAGACATGGCCTGCAAGCAGATGCAGCCTGGTTTTACAGGTACTGTCCCAAGGGCCTTGTAATGCCACCAGTTGGCTCATTGTCCTGTTAAAATAATGTCCTGTTTTTAAACCTGGAGTCGTAAGGCCAACCGGGGTTCGGGGGGGGGGGGGAAAATTGGTAGTAATCGTAAACCTACCCTCCCTAAAGTTGCCTTAAGTTAAAACTGGATCGAAACGCCTGGGATGTTGAGCAGTTCCCAGTAAAAACCAATCTAGATCCTGCCCCCGCCCTACTGGTCTTAAAAGTAAACTGGGAGGAGGGTGTTAGGTAGGGAAGCGGAGCACCTGTGTAGAGTGTCGCAATGTTCTCCAGATTTACACACTAGCAGTTGTATTAGGTGTATCTAATAGAACCGACCCAAAACCGCATTTCCTGGAAAGCATTCATTTGCTACATGAAGCACTGGAGTGGCATAGCAGTGCTTCCTCTGACATACAACTCACCAGACCATGCTAGCAACATGGCACCTTTCCTTGTTTTGCCCAAAAGCACCTTGTATTTCAGAACTTTACAATTTCAATTTAAAACATTGCCCCACATTCTAGCTCCCGTTTCACAATTACTAGTCTGGTATGACGCCAGGCTGCTTGCAAGATGTGTGCCTATCCTGCAGGAGTAGTTTATACAGTCTCCTACAACCCATTGCATTCTGGTACTTGGTTCTGACTTTTCCATAAGAAAAATATGGCTAGGCATTTGTGAGGACAGATAACCCCTTTCGCAGAACGCTTCTCATGCGTCATTTTGCTTCCAAATATAAGTTTCAGAGTATTCAGCCAAACATGCGTGACCTACCCCAGCCCCACCAGCCTGCCTTTTCCCTGGTCCCTGCCAGAGGCACCAGCTTGTCATGAACCCTTTCCCTACAGGTCAGTCTGTTCCAGTGGCTTCCAAAGTAAAAAAAAAAAAACCTGTATAAATCGCAACCCGTTATTACAGACGTATTCGATTTTTGCACCCAATTTGTGAACTGCACAATTTAAAAGGCTAAATTATGCATGCAAACTTGATTATTCTGCTTGCACCAATGAAAGATTTTTTCTGCACTCTGTCCAGAGGCGTGGTGGGGAGGGGTAGTCCCTACCATAGGGAGGGCATTCAATACCAGTACACTTACACGCACGATCACCGGGACGTCAGTTTGTCCTCTCTGAGTCGATGAACCTTTTGCAAAGATTGAATTGAATTTTTCACCTTGCCCTCCAGCAGTGCCGCCGCTCTGTAGGTCCTGTCTGCCACCTGTACTGTCCGCCTTGGACAGTCCTGGCAGGGGGGGCCTTATTAGCAGAGGGTCCCAAACAGAAGAGAGCAAACAGGCCTGCACCTGTGTATAATGCTGGCCATCCTGTTGAACATGGCAGTTTGGGTTGGGTTTTCAAGATAGTGCATCTCTCGCCACCTTTTAAAATCTGTTGCATCACTTGATTACGCCAAATTTCAACTTAATTTAATCAACACAACTAAGAGTTTGGGCGTTTGCAAAATAATTGTAGAACTAGCAAAGTGGCTTGCTTGTTTGTCATTGCAGTTTGTGTTAAGACAAAAGACAGAGCTGGAGACTGGCCCCGCTGTTTAGCAGAGATGACACGTGTAGGCTCTTGTGTAAGGCGACAGACCTCTGACTACATGTTTGTCTCAGGAATACACACCCAGCCCTATCCAAGCCTCACTTCCACCAGAAGCTCCTTGGGTGTGAATACAGGGCGCTATACTCCCGGCTGACAGTTCTCTTTAAAAGCCAGCACTCTCAACAAATCACTTCCTTTTTTCTTCTGGAGTAAGCAGAGTCTGATGGGGAAAATGCAGGCGGTGCACTGTGGATGTAGACCATGTATCACTATAAAGATTTGCCTACTTTTAAAGGGTGAACTTGTTGATGCCAGAGGGAAAACAGTGAAATACTGCCAGCCCCTAAACAAGACGGGGCATCCAACCCCCCCCCCCCCCCCACCCTCATAGATTTAAGGGTTATTTAACGTATACCTCACATTAGACAGCCGTTACATGTTCACGCTGTTTGATGGCAGAGAAAATGACGAAAATATGAATGCAGCAATCAAACATATGTAACACTCTGTTCACAGTGGGGGTGCCGGTAGCAGTGCTAGGCTGCAAATGGCTTCAGCTCGGCAACAGATCACTCTGCAGCAGACTTTAAACACAGTCTGACATAAGTTCAATAAAAAGCATTTGGTGCATACAAACATCAACATTTAACAGCCATAGTTAAGTGCAGCCATTTTGCCGGTTTAAGGCCCGAATGTTGCTTCGGCCATTTCATCACCCAGGCGTCGGCAAGTTGCCATGCCATCGCCATACACTGGTCCCGGACTGCCCTTTACAGTTTTTTTTTTTTTTTACAGCAGCAACGTTTTGACAACAAAAGGTGCCAAAAGCAAAAACATCAGTGCTTTATTCACAGCATCTTCTGCATCCCTTACCTGTGCTAGTATGTTATCAATGTTGAAGTGTTTGTCTACAAACATTGGAATGTGAACGTTTTTTAATTCTTTGTGCACTCTGCTACTATGTTTTAGTAATAGTGCACACAAGTTGCCACGCGCTCATTAAAACACTGCAGGGTACTTTAAGAAAACAATACAGCAAACTGGATTTGGTTTGCAGCCGAGCTTGTAACAGGCAAACCCTTATCTTGTGTATTGTCAGACAGGCATGGTATCAAGAGATGAGACAAGTTTTGAAAACCTTCTTTAAAACGTCAGGATGGGTGTAACGCCCAACTTGCCCTATACCTATGGTGGGCATTGTCCAACCTAAGGAAAGTAAGGAACATCCATGTCCAGAAGTCCAAAACAAAAGTCTGCCTGTGTCAAAGCCTAGGATTGCCCACACGTCTAATATCTAAACGTAGTTTGGGGATATTCTAAAATAGTGCCCAAATTAAAGTCTGGAGCAATCTCTAGCTCTCCCCTCCAAACCCCCCATAGTTCCAGAGACAATATTCTCAAAAGTAGCTCTGGGATCTTTCCCCAAGCTGCAGGTACTGGCTCACCAAAACAAAAGTTCTGAAAGAGCTTGGGTTCCTTTCCCCAAGCTTTAAGCAAGGATTCACAAAACATTCAAAAAGGTAGTGTTCGCAAGAATCTCCCCAAGTTCATGTCCTGGTTCACAACACAATGTTCCAAAAAAAAGGCACAGCGCTCTTTGACCAAGCCGCAGGTGCTGAAGTTCCAAAATATAATGCGCCCAAGACGCTTACGTCCTCCTTCCCCAAGCTCACAGTCTTGCTTCACCAATAATCTCAGTGTTCAGTAGGCGTTTAGGTTTCTCATTCTCCAAGTTTGCTGCAGCGATTCAAAACCAATATTCTGCTTTTTCTTGTTTCTCGGTTGCTTGTACAGTTCCTTTTCTTTTGTTGGAGCTCCCTGGTCTAGGCTCAGTTGACAGACCAGACAGGCTACCCACTACAGGTCGCGCAGCCAGTTGCCCTTACACAAGCAACTTGGGTTATTCAAACTTTGAAGATTCAAATGCAGCTTAAACGTTCAATTTGGTATTTTGCTCACACTTCACGGCTCCCTCGGCTGCTTACTTGCGGAAAACCCTTATATGTCACTAGCTTGTGTTCAGAGTCTTTTGAGCATGTATACTTCGTGCCAACTCTGAAACACTTATTCATTAGCCCATTGTTGGCCTTGCATTAGTCTACTTCATCATTCAGTCTTCATCGGAGGCTTTCGAAAACGCACTGCCTGCATGCAACCACTCCAATACAGTGTAGCTTCACTAACTTTTAAACACGCACCAGGTTTCTCTCATTCTTTGGCACTCACTGGTTGTCTGTTTCCCAGCTTCTTGGTTTGTACGATCAGGATCTCACTGCCTGCCCCCACAGACACCCCTAGACTGTTGCTTCCAGTCAGGTAACAAGCACTTTCAGCCACAGCAGAAAGACGGCCCGTGTCCACGGCTCCCTTCTCCAGCGCTCCCCGGCTCATTGGAGACATGGCTCCCTCGCCACACAGTGACACTGTTATACTGCGCATTTCTCCAGCATCTCAGTGTTACGTTCCCCTCCGGGTTCTCATTGGGCTGTACTGGCCTTCCTGCTCCTCTCACTCCACAGGCTTCTCGCTTCCTTTGCTGTTTGTGGACAAGTCTCTAACAGGCTGCAGGTGTGAAGTCCCAGGCTCAATTGCCTGACCACAATTAGTCCAATTAACAGGACATTCTCTCCATCTCAGTACTATAGTGGTGTCTCATATAGGTAATCATCATTATTCTTGGGGTTAGTTTATTCTTCTCAGTACTTGGTCTGACTTCGGGGGGGGTAGAGTAGGGTCTGAGCAGCAATATCCTACAAAGGCTGAGGGAGGGTAAAGTGAATCACTCATGAAATGGGTGACGTTGTCTTTCCCTCTGGCACCCTCTCCCCAATCACCCTCAGCTCTGGTGATCCTCCCTCGCTAGTCCACCCCCAGGGTCGGGTTACGTCAGACTTGTCTTTTCTCTTGGTTAACTGAGGGAGGGGTGAGGGTTCTAAGAGGGCTAAATGCGAGAACACTCAGATGTTTCACAGTATGCAGTGTAGAAAGAAAACAAGTTACTTATGGTAACTTTCGATTGGATGTTTCTCATCTTTTGATATCTCTATATCCAGCTTTAGCTGGTTCAGACAGTTTTCCAGCAGGGGGCACTGCGCATTGATGCCCATTGACTCGATGTCCCTCGAGGGCCTCCGTCTCGATGTCTACGTCATCACTGGTATATAGCGTGCATGTATATCGAGTGTGCCACGATCGTTGGCTTCAGTTCCGTTTTTAATGCGCATTTCCAGCTTCCTCTTGGATGTGCCTTACATCAGACAGTTACTCACCCTGAAAGAGCGTAAAACTGCAATAAGGACATTCTACTATGGGGTAGGTTGGGAGAGAGAGAGAGAGAGAGAGATGGGGACTACATGGGAGGACCATTCAATCGAAAGAACATTACAACTGGTAAGTAACTTGTTCTTCGAATGTATTGTGTCCTCCCACAGTCATGGACTCCCAAAGCAGTTTTTGAATTTTCTGGAGGGGGAGGGGGGGGGGCCCGAATTTTCAATTTCAAGTAAGAATTTAGAGTTCCTTATTGGGTTCTGTGTACTGAATGAAACACTTCCTTCCAAAAACCACCTTCCCTGGCCAAGGAATAGTCCAGACTACAATGCTTGGGGAATATGTGGACGGAGGACCATGTGGCCGCTGCACAAATATCCTGAATTGGGACTCCCCTCTGTAAGGCACAGGAAGTAGCCATGCCCCTGGTTGAATGAGCTGTGAGACCCTCAGTAGGATCTTTTCCCGCTAATCTGTAGCATTCAGAAATTCCTAAAAATAATCCACCTGGATAAGGTTTATTTTGGGACCACATTACCAAACGCATGGCCCATGTAACCAACAAACTTTAGACATTCTGCATAAGTAGGAGCCAAAGTGCACACCTTGGGTGAAGCCTGTATAATCTTTACTCATCCAGGATGAGGTGGAGGACACGACGACAGAAGTACGATTTTGAGTTAAATGACACTCAATACAATGTTTTGTAAAACAGGTTTAACCTTAAGGACCCTTAAAGAAGATATTGCGTAAGGAGGCTTGCAGGACAAGGCTTGAGGTTCACTCACCCTACGGGCTGATGCAAGAGCAACTAAAGGATGGTCTTCAGAGTTAGTAATCTTAAAATGACAGGAATGAATATGCTCGAATGGAGCACACATGAGAAATTTCAAAACTAAGTTGAGATCACAAACCGGGACTTGAAATGGGATTGGAGGGAATACATTTGTCAATCCCTTCAGAAATTGTATCACTAGTGGTATTTGAAGAAAGATAGCTCTTCAGGAGATCTTAAAAATAGATACTGCTGCCAGATACCCTTTAATTGTGCCAACCTGTAGCCCCAGATTAGCCAGGTGTAACAAGAACAACCACCATCGGTGTGATGCATGTAAAAGGGTCCACATTCTTATCCCTGCACAAGCTGCAGAACTTGTTGCTACGGCAGCAGTATAAGGAGTTTGTTGCTGGCCTTCATGAAACATCTCCATTACGTCGTCTGGGAGGTCCCAACCCTTATATCTCAACCTCTCAGAAATCATGCATGAAGGTTGAGTGTCTTGACCTCTGGATGGAGAACCTGTTCCTGCTCTCGTGAGAGAAGATCCTCCTTGTGGAAGACATATTGGGGGCAGATTGACATGTCCTGAAGGTCCGGGTACCACGTCCTCCAGGTCCAATCCAGAGCAATTAGGATCATGGATTTCCCGAACTTTCTCAACCTCCCGATCAAGTGAGGGATGATTGGGACTTGAGGGAAGGCGTACAGGAGTGGAAACTCCCAGTTCACTAGGAACACATCCCTAGAGCTCCACTTGGGGGAAATTCCCTGGAGCACAACAGTCTGCACTTCCGGTTGAGACTGGTCACAAACAGATCCACTTATGGGGTTTCCCAAAGGTTGAAGATCTCTTGAAGGACTTCCTGAGCTAGTTCCCACTCGTGGGAGACTGTTCTGCCTGCTCAGTGTCCGCCGTCGTGTTATCCTCTCCGACTAGGTGAACTGCCGATGGGGCCGTTCCTTCTTGAATTGCACAGAACCAGAGATGCATTGCCCCTCGGCACAGAGGTAGTGACCCAACGCCTCCTCTCTTGTTGAGGTGCTAAATGGCCACTGTGTTGACTATCATTTTCAGGACATTCCTTCCTCGTACAGATGAAGAAAGGCCGTCAGCGCTAGTCTTATTGCCCTCAATTTCAAAAGGTTGATGTGCAGTTTGGACTCTGGAGATCAACGACTTCCAATTGTCAGATTGTTGCATGTGCTCCCCACCACGTGAGTGAGGCGTCCGTAACTATAGTCATCGACGGCCATGTTTGCCAAAAGAGTTCTCCATTCAGAATGTTTTCCTCGCAGGCCCACCAGAGAAGGTCCTGTGCGACTCCGCTTTAAACTTTAAGGTCTGTTTGAAACTTGAAGGTCCGATATCTTGCCTTAGAACCGGGACCATGGAGTCTCCGCCAATGAGCGCACAGAACTCATTCTCTGGCACCAGGAAAATGCAGGATGCCATGAGGCCGTGCATCCTCAAAAACAAAATCGAAGGGCGGAAGACACGGGGCACTCTGGAATTTGGTGACCATCTGCAGAATGGCTTGAGCCCTCACCTTGAGTGACGACCCCCCTCCCCCGCTTCCCGAAGGATGCATCTAGTACTGCCCTGATGAATTGGAGCCCTTGAGATGGTATCATGAGGGACTTCTTGAAGTTGAAGGAGAAGCCCAGTCTGTGGACGGAGTGACAGGTGAGATGAGATGTTCCAGGACCTGTTCCTGAGAACATGCCCTGGTCAAATCGTCCAGGTAGGGGTAGACGTGAATCCCCTCTCCCGAGACTCGCTGGCACCAAAGTCCTCAACTGGGTGAAAACCCTCAGGGCGGAGGTCAGTCCAAATGGCAAACCTCTGGTACCTACTATTCTTGTGATGGATTGGCACATGAAAGTAAGCAACCTCAAAGTCCAATGATGGCATCCAGTCCTGAAGTTGGAGTGCCTGAAAGATCTGAGAAAGTACAACCATCTTGAACTTGTCCTTCATGAGGAACTTGTTCAAGTCTGTTCTTCTTGGGGATTATAAAGTGTGGGGAGTACCAACCATTGTTCCTCGCTGCTACAGTTACTAGTTCTATAGCACCTTTCTCCAGCAGGGTCAATCTTTCCTGCACAAGGAGCGGATCTGGAACTTGAAAGTTTTTCCCCAGTGGATGATCCGGAGGCCTTTTTAGAAAGGAAAGGCAGTAACATATTACTCAAGTGTACACGACTCGGAATCACGGATCGATTACTGGCTACTGTCTGAGGATGTACTAGGCGGACTCAAGAACTGCGAGATACATCCTCGAAAACTGTCAGACCATTCCCCGGTATTCCTGGATATAGCATTCAGGAATGCCACAAAAACACAAAAGAAATGGAGAATGCCCGCAAACATACTTAAAGAGCCTAATGTGACTGAATCCCTACACATAGAAATTGAAGAATTCTTTAATAACAATGTGGAGACGGTAGAAAAATACAAATACACAACACTCTGGGAGACATTCAAGGCCTAGGTGAGGGGGGCATGGATTCTAAAACTACGGGACGGCTGAGATCACTGAGACGCGAGCTGTCCGAGACGGAGACACAACTCCGAAATCTGGAAAACTCCACAGTGAAACCCAAAATACAGACACCCTAGCGGAGATAAACAAACTCCTCAAGGACTTTGATAGGCTGGCCACAAGGGAAATACAATACATAGCAGCCCCAACCAGAGCACGTAGATGTGGGGAAGGTAATAAGGGGGGCTGGGGGGGAGGCGGAGAGGTCCCTGGCCAACCTCATCGGAGCTGATCACCAATCACAAGCAACCAAGACGGAGAGGGCAAGGTGGTAACGGGGGTCGGGCCATAAACCACGAATTCTTGAAGTTCTATCAAAAATGATATTCAAATAACAATAAGAAATCATTACCAGAAATACAAACATACTTAAATGGCCTGGAATTCCCAGCGCTCCCGTTAGAAGCTAAAATAGTCCTTGAAAACCCGATTACTGAGGAAGAAATCACAGAAGCGATAAAAGCATCAAGTTCAGGCAAGGCCCCGGGATCCGATGGGTTGGGGGTAGAATTATATAAAGAATTCGGAAAAGAACTGGTCCCAATCATGTTAAAGGTATGGGAGGAGGCACTGAAATTAAATGAACTCCCTGACTCAAAGAGAGAAGCGATAATAACCGTGTTACCAAACCCTGCCGCCCTCCGCAGGACATGTCATCGTATGGGCCACTGTCACTCAAATGTAGACGCCAAGGTATTGGCGAATAGGTTATTACCAAACATGCCGACACTGATCCATCCCGATCAGAATGGATTCATCCCCACAAGATCCACAGCTTTGAATTTATGCAGGCTGTTTGTAATAATGGCGCAGATAAACCCAGAAGCACAGGCAGTAGCGATATCCCTGGATGCCGAGAAGGCATTTGACTCGGTGTCTTGGGTGTATCTCCTGGAGGTGCTCAGAAAGTTTGGAATGGACCCCAACTTTGTCAAATATGTTCAATTGCTTTACACAAAAAACAGGGGCGAGAGTGCTCACGATCAATACAATCTATGACCTATTTGCGCTGGGCAGGGGTACCAGACAAGGCTGCCCATTCTCATCAATACTCTTCGCACTAACCATTGAACGCATGGCTATAATGGTCAGACTAAAGCATGGAGATAAGGGAATACGAATGTCGGGCCCACCCCTGTCGATTTCGCTATATGCGGATGATACTTTATTGTATGTCCGGAACCCTGAAACCAACTTGGCACCTCTAATGCAAGACATACATAAATTTGCTGCCTACTCAGGATATAAAATAAATAACGAAAAATCAGAAATCCTCCCGATGACGCCACACACCATATGCCCGACGACAAGGGAGAATCTCAAATGGGCTACCGGGCAAATACGATGCCTAGGTATAATGATATCCCAAGATAGGCAGACACTGTACACAGATAACTATGAACAAATTATACAGGTGCTTAATGTAAAGTTCCAAACATGGGCTAAGCTGCCTATATCCCTGAATGGCCGGGTCGCCATCCTCAAGATGGTGGTTCTTCCCAAATTGCTCTACCTGTTTGTAAATATACCAATATGTTAGAACCTTTTTTGAAAAAATAAGAGCAATGGCAGTGACATGTGTGTGGGATGGGAAGACCCAGAATGAAATGGGAAAAGCTGACCGAACCATGTAGCACAGGGGGAATGGCGGCATCAGATTTTGAATTATATTATTTGGTGGTGCAAGCGCAATTTGTAAAACACTGGTATGACCTAGAAGACCGCTCACCCCATGTATGGCCTGAGAAATTTGCTGCATCCCCTATAGACCTCTGTTCCATTATATTCAATCTTCAATACAAAGACTCCTGTCCCTATGACCCAGTGGGAACCATGGTATGCGCGTGGATAACATTGTATAAAAGCTGAAAATAGAAACCCCATATGACTCAGATGTCCCACTGTGGCAATACCCCGGCATACCGCCCACACTGGATAAAACAATACAGAGGCACTGGGACCCGAACAAAGAAGTTCAAATGCGTGACATGTTCCCGAACGGGAAATTTGTGACCAGAGAGGAATTTGATGCGGTTGGGTGGGGACCACTTAAAACACTTCAGTATCACAGGATGAAATCTGCATTTAACACACGTTGGCCACTTTTTCCGGATGAACCACCCTCACACCTGTGCATAAATGCGGCCACGTCAGGTACAGGACTGGGAGTCTCCAAACTATACTCATTAGTACAAACACACATCCCTATATTAAATAATACCAAAGCTAAATGGGAAGAGGACCTAAACACACGCATTTCAGAGGAAAAATTGACCAAATACTGCATGCTTACAAAATCAGTGTTACTGAACGCAGGCCTTCGGCTGGTTCAATTCAAGGTTCTAAATAGGCGCCACTATACTCCAGCTAAGATGGCTAAATTCTCAATGGGACACTCGGGGGAATGCCCTAAATGCAAGGCAGTCCATGCAGGGTCCCATCATATGTACTGGGAATGCCCTCCAATTGTTACGTTTTGGAAAGAGGTAGCGGAAATATTGGAAGAGATAACAGATCCCAGCAACCCTATCTCCACAAAAATACCTATTCAGGGACATTGGTAAACAGGCCGAAACAACCAGGAGATTGTTCAATGTCTCCTGTGCAGTAACCAAAAGATGTGTATTAAATGTTGGACAAACCCTGTTCCACCTAAAATTGAGCACTTTCTCCGTGATCTGACCTATGTAAATGAATGCGAGGAACAATATACATTGACTGCAACATCAAGCAACCGCCCAAAAGACATGGGCCCCGCCCCGTTCAGGGTATACCTGTGCGAAATGGCCTTGGATGAGGAAACCTCCACGTGATTGAAATGTAATTGATGAAATATGTATCTAACAATGTGATTAATGTATGTACTGTGATATGCAATGTGCAATAAATTGAACTTGTGTTGACCATTAGTAAAAAGGTTTTTTAAAAAAGAAAGGAAAGGCAGTAACCCAGGCCTACTGTTTCCAATGCCCATGCATCTGAAGTAATACCCCAACATTCTTGCAGATGCTGTGAGAGTCTGCCTCCCACAGTGTTTTTGTGGACTAAGGCCTCAGAGGTTTTGAGGTGGCTGAGGATAAAGCAGCTGTTGCCTGGGCGGTCTTAGCCCATCTTTCCAGTCCACCACAGGGAATCTTCTCTGACCTGATTCACCAGTCCTCTCCCTCTTCCAACGGAAGAGTAATAGCGAAAGGACCTTCCCCTCCAAGCTGTCCCAGTGGGGTGAGTTTGTGGCAATCTGATTGCAGCACCAAGGGATCTGGCTGCTGACTTGGAGATCTGCAGCTTCTCCAGGCTTTCGTCAGCCTTGCTGCCAAATATATGTGTGCCATCAAAGGGCATGTTAAAAAGTCTGGATTGCCCATCTGGCACAGAACCAGTCTCTCAACCAGGCAAATGTACGCATTACAGTGCTAGCTACCACAACTCTGCTGAACTGTCAGCAGAGTCGAGACTAGGTGGAAGGGATTTGCACATTGCATCCTTCTCATCCTTAATATTTAGGAAATCGTCTCTTCCCCTTTGGGGATATGCTCAGCCGCCATCAATATGCATTCCCATAGGGTAAATTTGAATTTAGCCAGCGCACACATGGCATGTTCAGACTTAAGGGCCATACTTCCCACAGAGAAAACTTTTTTTGCCACAGTAGCATCGTTTTTGTAATCCCTGTTGGGGAAGGGGGTGGTGGGAATTGTTGGGTATGCATTCTGTTTAGATGTGGCGGCCTGTACCACCATACTGTATGACCCATCAGCATGGTCCGAGGGATGTGGTCTTCCAAATTCAATTTCGGGAGAAGTGTCTATCCCACTTGCAGTTTGTAGAGTCATGTAGATGGACGCGATTCATCAGAAGATGGCTCAGCTTGCTAATAAACTGAAGAAAGTGACTTAAAAAGTATTTCATTAGTAGTGGGGTCAAAGAGTCTAGTTTTTTTTTAAAACTCCTTGAGGATTCTGCCACAATGGTGTCGAGTCTTTCGGAGTCGATGACGCCCGAAGATTTTCCCTTCAAATGATTGGTTTCTCAACAGAACCTCTGAAGGTTCTCCTGGACAGCCAGGCCCAAATGCGCACAGGTTTGGTCTTTTGCCTTCTCTTTGTAGGGTTTCTGGACATGGGCATGACTCTTGCTTTTCTTCGAGGGGGTTGAGGCTGTATTCTTGAATACCTGAGCACTTTTAGTCTGAATCTCGCCCATTCAGCTGGTGACGCCTTTTCTTCGAACACAGCGAGGACGATCACGAGTAGCGAGACCCACTCCGGGATCGAGATATTTTAGCCTTCTTCCGACGAGGAGTCTCACCTCTCATCTCAGAGGATCGCTTTTTCAATGGAGTCGAAGGAGATTTATGTGACCTACCAGCAGCTAACTTCCGTCTATGCTCTTTCAGGGGTTTCCCCGTCATCAATAGGCAGGATCCACACTGTTAATAGATTGGATACCAAGCACCAGACACACCTGATTTTTCGCCCACAGTCGTGGCATTTTTTAAACCTCAATCTTGCAGCCGATGATGCCGAAGATGCCATTATTTAAAAAATAAAAATAAAAATTGATAGGTTTCTCGAAGAAAACGAAGCGCACCGATCTTGAAAAACTGAACTAAAGCCAAAGGTCGCTGCGTGCGCTATATCCCAGTGATGACACCAAGATGGAGGCTTCTGCTGGAAAACATTTGCAAATCAGCTAAAGCTGGATATGAGACATCAAAAGTTGAGGAATACGTGGAAGGACACAATCCATTTGAAATGTATTTACTAAACGCATCAGATGTTTGATTTCTAGTGAACTCATTAAAGGCATGGCCTAGTAAAAATGTGTATTGTCCCTACGGGTCGGCCATGTTTTTTTAAGCCTAAGTGGCTCGATTTTAGAAAACTTTCCTATGGACCATACCCGAGTTTTCGTCCATTAAACGCACGAGAAAACAAGCACCAGGGAGCCGCCATTTTCTGATAATCCTATCTTTTCCCCGATCGCCCTGGCTGACCTGCTTTTGCGGCACTAAATCATATCCCCCGCCCCTGAGCCTGTCATCAGCAGACGCGTACCGCCCATTTCACAACGCCAAAGCACGTCTCGTGTCAACATTCGCTGCGCTTCAGCTAATGACTGTCGCCATGGAAATGGCAGGACGCCTCTTTCCTCAATAAGTATAAACAGACCGTTTCACAACACACAGCAGATTTTCGATTCCATTCCTCTCTCTGTGTTACTTGGAGTATTCTGTGACTCGTTTCAGTGCTCTGGTCAGCTACCTTCGCCGCTTGTAGCCCGTGTGACCAGATACCAGTACCACCGCTATAAATTATTTGAGTTTGTTTAACACACAATGGCTACAATAATGCCCTACATGTACGAGCCCGAGCATACCGAGGAGGAACTACTGGAAAGGGAAGCACGCGAAAACGATGGGGATTCGGACGGCAGTTGGCAGGACGAATCAACAGATGAAGAGCCTGGGCCTAGTCGAATGGACGGCGTCTCCACCTAGTGCACATGCAATCGGTGCGAGCTAATGCCAACTGAGGCCGAGAACTGCTGCTGCAGAGAAAACTCGGGATGCCTGGCCTACATTTCGGAAGGCGAGCCACGACCGCAATGCATCACCGAGCTGCCAGACTTCAGGGCAGCCTGCCTCACACGGGCCGTGTTGAGAATAATGACGGTGCTTATGCACGAACTTCGCGCAACTGTTCGTCCTCGTAATCCGAGTAACGAGTAAGTATACTCTGCTTGTCATGTCACTCCTATTTCATGTTCTTCTACTATATCCAAAATTACATCTACATATCATTGTAACGCATGTAAGTCGTTCAATAGTGTGCATTGTCTAGATAGCATTTGTCTGTGCAGAATGCCATTAGTTACAAGAATTGTCATTGACAACAAACTTTTATTAAACTTATCTTGGTCATTTAAAAACAGTTTGTTTCATTCCTTTTCACAGGTGGTACAGGCTGGTGGCCTATCGTTCCTTTACATGGTGGCTCCACAGGAGGCTTGGACACCGCGTTCGAAGAGTGATACCCGCCTGTGCCGTTCGTGCCATTAGAGAAACGTTCCCAATTGACAGCGGTCAGTACAGGGGATTTTCTCTCGCTGTGCTGCAACCTGACCTGTATAATCTTTAAAGTCTTGTATTTTTGTGTCATGAAAATAAGATACAAAATAAAACACCACATATATTTTATCAACGGTTGTTTCGATTTTTTAAATGAATCAAGTGTGTCTCCATTCAAGGATGGACGTCAGACATCTGTGCTCCGAATGGGTGAAGGTCTGGTCGCTGTGAAGCAGGGTGGTCACTATCTATCTAAGCGAACATAACATTCTCGATAATGCATGCACTAAATAACACTTGTTCAAGGTCTTTCAGTAGGTCATGTCTCTATAAAAGTCACACATATATCTATACTAACAATTACCATTGGATTATACAGGCCTTAGGGTCTTGACCACTATAATACACCGGTTGAAGTGTGGGTCTGTGCTCACAAGAATCAACGGTATGTGGCATTTGTTATTGATAAGCAACGATATACTGATATAAAGGCGGTTCGCGCCAGTGGATGCGGGCTGGCATGGGGGGCTGTCAGGAGTGCGAAAGGCCAAGGTGCCAAACTACATGTACACTTCAAAAGGTATCCCACGCCAAGGGGCCATCGGTCACATGGCCTCCTCAGACCCTGTCTCTCCAGCCAGGCCTCCCCTTGAAGCAGGCCGCCCCCCTGCAATCCACATAAGTGTGTCTCCATTCAGCAGTCTTCCTGTGCCTTATCTGCACGCCCCAGGCCCATCCATCCCAGCCCCCTCCATTAAAGGCGATTCGCGCCAGTGGATGCGCGCTGGCATGGGGGGCGGTCAGGGGCACGAAATGCCAAGGTGCCAAACTACATGTACACTTCAAAAGGTATCCCACGCCAAGGGGCCATCGGTCACATGAGCTCCTCAGACCCCGTGTCTCGAGCCAGGCCTCCCCTTGAAGCAGGCCGCCCCCCTAAGACCACGACATACATACGTCATTCATTCACAATACACCCGTTTCTAATACTTTATAAACCACTTGATATGTCTCATGAGAACATCTTTGTGCGTTGCAAGTCAACTCCTGAACGTGTTACCTGGCAACCACTGAGATCTACGCTAACCTGCTCGTCGTCGTGCTATCCGTGAACTTCTGTGACCGCTTAGAGCAAACCCATCAGTGTGCTACCTGTGGCCACCCACCTATTCTCCTGCAACATACTGCTCTGCTTGCTGAATCCAACTGTTTGTTGGTCAAGGTAAGGCCATGTATCCTAGTCATATTTCGCAGATTTTTAAATTTCTATCTATTTTCGAGTTGAGTACACAATAATGCTAGGTTCATTGGTCTCATTGCTATTGACTTGAGTTTCCATTGCTATGCTATCAATAGATTTATTTATTTTCATGTGTCTATTGTCATCGAATTGCACCCTTCGGGGGTCCAGTCTATAATGTAAGCATGTTTCCTTCTCGTGCAATACAGAACATCCAAGGGATGAGTCACATGTTCAGTTTTTAGTCACATCATTTATACATTTATGCAACTTATGCAAATACTAAGCCGCACATAATGAACTGGTATAGTTCCTGCGACCAAAACAAACCTTGCATTGATCATTGTATGATTCATTTACTTTTGTATCAAATCTTTATTCTTGAAGATTGTATAATAATGTCGATATTTACTTTTCAGATTTATCAACAATGCCTGCCTGTTTGATTAGCGGTTGCCCTTCGAAGACCCATGCGAAATCTGAAGGCACTAAAATGCATGCATTCCCGAAAACTGTTGATCGAATAAGAGAATGGGTCAGACATTGCGGATATCCACTGGATGAGCTGGAAAGTAGAGTCCAACAAGTCTTGCAGGACAAGAGGGGTGATCGATACCGCATCTGCAGCCGGCACTTTTCCTTGGACATGTACACAACATCTTGGGTAACAAAGAAGAATAAACGGCGAACAACACGGAAATTGCTCGAAAACGCTATTCCCACTCTATTCGTCCACATTCCGCCACCGGCGAGTCAAGTGTCCGGATTTAGCTTTAGGCCTTGCGGTAGTGTGTAGGTATCCAAACGGATGAATTGATATTGTAGGTGTTCTATCCCTTGTAATAATTTCGATATTGATATGAGTGTATAGTTTTTTGAATAATGACATTTACCAATATATTCTTTTTCGATTTCATAACCCACAAACAAAATGTATATATATGGGAACAGGGAACTGTGCTGTATTGAGCATTTTAAAAGTATTCTGTCGCCTTACATGGCTGACATTGCGGATATCCACTGGATGAGCTGGAAAGTAGAGTCCAACAAGTCTTGCAGGACAAGAGGGGTGATCGATACCGCATCTGCAGCCGGCACTTTTCCTTGGACATGTACACAACATCTTGGGTAACAAAGAAGAATAAACGGCGAACAACACGGAAATTGCTCGAAAACGCTATTCCCACTCTATTCGTCCACATTCCGCCACCGGTGAGTCAAGTGTCCGGATTTAGCTTTAGGCCTTGCGGTAGTGTGTAGGTATCCAAACGGATGAATTGATATTGTAGGTGTTCTATCCCTTGTAATAATTTCGATATTGATATGAGTGTATAGTTTTTTGAATAATGACATTTACCAATATATTCTTTTTCGATTTCATAACCCACAAACAAAATGTATATATATGGGAACAGGGAACTGTGCTGTATTGAGCATTTTAAAAGTATTCTGTCGCCTTACATGGCTATTTTTAATATTGCCATTTCATTATCAATCATTAATTTACCTTTACAACTTCTTGACTATCTCTTGAATCTGAAGCAAGAACATTCTACATCCTTGAGGTGGTCGCAGTTATCAACCACTTCTAGCGCGTATCAGGTAATCTTACTAGGCTAATCCGCTACAGGCTTGTTTTATGCATGTCAAGTAATATTTTTATTTTATCGTGTAATCATTTTACCGAATGTTTGGTTAGTGCTTTCCAATTGATATACACCTTAGTTATCGTCCACTGGTGTTTTTCAGTTATAATTAGTGTTAGCCATACTAATGCAAGTACTGTCTTTCAGGGAGATGCTGAAGCGTCCGCCACATCAACATTTCTAGATGTTCTTCAGCAGCAGGAGGTATGGATACTGACAGCTCCATCGAGCGTCATCATCAGAGCTTGAATTCTTGTTGTTTGATTGTTCTACACAATGTTTCATTCGTGGTTAGCCGTTGATATGTACCTGTGCTGTCGACCCCAGGTGTGGGTTTTGTTTTCACTATTGTAATCCTCACTAATGCAAGTACTATGTTTCAGGCAGTTGATGGAGCGTCAACCCCTGCACTTGATGCAGAGCCTGACATTCAAGTAATTCCAGGGGAAGTGGAAGCAGGACCATGCATATACGAATCGGCGCAACAGCTTTCGGAAGTGCGCACTACATTTGCAACATCCACAGATATTCTTCAGCAGCACGAGGTATGGATAATGACAGCTCCATCATGCGTGATCATATAACGTGATTCCATTTGCTATACTTTCTTCCCTATTAACGCAAGTGCTGTGTTTCAGGGAGACGACGAAGCTTCCACTGTAAATAAATCGGAGAAATAAGTCGATGAAATGTGATCATATTTAGATTTTCCTTGATTCTTTTGGACAATGCATCATTTGCGGTTATCTCTTTATATGTACCTGTCCGTTCGACCCCAAGTGTGTGTTATGTTTCCAATATTGAAAACCATACTAATCCAAGTACTGTGTTTCAGGGAGACGACAGAGCTTCCACCACAATCACAACATCTCATTTAGATGATGCAGATGTAAAGGAATCGTTGAAATAAGTCGATGAAATGTGATCATATTTGGATTTTCCTTGATTCTTTTGGACAATGCATCATTTGTGGTTATCTCTTTATATGTACCTGTGCCGTCGACCCCAAGTGTGTGTTGCGTTTCCAATATTGAAAAGCATACTAATGCAAGTACTGTGTTTCAGGGAGATGCGGATGCCTCCTCTCCAATACAACCATTCATGGCAGTCCATGCAGAGCCAGAGGTATGGATACTGACAGTTCCATCGAAATAGATCATCACTGGTCGAATACTTGTCGTTTGATTGTTGCACACAATGTTTAAATCGGGTTTGGCTATTGAGATGTACCTGTGTGTTCGTCCTCACGTGTGTTTTATGCTAACAATATTTTGATACATAGTAATGAAAGTACTATGTTTCAGGGAGACGATGGAGCCTCATTCCATGCGGTCTATGCGGATACAGAAAATATAGTCGTTGCAGCGCAAGAGGGAGGGAGGACATGCAAATCGGAGCTACAGCTTGCAGATGTTGAAGGTCGAGTCAAAAGAGTTGCAAAGAAAAAAAATACAAAAAAGGTTACAAACAGTTCATAACTTTAAAAAAAATGTTTGTGCTGGGGACTATTTTATGTTTTTTTCCAGTCAATTCTACTACACTCCATCTTGTGTTTAAACTGAACATCCCTTTTCCAATCTCTCCTCCAGTTACCCGTGGGTGTCAGAACTATACACACACAGACAGTGAAGCAAATGAGAGATGTGGCATGCCAGACCGTGTACACTATGGAGGAACTATTAATTGAGACGAGGCGTGTTCAGGCTCGAGATGCTCATGTCCAATGGCCAGAACATGAATTAACTGTTTGGAGACTACAGCAAAGTTGCTTTGGACCATAGCTACAGTGCGACCGCACCACCACAAGAAGATGTTATTGAATGTATTGAAGATAGCTCTGAAGTAGTTGCAGATCAATTTACACAATCTACACCCGCCAAAAATTTGCCACCCAAAAACCTGTCAACATTGTTGTGTTCTCCCATCAATGTTGAAGTAATAGATGTCGAAATGACAGAGAATGAACCAGCCGCAGCAACCATAGACGCATCAGAACTTGATATTAGCGATATTACTTTCCAATGTGTTGAAATCTCCACAACGTCACAGGCCGAAACAACGTTGACGCAGGATGACAGTCTAATGAAAGAGAGCAAATACATTGTATTCGACAGTTGTTTGATGGAAATTATAAGTATGCTGAAATGTGTGCATTCCATTAGAGGGAAAGTATGTGGGAAGCCATTGATTAATGTGACTCGTCAAATAAAAGGCAGTAACGTCAAAATAAATGCCGCCTGTAGATTAAATCATAGGTTCTCATGGTCTGCACAACCGATGCTGGGGAAACTGCCAGCAGGCAATCTGCTGTGTGCAGCTGCATCACTTTTTAGTGGCTCCAGTTTTAGAAAGTTAGAGGCTTTCTTTCAGTTTGTGGGACTCCATTTCATTTCTAAAGCGCTGTACTACATATACCAACGTGATTATCTGTTTCCGGCCATTAGTGATGCTTGGAAAATTGAACAATTGTCTCTAGCAAGTACATTCGAAGGCAAACGATTCAGGCTAGCCGGCGATGGACAGTGCGACAGCCCTGGATTTTCTGCCAAGTACTGCACCTACCACTTTCAGGACATGGATAGTAAGAAAATTGTGAGTTCGGTGGTCGTGCAGGTAACAATGTACATCCTCAGTGGCCATGGAGAAACTAGGATTTATAAAATCAGTGGAATATCTACAATCAAGGGGAATGCACATCAACCTCATAGCCACGGATAGACACGTTTCAATTGCCAAGACAATGAGAGAGCAGTTCCCACATATTAAACATCAATTTGACGTATGGCATCTTGCTAAATCAATCAATAAGAAAATCTCGGCTGCAGGGAAAAAAAAAAGATTTTGAAAGTATTTTGCAGTGGTCACATTCTATCACCAACCATCTTTGGTGGAGCTCAAAAACATGAGGGGTCAGTGGAAATACTACTTGAAAAATGGTGGTCACTGATGCACCACTGTACCAACGTTCACCGCTGGACAGCAAATGAACATTTCCACCAATGTGAACATGGCCCTTTGTCCCCAGAGGAGGCACGGAAGAAGAAGTGGTTGATTCCATCTTCACCGACACACAAAGCCAATGAGAAGATTGTTTTCGACAAAACTATCAAGCGATTTGAGAGGACTGACAGAATTCTGTCACACAGGAGATTGAGGTGTTCCACAATATGTGCCTAAAGTACAGGCCAAAGCGCTTGCATTTTAGCTTTCGGGGCATGAAACATCGCACTCTACTAGCGGTCTTGGCCCACAACAGCAATGTCGGACGTGAACAATCTAGGACTAGGGGTAAAGTAAGGATGCCTCGCTACACTAAGGTGTTTTCAAAACGAAGTAAGCAATGGGTGATCAAACCAGTCTATGATGACTTTGTGAAAGGCCTTATTGTTGCTGTGTTAGAGAAGCACAGATATGGAATTTTGGACGTTTCTGTGCAGAGCAGTGATCCATTGCCACCGAACATTGCGACTGTGCCATGCCCACCCGAAGCACATGTGAAGTACAAATCCCGGTTTAAATAATTGCAATACGATTGTATTTTTGTAAATAAATGTTATTGTACAGTGTACCTGTAAACCTAACCCCTACCTTCACCATCATGGGTGGCGAACAAGCTGGGTGTCATCTTTGAATTCTCTCTATTCACCTCACATATGTGTATGTATATATTTTTCTCATGTCTCATCTCATGTAAATGCTGCACACTGTTAACGGAGGGGAGGCTTGCGTATTGCAAATAATAAAACAAACAAACAATAAATCTCACTTTTAACAACTCCTGTGGTACTTTATACTTTCCCCGACCGTCCGCCAAAAATTAAATGTCTCAATTTGGGCTGCAAAGCTCGCAGACAATGGGGACAAAATTGGGGCACTTAGAACGCGCCAGCCAAGCGGGCCGTGGCATTTGGGAGAGAAGCCAGTTCGCATTTGCACATTGAGGCGCACTACATAGACGGATTCTAAACTCACAGATGCCTATACTACGTGATGTTGCAAATAAAGAATGCGAAGGACAGCGCCCAGATGAGGCCCACAAGTCGCACTGAAGTATAAGGGTCTATTGTTTTTTGACCTTGAGACAGGGACCATGCCGAAAGAACTACATTTGAAGGGAGTGCGCAATAACGTAAGATAAGGCAGAAAATTCAGAAACTAGACCGAGTTTCATTTTAGTTCAGTATACGAAAAATCATTGTCAAGAGCACGGTCCGTTTTAAAGACTGCATTACGAAGAGACACAAGGGAAATTTCAAATATAATGTAAGTAAATCTTTACACACTTTTATACCGGAATGAAGATTTAATGAATGGATGCATTAATAAATGAATGAAGAGCTACGAAAAGCAAGTAAAACGTGTTCGTAGTGGGCACATGGGCATGCAGGTCCACTGGTCTCACCGATCTCGGTCCTTGGCCCAGCCACTTTTCCCTGCACTGCCTACCTGCACTACGGGACTGTCTCCATCCCTCAGCCCCTTCTCCCGACATTTACCTTGCACTTGCCACCAGCTGGCCCTATTATTTAATTTGTATTCAACTAACCATGTACAGCCCTTCCCCATGCGCGATCAGAAAGACACCTGGCCTAGTGGGATCGTTGTCTGTCTGCCCTTGTTCCCCACCTGCCTCGTCACGCCTAGAAACACTTGAGTATAGGCGTGTTACAAAAGCCATATCATATATATCATTCCTCATGCATGTAGGTAGACTAACTGTCGTTTATCATTGTGTGTTGGCCTCGATTTATCTCGTTACTTTTCGCTTTGATTTTAGAGACGAACATACTCCATTGAACTATCCTTGCAAGCAAATAGTTTCTGATCGGCCGTAATAAATAAAATAAGTAATATTAATGAACTTCGGCTAGCAAGACTAATTTTTTTGTTTTCATAACAGGTATTTGATCCCATTCTGCCACTGCCATCTGTTTGAGACACCGGCGGATGGATTCTTCAGCAGACACCTGCAGCTTTAATGCCAACAACTGGAGCACAATCACCATATTATGGGACGATCGCCAAGGGCCCACATGTCCTTACGCTGTACTAGTGGCTAGAAGCAACATATCAACCTTTAGGCTGGACTAGTGCCTAGTTGATGGAACAGCCTTGCGGTTCACCGTGCTTCCAAAGTGATTCTTTTTACGAAAATGAACACCCTGTGTACCATAAAGGAACAGCGCGTGACTCAAGATGAAACTGAACAGTTATTGCGGATACAGATAAAAGAAAATAAATGGCTTTCTGAGTTCATATGGCAATTGCTGAATATTCTCTAAACATTTAATGTCAAATAAATGTACTTTACCAGATGTACCGTGTTGCTGTTTCATTTTAAAGTACAGTTTCATATTCCGAATTATGGCGCGCTGTGTTGTGAGTTGATCTGTGTTGGTTTCCGGGTTCTGTGTGGAGTCGCGCAGAAGACGCTGGGTGCGTTTGCCTACGCAGCACAGTAACGTCACGGAGAGAGGCGGGGAATATGAATGTTTTGATAATGTCAGGCTCAGGGGCGGGGTAATTGATTTAGTGCCGCAAAAGCAGGTCAGCCAGGGCGATCGGGGAAAAGATAGGATTATCAGAAAATGGCAGCTCCCTGGTGCTTGTTTTCGCGTGCGTTTAATGGACGAAAACTCGGGTATGGTCCATAGGAAAGTTTTCTAAAATCGAGCCACTTAGGCTTAAAAAAACATGGCCGACCCGTAGGGGCAATAAAAAATTTTACTAGACCATGCCTTTAACCCCATAATGGTTTCTGAACAAGCCAATGTTTCCAATTGTGCTTGAGAAGAGAAAACCACCAGTCAATAGCTGGAGTGCACATTTGGTTATTTCTGTAAATGCAAACAGGAATGTTCCATATGTGGCCATAGGCCGATGTGGCCTGCCTTGGAAATGCTGTTCATAAAGGGATGCAATTTAGGACACCACGACATGCAACCTTGTGAGCAAAAGCCTGTCAGGAAACATTGCCCCCTGCCACTGAAATGGAATATTAGCAGTTCCATTGCAGGCAATGTTCAAATTGGAAATTTAGGACAACTTAAAGGCAGTTTTCTTGAATGCTAGTATGCACACCAATGGATGCATGATGGACACATGACATGCAACAACGTGAGCTCTGGTTGGAAGACTTGGGGCTTATAAAGCACTTCAGGGGCTCATCACAAAAGGCTGCTTGTTCTTGCACTAAAACATGTAGCCATTACATATGGTCACGATACTTCACAAGATCATGGGAGAACAGGCATTCAAATGAAGATTTAAGACACAAAATAGCCTTTTATGAAAGCCCACCAGAACCCATTTGTTGTGTTCCAAAGCCTTAAATGCAACTCGACAAACTAATTTTCTGAAGGGCAACATTAACAAGATTACTGTGCTAACAAAGATCAAAGAATAATCCCTGTAACGTCTGTTCCCCTACAGGGTTGGTCATTTTTCTGAAGTGCCATCATAGGGCACACCGCCCTCACGCCATGCACCCTCCCCCGTTCCCCCCCCCACCCACAGTTCCCCTGGATCAGGGTACACCATATACCCTATTTTGCCTATGCAAAGAACCTTGCACAGTTCTCTGCGAGGGTTATGCTTCAAATCAATAACTCTGCGGTGTAAACATCCAATGAGGGGTCATGCATGTGTTGTGCAAAGCTCTGTTCACAAAATGTGCGATATTGAGGATGGACGAATATGAATGAATGTCTGAATTAAAGGTTAATCCACAGAATCCCTTGAATGCATATATAGAAGCCCTGCTGATTGCTCCATCGTCTTCCTACTTGCCCATAATTCCTCAAACCTAGAGGGTATTAGGTATTGAACCTCGAAACTGCACAAGGAAACCCAGCTGAAATGTGCAACTCCCTAGTGCTGGGCAAGATGTCCATCTAGGTGGAAGAAGTGCTCACACTCTTGTTTTGGCGGTACCAGCCATAACACCAGTTTCCACCCTTGTGCCTTCCAGAAGTCTAACTTGGCACAGTCTGCACACTGGTCATGACAAGAGGCAAGAACACAGAGTCTCTTCTTCCTAGCTCAGTGGGTAGATAGGGCATACACCACTACCCAAACAATCTACAACACACCCCACTTTAAGGGTCATCACTAAACAGTACCCTCCAAAAGCCTGCAGAACCACTTAACATTTTGGACCGGCAAGCCAAGATGGTGAACCTCTCAAGCTCCGCGTGAGGGTGAACCAGAACAACCATTATCCTTCGCTGCACCCTCTGCATTTATAATTTCAACTCACTGTCCCGATTATAAGACTGCGGGGCGCCTGCGGTGCTATTACTGGCCCGCATTGTACCTGCTTTCGGCTGATCGCTGCGCACCTCACGGGCCTGTGTGCCGGACTCGCCTGATTGATGAGAGGAGGAGCTGCAGCATTACGGGAGGCTGTGACATGCCGGCACTGTCAGCGTGGACTGTGCAGCGTGCAAGGCCGATGCAGGCTGTATGGCATGGTCGGTTTGAGGCATAGGTGACGCAGCTTGGGACGAGTGACGCGCGGCTAAATCCTGCACAGTGAAATACCCGCAACAAGGTAGAGCGTAGCACCTCAGTCATTGTATGGTGAGACCAAGCCGGACACGAGGGACTAGGAAAGGGTTGCCACACAAGGGTGCGCATATTCACGCGACCCGCACTCAATTGGGATTGCGGGAAGTTGCACTACATCGTAGTGGCCGGCACTCAACAGGAGCTGCATTCGGCCTGAGACCGCCGTGGGTTGTACAAGTGTCACCGATGACTAAGGCGTAGGATGGACTGCAGAGATCCCAGCGAGATAAATCTGCAATGAGGCAGTGCGGAACGCCCAACTGTCATAGGGAGAGATCAACCCACACGTGAGGTGTGGGGTTGGGGAAGGAGCCACCAGTCATCGACACATGTGCTTACAGAACATATCTGCCCCTGGGACAACATCAGCTTGAGCAGTGATAACTGCACAACAGCGTTGGCCAGAAGTGCAGTAGAAGTAAAGTTAAGGGGAGGCAACCTGGCTGGCATTATCTGTTAACAGTGCTTATACGTTAGTTGTGGACACGGGGAACCCAGCTGATCATGAGACCCCGTAGGAGCAGGGCGTCTGAGGGCGGGGGGGAGGGGTGCATGGGGAGAACAAGTGCTAGTACCCCAGGCATACTTACCCAAACAAACATCGATTGCTGGCCAGGACAATGACAAAAGGGGCTGGCGCAATGGACCGCTTTACCACCCCTGCGGCAAAACAGGCTGCAGGCCCTGGACAGCAACCCACAACACTGCGAACTGCGGAACCCCACAGACAGCAAGTGTCTGATTTGCACAGAGTGCTGGAGACAGTATAAAGAGGATTTGAATCAGTTAACACCAAGTAAGACAATGCATTACTTACCGTAAAAGCATTTGATGGTTGTATCTGCTTAGATTCACATGCTGTGCATAGGTCCGACATCCAGTGGTCACTGCGGAGTATTACATTTTGTTTTTCGTAGTCGAAAAGGGGACGTCGACAAGGCGTGTCTGTAACACTATCCCTATAGTGACGTGTGTTGTACCCACAATCCCTCATGTGTCGAGGTCCCTCGGTTTGTATTTTTTCTGCCCTGAGGGAGCCTTCTATACGCGAGTACAGAAAAGAGAGAGATGTAGATGATGTCTATGTTCCTTCCATCCGAGCGGTGAGGAAGGGTGGGCGCATGTGAATCTAAGCAGATACAACCATCAGAAATGCTTTTACGGCAAGTAATGCATTGTCTTCTGATGTTTGTTAATCTGCTTAGAATCACATGCTGTGCATAGACTAGCGAGCAGTACCCGGAGTTGGTGGTGGGTTATGAGAAGGAACAGTAGAGAAAAGATGTCTTAATACTGCCTGTCCCACCTGGGAGTCAGATCTAGAGTGTGCATCTAGACAGTAGTGTTTTGTAAAGGTGTGCACAGAACTCCAGGTAGCCGCTTTGCAGATGGACTCAAGGGGAACATTTGCAATGAACGCTATGGAAGCCCCAGTGCCTCGAGTGGAATGTGCTCTTGGCTTGAAGGGTAGTTCTCTCTTAGCAAGAGAGAAACAGAGAGCGATGCATTGAATAATCCATCTAGATATAGTGGACTTTGAGACTGCATCTCCTTCTCTTCCTGCTGCCACCGAGACAAAGAACTGATTAGTCTTTCTCAGTGGTCTGGTTCTTTCCATGTAGAACATGACAGCTCTGTGTACATCTAGTGTATGCAGACTTTTTTCTCCCAAGCTGGAAGGGTTTTGAAAGAACGTTGGTAGTTCTATTGACTGGTTTACATGAAATTTCGAGATGAATTTTGGTGCAAACCTTGGGTGTGTGCGTAGAACCACCTTATCCTTGTGAACTGTTACGAAGGGGTCTAGAACAGAAAGAGCCTGTAGTTCACTTACTCTCCTAATGGAGAGCCATTAGGAAAGCAGTCTTAAGAGTGAGGTCTTTAAGAGTTGCTTTGTGCATGGGTTCAAAGGGAGGGCCCATGAGTCTAGAAAGTACCACATTTAAGTCCCATCCGGGAGCTGGGTTAGCTATCGGAGGGTGTATTCTCTTTACCCCCTCCATGAAGGCTTTGATAACTGGTATCTTCCACCACGACACTTTAAGTTGGGAAGTGGTGTATGCAGAAAGTGCCGCTAGGTGGACTTTAATGGAATTGAACACTAGACCTGAATCCAGTAAATGGGTCAGATACAGAACAATGTTCGTGGGAGAGCAGTCAACCGGGTTGATGCTCTTACCTCTACACCAGATGACAAATCTTTTCCACTTGCTAGAATAGCAGCGGCGAGCATTAGGTTTTCTGGCTTCCCTGAGGATGTCCATACATCTCTGCGGGAGTTGTAGATGTCCAAATTCTATGATCTCAGGAGCCAGGCTGCTAAGTTCATGGTCTGAGGGCATGGATGCAGTGTCCTGCCCTTGTCCTGTGACAGCATGTTGTACGGGCAGGGAAGTCTCACTGGGGGAGATAGGGACATCTCCATAAAGTGAGCGAACCATGGCTGCCGGGCCCACATTGGGGCCACTAGTATCATGGTAACCTGTTCCTGGTGCATCTTGTGCACCACCTTGTTGAGGAGGGGAGTCGGGGGGGAAAGGCGTAAACAAATTTCCCTGACCATTGAATCGACAGACCGTTCCCCTTGGACTGGTTTTGGGGGTACCTGGAGGCGTAACTTTGGCATTGCGAGTTCTCCAGTGTTGCGAACAGGTCTATTTCCGGGAATCCCCATTGCGTGAAGACGTCTAAGACGATGTCTTCGTGCAATTGCCATTCGTACTCTTCGGGCAGGGGGAAGTCTCTGCTGAGTTCGTCTGCTAGCAGATTGAGTTCCCCTGGTACGTGTTGTGACAGTAGGAACATGTTGTGTTTGAGAGCCCACTTCCATATATTCTGGGACAGCTTGGACAGTCCTGGAGAGTGGGGTTTCCCCCCTGCTTGTTGATGTAGTACATGGCTGTGGTGCTGTCTGTAAGGACCATCACTGTCCTCCCTTGAAGGTGTTCCTGGAAGGCTTTTAGTGCTTTGAACACCGCTAGTAGCTCCAGAAGGTTTATATGCTTGGATGCTACGTTCGGAGTCCAGACTCCGTGAGCAGTCTGATGGGATAGGTGAGCCCCCCATCCTGTGAGGGATGCATCCGTGGTTAGAGTGGCCTCCACCGCGGGTGTGGCAAAGGGTTTCCCTATTATCAGGTTTTCCTTTGTCCACCACCGTAGCGAGAGAACCAAGGCCTGCGAGACCACCACTAGATCGTCCCATTGTCCGCTGGCCTGACACCACTGGCTGTTGAGCCACTCTTGCATTGGGCACAGGAGCGCGTGAGGTACCAAATAAATACACAACGCCATCATACCTAGCAAACGCATCGCTTTGCGCACCGTCACCTCTCGACCTGCCACACATTGGGGGATCTGAAACAGCATGTTTTGGACCCTCTCGTTGGAGGGGAAGACGAGGCCGTCCTTTGTTCGAATTAGAGCCCCGAGGAATTGTTTGACTTGGCTGGGGTCTAAGCTGGACTTCTTCTCGTTGATGGAGAAGCCCAGTTGGAACAAAAGGTCTACAGTCTTTTGGGTGTTTGAGAAGCATGTCTCGTAAGAATCCCCTGTTATGAGCCAGTCGTCGAGGTATGGGTATACTGGGATGGCTAACCTGCGCAGGTGGGCCGCTGCCACTGCCAGTACTTTTGTGAATACCCTTGGTGCAGATGCTATGCCGAAGGGTAGCACTCTGAACTGGTAGTGTTTGTCCTCTATCATGAACCTGAGGTATTTTCTGTGTGCTGGCAACATTAAAATATGAAAGTATGCATCTTTCATGTCTAGTGTTGTCATATAATCTCCCTGTGATAGCAGTGGGATTACTTCCTGTAAGGTCACCATACGAAACTTCTGGGGTTTGACAAACTTGTTCGCTGGGCGCAGATCTAATACAGGGCGCATGGTTAGATCCTTTTTGGGTACAAGGAAGTACACTGAATAAATACCTTCCATTACCTGAGATAGAGGCACGACCTCTATGGCTCCTTTTTCCAGCAGTTGATCCACTTCTTGGAGAAGGATGGCGAGGTGTTCTGGTGTCATGCGGCATCCCCTCGGGGGTCTGTATGTTGGGGAACTGTTGAACTCTATACAGTAGCCGCGGGCTACGGTGGAAAGTACCCAGCAGTCTGATGTTATTCCCTCCCATGCTGAAGAAAGGATGTTAACCGGCCCCCGACCGGCGTTGCATGGGAGGGGACGCGAATCTTCGCGTCACTTGGTGGTGTTGTTGGCTTGGGAGCCTCTGGGGGTGGAACCCTGGCCTCTTCCCTTGCCACGACGTTGACCCCTCTGATTGTACTGGCCGCTATTACTCTGGTAGTTGCTGGCAGAGTACTGTTGTTGGTTTTGTTGCTGGTGTTGTCCACGAAAAAAGCGCTCATTACCAAATCCCCACCTATTAGGGGGCTTAGAAATTTGGTCTAAGGTCTTTATAGTATCAAATTCTTTCTTCGCGTTCTCCAGCGCATCATCCACTGCTCTCCCAAAGAGGTTGTTTCCTCTATGGGTTTATTAATAAGGGATGCTTGTGTTTCCGCCTTAAATCCGGAATTGCGAAGCCAGACGTGACGCTTCAGTAAAATTCCTTGTACCAAAGTGCGGCCAGCCGGCTCTGCTGCATCGAGGGTATTCTTGACGATGCTTTGATTGACCAGAGAGCTCTCGTTAACTGTAGCCAGTAAACGAGTCCTTAGGGGTTCGGGGACTTCTTCGATGTCCTGTCTGAGCTTAGCCCTTTGAGCTTCGGCGTAGCTTGCCAATAGGGTATTATTATTGGCGTTTCTGGTAGAGAATGCTGCAGAGGTGGTGATTCTCTTGGCTAGGGCATACAGCTTTTTCCCCCTCTTTATCTGGGGGCGCCTCGCTAGTAGATAGTGGGACTCCTGCCCTTTTTCTGGTGTTGGTCACGACCAGGGAGTCCGGGATTGAGTGACCCTTAATGTATAATGGGTCTGATTGAGAGGGAGAGAACAGTTTCTCAATCCTCAGATTGACCCCTCTCACCAATGCAGGAGTGGAAAGAGAAGGTGTAATGCGTCTCTTAACTGAGGCGAGGATAGGTATAACCTGGCTAGTGGGGGGTTTTTCTTTGATAATCCTCTCCACAAAATCGGTGTCTGGGGTGACGTCTCCAGTTTCGATTTCGAAATGTGCTGCTGCCTTCTTCAGCAGTGCATTGAAGGTGGGTTGATCATCGACAGGCGAAGGGTTCCTGACTGGTGTAGTTTCAGTAGACCTGATGACTATACTGCTACTGCCTGTGTCAGTCGACCTAGCCGGTGACTGCCAGGGATTTTGGTCGCCCTCGCCTGTGTCTTCCTGGAATCCTTCCTCACATAGGTTAGTTTCCTCGTGAAAACCTTCCTCTTCTTGTTGGTCCTCAACATAGGTGAACTCATCTTCCTCTTAGAAGAAGGTGTCTTCCTCAGTGGGATTGTAAGAGTTTATGTCCTCCTGTATGGGGCTATAAAACTTCCGGTATTTAGCCCTTGGACTCTCAAGGGGTGCCTCCCTTGGTCTCTTGGGTGCCCCGTCTTCTGGGATGGACATGAACCTATCTAGTTTGTCCATACAGGCCTGGAACCTTTCAAAGGTCCACTGAGGTCGGCCAGGACGGTCTGGGAAAGAAAAGGGGGTTTCTTCCTCCTGTAATTGTCTGGTTCTGTCCCATAACGTTGAAGAAAGAGAGCCTTCGCCTTCTGAGTAGCCTTCTTGCTGGCTAGGGCCTTCCGACGGCGTCGGGAACTGACCTGATCTGTTTTCTGGCGCCTTCGGCATATCTTTAGACTTGTGCGCGGTTTTCAGCGTTTCACTCGCCGTACGTCTTTGGCCGTCCTTAGATGCTATGCGCGCGAGGCTTTCGGCGATCATTCCCTCTTCCGAGGGATCGGTCGCCGTCGAGCTATGGAGCGTCGAGCCTTTGCTCGTCGAGTCCTTGGTCGTCGAGGCCTTGGTGGCAACGTGATTTCTCTTGCGATGCGTGTCGCCGGGAATTTTGGTGTTAGCGCCCTTATTTTTAGAGTGCCCAGTCGCCTGGCGCGGAAGCGGTGGCGGGGAGGGCTGCCGACCCTTACGGTCGGTGGAAGACGTCGGTGGGCCCGGCGTCCCCGTTGGCGCTAAGGCTGTCTTCGACGAATGTGTGCCTGGGGGTATGTGCTTTGGTGTTTTTCTGTGTGCGTCCTTGTCGCCGGGGTGTTCATCCCCATAAGCTGGGCGTGAGCCGGGCTTGTCGGGGACGGACGATGAGGAGCGAGAGCGCTCCTTTGAGAGGTCTACAGCCTCCGTTACGGGGGCCGTGTAGTCACTGTCCTCGTCACACGGCGTGGCGGGCGAGGAGTCAGGCCTAGACATGGCGTAGGCCGCCCACCTTTTGACCCTGCGGTCCTTTAGAGTTTTGGGCTTTAGTAATTTACAGGCCGCACAGCCGTCTTCCTGGTGATCGAGGGGTAAGCAACGGTTGCACCGTTTATGCTTATCCTTCCAGGTATATTTACCCTTGCAAAGCGGGCAAAACCTAAATGGCGTCCTCTCCATAGCTGAGGGTAATAGGTGTGACTACGACCTCGAATGAGAGGGAGGGGAAAGAGAAAGGCATTCTTAAAGAAAAGAAAGAAAGACCACAAAGCCCCACTCTCCCTACTGTGTATGGCCGGCGAGGCCAGGCCACGTGTTCGGCAGCGCCGAAGGATCACCTCCGCTCGTCCTTCCGTCGAAGATCTTGCTCGGCGGAGAAACGGCTCTGCGTCGAGGGAGGATCTATCGTTATTGATATTAATAACAAACGACTAAAGGTCGAAGAAACTATTTGGCAATGTCTCTCCAGGAGCTCCGCATAAAGGCGACCAGTAGCTGGGCGGAAAAAAACAATATGAGGGACCTCGACGCGTGAGGGATTGTGGGTACAACGCACGTCACTATAGGGATAGTGTTACAGACACGCCTTGTTTTCTACGAAAAACAAAATGCAATACTCCGCAGTGACCACTGGATGTCGGACCTAGGCACAGCATGTGATTCTAAGCAGATTAACAAACATCAGAAGATAGTATTACGGCAGATGTATCCTCCATTAGGGCACAACTCGAAAGAGAAACGCACCGTATCGCTGAAGCAGAGGGGCGCATCGGCAGCACAGAGGATAACATGAGACCATTGCAAACAGCAGTGGCTACTCTAACCAGTGACATGAGACAAGTAAAGGCCAAATACAGGACATGGAATCCAGATTATGCAGGAACAACGTACGCATTATCGGGGTTCCAGAAGACGCACTACATGGCAACATGGAGCTAGCTGTGGAATGTCTGTTGCGGGAGCTACTGGGGGGACTGGTTGGTCGCCTCACTTTATAGTGAAACGAGCGCACAGGGCCTTGGCGGCACAACCTAAGCCTGGCGATTAACCCCACCGCATTATTGCCCGCATAATGAACTACCGTGACAGGAAGATGCTTCAGATGGGGTAGAAAACTAGATTTATCCACGACTAAACAGTAGCAGTGCAGCGAGAGAGACGTACGTTTCAGGGAGTCAAAAAGTTACTGAGAGAAAGAAATGTGTTGTACGCCATGCTGTTCCCTGCGTGCCTCAGGATTCAATTTGACAGCAAAATGTACCTTTTCACTCTGCCGGAGGAAGTGACGCCATTCAGTGAGTCCAAGATACCGCCCCAGGGAGGCTGTACCGGAACTGCCAACTAAATGCTAGGGAAGAAATAGGAGATGGAGTCTAATGCGGCTTACTTTTGTTGATTTACGGGTAAAGGGCATTAATCCAGACTAGAGGGTTTATATGCATTTTGGACCTAGGTCCGTATCATAGTTCATGGTTCCATCCTGCGCAGCGACAGCTGACCCCATGCAGATGCATTTGGGTGGATGTTTGTTTGGGAGAGGGGGTTGGTTGTTAGTTGGGGGAATAAACAGAAAATGAATTTGGTGAAAGCTCACAGGATACTCTTGAAATGGAGACAAGCTCCAGTAAATGATAAATTGTGGCAATTGCTAATATGGCACATGCGTCCGGACTGAAAGTGCAGGTTACTCTGCTGTCCTGGAATGTCCGTGGGCTGGGGAACCACGTTAAAACACGTAAGGCGATTCCATATGCCAACAAAGGGGCTAAGATTCTGTTTCTCCAGGAGACACTTAATGAAGCATCAGGCAGAGAGTGTTTGAAAAGGGTGGGGGAATGGTAAGCACTAAACCTCATACTCAACTAGATCTAGGGGTGCGATGACATGGATACACCGAACATTGCAGTTTAGTCTCATTGGAAACGTAAAAGCTGAAGGGGGAGGAGGGGTGTTCGGTATTAGTACACAGCATAATATATGGCCGGGAAGTACTATTGCTAAAGGTCTACGGTCCCAATGTGGATGATTGCAGGTTTTACAAAGGGTTATTTAGTCTTTGCTCTAACTACCTGATGGCGGAGATCTGAACACTACTGGGTGTGGATTGGACCTCAATTACACCCAGAGAACCTACTAGTGCTGCTAAAACCATACACACATACATGGCAGATATAGGTATAATGGATGCGTTACCAGATTGCACTATATTTTGATACTAATGAAGGTATGGTTGAATCTACAGCCACGTTATGGCAGGCATATACACATGGTATAATCCTATCCACAGATTTTGGGATACTAAAGGGTATTAGGGCGGAATTGAGGCACCATGAGCCCAAATTATCTAATCTCCAGCAGACATATGCCATGCGCCCTAGCCTCAACTTAGATATGACATGAAGGTAAGCCTAGATGCGTTCAGGGAAGCAGCTGATGGAGAGCTAAAATATTTGGACAGACCTATGATGGCAAGACGCTACGGGGAAGCAGACAGGCCCAGCAGATTAGCCAACGCCGCGAAAAAAAGAAAGGGGGAGAACACACATACCTTACGTCATAGATACAGATTGTCACCTAGCACATTAAGACAGCGACATACAACGCAGTATTCCACACATTTTACACAGAATTGTACTCGCCGAAAGGGGTGACGACAGACCGAAATAAAAAGATACCTGAACAGGAGTCTCACAACACTACTATCAGCAGAGACTACGGAGTCACTTGAGGCTCCATTGTCTCTTGAGGATATCAAAGCTGCAATACAGGATATGCCCAATGGGAAAACACTGGGGTCGGACGGTGTCAGTATGGAATTTTATAAAGAATTTAAGAATGAACTGGCCCCTTATTTACTTATGAGGCACATCTGGCCGGGATAATGCCCAAGACTATGCGTGAAGCAATAATTATACTTCTCTTGAAGCCAAATAAGGAGGCAAACAGATGCAAGTCATACAGGCCCATATCACTGAAAACAATGATGCAAAAAAGGGATGCAAAAAAAAATAGCAAAGCGCCTCTCGCCCTTGATGCCATACATGGTTCACGGTGACCAATCCGGCTTTATACCGGGGCGCCATACAATGCTAAACATATATAGGGTTTATAATATTATATTATGGCACAAGTACCACACCAGACATACTTACACCAGGGGAGAGTAAAAAAAATAATAAACTCGGCCCTGCATAAATTGGCGCAAGCAATGACACCATGTAAAGGCCTCGATATCAGAATGCAGTGGGCAACAGACCTGGGGGTAGTGATCCCTGAGGCACTATGGGAGCGTAAATGCCAACTGATAGTGTCAATGAACTCGAAATACCGACTTACACACTTTAAATAGACTATATTACACATCTGCAAAGGTGTCCAAGTTCAGCCCCTTAAGCATAGGGGAGTGCCCTCATAGAAGCTCAGATGCCAACCTGGTACACATGACTGAGATTGCCCCAGGCTAGATTATTACTAGGGGAAGGTCAAGGACACTTTGGATGCAATACTGGGGTAAAAAGTGCAACTCACATGTGCAATGTGTTTTGGGATATACTGAGAATGAATGAAACAAAATCGTAGACTGTTAAACCATGTCTTGTACTGGCAAAGAGATATATTCTGCAACGATGGACATGGAAAAGCCCCCACACCTGCACAGATTGGCTCCATGCTGTAAAGTGAGCCAACACGGCAGAGGAACTTTATTTCCCCCTAGGTGCTGGGCCATGCCATCACAAAGATATATGGCAAAATGTCTGCCAGTACCTGGTGGACAAATGTAGATTGATGAATGTTCTGTGGTTAGGTTAACGGAGCACTGTGGTGGCTTGCCTCTGGGAGAAATACTAATGTATAAACGTTACAAGTCATCTCAAAAATTGACGTGATGAGATGCTGTATTGTACGATATATGGAGCCTTGAACTTAACACCTTGTCAGTACTATGAGTGATCACCCAGTGTACAATAAAGTAAAAAACATTCAAATAAACGTTTAACAGTATCCCTAGTCAGGAGTTGCTTTGCAGCATATACAAACTTCAAGACACTACTAAAAAAAATTTTAAAAAGTACCCAGGCCATAGAAACAACTCGTCTCGATCTGGGATGATCTCAAGATCAAGGAGAATCAGTGCAGCGCCGCATCCTTGAGAGTCTGCAGTGATTCTCCTTGATCTCTTTGCAGCCTTTGACATGGTTAACCACCCAATCCTCCTTGACCGCCTAGGAATCCGAGGCACTGCTCTGAAGTGGATCACCACCTTCCTGAGCCACAAGAAACAAATAACCCTCCTCTCCTCTTTTGTCTCAACCGCTCGCTCGGTTAACACTGGAGTACCCCAAGGCGCATGCCTATCGGCTCTCGTGTTCAACCTCTATGTTCACTCTACCAGGAATCATTTGCATGCACAACATCTTGTGCTACAACTACGCTGACGATACACAAATCATCCTAAGAATTCTCAAATCAGGCACCATCCCCCCATCCCGACCGGGAAGCCTGTCTTTGCGATATCGATCGATAATAAACCACCTCCTCCTGAACCCTGCTAAAACCAAAGTCATGGTGTGCGGCAGCACTGCCCTCCTACCACATCCGCTCCATTGGCGCCCATCCCTCCAACACAGTAAAAAAAAACCTAGGCTGCACTATGAACTCAGGCCTAACTCTCCAGTCAGATCAACAACAAATCAGAATGCTGTCACTACCACCTCAAACTTCTGACGCATTTTTCCCTAACTCTCAATGTCAAGATTGGACTATGCCAACTCCCTATATGTGGGAGCCCCGGCATACCAACTCAAACTCCAGAGTCAACACGCTGCTGCAAAACTGCTCCTTGCCCTGGGTCAAAGAGACCACATCTCACCTGCATTCCGAACCCTTCACTAGCTCCCAGTCGAACGAAGGGCCACCTTCAAGACCCTTTACATCACTCACTGAGCTGTGCACAAGACTGGCCTTGCCCATTATACCTACAAGAAAACCATACCTCCCATCCTACACTCCAAGATCAAGCACTGCCCTCCTTCTAGCAATCCCACCCTCCAACTCTGCTAGGATCGGAGGATCCACCTTTTCTACCTTGGCCCCAGCTCTGTGGAACTCTTCCCCAAATTTTCGATACACCCAAGACTATATGACTTTCCGCAAAGACCTAAAAACGTGGCTCTTTCGGTGATACCAAACACGCCCATCTGAAGCAATTGAAACCTAGCATCCCGATCTCTAATTGCTCTACGACATCCCGAGCCATGTCACCACTAAATACTCTTACTAATTCGCTAGTAATCACCGCCTTGCGTGAATTCCGCAACATCGATCTCCTTTGATCATAACTCCCGCAAATACTCACCTCCCATCACTAGGCTTACTCTCTACTCTACACCATCACACAATTGGAGTGCAACTATACCCCTTGATGAATTCGGCCTAGCTGCTCACATACTAACACTACCCCATGAACACCTCATCACGCCAATTAAGACACAACTATATCCCCATGACAAATCGGCCTAGTTGCACACAAGCGTCCTACAGGCCTAACGCAGCCAACCCCAATCTAGGTGTCCACCCACCAGACTGCACAAATTCAAATGACATCACCACCACCACACTTAATGCTAAGATGCTACCACCACCAGGCAATTGCATTAGCTGCACACATAATGGTGCACCCATGCACCCTACGACACTTTCTCAACTGACCTGGACTGCGGTCCCCGAGGGCATTCAACCTACCAGCGCATTGAGGTCATACCAATGACATATAGCGCGCTATATGAATGCCAAATGACATAAGACCGTTTCTCCCACTGCCCTAGAAAAAAAAAGCTTTTATAATTTGCAGTAAATGTGTTTTGCAGCACAATGTGACAAAAATTAGGTAAAAAGCTATCATTTTGCAGTTGGTTCTCTAGGTTAACAAAAAAGAAATCCAGAAAATGCCTTGTTACCTAAAGTTCACTACACAGGAGCATTTGTTAGCATTTTCAGGAGGCTGCTGCCACAATCTTTGCCAGAAACAGTCACTTTAAAAAGACAGGAATGAAGCACTTCAGAGCAACGCTAGTGATCTTTTTCCTCCAAAAATCAGGGCTGGCACTCAATGGGCTGACTCAGGGTCAAAATAGAAAAAACATGAGTGGTGTTCTGCGATGCACACATTGACGCACCACTCATTAATATCCTGGCTGGCGCTTAGCGAAAGTCCAGGGAGGCATGAGAGCGCACCTGGAAGGGGTGGCTCCCCCCAGCCCCCTCATCCTCACCTCTCAGAATCTCCACCTCTGTTCCAGGGAATCCAGCTAAGATTTAGAAGTGGGAGCAATTTACTTAAAAAAAAATATATATATATATATATTAAAACTTTATTGAAAGTCAAATGATTTTTGGGAGAGGGAATAAAAACATTGCTGGTGGAGGTATTCAAATATAGCTCAAGTCTAATAGGGGGTTACAATCAGAGTGCTAACCAGGGGTGAAAGCCAGAAAAAGATATGAGAAGGCCTCAAACGTACTCTCCACTGGCAATGGATAAAAGAGAGGTCATGTGTGCTTGTGGAGAATTGAAGTGGCGAGTGATTTAAGCCTGGCTAGTAGATTGCAACATTTTTACACCTGGTGTGGAGTGTTACAGAAGTGGCCCAAGAGTAGAACCATGGGAAATTCCCAAAGTGACATTGGTGGAGTACACAACACTAGTATTTGAGGAGATCTTATTGAAAAGGTAAGCAATCAAAGCAAGTGAAGCATCTTGGCTAGTGAGGTGGGAAAGCAAATTGAGAGTGTAAAGGGATTTCTAAATCATTGCAAGTGTGCCACGAAAGATTTGATTTTTTTTATTGTATTTTTTAAAAAACCCAACCATTTACTTACATGCAGCTCCATTAAAAGTTCGGCGGTGCTTGAAAAAAGGTGGTGCTAATTCCGTTCCCACACCAAGTTAAAGGTTTGAGGATTTATCATGCATTAAATCCAATGATTTTTGGAGGAAAAGTGGCAGATTCATCCAGCTTGTGGCGGAAGGCAAATCTCCACTTTACTACCAAAGATCAGAGGATTACTGTGCAGTAATACCACTGGCAGTAAATCTACCAAAACTCCCCATGGAGTACAAAAATGGGAAATTACTACCACAGGACCTAGTGGCGGTAAACAGTAATCAGGTTTGACTGTAATACAGTGGAATTGCCACCAAATTATAGCAAAACTCGTAATGAGGTCCAGGGTACCTTCTTTCTCGTCTCCATACTATGCACTCCTGTTTGCTCCCCCCAACACCCCCACCCCCTTCTCTGTATCGCTCATCATTCATCGAAAAGCATAAAGCAGCCCCTCCCCATATTGCAGGCTAGGAACTACATTAAGAGTCCTCAGGGAGGCGCAGGCTGCATGTAATCATTCAGGGCCCGAAGGCACAAAAGACCCGCAATTGTAATGCATTAGGTCGATCAGAGCGAGGAGGAGCACAGAAGAATAGCTGTCAGACAGGCATGTGCTTGCTGTTCACAGCCATTGTGGTTCTTTTTGCTCCGCTCACACCTGGTCCACCTACCTTCTACCATGCGCATTGACACCTTTGCCAAGTAGATGGTCATGGAGGCCCTACCCAGCCCGCCTTTACACACCGCTGCCATCATGCTTCGAGACTCTGCAATAGGTGGCGAATGTCCGATTAGTTTAGGAAGTCAGTGCTAACTCATTCAAAATCACCATATCCAACAAGGCGAATGTGTCAAAGTGGTCTAGCATATCGTGTTCAAGTAGCCAATCTCATTAGCACTCATCACTGGGATTTCCTTACCATCGTGGAAACCTGGTGCTTTTGCTGTGCTTGGGGCTGGCTACACCATTCAGCAAACAAAACACAGTAGGTGGAGTAGCCATCTTATTGAAAAACGACTGTACATACTACAGTGTACATCTACAGGCTGCAAGACTAATAGCACAGAGATTGCAAATGAAGACCTTTTCATCAATGGCGTCGCCAAGGTGGGTCCAGGCAGGGTGGTGGAGACCACTCCTCTGAAATCCTGTGCGTCCCTCTACCTGGGCTACTCTCTGCAGTGCAGCGTGTCGTCCGCCCACACGACACACACCTTTTTCAACCTCCCGCTGTACCTCAGAGGGGACTGGATATGCCCTCACTCCCTTGTACCTCAGGCAAAGGTTGTGCCTTCTGGGACCAGGACCTGGATGGGAACTACACTCTCCTTACCTCTTTTGCAGGTGGTTTCCCTGGGTGGATTCCCCAACCACCGCTTGGTCAAGCACTTGGTTTACCTCCCCTGTACCTCAGGTGGAATGGATCTGCCCACCCTCCTGTGCCGGGTCTCGGAGGGCTCAGCCTCTGCCCCACCCACCCACCCATTCACTTTTTTTCTCCCCTCTGTGTAAGAGAATATGGGATGCGACTGGGATGAGCCTCCAACCCTCAGGATCTTTATCTTCCTCTTCTGCATCAGTATTGCTGCAATTAGAGACACTTTAGCGCACCCGGGCTGTTAATGTGCTCGATGACAGCAGCTCTGATGCTGGGGGGTGGTTTAATTAGTTTCGAGGAGTGAGGCAACTGTCCACACATGTACCTGCCCCTTTAAGTGTGCAGTGCACACGCACAAGAACCTTTGTGGCACAGGCAAGGTCAAATCTCACCTGTGCACACAATTCATGTGTGCACTCACAAGTGCCCTCGCTAAAGCACAGGTTCTTTTCTCAGCCAGTTTTCTTTCTTCTGGCCTGAAAGGGACACACTGCCCTCAACACATCAGAGTGGTACCATCTCTGCAGAAGACACTGCTTAAAGGATCATTGTCGCTGGTTGACCAGTGTGCACAACGACACACACTGTGCGCCTGTTGGGGAGGAGCTAGCACTTTGGCCACTGCCTTCCTGCACCTCCCTTCCCCCCACCACCACGCACTTTACAATTAGGCAAGACTTCTAAGCACTATAGCACCGAGAAAGCCTTTTTCATGCAAACGTAATTACACACTGGCGTGGCTAGGCACTAAATGACAATATTATTTAAATAGGAGGTGCAAATAACCACTAGTTGAATACACTTGTAAATGTTATTCTATGTAGTTTTAAAATCTCAAAGCACAGTGAATGCAGCCTGTGCTAAAAATAGGCTTCAGGCATTGCCTGGTGTCGGCTAGCTCTGGCAGAGCACAAAGTGGCTGAGCAGTTGTTCGTCCAAACACCCATGCAGACTAACTCAATGCACGACAAACAGAGTAAGATGAAAAACAAGGGTTTTACGCGAAGCTACTGGACTAGATAAAATATGAGTATATTGAGTGAAGTGTGAGAGCATGGCGGGAAGGTGCGTTTATATATAAATGTTTATAACATAACAAATGATGATAAACGGGAGCTACAATGTATTCTTGCCTAGGCAGCCGTAGGCCAAGTAGTTTTGTCCTAAATGGAAACCCGGCCATGCAAGAAGGAAGACTGCAGCATCCCTTTTAAGGAAGGAGGACAGTTTTGGATGAGCTGTGCCAGTATCCAGTGACCAAGTCAAACAGTATATAAGGCGCCCGCTTAGCACCAGTCTGGAGGAGCCGGCCACAGAAAGACAGAATGCCAGTCGGGGTGCAGAATCCTTTGCCCCCACCCTCATTTTTGTAGAGATTAAATTTGTTATCGTTGCAAGAGAAGACTCTTGGCCTTAATTCCTTAGAGGGGTAACTTTAATCTGGTGTGAGCGGGATTAGGGGTACCCCAATATAATTAAGGGGTACCCCTGTAAGTATAGGCTGCCTTTAACTCTAGTTCACATGCCCGCTCTTGCTACATTTTCACTACAAAATATCGACAAAGACATTGCGGAGAAAGGAACCCACAGCCCCAATTGCGATCTGCACAGACCTTCCAGAAAAGCACCTTCAGCCAGATGAGATGCACAAAAAAGGCATTGCAAACCATGGGCATTAATGGCACACTTGTGAAAGGCCACCTACAGCAGATTCCATTGGGACACAATATGGACGCTATAATTTCAAAATGCATAAAATGTTATTGGCTGGTAATGGACACCTGCCAACAGGCAGCATCTGAACAAATTGCCCATGAATGCCCAAAACCAAGAGTGCACCTAACTGGTGCTGTGTGCGCGTTTGGAATAAAAGTGTCCCTTTGCATGTCTTAAGACGGAAACATTAACGTCTTATCCAAAAGAATGGTCTCTTAAATGTGCCATCACTGGTAAATCGCTCCCCTTTAAATGCTCTGCCAGAAGAAAGAAGGGCTGCCTCCCATTCCATTCCTCAAGCAGCATCTGCCACTGGGAGGAAGCATTTGTCTTTAGAGAGTCTGGGGTAGGGCTGGGCAATTTGTCGAGTTTTGGAGATAAACATTTTCAATATAGGATGGGACAATATTGTTCACATCTCACACACACAGGATACATTACTCACCGTAATTGTATTTCTGATGCTTGTATCTGCTTATAATCACATGCTATGCATAGGCCGAAGTGGAAGCTGGAGTATTACAGTTGTTTTCAAACTCGAAAAGGGACGTCGACAGGGCGTGCCAGTAATACTATCCTAGTGCAAGCCATAAATTAGTTTTCAAAAATTGATTAGCAGAGTTTGCTAATTAAAATATTTTTCATTAGCAAACAGGCCATTTGATTAGCAATTTTGTACTAATATTGTTCATGTCATCAGAAGTTATTTGTACCAAAGACATGAAATGAGCAACAATACAGCACTTTCGCGTACCGCTGAAATAAGACATTAGCGCAAGGAGTCAGGCCTTGCAAATTCTTAAAACTTCAGCTAGACCTGCAGGTCGTGTAACTTAGTCTACATATTCAACCCAAGAGAAATTCTTTCGACCCATAGCAACAGAGGACAACACATTCAAAATGAGATGTCTGTAAAATGGTGCATGTCACTACAAACACGCTTTGTTTGGCACACTGTTGCCACTCAGAGGCCAGCTATGCACAGTGAAACGTACGTATCTGACATTTACTGCAAAGTAAATGTTAAATAAAAGTCTCAAACATCTCTTGTAAATGCTACTCTCCCTTCATAAAAACTACTGAACTGTGCGAAAAGACTTTGCGAGCCATAGATGAGTGTCTGTGAAATGTTAAATGTTTGGATGTATGAATGGACACAAATAAATATGATAAAAAGGCACTGAAAACAGTTTGGCCAGCTGTCTCATGCAGGTGGTAATATATAATACAATCAAAAAGCAAAGCGAGCTTTAGAGGCCAACTACAGTGTATGGTATTGCAGTAGATCTATAGATGTACATACTGGATGGAACTATCGGTCACTACTTTGCATAAGCATTTAGTTGTTTTTGTGTATTCATTTATGTAAGAGGAAAGAAAGACAAACTAGAGTGGATTGCGTAGCAGGCACAGCACTGGCCAAACTAGGTGGAATATTGTAGTTTGTCGTCATCTCACTTTCAGGGTACCTGGTATAAATCAACAGGCTGATGTGGAACGTCAATGGTTTGGTCATGGGTTTAGCACCAGTTGCAAGATGTATGCAACCTGCAGGTTACAGAACTAGGTTCACCATCAAAAGCATTTGATCATGTACATTTTCAAAAGTTCACTAGTCAATATGATGAATCTTACCCAACAAAATGAAATATAGTTGACGGTATGAAATTCAGATATGCCAACTTAAACTTTACTGTAAAGTATGGATATGATGCAGGGTTTGTACAGTATCAATACTGTAATTATACACCATGTAGCAACTCATTTTAGGAATAGAATTGCATGACTGTCTTTTTTAAATATATAAAGTTGACATGTACTGGTTTTTGCCAGACAGCATATAGAAAGCTTCATAAAAGTATCATCCAAATTACTTCTGGCTTGCGACTTAAAAAAAAACGATTCTTGCCCAACACTCCTACACATGCCTTTGACACGCGAGTGGAGATGATCACTGGTTCACTTTCCCTACATTAGCACTTTAAGTGAAGAGAGGGCAAAAAGAGCACCGAGGGCAAGAGGAATGCAGGGCAAGCTGTGCATTCATTGACTAGGGCAACTTAAATAGCTAACTTTGCTACACAAGTGTTCATTTGATTAGCAAACCTACAGAATTGCATAGTAACTTGCTATGCAACACTGCTTATTTTATGCCTTGCTAGTGTGACGTCCACTGTACCCATGGTCCTTCACGCGTCTAGGTCCCTCAGATTGTTTTGTATCTGACATGAGGTAGCATGAAGTGTAGCACGAGTATAGGTGCAGTAAAGCAGGTCAGTATCAGATAAAGGTCAGGTAAAACATCTACGCACCTTCTACTCCAAGGGGAGGAAGGGTGGGCGCAAGTGAATCTAAGGAGATCTAAGCATCAGAAATACAATTACGGCGAGTAAGGAACAAGTTACTTACCTGTAACTGTTGTTCTCCAGCATGGGTCTGGCATGGATTCACATGCTCATGAATATTCCCCGTCAGGCTGGGAATCCTCGGTAAAGAAAAATCAGTATCAGTTTCGTTTCTGATCTGTCTTTCGTAGTAGTAACCAATCACTGATCTCTGCGTCATACTGACCACAGCCAATGACTGCCATCTCCCTAAGCCCCGCCTCTGGCAGCCATCTTCGGATTTGGTAGCACGTGAAGTGGCAGTATGACCAAGTGAAGAGCCGCAGAGGGGTAGGCGGGAGAGTTCGCATGTGAATCCATGCCAGACCCATGCTGGAGAACAACAGTTACAGGTAAGTAACTTGTTCCTTCTCCAGCATGGGGTCTGGCATGGATTCACATGCTCATGAATAAAAGAATACATAGCAGTACACACATGCACAACCACGGGAGGTGGCAACAGGCTCAACATTAAGCATCTCTTACTTTCTCACCAGGCTCACCTTAGGCGAACAGGTTGCGCAACACTGCTTGGCCGACCCTGGACTCCTCCCTGGAATCCCGATCGACGCAGTAGAATCTCGTGAAGGTGTGCGTCGACCTCCACGTAGCAGCCCTGCAGATGTCCAGCAGGGGCACACCAGATCGGAACGCCATGGTAGCTGCGATCGCTCTGGTGGAATGGGCTCTCGGACGGCCGGGCAGAAGTCGGTTTGCCAACCGATGACAGTGCATGATACAGCCAGAGAGCCATCTGGAAATGGAAGCCTTTGAGAGAGCCTTCCCCTGATTGACAGGTCCAAAGTTCACAAAAAGTTGTGACGTCTTCTGAAAACTCTTTGTGCGGTCCACGTAGAACTTCAACGCTCTAGCCACATCCAGCGAGTGCAAAGTCCTTTCAGCCAGCGACGAAGGCGACGGGAAGAAAACAGGCAACACCAAGGGTTCGTTGAGGTGGAAGTCCGACGGCACCTTGGGCATGAAGGAGGGGTGTGTCCTGAGCACTACCCTCGTGTCGTGAAAAGTCAAGTACGGGGGCATGCAGGAAAGGGCCTGGATCTCTCCCAACCGTCGTGCAGAGGTGATGGCCACAAGAAACGCTGTTTTCCACAACAAGAACTTCAACGGAGCTGAGTGCAGAGGCTCGAACGGAGGTCCCATGAGCTTGGTCAGCACCACGTTGAGCTCCCACGCCAGGGCCGGAGCCTTCACCGGCGGGAACGATCTGAACAGTCCCTTCATGAATTCTTTCACCAGGCGATGAGACCACAAAGACGTCCGTCCCGTGGTTCTGGTGTATCGGGAGATCGCAGCAAGATGAATCTTGATGGAAGCGTGCGCCAGTCCAGCCTTGGCCAGCGTCAGTAGGTACGGCAGTACTTGAGGAGCTGTAATCCGTAGAGGGTTAATCTTCTGTGCGTGGCACCAGACAGAGAACTTCTTCCATTTGTGTCCGTAGCATTTAAGAGTTGAGGATGCCCTGGCCTTTGCAAGAACCTCTCTGCAGTCGGCCGGTATGTCGTAACCTCCAAACTCTAACGCTGCAGGAGCCAGGCCTGCAAGTTCAGCGACTTCGGGTCGTGATGGAGGATGGCGCCTCCTTCCCTGGAGAGAAGATCCGCGTCCACTGGCAGCTTGATTGACGGGGACGCTGACAAGTCCAGAAGGTCCGGGAACCATATCTGCCTCAGCCACGCAGGTGCGACGAGGATCATCCTGCACTGTGACCTCTTGAGCTGGTTGATGAGCCGGATCAGCAACGGCAATGGAGGGAACGCATATAGAAACAGGCCCTCCCAGGGGAACGAGAAAGCATCGCCCATGCTCCTCGGCTGGGGAAACCTGCTGCCGTACCTCCGGCACTGGAGTTCGTCGCCGTCGCGAACAGATCGATCTGGGGTGTGCCCCGCCGTCGGAAGAGGCGGTCCACTAGATCCTGTCGTAGTTCCCACTCGTGGCACGAGCGCAGCTCTCTGCTGAGCGAGTCGGCGATGGTGTTTTTTATTCCTGCCAGATGAAACGGCACCAGAAACATCCCTTGGGCGACGGCCCAATGCCACAGATCCTGCGCCTCCTTGGACAGGGCTGGGGATCTGGTACCGCCCCGCTTCCTGATGTAGAAAATGGTGGTGGTGTTGTCGGTGAAGATCCTCACCACCTTGCCCTTGAGGGACGGAAGAAAGGACACGAGGGCCCAAAACACTGCACGGAGCTCCAGGACATTGATATGGAGGGACTTCTCCGTCGGAAGCCAAAGGCCTCTCGCGTGCAGATTTTTCGGTGTGCGCTCCCCACCCTTCCAGGGAGGCATCCGTGGTCACTGTCTTCTGGTGGCCTGGGGTCTGGAAGCCCATGCCCACCGTCAGATGCGGGTGCCCCACCACCGGATCGTTCGTCGGAAGCTCTCGTCGAGTGTGATCCTGACCTCGAAGCTGCCCGTCTGGATCCAGCGAGCGTCCAGGAACTCCTGTAACGGGTGAATCCGAAGTCTGCACAGGCGGATGAGATAAATGCAAGAAGACATCATTCCGAGGAGGGATTTGATGGACCTCACCCTGGCCGCGTCCGCAACCAGCATCCGCTGCACCTTGCCGAAGATGGCCCTCGTCCTTTCCTCCGACGGAGAGGCCAGAAGCGCCACTGTCGTGTTTCGCTCCCAGAAACAGTGCGTCTTGCGCGGGCACCAGGTGGGACTTGGCGTAGTTTATGGAGAATCCCAGGTCCGTGAGTAGTTGGACGGTCCTCGCCGTGTGCTCCGCGGGGAGCTCCCTTGTCTTTGCTCGGATGAGCCAGTCGTCCAGGTAGGGGTAGACGTGGATCCCCTCCAGGCGCAGCCGCGCCGCCACCGGTGCAAGGCACTTGGTGAACACCCTGGGTGCCGACCTCAATCTGAAGGGAAGGGCTCTGAACTGGTAGTGACGCCCTTGGACCTCGAATCTGAGAAACTTTCGGTGTCCCTTTAGGATGGGGATATGGAAGTAAGCATCCACCAAATCCAACGACGACAGGAAATCGCCCTCCTCCAGCTGACCCAGGACGTGCTGGAGGGTGACCATCCGGAACTTCTGTGCCTTGATGAATTTGTTCAATCGTCGTAGGTCCAGGATGGGACGCCATCCTCCTGTCTTCTTCACGAGGAAGTATCTTGAGTAAACTCCGGAGCCCCGAAGCCTCTTTGGGAGGAGCTCGATGGCGCCTTCCTTGAGCATCGCCTTTACCTCCAAGAGAAGTTGAGGGATGTGATGTTCCTTCCTGGCCACAGGGGGGACGCGCGTGCACTTCTTTAGAAACTCCAGGGCGTCCAGCACCCAACGGTCGGTGGAGATGGACTCCCACACGCTGACGAAGTTCGCCAGCCGGCCTCCCACCGGGATGCTTCGGTGGGGGCCCGACCCCATGGCCGGTTCAGTCCTGCTTCGACGAGGCTTTGCCGCCTTGTCCTCCCTGGCGACGACGGCGGGGTCCGCCCGACTTGCCTCGTCCCCTGTAGGCTTCCTGTGATGACGAACGGGCCGCTTGACGGTAGGTGGAATATCCGCCGCCAGAACCTTTGGAGGCACCCTGCTTGCCTGCGGTGCTCCGAAAGGGCAGCCGTCATTGCTGGAGAACACCAAGAGCCCGGGCCGTCTCCGTGTCCGTCTTGATGGCTTGTAGGGAACCGTCCACTGTTTTCCCAAACAGGTTTCTCCCGTCGAACGGCATGTCCAAAACTCTGGTCTGCACGTCCTGCCGGAAGTCCGTTGCCTTGAGCCATCCACGCCGCCTAAGGCACACGCCGTTGCCCAACTGGCGAAATCCAGTGTCAGCGATGTCCGTCGCTATCGTAATGGCGTGGTCCGACGCCACTTCTCCTTCCTGCAAGATCTCTAGGGCCTCCGCCCTCTTGTCGTCCGGTAGGAAGTCCAGCAGGGGGGCGATCTTGTACCACAACTCCCTGTTGTAGCGGGCTACGATAGCCAAGGCGCTGGCAGCCTTAATCGTCGTCGCTGCCGATGAGATGACTGTGTCCCATCGTGTCCAATTTCTTTCCCTCGCCGTCCAGGGGGAGGTTGATGTAGGAAGCCCCCCTCCCCCGCTTTCTTCCTGGCCGCCGCGGAGACGACCGAGTCTGGGGTCAGCTGTGCCCGAAGGCACAAGGGGGCCGCGTCCGGGACCCTGTACTTCTCGTACCGATCCCTTCTCGCAGGCGTTGTGGATGGGTTCTTGACGGCGAGACCCTTATCCCAGATATCGTCCAGTAGAGGTACAGCGAGGACAGTCTTCCTCTTGGTCTCGCGCCGTTGATAAAGGAAACCTTCCTTCTTCTCTTCCAGGCAGAGCTGGAAAAGCTCGGATGCCCTGGCGATCATGGCATGAAACGATCCAATCTCGTTGGGCGGGGAAGCCCGGGGAGGAGGTGATGACGTAAGATCCTCGTCGTAAACCTCGTCGTCTGTACCCGTCGCGGCCGTGTCCGTCCCCGTATCATCCCCACGGGTCGTGGAGGGGGAGGAGGGCTGAGCAGGGCGCGATGGTTGAAAAGGAGGTGGAGGATGAATCCTTCTTCTCTTAGGAGGAGGGCTCCCAGAAGGGCCTGGCTCCGGGTCCCCCGTCGGGAGCGCTTCCTCCGTTGGTGGTAACGGCAATCTCGTCCTTATCTCCGAGCATAAGGACTGTATAGCCAACAAAATGGCAGCCGAGTTGTCTTGCGGCACTGGTTGAGGGGATTCCGACGGGCGGTCAGGAGCCTCGTTGGCACCCTCGATGTTCTCGTCATCTCCTACGTCGGGGTACCTCCAGACGGGCTGGTCTTCTTCCACGCCAATGCCGTGGCTTAAGACTTCGATCAGCTCCTCTTCAGAGGTTGAGGCCGAATCCACGACGACCTCCTGCCCCCCCTTTTTCTTCTCCGTCGGAGGTTTCACGGGGGTCCTGTCGATGCTCTTGAAAGAGCACTCCATCCGCGGTGGCAGGGAGACTCTGGACACCGAGGTCGCCTCCACTGGTGTAGCCTCCACAGGCTGAGCCAGGGCCACCGCGACTGTCTTGATAGAGGCCTTGGCAGGGTGGATCAAGGCTTTCACCACCTTAGGTGCGCTCACCGCCTTCTCCTTGGGGGGAGGGTCACCGCCTCGCTCCCCCTCCGATGGGGCCTTCGAGCTCGACCGGGGTTTCTCCAGGAACTTCGCCGGGTGCTCGGCCTTCCTCTTACCCGAGCCAGAGCATTGGCTCGTGGGTGATGCGCCCTGCCTGGCAACCATAGAGCCCGACCGTTCGGCGCTCCCGGTGGCAGCAGACTCGCGGTGCTTGGCCTTCTGTTGGGCCCCCGTCGCCGGGGCGCCCTCAAAGGTCTTAGAAGACCGCTCGGACTTCTTTTTCTCACCTGACGGGCTCTTCCCTTCCAGCCAGTTGGCGAGACGCAGATGGCGGTCCTTCATGGTCCGCTCCGACATATTGCCGCAAAACGCACAGTCCTTCTCCACGTGCGTCTTGTCCTCATGCAGGCAGTAGAGGCAAAGGGAGTGTTCGTCCTCCTTAAAGACATTCTGAAGCTGGCATCCAGGGCAGACCCTGAACAGCTTTCCAGGCGTCGAGCTTCCCTTCTCCTGGGCCATGTCCGAGATGGGCCTGAGAAACTTCTGGAGTCCTCCAAAAGCGTGGCTCGACGAAATCTTGAGGGGCGTAGAAGAATCCGACACGGGTCCCCGTTGATCGGATAAAGAAACGGTGGAGCTCGAGGCTCTTTTGACCGAAAAAAAGAGAATTTTCCTATGAAAAAGCACGAAAACGCACTAAAGCTCGAGAGCAATAGCACGAGGATCCCAACACTTGAACGTGCAGTAAAAATCTGAAGATGGCTGCCAGAGGCGGGGTTTTGGGAGATGGCAGTCATTGGCTGTGGTCAGTATGACGCAGAGATCAGGGATTGGTTACTACTACGAAAGACAGATCAGAAACGAAACCGATACTGATTTTTCTTTACCGAGGATTCCCAGCCTGACGACGGGGAATATTCATGAGCATGTGAATCCATGCCAGACTCCATGCCAGACCCCATGCTGGAGAATGTATCCCTTCCGAGACTTGTGGAATCTGCTTAAATCACATGCTATGCATAGATTAGCGAGGAGTGTTAGGCGAAGGTGGTGGGTTGTGAGAAGGTCCAGCGGCAAATAGATGCTTTAGAACCGCTTGTCCCACCTGTGTATCTGCTTTAGAATGAGTGCTGTAGTGCTGAGTGAAAGTGTGTACTGAGCTCGATGTAGCTGCTTTGCTAATGGTGTCCAGCGGGATGTTTCCGATAAAGGCTAAAGTAGCTCCTGTACCCCTTGTGGAGTGAGCTCTTGGTGTGAAAGGTAGTGTCTTGCTTGATAAAGAGTAACACAGCTGTATGCATCCGACTATCTGGCGATGGCATTCTTGGAAATGCCGGCTCCTTCTCTGCCTGGTGCTACAGAGACAAAACAGTGGTCTGGTTTCCCGAGCGATCTGGTCTTGTTTACATAGTAAAGGGCTGCCCTCCTTACGTCTAGTGCATGGAGTTCTCTCAGCTGAGCTTGTTGGGTTCTTAAATAAGGCGGGTAGCTCAATTGATTTGGAAATTAATTTAGGAGAAAACCTAGGGTAAGTTTGAAAAAACAATTTGTCCTTGTGGATGACAAAGAATGGGTCTTGCACTGATAATGCCTGAGGTTCACCAACTATTCTCATGGATGTAATAGCCACCAAGAAGGCAGCCTTCTAAGACTTTCATGCATATGCTCAAAGGGGGTCCCATAAGCTTTGCAAGTACTACATCGAGATCCCATCCTGCCGGTGGGTTTGAAATCGGAGGGTGGAGTCTCTTTACTCCCTCCATAAATGCTATAAACAGGAACTTTCCACCACAATACCTTTTTATGAGAGGTGGTGTAAGCTGATAAAGCTGCCAGATGAACCTTTATAGGAGTTAAATACTAACCCCAAGTCTAGCAATTGGAGCATATAGTGTAGAATGTGGGTTGGAGAACAATCTCTGAGGTTTATTAGCTTAGACTGGCACCAAATTACAAATCGCTTCCTCTTGTCGAAATAACAGTGTCTGGTGTTGTGGTTTACGTGCCTCCTAGAGGATATCCATACACCTTTGTAGATTTAGATGTCCAAACTATGACCCCAGGAGCCATGCGGACTGAGGTTGAGGGTGTAATGTTAGCCTCCCCCCACCCCCAACCATGCTGGGTTAGCAAATTGGTCTGGCACGGCAGTTTGACGGGATCGCACATCGCCTGTTTGCGCAGATGTGGATACCATGGTTGACTTGCCCACATGGGAGCAACTAGAATGAGCATCATCTGTTCTGTGAATCTTGTGGACCCCCCTGTTCATTAGAGGAGTTGGGGGGGGGGGGGGGGGGAACGGTGGGAAGCATAGGCAAATTTCCCTGACCAATTCATCCATAGGGTGCTCCCCTTGGAGTCTGTTTGAGGAAACCTGGACGTGAAGTCTGGGCATTGCTGGTTTTCTTTTGTATCGAACAAGTCTAGTGCGGGGTAGCCCCACTCTGAGAAGATGTAATCTACAACGCTGCTGTTGAGTCACCATGTGTGTTCCTCTGGTAGGGGATCTCGGTTTAGCGAGTCCGGCAGGGTGTTGAGTTCCCCTGGAACATGTTGGGACGATAAGAACATCCCCCGTGAGGGCCCATTTCCATATTTTCTGTGCTAGCTTGGACAGATTTGGAGAATGTTATGTTATTTTGCACTTATATAGCGCCTTATATACCATTGGTATGGTCTGAAGGCGCTGGTAGGTTGAACACCCTTGGGAACCGAAGTTCTGATCAGTAGAGAGAGTAGGGAGAGTCAAAAGGTGCGTGTGTGCACCGGGTATGCGTGCAGCTTGTCCGGTACTCGTGTAATAGCTGCTTCTTAGCGGTAGGTGTGGTGGTTGAGAGATCAGGAGAATGTGTTAGTTCTGGCAGGATTTATCCGGAATGGGTGCGGCTGTGTTAGGCCTGAGGAAAACGCCTGGCTGGGGGTGTGAATCCAGCAGTGATTACATAGAATGATGTGGAGTAAGCGGTGGAAGGTTAGTATGAGAACAGTTATACCGAATGGTGTCATAGTATCTGTGTGTTCTAGTTGAGTGGTGATGTAAGGAGAGAGTAAGTGTGGTGGTGTGGTATGATGGGTTATATGCTCTTTCAATGAGCACACTTCTAAATGCAACTTTCCCAGAGAGGGTACTGGCCGAAATTCTAAATACAATTTTCCACAGAGAGGCTATTGGGCACACTTCTAAATGCAATTTTCACAGAGCCTCTGCTGGGCACATTTCTAAATTCAATATTTCAGAGAGGCTATTGGGCACACTTCAAATGCAACTTTACAGAGCGTCTATTGGATACACTTCTATAATCAACTTTCACAGAGGGTATTGGGCACACTTCTAAATGCAACTTTCACAGCGAGGCTATTGGCACATTTCTAAATTCAATTTTCCACAGAGAGGCTACTGGGCGCACTTCTAAATGGAACTCTGAGATGTGTGCCCCCTTGCTTGTTGATGAAAAACACGGTCCTTCTCCCTCTGAAAGCTTTACCCGAGGTGGGTGTGCTTTCTTTGCGTTGTGCCTCTCCCTTCCTAGAGGCTCCTTATGTCCCCCCGCCCCCCCCTTCACCTTTGTTACTTCATTGGGGGCCGGGCCCCTGCTGTTTTCCTTCTCACCTTCCTGTGTTTTTGGCCATGTTGTCATGACAATTAACAGTGGAGTTGCCTTGCAGCTGCCCTCCCACAGCGTGAGCCTCTTCTTTGCCCCCACCCTGCACCTAAACCCCCCCCCCATGCCCTCTATCGTGCCGGCCTGTGGCCTAAAGAGCGTCGAATTTAAGAAGATCCTGCTCAAGGCGCAGAGGAAGAGAGCCAGCTGAGGAAAGCAAACCACCACCTGCTGTCTGTTTAGCAAAAGGCTTTACACAGAGGAGCATAGTGGTCTAGAGGGAGAGTATTTAGTCATTTTGTATTTACAAATGGGCATCCCCCTCTTCCCTTCTGGAACCTGACTCCACACTCATGTGGAATCTAAGAGCACCCCGATGCCCTCTTGTAACGACAGAAGGTACTGCGGCCTAGGTGGAGCTGGCTGGGAAAGGCGGGATTATGCCGATAACTCCCAGAAGAACCGAGCTGCAGACCAGGCAGGTGGCACAACACTCGGGGGACAGACACACCACTCTAGCCATCCCCAAGAGGCCCTGAGCAGGCCTCGAGAACTCTTGGGGTGCCCGGCACAGTTGCTAGGGGGTCAAAGCACACTGAGTAATAAGTGCCTGCAGGCCCGCCCTGTTTTCCTGCCTATAGAACCTACCCGTTCGTGACCTAGGGGCCAGCCCGGAGCGTGGTGGTATTTGCTCCACACTCTGCTGGCCCCCGAGACAGCCAGGAGGGTGGCATTTGTTTCACTCTCGGCTGGTCCCTGAGGCAGGGCAGGAGCGTGGCCTTTGCTCCACAGGCCAGTCCCAGAGCATGGCATTTGCTCCACTCTTAGCTGGGCACTGAGACGGGCAGGAGCATGGCATTTGCTCTACTCTCGCTCGCCATTGAGAGGCAGGCGGGCCGGCCAGCCAGGCCCAGTCCCAGCCCCCTTTTCTCTCCCTCCAGCCATCAGGTCTGTCGGGCCAACATCATACATGCCAACAATATCCATTCCAGTCTGTGGATGAAAGTGCAGTCCTGGTTTTAACTTTGCATTCTGAGGCTTGACGTCCTGGCCTTTGCCCTCATAAATCCAGCAGGACACATCCCTGATCGAGCGCAAGGTTATGTAACAAAGGTGCTGAACCCGCGCCAGATAGGAGGGGTGGGGGTGCACCTACCAATTGAGCGGGATATGCTGGGCCACATAGGATGTAGTGGATGCAAAGGATGGAAAAAGTGGATGTAATGGAAGGAAAGGATAGTGGATGGAAAGGACAGAGTGGATATCTATGTATATTCCATGTATGCTATGTACCTGTATCCCCATGTTATCTGTATCAAAATGTTTACCCTATCCATCCTGTTGCTTTATATATGTATGCCCCATGTACTCCCCCCTGTCCTACTCTTGTGCTTGATCACAGGCACTTTGCGGATAACCACCATACCACACTACTACACTTACTCTCTCCTATACACCATCATTCAACTAGAAACACAGCTATACTAGGACACATTCGGCCTAGCTGTTCTCATACTAACATGACCCCACAAACACCTCAGCATCCTAATAAAACACAGTTAACTGAGCACATACCGGCTAGCTTAGGCGTCTCCTCAGGCCTAACGCAGCCAGAACTCGTGTTCACCCTCCAGACTGAACACATCCAACTGATTCTCAGCACCACACCTACCACTAAGAAGCAGCTATCATGCAACAACCACACCAGCTGCACAAATATCCAGTGCACCCACGCACCATACAACACACTCTCTCTACTGATCTGAACTGCGGTTCCCGAGGGTGTTCAACCTACCAGCACTTTGAGGTCATACCAATGACACATAAGGCGCTATATAAATGCCATGTAACATAACGAACATTGCAATGGTGCCGTCGGTCAGGATATGTACTGACTGATTTGTCAGCTCTGCTTTGAATGCTTGAAGCAGCTCTAATACCGCTAGAAGTTCCAGCAGGTTGATACGGTTCTGTGCAGTGATGCAAGTCCACAGACCATGTGCTTTGAGATGAAGGTCTTGTGCCCTTGAAACGACGGATCTTGGAAGAAAAACAGATTCTCCTTTGTCCACCAGCCTAGGGCGTGTACTAGTGTTGGTGAAACGACCACTAAATCGTCCCACTGACCGCTTGCCTGAGACCACTGGTTTTGCCAACCACTCTTGCAATCGGGCGCATGCGCAAACGTGCATGTGGGACCAGGTAAATGCAAGATGCCACCATACCGAGCAAACATATAGCGTATCTGGTGACCGGCTTGATACTGAGGTATTTGCAGTAGCATGTTTTGGATTCTTTCCTTTGATGGAAAGACTAGCCCTTCTTCTGTGTTTATGACAGCTCCTAAGAACTGTTTGGTCTTGTTGGTACAAGGCTCGACTTTCTCTCGTTTACTGAGAAGTCCAATTGGAAAAGAAGGTTTATTGTTCTTGGAGTATTTTGCATGCAAATTTGGGGCGACTCCCCTGTGATCAGCCAGTCGTCCAGGTAGGGGTACACTGGGATTGCCTCCCTGCACATGTGCGTTGCCACCACTGCCAGTACCTTGGTGAATACCATTCAAGCGGATTCCAAAAGGTAGAACTTCGAATTGAAAGTTTGCTTTCTCGAAACGCAATTATTTCTGTGCGCTGGGATATGAAACTAGGGCATCTTTCATATCCAAGGTTGCCATGTAGTTCCCTCGATTTAGCAGTGGGGTAACTTCTTGTAGCGCTGTAATGCAGGATTTTTGTGGTTGGACATCAACGTTTGCAGGGCCAGGTCTAATACTGGCCAGTTAGATTTTTCTTTTTTTTGTTGGCACAAGGAAATGGGTTGAATGGATACCCTCGTTGACCTGGTTCGCTGGGACGATTTTGATGGCGTCCTTGAGCAGAAGCGTTGTGAACTCTTATAGAAGGATGCGTTGCTCCTGCTTTGTAGTGGATTTTTAACGCAGGGTGGTTTGAGTCGCTGTAGTAACTCCACTCAATAACTGCCCACCACGGTTGATGGTACCCACTTGTCTGAGGTGATTCCCTACCATGCATAGGTGAAGCTTGTTTTACACCCTCCTATTGGAGAGGCATGGGAGGTGACCTGAAGCGCGTGGACATTGTTTCAGAGGTGTTGTTCCACCTCTGGGGAAGGGGAAGACCTCCCAGGCCACGAGATCTACTCTAGCACCTTTGGAAGCCTTGAGAGGTTTGTCCCCGATTGGATCCCCAAGGTAAGCCCCGATTCTGGCCATAACCAAACCCCAGTGAGTTTTGTCCTCGAAAGCGGCATTGTTTCCGCCTCTTCGGCCTTATGGTTTATTAGTGAGGTAGCCTAATGATTTAAGAGCATCATACTCTTCCTGCGCAGACTTTAATGCATCCTCAATGGCTTTACAGAATAGGACATTCTGTTCGATAGGCATGTTGGAGTGTTGCCTGGGTTTCCAATTTGAATCCTGATTGGCGAAGCCATGCATGGCATTTTATGAGTGTTCCTTCTGCGATTATTCTTCCTGCATGATCTGCGGCATCAAAGTTACTTTTTAGGATGCAGTTAGACACTACCTTTCCTTCCACTACTGCGAGAACCAGCTGGGACTTTAGGGGTTCTTGGGCTTAGGCCATTAAAGTTGCTATCTCATCCAACTTGTGGCAGTTGTAACGTGCCAGAAAGGTGGCATTGTTGGCAATCCTACTTTGAAAAGCCGCTGAGGTTGCCACTTTCCTCCCGAGAGCGTAAAGCTTCTGGCTCTCTTTATCGGGTGCTTCTGATGAAGCTAGAGGTGTTCCTGCCCTTTTCTGTGTTGCGTCACTACTAGTGAATCTGGTTTCAATTGGCCCCCCAATGTATAATGGGTCTGTGGGTGGAGGGTGGAAACTGTTCTCAATATGAGGGTTCACAGCCCGAGTTCCTAGCTCGGGCTGAGTTCTCTAGTGTATATGTGGAAGGGGTATAAACCAGGTTACAGGGTTCCTATCGCCTAGTATGTCCTCTTTGGCCAAGCGTGTCCGAGTTTGTATCTGGAAATGCTCTGCTGCTTTCAAAAGCATGTCATTATACTGAAGTTGGTTGTCCACCGGTAGGGCTATGTGATCCGGGGAGGGTAGTATGTATACGTAATCATAGAAGTGGGCTACTTCCCCCAGGGTATCTTGCTCCTCAGAGCCTGTATTAGGATAATAAAGATCGAATTGGTCCAGGTCTTGCAATGCACCCACTTTCTCCCTATGGGAATGGTGACTCTAAAGAGTGTTTTTTGGATGTTCTCCCTTGAGTCTCCAGGACATGTTTTTGCACCAAATGGGCTATTTTTCGAAGTCTTGGTGATTTTTACCGATTGATGTTTGTGAAGAGTGTCGAATTTCGGCAGACAGGAGGTCCGAAGCCGCATCTTCCAATGCTAGGCTGATGATTCGGACACTGCGTCATCTTGCGACTTCGGGGGCCTGTCGTGTGGCAATAGTGATTTCAAGTGCCCAGAAGACAGGGAACTAGTAGACCTACTGCTCGACGCAGTGTGAAGGCATGAAGACTATGCTGTCGACTGTCAGCCCTTGGGTATGTGCTTAGTTTGTGCTAATGACGCCGGGTGTTGTCCTCGTAACATCGCCATCAGCCTGTCTGATGGGGTCGGGAGCTAGCACATGGGAATCGATTGGTTCCCCATCGCCTTCGTCGTCCGAAAAGATGCTGATGCTGCAGTTGCTGGATGCACCCTCCATGTCCATGGCTGGTCTTGCAGTCCTTTAGGGTCTTTGGCTCAAAAAAAGGACAAGCTTTACAGTGGCCCTCATCGTGGTCCCTCTAGAGACAGAGGTTGCACACCCGGTGCTGGTCTTTCCAGGGGAACTTATTGTTGCAAATGAGGCAAAATATAAGTGTTTTTTCCATAATTGGATGGAAAGGCAGCTAGGCGAAAAAAGAGGGGAAAGGGGAATATGCATTCTCTTAGTGGCCTAAGAAGTGTCCAGCCCCTCTCTCCCTATTGTCTGGGCCAAGGCCCGGTGCGGCCTTCCAAGGCAGAAGGGGTGTCTTTGAGTCAGCCCTTTGTCCAACGACATTCATCCTTTTCACTGCCGAAGATGTTAGTCAAAGGTCGGCAAATAAAGGATCGAGTACTAGCTCTAATAACATTAATAATTAATGTGTTAGACGAAGCAGAACCCTGTGTTATAGCGTCCGGCAAAGATGGCAGAAAAAAACAATCTGAGGGACCTAAATGTGTGAAGGACTATAGGTACAGTGGACGTCACACTGGGGATAGCATTACTGGTACGCCCTGTCGACACCCCTTCGAGTTTCGAAAATAGCTAATATTCCGCAGCTTCCACTAGTTGTCGGCCTATGCATAGCATGTGATCTAAGCAGAATATATATATACGATAGATACATTACTCACCGTGATCGTATTTCTGATGCTTGCATCTGCTTAGTCACATGCTGTGCATAGGCCACCATCTAGCGGAAGCTGCAGAGTATTACAGTTTGTTTTTAAAAACTTGAAAAGGGACGAACAAGGCGTGCCAGTAATATCCCTAGTGCGACGTCCCCTGTACCCATGATCCCTCACGCGTGTAGGACACTCGGATTGTATTTTTTTCTGACATGAGGTAGCAAGAGGAGTAGCGGGAGTACAGAGTATCAAAGCAGATGGATAAGACTACAAGCATCCATGCGCCTTCTCTCAGAGGGGAGGAAGGGCAGGCACATGTGAATCTAAGGAGATACAAGCATCAGCAATACGATTACGGTGAATAATGTATCCCTTCTGATGTTTGTGAAATCTGCTTAGATCACATGCTGTGCATAGATTAGCAAGCAGTGTTAGAAGGAGGAGGGAGTGAGAAGGGTCATGAGCAACCAAATTTCTTAGAACCGCTTGTCCCACTTGTGCATCTGTCTTGGAATGAGTGTCAATGCAGTAGTGCTGAGTAAAGGTGTGAATAGAGCTCCATGTAGCTCCTTTGCAAATACTGTCTAAGGGGACATTTGCAATGAAAGCCAGAGTGGCTCCAGTACCTCTTGTGGAGTGGGCCCTTGGCGAAAAAGGAAGTGTATTAACTGAAAGGGAATAGCAGTTGGATACATCCGACTATCCACCTAGAGATGGCATTTTTTAGAGATGCAATCTCCTTCTCTGCCTGGTGATATGGAGACAAACAGTTGATCTGTCTTTCTTAGCGGTTTGGTCTTGTCTACGTAGTAGAGGACCGCCCTCCTCACATCTAATGTGTGGAGTTTCACCTCAGCAGAGCTTTTGGGTTCTTGGAAGAAAGCCGGTAGCTCAATAGACTGGTTAACATGGAATTGGAAATCAATTTAGGTGAGAACCTAGGGCGAGTGTGTAAAACCAGTTTGTCCTTCTGTATAGTAAAGAAAGGATCCTGCACTGACAGAGCTTGGATTTCACAGACCCTTCTTATGGAGGTGATGGCTACTAAGTAGGCAGTTTTATAAGTCAGGTGTTTGAGACTAGGCTTGTGCATGGGCTCAAAGGGTGGTCCCATGAGCTTAACAAGTACCACATTAAGGTCCCAGCCTGGCAGTGGGTTAGAAATTGGAGGGTGGAGTCCCTTTACCCCTTCCATAAATGCTTTGACGACTGGCACCTTCCACCATGACACCTTGTTATGAGAAGTAGTGTAGGCTGACAAAGCTGCCAGGTGTACTTTTAGTGAGTTAAACACTAACCCTGCATCCAGTAAGTGGAGCATATAGGTCACAACATTAGGAGTACCATCAACAGGGCTGGTTGGTTTATTCTGGCACCAAATTACAAATAGTTTCCATTTATCATAGTAACAGTGCCTTGTGTTCGGTTTTGACTCTTTCAAGATATCCATACAGCTCTGCAGTAAATTGAGATGTCCGAACTCTAAGACTTCAGGAGCCATGCTGCCAAGTTAGAGTTGGGCTGAGGATGCACGGTTAGCTCCTCGTGCTGGGAGAGTAGGTTGTACCAGCACAGAAGTTTGATGGGGGGGTCGCACACCGCCAGTTTGCGCAGGTGTGGATATCATGGTTGTCTCTCGCCCACATAGGAGCAACCAGGATGAGCGTCATTGGTTCCATGTGGATCGTGATCACCACTTTCCTCATCAGAGGGGAGGGTGGAAAAGCGTAGGCTAATATCCCTGACCCAATACATCCATAGGGCGTTCCCATTGAAGCCTGGCTGGGGGGACCTGGATGCGAAGTTTGGGCATGGTCTGTTTTCGCTTGTGGCAAATAGGTCTATAGTGGGGAAACCCCACTGAGAGAAGAGGTCATAGGCGACCTCTTTGTGTAGTCGCCACTCGTGTTCCTCTGGGAGGGGATCTCTGCTCAGAGCATCTGCTAGAGAGTTGAGTTCCCCCAGAACATGTAGGGATGACAGGTAAATCTTCTGTTTGAATGCCCATTTCCAAATTTTCTGGGCAAGCCTGGACAGATTTTGAGAACAAGTGCCCCCCCTGTTTGTTTAAGTAAAACATTGCAGTTGTGCTGTCTGTTAGGATCTGCACTGACTGGTTGGAAAGGAAGGGGTTCAAATGCCCGAAGCGCTCTGAAGACTGCCAGAAGTTATAGCAGATTGATGTGGTTCTGAGCCACTGTGTGAGACCAGAGACCCTAAACTGTGTGGTGAAGGTAGTGAGCTCCCCACCCTGCCAGTGAGGCATCTGTTGCGACAATGGCCTGTATATCTCTGGATTGTAGAAGGGTTTCCCCTTCGTAAGATTCTCTCTTGTCCACCAGTGAAGACTCTGAACCACTGACCACTTGCCCGAGACAACTCGTCAACCATTCCTGCATGGGTCGCATGCGCAGGCGCGCATCGGTAACCAAGTAAATGCAAGACATCATGTCTAGCAAATGCATAGCTTTGCGCACCCTTATTTGGCGACCAGCCAGATATTGATGAATTTGCAGCAACACATTTTGAATGCTTTCCTCTGATGGAAAGTCCAACCCCTCTTGGGTATTTAGGACAGCTCCTAGGAACTGTTTTGAGGTGCTTGGGACCAGGCTTGATTTTCTCTCGTTGATTGAGAAGCCCAATTGGAAGGGGAGGTCAATAGTTCTTTGGATGTTTAGTTTGCAAATAAGGGGGTGGGGGGGTTCCCCTGTAATGAGCCAGTCATCCAGGTAAGGGTACACCGGGATTGTCTCCCTGCATAGGTGCGCCGCCGCCACCACCACCGCCAGTACCTTGGTGAATACCCTTGGAGCCGAGGCTATTCCGAAGAGCAGCACCTTGAATTGGTAGTGCTGGTTGTTTATCTTGAAATGCAAGAATCTTCTGTGCACTGGGAACATTGAAATATGAAAATAGCCATCTTTCATAGCCAATATTGCCATGTAATCTTTTTTAGTAGCGGGATTAACTCTTGTAGTGTAGTCATGTGGAATTTTTGTGGCTTGACCTACTTGTTTGCAGGGCACAAATCTAATACTGGACGCATTATCAGATTTTTTTGGCAGGTTGAATAAATCCCCCCCCCTGTTTACCTAGTTGACCAGGACGATTTCTATGGAAGCCTTTGCTAGCGGAACAGCAATCTCATCGAGGAGGATCTTCAGATGTTCCTGCGAGTGTACTCTGTCGTGGAGGCGCCCTAGCAACTCTATGCAGTATCCTTCGGACAGCGCCCATCTGTCCGAAGCGATCCCCTCCCATGCATGGGTGAAGGGGGAAACGCGCCCCCCTACTAGGGATACAAGGGAAGGGGACCCGGAGTGGAACGTCAATGCTTGTTGGGTGGCGTACCACCTCTGGCAGGGCTGCCTCTACCACTAGTGCGACCCCTGCACTGCCCTTTGCAGTAGCCCTGTGAGGATTGGTTGTTACCCCACGAGGTTCCCTGGTTTTGGTAATAATTTGAACCCCTTTGGTAACTTTGGCCCCGAAAGCAGCGAAATTTTTGTTACCCCTCTGTCCAGAGGGTTTATTGGTGAGTTGGCCAAGAGATTGGAGGGTCTCATACTCATCATTTGCTGTTTTTAAAGCTTCTCCACTGCCTTGCTGAATAGTACATTTAGGCATATCTATTAGGGTTGCTTGGGTTTTGGGTTTGAACCCCGACTGCCTAAGCCAAGCGTGACACTTGATGACAGTGCCCTCTGCAATTAATCTCCCAGCAATCAGCTGCATCAAAGTTCGTTTTTAACATGCAGCCTGATACAGACCTTCCTTCTGCTGCCAACCAAGCCAACTGGCTCTTTAGGGGTTCGGGTGCAGAGGAAACCAAAGCGGACACTTCCTCCCACTGATGGCAATTGTAGCTTGCCAAAAGGGTGGCACTGTTGGCAATTTGTGCCCGATAGGTTGCCTCCACTTCAGCCCTTCTCCCCAGACCATATAGACGTTTACTTTATCAGGAGGTGCTTCCAAAGAAGCAAGCAGGGTGCCTGCCCTCTTTCTGGTGGTTGTTACGACCAGTGACGCGGGCTTTAATTGGCCCCTAATGTACAGGGGATCAGAGGGTGCGGCACACAACAATTTCTCGACCTGCTGATTAACTGATAGGGTGAGATTTGGGGTTTGCCGCGTGGGATCAATTCTGCGCTGGATGGATTTTAACAAAAGGGATAGCCTGAGTAATGGCTGTGTCTCCTAGGATTTCGTCAGCAAAATTCCGGTCTTCCTGAACACCTTGTGCATCAATACGAAAGTGGGCAGCTGCCTTAGCCAGTACCTCATTGAAGAGAGTCATGCACCGGGGGCTGGGGGTCTTTAGCTTGTAGGCTTCAGCTGCCTCCTCCTCCTCCATAATAAGGGTTACCCGCCTGGTCATCAACAAATTGAGGTTCCGTTTCATCACTATATGAATCAGGGTGTTCCACCACAAAGGGGTCTGTGACCAAACCCTGAAACGGCACGTCAGAGCGGAGTTTCTAAGCAGGGGGTTGAGAGGACTCGGGTGTTACCTTGGACCCAGAAGGGGCAGAGGTAGGAGGGGTGCTGGAGCAACTACAAAAGTAGTTGGGGTCTTTCGTTACCCATGAATGTTAGCCTTTTCATGACCCTGTCAATGTTTACTGAGCTCCACTCTTTGGAGCTAGGAATAACAGGTTCTGGTTCCTCATCAGTGCCCATATCCTCAGCAGTGGGAGGAATGAGTCTTGTTTTTGGGGTAGGTTCCGAAACTTCACTGTCCCCTTTGGGGCCTTCTGTTGCTCCTTACGAACATGGGGACCTGAAGATGTCTTTGTGTTTTTTATCCCCTCCCCAATGGCTAGAGATGCTTCCCAGATTTTTTTTATGGGCCTCCGATGGTCAACATATTGCGTCGAGTTTCAGAGGCGGGATTCGAAGGAGGACGTGTAGTCTCGGGAGTGCAGTCAGACACGAAACATCTAGCCTCTTCAGAGTGGTTTCGTCATCCGACAATCAGGCCTCAGGGGCTGTTGACAGAGGTGAGCGGGAACGCCCAGAGGAGAAAGATTCATTGGACCGCTCTCGTGGGTCATCCGGCGCCGATCGCTCGACACGCATGTCGAGTCACAGCCAGGGCTGATGTGCTTATATGGTACAAAATGGCAGCGGGCGAGTACATATATGAAAAGGGGAATAGAGAGCCTATATGACCACCCCCATTCTCCCTACTTTATAGGGCCAGAAGCCTTCCAAAGCCCAGAGTCCGTTGCGTCAGTCCTTGACGGCCGACTTCTCCAATCTTCACCGGCGTCGGTCTGAAGTGTAAACAGTAATTGTTAACTAAACGGCTTCACGTCGAAGGAACTCCGCAACATGCATCCAACAAGTATGGCGGAAAAATACAATCCGAGGGTCCTACACGCGTGAGGGAACATGGGTACAGGGGACGTCACACTAGGGATAGTATTACTGGCACGCCCTGTTCAACATCCCTTTTAGAGTTTCGAAAAAACAAACTAATATTCTGCAGCGTCCACTAGATGTCGACCTATGCACAACATGTGATCTAAGCAAATTTCACAAATATCAGAAATATACACACACAGGATACATTACTCACTAATATTTTTGGTGCTTGCATCTGCTTCAATTCACATGCGCTGCATAGTCTGACAAACTGCACTGCGATTACAAATACTTCACCATATATGGGAACCCTATCACCGTCCTGAAGGAAGGGAAAACTCTAGGGGTCCATCTCGACTCCTCACTCGCCCTAACCAGACGAGTCAGCGCACCGGCCTCGGCAGCAGCCTACACAGCTAAGCTCATTGACGCTTGTCAACCATTCCTAAAACCTGACAACTGTATCACACTAGCCAGAGCCCGAATTCCATTCAAAGTATATTATTGCCACACCCTATTGACAGGATCCACTGCAAGCAACACCAAAAAACTCCAAATCATCCAGGACACCCTAAAAGCAGCACTGAACATCCCCAAAAAAAGAACACATCTCCAATGCCAGACAACGCCCACCGGCTACCCGTCCTAGACTGCATTAAAGGCCCTCCACATTACATACAAGTGTATCACAAACACAGCCCCTAAATACCTCATCAGCAAAATCACCAAACCCCACTCCGATAGACCTACCCGAGCAACCACCTCCCACCTACTCACCATGCCTAAACACGAATGAGCAAAAGGCAGGTGAACGCAGCTTCCCAGTAGTGGCGGCCAAACAATGGAATGCCTACCTCCATCACTCAGATCGGACCCCTCGCTATACTCCTTTGGCAAAAAAACAGAAAACCGGGCTCTCTACACAAGACCTCTAGCTCACACCATCAAGTTGAGTCAACTCTACCATCGTTATATCGGACTATGCCTACACCTTCCATATGAGGCACTGTAACCATTGCATCTATATACTGCAACCAGCACCCAGATACCTCCAGGTTCGGCGCGCTTTACAAATTGGAAATAAATGAATGTGGGAGTATTACAAGATTTGTTTTTGAAACTCAAAAACAGACGTCAACAGGGCGTGTTGGTAATACCATCGCTAGTGTCACATGTACCGTTACCATGGTCCTTCACACGTCAAGATCCCTCAGATTGTTTCTGACATGAGGTTGCAATAAGTGTAGCTCGAGTACAGATGTGATGAAGCAGAAAAAGTGATAACCCAGAAAACATCTATGCGCCTTCTACTCCAGAAGGGTGGGCACTTGTGAATCTAAGCAGATACAAGCCCCAGAAATACAATTACGGTGAGTAATGTATCCCTTCTGGACTTGCGGATCTGCTTAGATCACATGCTCTGCATAGATTAGCAAGCAGTAGCTGGAGAAGGAAGTGAGAAGGTACAGCTGCAAAGAGATGTTTTACGACCGCTTGTCCCACCAGTGAATCTGCTTTATAGTGTGGGTGGGTCAATGCAATAATGCTGTGGGAACATATGGATGGAACTCCATGCAGCAGCTCTGCAAATGGCGCCTGGAGGGACATTTACAATGAAAGCTAAGGTAGATCCTGCACCTCTGGTAGAGTGAGCCCTTGGGGTGAAATGTAAGCCTTTCTTGGATAGGAAACAGTTGAATGCACTTGACTATCCATCTGGAGATGACGTTTGATATGTGACCGCCTTCTCCACCAGGTGCTATGGAAACAAAGAGTTTGTCCGTTTTCCTTAGAGGTTTAGTTTTGTTCCCATAGTACAAGACCACCTTCCGTGCATCAAGTGTATGGAGGGTTCTTTCTACAGAGTTTGATGGATTTTGAAAGAAGGTAGGAAGTTCTATAGATTGATTTAAATGGAACTTAGAATTCATCCTAGGTTCTCACCCAAGTTCAATTCAGAGGACAACCATGTCCTTGCGCAGAATGAAAAAGGGTCTTGTACGGACCAAGCCTGGAGCTCACTAACTCGTCTTATGGAGGTGATAGCTACTAGGAATGTTGTAATGTTTTAGGCTGGCCCTGTGCATAGGCTCAAAGGGTGGACCCATGAGCTTGGAGAGCACAACATTGAGATGCCAACCAAGGGGAGGGTTGGAAATTGGGGGGGGGGGGGGGCGGGTGGGTATAGCCCCTTTACCCCTTCCATGAATACCTTAATGACAGGAATTTTCCACCAGGACATATTGTTCTCTGAAGTGGTGTAAGCCAACAAATGCACTTTGATGGAATTACTAGGCCGGAGTCTATTAGGTAAAGTATGTAGTGTAGAATGCTGGAGAACATTCTGTTGGGTTTAGTGTTTCCGACGTGCACCGTATCACAAATCTCTTCCACTTACTGAAATAGTATCTGGGGTTGGATTTTCTTGCCTCCTTTAAGATATCCATACACCGTTGAGAAAGATTTAAGTGGCCAAACTCTGGACTTCAAAAGCCAAGCTGCCAAGTTCTAAGACTGAGAGCGTGGGTGGAGGGATGCCCCCTTGTGTTGTGCAAGCATGTTTTACGGGCATGGATGCTTGACTGGGACGCACATCGCCAGTTGAGCAAGCGTGGAAACTAAGGTTGTCTCGCCAACATAGGAGCAACACGGATTAGAGTTACTGGTTCCTGGTGCAGCTTGATTCATTATTTTCCTCAGGAGTGGTGCCAGGGGGGAGGAGAAAAGCTTAAGCCAACGTGGACGCGAAGTGTGGGCATTGTGCGTTTAGGCTTGTGGCGAACAAGTCTAATGGGGGCCGACCCCATTGCGAGAATTTTCTGTCTAGAATATATCTGTCGAGTTGCCACTAATGTTCTTCTGGTAAAGGGTATCGGCTTAGAGTGTCTGCTAAAGTATGGCGGCCAGAATAAGAAACAAGGTAGGACTAATGCGGTTTCCATGACGAGAAGCTAACATAACACTGCCGACAACCAATCCACGGTTATACGAGCGCACAGACGAGTAAGAACATTTCAGGTAAGCCCTTATGGTGGAAAGCAAAGTGCACCATTGAGAGCACTGTCCTCCCTAGTGTCAATGTAGCAATTAGAATCTCAAAGACGGGTTTACAGCCACGAACGTAGTTAGCAAATGAATAATGGACACGTTAAGAATCCAGTGAACATTAGGCTCGCGCTTCGTCTTTGGACACAGTAAAATCGAACATGCAAGGATAAATGAGATAGACACGCAGACTGAACCATTAAAGAAAAGAAAAAAAAAGCCTTAAAAAATGTCTTTTAAACACGTAGTAAGTGCAATGTTATTTAACCATAGAAAAATTTAGCTTTACAATATGTAGCACACCAATGTGATAAATGTATGTGGCCGATTACTTATCACATATTTGGCAGGTTGGGATTGAACCCATGACTTTGTTCACATGCTTAAAGCCTACTTCTAAATCAAGGCAAAACGATACACCTTTGTGAACTCATTTGAAAGCATACAATATGCATAATGCCAAGAAAACAAGCACTGACGTGCGTTTTTTCTTTTGTATTCTTTAACCTTAAACATCCCTCCCTCTCCCCCTCATTTCATGTCCGTTATCTAAATATTGGGAATGGTTACACATACTTATTCTTTTGTTTTGTACGGATTGGATACATGTATTTTTAAATTTTCCTTTTGGAACTATAAATGCTGGGACATTATTTGGAGTTTGTTGTTATGGTTTATTTTTCATGTCCATGTATGATTGGAACTGCAACATTATGATTAACCCTGATTTGAAAAAGGCAATGTTTTCCGCTGAAACACGTGTTATCAAAAAGGGCAACTGTACATAAAGTACCACTCAATAACTATTGAAGTGGTCTTCACATGAACAACTGTGTGGACTTCCTATTAGATTTGTGTGCCATGAAAAGAAAAGTAGTAACACCACAAGTGCGAAAAAGAAAATCGAGTTCCCCTGAAGCATGTTGCAATATTAGGATCATGCCCCACTTGAGCGCCCACTTCCACATTTTGTGTGCTAGCTTGGACAGTGGGTGCCCCCCCCACCCCCTCATGGGTTTGTGCTGTCCATGAGGACTTGTACTGTCCGACCCGACAGGTGCACTTGGAAAGCTTGCAGGGCTTTGAGCAGTTCTAGCAGCTCCAACAGGTTTATGGGATTTTTGGGCTGTGATCGAGTCCACAGTCCACGGCGCTGTGTGGTGAAGGTAATGGGCTCTCCACCCTGTGAGAAATGCATCTGTTTTGACAACCGATTGCACTATAGGATTGTGAAAAGGTTTTCTTTTCCTTGGTCCACCCCGGTAGCGCTGGAACTAGGGTTAGCTAACCAACCACTAGATTGTGCATTCAAAAGCAGGTAAATGCGCGATGCCATCATCCAGAGCGAGCGCATTGCTTTGCATAGTTATTTGGCGACTGGCTAGATACTGAAGTATTCGCAGCAGTACATTTTGTACTCTTGTACTCTGTTGACAGAAAGACTAGAGTCCCTTCTACTTTCATCACAGCTCCCAAAGAACTGTTTGGTCTTGCTTGGAACGAGACTTAATCTTTCCTCGTTGATCGAGAATCCCAATTGGAACAGGAGAGGGACTGTTCTCGGTGTATTTTGCTTGCAAATTTGGGAGTCTGGGGGGAGCGAATCCCCCTGTCAGCCAGTCATCTAGCTATGTGTACATTGGGATGGATTGTCTGCGTAGATGTGCTGCCACTACCGCTAGTACCTTAGTGAATACCCTTGGAGCGTACGCCATGCCCAAGGGTAGCACCTTGAATCAGTAGTGCTGGTTAGCCATTTTGAAGCACAAGAATCTTCTGTGCGCTGGGAAAATTGAAACATAAAAGTATGCATCTTTCATATCCAAGGCTGCCATGTAATCCCCCTGGATTACTTCCTGTAGCCTTGTGAGGTGGAATTTTTGTGGCTTGACATGGGTGTTTGCAGGGCGCAGGTCGAGGACAGGGAACGGCACAAATTAGTACATCGAATACTCACTCTTGTTTACCTGGTTCACTGGGACGATTTTTAATGGCGTCCTTTAGTAGCAGTGCTTTGAGCCCTTCCAACAGGATGAGATCTTCCTGCAAAGTTTGTCTTTGTAGGTGGTTGGCTGTTTGAATTAGCTCTATGCAATACCCCCTGCCACGGTTGCAAGTACCCACTTGTCCGGTGTGATCCCCTCCCATGCGTGGGTCAAGTGTGGAATACGACTTCCCACTGGAGTAGCATGGGAGGCAACCTGTAGTGGGTGGTTGTTGCTTACAAGGGGTCGAGCCCACTCTTGAGGAAGAGTATCTGCCCCTACTTCTAGACCTTCTTTGGCCTCTTTGAAAACCCTGTTGGGAGGACTGCCCTTGTGAAGAACCCCAGGATGAACTTTGCCCACCCTGGGTGTAGTTAGAGGGCCACTGGGAGTTCTGTCCTCTAAACCGGTGAGAGGTAGAGCCTATCTGCCCAAAGGGTTTGTTAATGAGCTGCTCCAGGGATTTGAAGGCATCCTATTCCTCCTTTGCGCTTTTAAGTGCATCCTCAATTGCTATGCCAAAAAAAAGCGTTGGGTTCAATAGGCATGTTTAAGAGGGTAGCATGGGTTTGCAGCCCAATCAGTGTGCCTTCTGCCACAATACTTTCCATGGTGCAGCGTCCAGGTTAATTTTAAGGATGCAGCTTACTACCAGTTTCCCCTCATCGACGGTGAGAGAGTGCTGTGTTTTTAGGGGCTCTGGGACTGAGTATTTGTTGTGCGATCTCGTCTCACTTGTGGCAATTATAGCTGGCTAATAGCCATCCTTGTTTGATAAGAAGCAGAGGAAGCAACCTTCCTGCAGCCTAGGGTGTAGATTATCTTACCCTCCTTGTCAGGAGGGGCTTTGGCAGAGGCCAGAGGGGTTCCCGCTCCCTTTCTTGTGGTGGTGGCTACTAGAGTGCCTGGCTTTAGCTGTCTCCTAATGTATAATGGGTGTGAGGGGGCGGTCTAAACAACTTTTTGATGCAGAGGTTGACTGCCCGTGTCAGGTTGGGTGCAAGTAGAGAGGGTGGAATACGCACCTGGACCGACTGAAGCAGAGGGATAAACTGTGTTGCAGATTTTTATCCCCAAGGATGTCCTCCACGAAAGTCTATCGACTTTGGCTTCCTGGGTATCTATTGTGAAGTGATTAGCAGCAGGTCATTATATTGCAGTTGGTGGTCTACCGGGGAGTCAGCCACCTGTGTGTCGATATGGTCTGGGGATTGGACAATTTATACATCATCATAATAATATTTGTCTAAGTATCCTGTGTCGCCATGGTCCTCTGGGTCTGTGTATGAGCCAGGGTCTTGTGAGCCTGAGCGTTCTAATAGTGGTGTCCAGGTGGGCTTTTTTGGATGTGGGCCGAGTGTCTGCTGTCTCTGCTTGAGTCCCTGAAGGGTTGTGGAGTACTTCTGGATGTTTGTCTAAGAAATGAATAAAACTAGACATTCTCATGACCGTATTGAATTCTTCTGTGGTCCATTGGGAGGAGCTTAGCAAAACAGAGGGAGCAGGAGTATTGGAGGTTCTGGGACAGGGGTCTGCTTATGATGCATAGCCCCTAAGAGTGCCTTCAAGGGTAGTGTAATCCCTACTTTTAGTAGCCTGTGACTTTTTAACCTGGGGCAAAGACTTATGGTTTTTCGACATTCTGGCCATTAGTAGGGGGTCGGGGACATGTTTAATTCGCTTGATTGATTTATTTATTTTTACACCCACCCCCCTTTGCGGCAATCAACGCGTCTTTCGACACCCAGTCGTCGGAACATGAGGACTTCCCAGATTTAGACATGGTGTTGGAAACTGACTTTAATGTCTGTTTCGGGGGCCTGTCATGTGGTGTTCACGACCACAGTGGCCCAGAGGACAGGGAATGTTCAGACCTTCCCCGCGACACCACGTTTGGCTTATCCGTCAACGACGTCGTCGACTTCAGCCATGAGGGATGTGCTTAGTGTGATGTGATTTGGTAGTGCTTTAGCTGCAGCGTGTTGTCCGCGTAGCAGAACCGCCGGCCTTCCTGTTGGCGTCAGGGGCTCGCAAGTGGGAATTCCATGGATCCCGATCCCCATGGGCGTCACTGAGGACGCCAATGCCGCCATCGCTGGAGTGTTACGCTCACCTGGTCTCTTGCATGGGCATCTGGCGCTGGGCCTCTTCACTCAGAGGACGGTCTTCGGGTTCCCTTCCCTGGGAGCGCTGGAGAACCTCCCTGGGCGCTGTTCCTAGGAAATAAGGAAAGGATGAGTTGTGGGCAAATCTAGGGTTGCAACACCCTCTCCTGCCCCCCACCATTACGTACCCCTTTATGGATGGTTGGGCCGCTTGGCTCACCTGATATTTCGTAAAGATGAAGTCTCCGTCCTGCTGTTCGTGCAGGGGCACAATTCTTCGTTGGACCAGTTACCTCACTGGTAGTTTATGATGACTGCCCAGGCCAGCTGTGGCTTAGTCCTGTCGGTTTCTTTTCTTTGGCAGTTTCGTCGATTGTCCTTGTACTTTTATTCCCCTTTTCTTCTTTCGTGTTGTTCATTATGATTGGCTATTGTCCGTGTGTTAATATTTTCTTTCTTTCCTCCCCCAGGTGTTGCTGCGACTTCGAGACCGCTGTGCAGTATGCAGGGGTCGCCGCGATTAAGAGGAGTGACAGCAGTAGGCCGATGATGGCGTCGCGATATGCACAAGACAAGCACAGGTATGTAGAGCTGCAAACAAGTGCGCTAATGGTTTGAGCGCAGCGCGTGTCTGCGATGTGCTAACCGGTCTCCCTTCTTTTGCAGCGTAGCGGAGAGACCTCTATTCCAGTGGTGAGTATTTGCTGGCAGCGCGTGTGGTTTGGGCGCTGCGTGTGTCTCACTATGCTAACCTTTTGCCTTTTCCCTTTGCAGCGTAGCGGTCGCAGCTATTTGTCAGATCCGATGGTGAGTATTTGCTGGTTTCCAGGTCCTTCGTTCTAACAGAAGCGGTTGGCTCTGTGTCAGAAGGTAAGCTGCTGTTCATCAGGTTATCTAGTGGGCGAGGATCACGGTGAGCGTCATGTTGCTGTAAAGCAAAGTAATGCAAAGAAGTATGGGCGGTGTTTAAATAGCCTTGGATCCCTTCAAAGAGCCCCTTGCATAGGGGTGAATGGGCATGTGTGCCCTTGATTGGGTAGCCATGACAGCGAGGCTCCCTCGACGTCCATGTCATGGTGGGCCCAGCGTTTAGTCTAGCGGTTCTCTAAAGTTTTGGCCTGAACAGTTTGCAAGACTTGCACTGTTTTTCAGCACAGTCCCTAGGGAAACAAATGTTACACACTCAGTGCAAATTCTCCCAGGGACACTTCTGGATACAGGAAGGACAGAATTTTAAACCACGAGGTCAGTCTAAGCATAGAATGTGATGCAGACAGACACACAGAGAGAGAGAGAGACAGACAGACAGACACACACACACACCCCCCCCCCAGAATTGCTTGTAGGCGTTATCGCACAGCCCACTTCGTAGTACTTTGCCCACGTCAACTTGGGAAAGCATACACATTGCCCTTTTATAGACACCCCTACTTGTGTATGCCCCCCTGTGCCCAGCCCCCTAATTTTTATTCCTGGAGATGCCACCGCTTTTCACGACGACCCTGTTCATAATGGACTGACTCAAGAGACTGATTTTCCTAACAGTTCCTGAACTGCTTACTATTGATGCTCAACTATTTAAGAGACTTGAATACGAAGTCTGAAAACGTTCAAACTAACTTGTGCTACTCTCTGAAGCATAGGATGTAAGCAAACAGTAAACGCTCCCACTCACGGTACTGTAATATGGACCTAGTATGCCACCATTTCTTTTTTTATTAAGCACATATGGTTTTACTTTAAAAACCTTTTGCACATATACAAAGTTTAAAAGTTCATCAAAATACAATAGCTCATTCACATTACAGCATAAGCTCATAAATATAGTAACCCATCTAAACAGTTACTACTATTTCATAAGTTAATGTCACAACTTGCCGTGGACAGGTCCATCAAAACGATGCATGAATAATTTTAAAAGGAATACTATTTTCCAAACATAATTAAATACAGCAAAGTTAAGAGCGGTAAGTCTATTTTCCAAACATGAGATGAAGCAGTTATGACCAGAGATTCTGCAGAGTAAATGCATGGCCAAAATTGATTAGTTTGGATATTAACCAAGACGCTGACAAACTGAGCATAGCCTTTCCATTGTCTGGGAAGATTCTGGCAATGTGTTAATACATGTCGTGCAGTTTCTACACAGCACAAACCTTTTTCCTACGGTATGCTAGACCAAGCCCCCACACATTCCAGTTTAGTTAATATGTTAAAGCGCAGAAATATATATTTTTTAGGTTCAAACGGGCCCAATATTTTCATAAATATAGCTAAATGGGAGCCCTGGATGAAAAGTCGAGCATACTCGCAATCTCTTTTCTTAGTATGCGAAACATGCAGTCAACGATCGATCCAATCAATAGTTTTTGGTTTTAATTTTCTCAGTAGATCATTAGCATTTACTTTAGTAGAACCCAAGCTCACTGCCTCAAGTAATTCAAGAGGTCCCACGACGTATAATAAACGCCATTATCAGTCTTATGAGCAGCATAAACAGCTAGCCCCAAACAGTGTTCCCCTTCACTCAATAGTATTTACATCATAGGATCTTCCAAAGTGCCAGTATGGACAGCAATCCAAGTTACATCCCAGCAGCCTCCACAGAACAGCTCCAGGCATTGCCCAGGAACAAGCAAAAGCAATTTACCATGTAAAACCCCAATCCAGTGCACACTACATTCCTAAAATCTGAGATACGCATACCCATGCAACGTGGCCCTTTTCAACTATATCGAGTCTGCAGCGGTGAAAACTAACCTGGAAACACCCCTCCATGCAGTACCACTGGTTCACACAATGATATATGGCACACCACTCCTGGATAGCACAGTCAGAGATGAGGGAAGGGGATGAGGCCATGGGTAGCCTGAAAATGAGGTGGGTATCATCCACATAGCACTGAAAGTTGGGACAAAGCAGCAATGCGGTGGGCAAGGAGTGCCAGGAAGAGAGGTTAGATCCCTGGGGGACACCACAGGAAGAGAAAAAGATATCGGAGAGGAAGGACCCAAGTTGGACCTCGGAGGGTCAGTTGGAGAGGAAAGTCGTCAGCCACGCCAGAACCTGACCAGGGATACCCAGGTTATCACAGAGACGGTTGAGCAGGATGGCGTGGTTGACAGTGTCAAAGGCAGAAGGGAGATCAAGCAAGATGAGGACACATGGGGTGTTGGAATGGAGGTTAGAGAGCAGGTCTTCACAGATGTTCAGAAGAGCAGTTTCCGTGCTTCTGGCAGTTCTGAAGCCAGACTGATGGTCATGAAGACAACCAACAGATTCGGTGCGGAGATTAAGCTGGGTGATGGCCAGTTTCTCCAAGAGCTTGCCAAAGAAGGGTGTGATGGAGATTGGCCTATAGTTAGCCGGGCAGGAGGGGTCGGCAGCGGGTTTCTTAAGAAGAGGGTGCACAGGGGAGTGCTTCAGGGCGGAGGGGAAGACTCCAGTGGTGAAGGAGTGATTACAGAAATCAGCCAGGGAGTCGATGTGGTCCTTGATAGTTTTGGAGGAACGGGGGGAACCTGTTTTGATGAGACTTTCATAGATCGGACTTGTCTAGAAACCTTGTCTGCAGAGAAAAGGGGAAAAGGCAGAGAAGGAGGGGGGTGGCTGCAGAAGGGCCAGAGGAGGAGAGGGAGGACAGGATGTCCTGAGTTTTAGAAATGAAGTGAGAAGCCAGTGCCGAGGGTCTGGGAAGGTACAGGAGAGGTGGAGACTGCAGCAGGATTGGCCAGTTCCTTGCAGATTTTAAAGCATGCAGAAGAGTTTTTAGATGCCGCAGAGATGCGGGCTTGGATATGAGCTCTCTTCTTGGTGAGGAGGGAGAGCCGGTATTGCCTTTGCAGCAGCCGACAGGCCAGTTTGTCAGAGGATAAACATGAAGCACACCATTTCCTCTCGCCTACCCTGCACTTGCGTTTTAGGGTGACGAGATCGGAGTCATACCAGGAGTTAAACTTGGATTTGGGCTTCATGCCGATTCTCATGAGAGGGGCAAGGATAGCAAGAGTATCAGATATAGAAGAGTGGAGCATGGAGAGGGCTGTGTTAGGGTGAGAGTCAGCCAAAGGGGGAGAATGTGAGTGAGAAGGTAGTGGAAGACTCAACTGACACACGCTTCATGGGTCGGATGACCGAGAAGGTGGGTGGCAGTGATGGAGGTGGCTTGGCCTGAGGGTTCGGAGAACATGATCACTCCAGGAGAGCGGAGTGGAGAGGGGGACAGAGAGGGGAAGGTCAGAGGAGATGAGAACATCCATAGTGTGCCCTGCAGAGTGAGTCGGGCCAGAGGGGAGAATAGTGAGTGAGAGAGTGAGTCACAGAGGTCACGAAAGAGTCCAGAGGGAGGACAGGAGACATCCAGGCGGTTGTTGAAGTCTCCAAGAAGGAGGAGTTGAGTAGTCGAGAACTGCACTATATCTTTCCTGTTCCACACAACGTAAGCAGTCCACAAAACAAGGCTGTCATTACTTCAGCTAAGCCGCCATTCGATTATACCCTAATTGGCACCACAAAAGTACTTTTCGGGATTCCTAATCCTGTCTCTAATCCATCCCACCACAGAATTGGTACTACAGGGCTAGAAAGTTAAGTTGCAAGCAAAGCACAAAGTGTCACATGCCCTCTCAATTCCCCCACATGCACACAGAGCCAACCATTTAACAGTCGGGCTCAAATTACCACTCGCTAGTAGAGTGCACATTTTTAGGCCTGGGTAGCAACCCTTGAAACTACGACACCAACATGTTCAGAGACACGAGGACCAAGAGATCGCCCCTGGTTCCACCAAAAGCAGCATCTGGTTTTATCACAGACAAGGGAGGTTGTTGGGGGGAGGGGGGGGGGGGGGGCGGGAAGTCTATCCCAATGAACATGGGTGTTGTATTACCACTACGGTGGTTATGCACAGCATAAAAGCTTAATACCATAATTTACCACCTTCTTAAATTATGGGGCAGACCGTTACATGCTTGCACTGCTGCTAAAGAGGAAATAAGCACGGTTCTCCAAGGCTGTTGAAGAACATCAAGAGAAAGCCATGGGCACAGTACTCTGAGCAGTATATTGCATCCCAGCTGTTACGCAGCCACGGGCCCAAGCAAAGTTGTCAAGTATCTGGAAAAAAAGTCTGGCAATGGCTGTAAAATATTGAGTGTACCAAGACACGAGGGTAGCAATACATTGCAAACAACATACGTTACTGGCCCCAGATAGGATTAACAAGACAAACTACAGGTAAAGCTGGCAAATGGTGTGAAATACCCGGCATAGAACACGAGAAATGGTGTAACTGGGCATATGAAATCAAACGGGCAACAGAAAATCTTTCCCTGGGCAACAGTCAAAACAGTTTCGCAATTGGTTTTACAAACACTCCCAGAAACACAACCACACAATAAATACACAAGAGTCTAGTATAGAGGTGTACATGTATTTAAGAATGATTGAAAATATATTTCACACAACAAAACAATTCAAGATGTTCACCCAACCACCCTCCCCCGAAATCTCTGCTGAAACAATTACATAATCCAGAAACATGGGTAGCTTGCAAGACTGAAAAACTCAAGATACAGGCACAGCGCTGCAATATTTTGAAGGCAGCCGTTAAGCCTACAGTAAATGATAAGCTGTAGAAACACAGTTTGGAAAGAAAAATAACGTCATTTATTTTCTACCTTAAACAGTTTCGCAACCTACACCATCATTATGTCGTGTTACAGAAGACATGGACATTACTATAGTAGTAGCAATTATTTCCACTGTACACTTCCATCACAAATTAAGTTTAAAAAAAACATAAAACGGTGTGGACAAACTATCCGTAGCAGGTGAATCCACTACTTGCTTATGTTCCAATCAAAGGTGCCTGGTAGGGTCGTCTGAAGCCATGGGTGTGCCTGTGGTTGAGTTTTCCTATAGCTGGTCAGTGACAAAAGAACATGCACATGGCAAGAGAATAGGAGAAACTGTACACTACATTTTGTAGGAAAGCCCTAAAAGAAAATGTAGGGAAGTATTGTTGGGTGTTGGAAGCTTAGCATACTTGTCAAAGCATCAAATAAGTTGACATGTCCAAGTCTTCACCCAACAAGAGTTGGGCAAACGGGTAAGGCAGGCCACTCGATTAACATACAAGCTGCATAGCAAAGCTCTTCCAATCAACTATCATCCCAGAGACACATGGCCATGTGAATGGCAGTGGTAAACAGATTGGACTGCTTGCATGACGATTACAGTAGCCATTTGATTGTACAGCCAACTCCATTCATGTTTGGGTAATGTCCGCATTAAGTAAGCCTTAGGACAAAAGACAAAGAAAGATACAATATGCATCTCACACAAGTGGCGTTGCACTCAGTCCTAAAAAAATGTTTAAAAAAAAAAAAAAACACACACACCTGCCCCACCCCACAAGCGCAGATTATTTAAACCACTTACTTTCGTGGGATACTCTTGGCATTTAAAAACATTCTTACTGGATTTATAATTAATTGCCATGAAGGTGGCAGTTAAGTAGTAAACCTAAGCCCAAGAGGTACGTGCCATTATGCAATGGCCATGCAAATGTCACTGACAAAAACAAAACAAAAAAGCATCAGGTGGCAAAACACAGTAACGCATAAACCTTGTACCCCCCCCAATCTGCCCTTTGAAACAAACCAAAGCGTTTGCATGTGCATTTTGAAAAGTATGATCACAGCAATGAACTTATGTTTGAACATCCTTCAGCCAAGGTCTGTAAACTGTGGATCTCTAGATGTTTTGAACTACAACCCCCATGATCCCCAGCAACCCGATGCAGCGATAGCTCACAGGGGTTGTAGTTCAAAACGCCTGGAGAGACGCAGGTTGCAGACCCTTGCCCTACAGCCACCTTTATGTACAATCTCAGAAAAAAAGATTTCAACAATAAAAATGCAGCAGCGTTTCTAAAACGTACACTCAAAATAAAACGGTTATTTTAAAAAACTACACATGAGACTCCTGCTCTAGAAGAAATACAAATTATCTCAACAGCAGGCAGAAAGGGTAGGATTTTTTTTTGGGTACATGAAGTAATCAACTACGGTTCCGATTGGTCTCTGAAGGAAATGGACACGTATTTAAAGCCACCACATTCTGGTTGGGATTACACAACTAAGCTATACAGCAAGTCTTCAGAAAATACATATATTAGTACACTTAACAATGACCCACTGCAGATTTAAAAGCCACCTGTGTAATAAATTGCACCCCACAAGAGCAACACTGCAAACTGTACTTGCATGCATTGTATCTTTGAATTTGGAGACTTGCGCCATGCGGCAAAGGAGAACAGAACCATCCTAGGTGCAACCCCTCCCCCTTAAAAATGATTATTGAATGCATACAATAGATCAGTTGAACGGCACATACATGCGCATGTGATCCTTTTTGAATTTGCGATGTGTGCACAGTATATTTTTCCATTCGAGCAACCCCCTGCACTGGTTTGTAGCCTACTGTTCAAAATAACAAAACATGGGGCTTTGGGAAGACTAGGCATTGTGGAGTTGGTGACATGGAAGCAGTGGGCTCTTAAATTGGAATGGAGTAAAACCGGGATCTAGTGGGGCATGGCTGGGATGCGCATGCTCTGGGAAGCAATGGGGTAGCTAGCCATTGGCGTAGTGCCAGGTGGCAGGGGCTGAGACATTGAAACTACAGTAGCGACAGATACAGGAGGAGCCATGCCTTGGGCCATAGTCTGGGCTAGGGCTGCAGACATGTCTGGGTTCATCTGGCCAGCAGCATTGGCTTGGCCCGACTGAGCACCAGATGACCCCATCAGATCATGCTGAGATACCAAACGGGGCTGCATGGCATGGCTGCTCAGGGTGGTATGAGTTTGAGCAATGCCATGATTATAATTGGTAACAGGGCACACAGTGGGCATTATTGCCTGCTCGGCAATGTCAGCAGGGGGAACCATCGCCTGATTGCGGAACTGAGCATTTTGCTCCAGCAGCACTTCATTGGTGGCTGCCAGGTTGGAAACCTGTTTCTTTAGTTCCTCAACACGTCTACGCAATGTCACCACTTCTTCTTCCAACATGCGGTGCTCCACACTTCTAACAGGTGCAGCACTGTAATCAAAAGCGGGATAGTGCATGCCCGCCTCCACTCGCCTTCTCTTTAGGAGAGAGTTATGGTCTTCATACGGATCGGCCTGGAACATGCCATTGTACATGTCATAGCCGTCATAGCGGCGCACTGCAGGGTTAATGGCTGGGGCCATGGCCATGTGCTCCATGTTTCTAGGATCATACTGATACTCATACTCATTATACTCTCGCTGGACATGACGGAACTTGCAATTTGTCCCCCGCTTACAGTTACCCTTCAGAAAGTCCATACACACAGGGACCTCCGTGTTAGTGACATCAGTCACAGGAGCCCCCATCCCAGCACCAAAAATCTGACTCAAGTGTGGGGGCAGCTCCCCGCATTTTCTATAATATTCCTCATCTTCGCGGCTGCCGTGAAGGAACCTACAATTGATGCGCACGCACTCCTTGTTTTGGAAATCATGGCAGAAAAGATATTCGTTCTTGCGCGCGCTCATGCCAGCAGGTGCCTCTGTGTTCTCTGGGTGTCGGTAGCGGCAGGCTTTGCCTCGCTTGCAAACATTGCGCATGAAATCTCTGCAGACGTCCTCAAGGCTGGCTGATGCTGCTTCCTCATTGCCGCTTGCAATGTTATCCCTGTCTGCCATTTCCCCCCACGCTTAATATCTGCGCAGCACGGGCAAAAGCAGCGCTCTGCGAAGAGCTGCAAGAGAGAACACCATTTAACTATTAAAAACAAATAGCAGCAGACTGTATTCCAAGTAACACGATTTTCGACGAAATATTTTAACAACCCATAAAACATTTGAACACATCAATGCACGTAAAATAAAATAAAGGCTTCTAAACAAACAATTTTCTGATTACAAGCGATCCAGCAAGCTTTTGCATTTAGTGGCTTCTTAGATGGCGCAAGGTGTACTTTGTGCACTTAGTAAAGTTAAAACTACTGCAAATCTTGCATAAATAAAAAGGAGGCGTAGAAAGACTTAAAGTCCCTGGTAAAGCTTGTGCCAGTTTACTATTCTAAAAACATTTTTCCATGGTCTGCCTGAACCAGAACGTTCAATGGCCATATTAGGATGTGCAAGTAAAACTTTTGCATATACATAAAATGCAGATAAGGTTATAGTTTGTATGGCTTCCTATACAAGTTTATTCACAGGTCTGCAATCTAGTGTAATTCCAGTATGCCAAGTGTTCTATGAAAGAAATACGCTGAAGAAAACAATCACATGAACACAAGTAGCACAATTACACCAGATCAGAAAGTCCCCGTAGGAACACCCACTTACTGGCGACTTGTGACAGCTAACTGTCAAATATCAATGTGTCTTTGCCCTGGAATGTGCCTCTGAAACAGCTGTACTTTTTTGGTATTGTAGACAACCGTGAAGGACTATCCCCATGAAAGTTGTCTAACCTGGAATTAGAAACTGATGTCATTTATTGGCGTTTTGTTCAGGGTCACTGTTAAGAGGCTTTTCCAGGGCAGGGGATACGAGAAGCCAACCTGAAGGTGCAATCTATTTCACTATAAAGTATTTGACCAAACCCTCAATGGTAGTGAGCAGTATGGCTTAGACTCAGTAGGAGATAGGCTAAGCATGAAGTACGGTTAAAAACAGCAGAGTATGTTAAGGAATATAGGTCCACACATTACAAAAATTGACTAAATTTATTAACCAAGAAGTTATGTTGAATGAACAGCACAAAAACACATATTACCACAGTCGTTAAGCAACACTAAAACGAGTTACCTGGCAGTGTAACGCAACTACTAAATAAGAAAAGCTTAAATTGGGTCAAGAGGGCGTGGATAAGAGTCGGTTCACAAGTCTGCATAAAAATAATACCTAGAAGGTCCACCCCATACCCTTACCAGAGTTCAATCTGTTACAATCCAGCGATCGGATGAAGCAGGATTCGGTAAAAGTCAAAAGACCCCAGCGTTGGGAGTACACTACAAGCCCCAGACCTTAAATGGCTGAAGAGAAGACTCTTGGCCCAAACGCCAATGCTTTTGGATCAATAAGGTAGCTAGTTACCCTAGCAGCCATGCACTGGAACGCTCTGCCACCTCACCTAAGACTCATTGAATCCCACCTAGCCTTCCGTAAGGCTATCAAAACCAGACTCTTTGTTTAACCTGAACCTGCATCTTCCACTGCATATATGCTTGCCAATCTGTAACTAAGAGCCCTCCTGGCACCTTTCTGTAATCCTAAATTTGCGTATCCTCTGTAACAGCACCTCGATGCCTTATGGGCTGCAAGCGCGCTTAACAAATGCAAATAAATTTTAGATTAAATGGTTTTACTTCCAATGCAAGTCCAAGGGGATAACCCTGCGTTAAGAGAAGGTATCTCAGCCCAGATTCTGAATTAAAAACAGCACAGGCTGGGAATATGTAGGGAGCACCGGATGCAGTTGAAGAAAAACAGGCTGCCGGTTCAAAGCTTCCACCAACTGTCAAGTCGTCGTAGAGATCTCTAGACATGGTGATGACGGCTCGATGTTTGGTTGCAGTAGCCCAGGAGCACTTCTCAGAAGCAGACGATGGCAGGAAGGTTGGCAGGCCCTTTCAGAGCAGCACAATCCTCACGGTGAGAAGGCAGATGGTTGGCCAAGTCGGAGCTCTGAGCAATGAGGCGTGAAGGGACCCATGCAGAGGTGTAAACCAGTTCAAGGCAAAGCGCAGACCAGTCAACGTACACTTTCCAAAAGTTATATATGCAGAGCAGGACTTCAGACTACTTGCCTCACGTCACGTCTTACTAATTAATTTGCAGTAGTCCTTCGGCAGTTCTCGAGTAGTACGGTACTTCAGCTTCTGAAGCTGGATCTTGTGGTCAACTAGATGGCTCCAGGTCCTCTCCTTTTAGCTAGAAATTGGGCTAGGAGCTGCCACAGCCCACCTATGAAACAGATGGGCAACATTCAAATAGATGAAGGCTGTCGAATCAGGGACAGCATGCCACCTCACATTCTGTCCAGCAACACGACATAGCCAGGCTGAGGTCTAGATTAAGACCAGATAAACGGTTTCAGCTAGTTTGTGAGCACACAAAGCACTGACCGGAAGTCCTGGGCTGCACTACTGCAAAAGTGCACACTCTTCTATAGGGTACCCAAAAATGTATTGAAATGTTTTTAAAAGCCCATGTCCGTGGAATGGAATTGTTTTAATATTTAAAACAGCCAACTAACACTAACCTGTTCAGTACACCTTACTAAAGTAGAATTGGCTATTAAAGAAAAGTAAACAAAATCAAACACAGAACGTGTTCAAGCACAAATATCTTTGCAATCAGTTGCCTGTCAAAGCCCAAAAGTGTAGGTCATATGCAATCTCTGCACATTTAAAATGAAAGTGTGACAGATACGACTGACGGGAGAAAATACATTTGGGATGGCAACTGCCACAGAGAATGTGTAATGTACACACTCATGGCAGCATAGGCAGTAAAATAAAGGATGGTAAAGATTTCTTTATTAGAACATTGCACAGCAACATGGAATTTTGACAGGTATTAGCCAGTGCTTTCCATGCAGAAAGTCACAACAGCAATGCCGACGTATTGAGGTTGTCTGGCCTATATATGGATAACATCATGAGAAAGGAGGACAAGCTCTGAGGCGTTTTGAACTAACGTTGATAATACGCTTCCAAACTAAGTTTCACGGGGGATAACTACCAGCTAGAGTTACCATTTATGTTTATGTGATTATTAACATGGGTTAACTCTGTGCTTTATCGGCTCTTCTGTGCAGATAGCCAAGCATGGAGCCTTAATAGGATTCTGAATTGAATAAATTCTGCTTGGCACCATTAAGAATGCAAAGCTACATGAGTAGTGGCGGAAATTAGGTGCCGACCCTCGCCAATGCCAGTATATGATCCCCCACTACCCCCGCATGCATTGGTTATTTTCTCGCTGCATCGAAGGCTGATACAGCCGACCAGGAGTCGTAAGTGTGAAGAAGAGTAGAAGTAATGAACACTGGTAATACGAAATACAAGGTTGGGCACAAAAGAAAAACTCTGAATGTAGTTTTTCCTATGCAACACCAACTTATTCCAGGAGAACGGCAGAAGACATCAAACTCTGAACTCAATACCCATGTACCCAACATTTTCGACCCACCGTATGGGTAGTTTATTACATGGTGGTTGTGGTGCTCTGTTTTGGTTGAATGTTTTTGCAAAATTGTTTTGTGCATTCGAGGGTTCTCTTTTATTGCTAGCTATATTGTTGTAGGATCTTATTGTCGTTAAATGTGTTTATTGAATTCTTAATTATATTGCTTGGTTTGCGGATTGTAACTGCAGAGTTCCATGGAGTCACGATGAATGATAATATGGTACTTTTACTGTACCTCCAATTTGCTTCTCGTTTGATATTGTAGCATATTAAAGGATTGTAAAATAAAAATCAATACAAATTGTCAACCAAATTAAAACAAACACAAAACAATGCCCCCCCCCCCAATCGCCACCAACCGGAAAAAAAAAAAAAACCTTCCATGTACAAACTTGCGATTCATGGAATGGAATCCAATGGCTCGTAAGGAGGCCCATGTAAAAGCCTAAGGGGACACCCCATGTTGGAATCCCAGCATACGCCCCAGGTGTCTTCCAAGGACGAATTAAAGCATCCTTGCAAGCAAAGTTTCCTGCATGGATTCCAAACCCTATTGCACTCCAAGCACCCACGGGGTACACACTGCTAACCTAAAATATGAGCCCTCCTGGAGGAATTGCATTACAGGGTGATAGAGCCTGACTGGCATTATGGCCACACCTTTGCACAAATTGTCTCCAAGAACGTGTATATCTGTAGAGGGGTTGGTTTCCTTGAGGTCTGGATTACCAGCGCCAATTGTGGCGAGAGACCCTTCTTCTGGAGCTCCTGCTTTGCAAATTTCCAAACCCTACACAAACGGATGCTGGCCTCCCTACTCAAATCCCAAGGATGTCTTGTAAGAATAAACTACAATGATATTGCTAGGTCCACCAGGTTCCCCATAGCTAGTTCAAGGCTATGGGAGCAGAGTCACTGGTGTTAATCACCACGGTAACTCATGAAAGAAAAAAAAATAAGTCTCTCGCCAAATTACCCATTCGTACATGTGAGGAGAAACGGAAAAGATGGGCTGTGTCAGAGAAGCAAACACGTATTTGTATTTTGTTTATTTGTATAGTTACAGTGAGGGAAGGCATGTTACAGGGAGTGTGCAAAGCGAGTCATGTAAATGTAGAGCAACTATGACAGGGTGCACAGATTACAAAATTACAAGATGTGCGAAATCAGACTGCCCAGAATGAACATAAAAATATAACTGAAAACAGGTATCGAAAATTACAAAAATATACAGATATATAGGTAAGCGATAGTAACATGGTTACAGGTCAGCGTAAGCGCTGAACCATTCACCAAATAGCCCAAATACCACTGGCAAACGTTTCCAACAGAAGACATTCCCCCTTTAGAAGCACCACCCTGTAGAACAGAAGGGGGGGGGGGGGGGGTTCTGCCCAGCTACCCTACTCCATCTCAACCGCCCCTGGGGCCTGCTCACTTGTGCATAGCCAGACAACTTCCATTTCCCTTGCACCACGACAGCAAAAACAATAGAAGCTCAATAGAACTGCCCAGAATTACACCAGTGGTATCTGCAGTAATCGCAGTCTGCAACGGGTTATCAAATGAAAACCCTTTTAGGACTATCCCCCCTACCACTGCCCAAACCACAACAGTGCCCCTATGAATTAAAGATCTAGATTCAGGGAACACGAAAGTTTCCTTGTTCAACAGCAATCACAGATACCTCACAGTGGTTTTCCTAACATGTTCTCTCGCCAGTTCTTCTGACAATGCCATGACCAGCAAGTATCCCAAGTACATAAACGCATGGACTTCCATAATATGACGGAATACCACCAGACCTAGAGCTTGGTTAACACCAATCCAGGGATGCCAGAAACAATATTTCTGATCAGAGGAATTATTTTCTCTGGTCCCTCAATTTGACAGTGTTGAGTTACAATGTAAGCAGTCACCAAGTCCAACACCAGCCCGAACTGCTCACTCTGCTTTGGCATCAAGAATATGAGTAAAAGCCTTGACTTGTTTCTTTGTTGGAGACTTCCATAACTGCTTCATTCATCCAACGTTTTGTTTTCCCCTGGGTTACCGCCAAACTCATGCCGCTGCGTATAGAGTTTTGGAACATGTATGTTTTGGGGAAGAGTCTCTGCAAAGTATTCTGAAATCAACCATGGCCAGATATTTGATGAGTCTTCGCCATTAGCCACCACATTATTGGCACCAGGACTCTGTCACCCCACCGGATACAAGATTATTTGGTGCTTGCGTGGAAAAGATAGACGACCAGAAGACTGAATCTACTCAAAGATGTTTGGTCAAAGTCGTTTTTTCTTCTTCAACACCCCATGCGATACTCGCTACTTGGTTTTGAGGTCTGCTTTCCTGAATAGCTCGTCCGCATGCTTGTTTGCTTTAGGTGCATTATTAACTGTTTCTCCAGAGAGTCTGCAAAAAGCATCTGGACCTCAAAATGTATGCAATAAGTTTATTTCTGAACATTTCCATACAATATACAAAACATTTAAATATGACAAACAGGACACGCTTTTACAAGTTATGGCATTCGTAACAGAGCAGCCAAATTAATATTTTTTATATTTTACAATAGATAAAAAATTAAGATAGCAAACCCGAAACAGATGAAATATTTGCTTGTATTTAAAACGTTTACACTTGTAAACACTTTCCCCAAGTAAACCTACAATGGCGCCTCCCCTACGATTCATGTCTTTAGAAATGGGGATGAAATACTTCCTGCGTGGAGAGAAGAAAAAAGGGGGAGGGGGCAGTGTGTGTGCGTCAGTCCTCAAAATGGGATTTTCATTACGTCAGATGAGGGGCCATCTGAATGCTAACCACAAACGTTGAAAGTTCAGCAGCATGCAATCGCAGCTCCCATGTAGGTTACAGAAGCCATCACCCAATCCAGTCCAGGGTATGGCAATAATTCCACCTGGAATTTCAAGTGAAGCAGAATTGGGGTACAACCTCCAGGGTTTGAAATTAGGATTCAATGAGCAGCAGCCAAAACCAGCTCCTGGGTCTCAAGCAAACCACAGAAGGCAGGAGCTACCGCAGGGGAAACAGGAGAGTACCCAGCGCACTGTAAATCTCACCTCAACATGAGATGCACACGTTGTCCATTTTGTACGATTCATTATGTTAAAATGTGTACTGATGTGCCCCTATTCTTCTTTCCAAGCATCCTCAAATACTCAGTCATACATGGAGGGCTCCAAATTAAGACTGAAGTAGGAGCCAAAAACAGCTTCTAGGCATACAGCTCAACAAGCAGCCGGGACTACCACTGGGGAACAAGAAGCTAGCACTTAGCGTTCCATAAATCTAACTTTCACATAAGGGGGGGGAGGGGACATAATTCTCAGTGATGACCCTATATGCTTTCAACGTTGTATACATGTATCCTAATCTTTATTTATAGATTGACCCAAAAGCACAGTTGGTATCAGTTGGCTGTGGGAGCCAAAAGTAGTTCCTGGTAACTGTTGGGGTAAAAGCTAGCCAGGCTGTTCTAGGCTACAAGTAGGAGCCAATTAGCTCCCAGCCCCATCAAATTCAAACCCCAAATCATCAATTGGTTCAGCCATCCTCTTCCAAGGCCCTCTACCTCTGCAGTATAGGAAGCAAAGTTGCTAGATCGCAAAAAAAAAAAAAAAAAAAAAAAACTCCTACATATGTCCCTCTACATCACCGAATGTGCCTTCATGTCTATACACCATAATGGGGCGGATTGTATACATCTATACTGTTAAAGAGGCAGGGTGGTCTTCCTCGTTCAAAGGAAAATGTTTGGACACGAAACGATGAATATCAACCTTTTCTGGCTAGAAAATTTCATGCCTTTAGAATCCGGGGCAGCGCCAACATGACAGTACGCTTCTGGCAAACACACAAACTTACCTTTCTGCTTCTTGTTGGAACCCCATATTGTCCGATACTTGCCCCAGTACTTCTACGCAGACCGAAGGGGAAGGCCTGTCCCAGAGTAACCCTGCGCGCCCCCACCACGAGACCGACCGCCAAATCAGGAATCAACTGCAAACCTACGGTAACTCTCTGTGCTGATCCACACAATCGCGGCATATGGCTTTACTCTGGATAAAGCATTGCATGTCCTGCAGAAGAGATCCCGACATCCTTGCACTTGCTTTTTTCACTGAGTGACTGCCTCCTTTGGCGACATCTGCTTCACAACAGAGATGGACGTTTAAGCCATTCCAAGAAGGCCGGCCAAAACTCAAGCACTATAGTGTTGTGTGCTCAAGGGATATGGCATCTGATTGGCCAAGCCCTGTTCATTTGGGCCAATAGCTAAGCCGGGCCACTTCCAAAGGTCCCACTCATAAGGCTCCTATCTGGGCCTGTGAAACTATTGTCCGCTGCTGCTGCCTTTACTTCTACCTTCATCCTCATTTGCCCCCTACCTCAGACTAGCACGACTTGGCTCTCAGCAACCTTCACCCCCAAACCCCCCGCCCATCACCATTTCTCCCGACATCATTGCTGCAGTTATGAGGATCTGCCCGAAACCCACCTCTAACCATACACCTAGCATGACTCTGATCTTGCAATCCTGAAACGAAAGTGCAGAATAGTGGAATGGAAGTGACAAACCTCAGGTTCACCCTCTGACAAACTGTCCTGCCGCCTGCTCCAAAGGCAACACAGACTCTCTCCATGCCAAGGAAAGGTCATCTGGTGCATCCAATAACACGTCTCAACTTTTTCCAAATCTGCTTGGAGCTAGCCAACCCTTCCGCAGCCTCATCTTCCTCCCGCATTGGGCGAACACTGTCACAAAAACTCAGGACATCCTGAACTCCCTTATTTCTCAATCGCCAAACCCACCCCACACCTTCTTGCCTCCCATGGCCACGGACCCTCCTCCTTCTGCCTTCTTACTCACCCCAGAAGTTACCAGAGTTGAGGTGTCTGCTCCATGAAGGCTTATATGGCTCCATAACAGGCCACCCTTGCTCGCCCAGAACCATGAAGGACAACATTGGCTCTCTTGCCGATGTCTGCAACCACACTTCTTGGGCCCTTCCCCCCATCTCCCACAAGCAGTCTTCTCCCGTGCACCCGCTCCTGGGAGAAAAAAAAACCTCCAGCAGACCTATCACACGATTTCAATCACCCACTTCCCGTGGGAACTGCTGGCGAAGCTGGCCTTTCCCCAACCCAACGCGCACACTGAACTTGTCGGTGGTCTCCGCGATCATCCACCTGGATTCCCGAGCATCCAGATGCACGAAAACTGCCCTTCTGAACACCCGTTACGAACTGCTCGCATCCCTGGACTCCCAACCCCCCAGCTGACCTCATCGCACTTGATCTTGCCTCTGCCTTTGACACAGTCAACTGGTCCATCCTCATAGAAAGGCTCCACGATACCCTTGGTCTCTCACAACGGGCACTGGAATTGCTGAACTCTAATAACTGACCACTCTTCCCAAGACCCTGGGCACCTTCTCCCCCAGTGGTGCCCCGCAGGGAGCCATCTCACTCCCCCTGGCTCTTTAACATCTACCTTGCTCAACTAGCACTCCTCATCTGATCTTTCTCCAACTTCCAGTGTTATGCTGATGACAACTCTTTTTCAGACTTCCTGTTGTCTCACTTGAACCTTCCTTCTTTCCTGACTGCCTTTCTGCCACCCGGGCCTGGTGCACTTGCAACAATCTCCGCCTCAATGCCAGCAAAACGGAGAGCCTTCCGGTTGGTACGCCTGCTCCCTCTCTCTGGCCTCCTTAGGCTCTCCCACGGCTCCTTCCTCTGAAGCCAGAAATCTTTATTGGACTGCTCTCCATCTCAGCCAGGACATTTCCAACAAGTCAACTCTTCCATCACAAAGGAATTCTACCTTTTTCTCACTTGCCCCCAGAAGCTCAATGTCTCCTGAGCCCTGGTTCTCTCTAGGCTCGACTATTCCAACAACCCCCCCCCCTCAATCTACCTTCTTCCACTCTGCGACCCCTTCAACTAATCCTGAATAGAGCAGCGAGACATAGCCTTGGCCTTAAGCCCAGGGACTGCATCTGTCATGCCCTAAATAGTCTCCACTGGCTCCCGGTTGCTGCACAGATCAAATTCAAATCCCTCTGGATCACCCACAAGGCTGCCTGGGGAGGGGGACCTTTCTGAAATCATGTTGCGGACACCTGCCCACAAGGTGGAAATTATGCCACAATAACATTCACATTTGGCCCGCCCAATTGTTATTTAAACAATTGGTGAATGGCAGTTACGCTCTTCTACACTGCTTAATTGCAATGCTAATGGTTTGTCCTTGGGAGGTGGTCACGCTTTTAAGCGTGAAACATGACTATCACAACCCAACGAACAAAGCATTAACATTGCTTAACCACTACACATCATCGGCGGCTGCTTACACCTAAAAAACCAGCAATGCCTGTAGCTATCTTATCCTATCTAGGATAGACTGCAGCAAGGCCCTCTATGTAGGCTCGAGCAACCGCAACATAAAAGTTCCGGTGACCCAATAATGCTCCTAGAGCAGCACTCAAAACCCCTAAAAATGAACACATCACCAAGGCGAAATGGAATGCCCACTGGTGCTGATCCAAGAAAGAATCCCGTTCAAAACCCTATCCTTGACACACAAATGTCTGTCCAACTCAACACCCAAGTAACTGTCCAACAAATTCACCAAAAATAATCCATTAGACCCACTTGCTCAGCCCACTCATACATACTCACCATACCCAGATGGAAAGCAAGGGGGTTGTAGTTTCCCCAGTGGTAGCAGCCAAACACCGGAACGCCCTTCCTTTACATTTAAGAACCAAATCCTCCTATTGGTCCTTCTGTAGAAGCCTGAAAACTTCGCTATTCACACAATCGGTCTAAAATAGCTCTCTCCACAAGCCGCCCAAAATACTATATCCAGTACTGTTAACTGAATGCTTTACCTTGTATTGTCATCAGAAATGTTATATTATACATTACCTAAATCACTACACATGTATTTACGTACTTTATGCTGCACTGTCTTTACAAAAACCAGCACCCAGAGATGTCTCAGGTTAGATGTGCTATACAAATGACAAAATAAATAAATTGCAACAAAGTCACAAAGTCTGGTGTCAGCACGCTAACACCACAATTGGAAGGGAGGCAGCCGTGGCTCAAGTTGAGGGTACACAGCGGTGGACAGAGTCCCCCGAATTTTTTCAGAGGGCACCTTCATATACGACTGCTATGTTAATGCCTCTCTCCCACTTTTTTGGGACTTCACCACTGGCAGCTCGATCTGCAGACACAAAGAGGCCTGGGCCGAGACTGTTAAACGAGATGAGGGACTGCTTCCCGTCCAGCTGCCAAACACTGTGCTCCAAAACAAGTCAGCCCGCAAAATACCGGAATACCCGTCCCACCATACCCGTTGCTCTGCAACGAACTGTACCAGAGGTAATGTGCACGTCTGCCCCTCAAAACCGTAGCAGCGGAAAGAGCCATGCATATTCCATAAAACACAAGAAAGCGACAACAAAAGAGGAGGGTGGGTGCTTCGGCTTTCCAGGCCGAAACAGCAGTTTGAACTTATAATTTGAGACGCCACAAGGCTTTCCCCATCTATAACAAAGAAGGGTTATCCAAGTAGCACACGGAGGTCAAGCATTATTCATGGTATCAGACTTTAACACCCAGATACACACTCGAGATGCGCCTGGATGGCAGAGCTTTTTTTTTTTTTAAATAATGCATGCTGGGAAACTAGAGATCTCGTTCTGAGTGTGATAATCATGAAAGGGTTTATCAAATGAAGTTATGTGGTAGACTGCTAGCGAGTAGCGAAAGAGGAAAGCAGAACAGCCAGTTTGTGGGTCCGATATGGTAGAGGTGGGATTGTGTTGGCTCTCGCTCCCTTCCAGTCGTTTTGAGAATAGTTTTAGACGCACCCCTTTAAACGTGGAAGGGTAAGGGGGGGTATAAACTAGTATTGCACTAGACGCAATACTAACGGCTCTTTGTAATGAGTGAATTCATATTGCATTAAAAAAAAAAAACAAATCTGATCGTACAGCTCCGTTCACACACGAAACAATTACTTAAAAAATGGCAGCCATCTTGGAAAAGAAAGAGGAGGCCAATTACAAATGGCACTACCCTGTGCAACAACCCCCAGTCCAAGATGGCTGCTGATAAGCGTTTTACAGTATTAATGAGTAGACTACAAATGAATTCAAATATCGCAACAGCTTGTTGCTAGAAATTGCTCATGGCTCCACCCTCACCTGGGGCGGAACGCGCACTTATCTTCACAAGACCTCCACAAGACCTCGCGGCGCGACCTAGTCTGCGATTCTGTGCCTCCGCGCTCCTCACTGCGACGCGCTGTCGCTTCGCTAGCTGCAAAGCTCAGGTCACCTCCCCTCTTTGCCCCGACCCTGCGCGCCTCTGGTTCTGTTCAAACGATGGTAACTGTACAGGTGAAAATGTTACTTCCCGAAGAGCAAAGGAAGACACCTTCTCCTTCTTCGCAGTGAAGACGATGAATCACAGCGACTGCGCCACTTCCGGCAATAGACTTCCGGCCTGATGACATCTACATTACCCAGCCAATCCCTAGCTGGTTACTCAGAAATGACGTAATCAGTACCTACCTTTATCCGATTCCCCACTGCTTATGAGACGGGAAGTAAATGTTCATAACCACTGAGTTCCAACGAAGAATATATTGTAACTTTAGTTATAACACAACTTAAAAAGATCCTCGACTGATTTGTCGCTTTTGTTTAGTTACGACACTTGCTCCGACGGCCAATCCCGTTTCTCTTTAAGAAGCATAAAACATTTTCGAAGCATATGGTCGGTCACGCGATAGATCACCATTATGTTTGGGAACTAGCAGTAGTCGCTCTAAGTAAAGAAAATAACCAATTGATATGATAGGAATATGGCATTTATAACGCACAGGTAGGACAAAACAACGATTTACTAGGGCTTGTCTCATTCAGATTGTGCAAGCACAGGGAAGGGGAGAAGTTAAATGTTAAATGTAAAAGGTATTTGTACCGCGCACCGTCACCAACGGAATTGGTCCCCAGGCGCTCTGGCGGATCTGTAAATGATAAGGGGGGGATTGGTTAATAGGGTGAAGAGAGAGTAGGATAGTGAGAGGAGTGGTGTTCTGTTGGCAGCTGTCATGATGCCTACCTTGGAGGAGCCAGGTCCGACCCAGCAACCCCAGAGGCAGGCATCATTTCCCCCAGGGGAGTGCCAGCGGGCCCAAGCTGGGGCCCTTTGGACGCAGTCCTGGCGCCTTAGGCGCAGGCTCATGTTGGACCTCTGTCCTGGCGCCTTAGGCACCAGGCTCATAAAGCTAGACATGTGTTCAAGTGTTTTAATGTGCACTTACCTGATGCAGACCATGCTGCCACATCCAGGCCCTCTTGAAGCCTGAATAGGAACTACTTTACCTGTGGGACTACTTTCCACCCGGGTGTGGTCGGGGAAGGATACATACCTGATCGGAGGAAGGATACACACTTGGAACTTCTTCCAAAGCTATTTAAACCACACCCGATCAGCAACTCACGCTTCATGTTGTTCTGCTCCTCGCAGCTGGACGCTCACCGTGTCAGCTCCTGCATCTGGACTTCAGCCACGCCTGTCAGCATCCTGGGTCACCTGCAAAGGGAGACAAGAGACCTACCAGCTAATCTGCACCACGGAGACATCACTGACGATCCTGAAAGGGAAGACATCATTTTTAAAAGCATTTCGTTACAATCGCTGAGCGCTGCATTTCACTCACCTTTCCTGGGTTCCTCCATCTTCAGCAGCGATCATCCGGATACACAGCCACTTCCCAGAGCCTAGAGGAAAAGACAAGAATAAGAGGTGAGAGAAGGAAGGGAATAGGAAAAGCTCAGTTTCCTTCTAAGACTTACCTGTTGGGTCATTTTAATTTCATTTCGGGTCTTGCTGCTTCCAAGCAGGACCCCGGCCCCTATGGGGAAAAAAGACAAAGACATTAGATGAGCGAATGCAAAAACATTACCTGAGTGCTCATCTAGGACTTACCAGATCTTTACTGGAACTGCACGTTTCACTTCGGGTCGGCGCCACATCTCCGGCATTCCGAACCCCGGCCCCTATGGGGAAAAGACATCAACATCAGCACTTTGTTGCAAGAAGTCTCCAAAGGAATCTTCATTCATCACCTGAAAAAAGACAATGAACATTATTATTTAAAGCTTGAACTTTTGAACTTGCAACAGAACTTTTACAGCGCCTTACCAGTATAATCAAGCTTACCTGAACTCCCATCCAACCTCAAACCAGTGAAGTAACTGGGTTCAACGCGCCCCTGCGTCAGAAGCAGGATGGAGAGCTCGTCCTTTCAGACCCTAAGGTGAGACTTCACGGGGAATCGTGGAGGGTTGGAAGAGAGTGGGAGGCTTGAGCATAACTCAGTCAGTAGGTAATACTCCCTTTTCACGCACAGGGGAATATTCCTGCGAGCCGGAGAAGCCAGAGTAGAGGGCCCTTCCTGTCCATCTTCAGAGTCCTGCGCTTCACCATTGAAGAAGCATCAGCACTCGAATCCAGACCTGCGCCCGGTGGGAATCAGGTGAGCGTTACAGAACGCAAAGCCTACCCACAATTTCCCACCCGGGCGCTATGGAGACTTCCGAGACTGACCAGCTGGCCCAGCTTTTGGGGGAGTTACGGGCAGAGGTGCACTCAGCCCGCCAGGAGACTAACGCTCTCAAAAGAGAACTGATCTTATCTAAGGAAAGAACTGATGACCTAGCCAAAAGGTTATTACAGGCCCAGGCAGGGCACACTCCTTTACCTAATTCCGGAGACATTTCCACATCAATGGGTTTGAGTAACTCGGTACAAATTAATCTACCTGGACACATGCCTTTGGCCCCGCCTGAACGTTTTGTGGGGGATCCCAAGAAATATGCCGTCTTTATGAACCAATGTCGTTAACACTTTCTATGCAGACCCGGAGCCTTCCCTAACGACCAGACCAAGGTAGCCTTTATACTATCTTACCTCAGTGGCAGTGCTGCCAATTGGTCTATTCCATTGGTAAATCAGGATGATCCCATTCTCCAGAATTTTCAGGGCTTCCAGGCCAGCATGGAAAGATTGTTCGCTCGACACTCTCAAGGACAGGCCCTTGATAACGAACTGCTATCCTTACGACAAGGTAATCAGGATCTTCTGTCCTACATAGCCACCTTTAACAGACTGGTTGTGGAAACTGGATGGCCAGAAAGCAAAAGGATCACAGACTTCAAAATAGAAAAGCAGATCGGTTCAAGTATGAAAACCGAGCACCGATCAAAACCCACGCTACCTCCAAGAGTACCGACGTATCCGAACCTATGCAAATCGGCGGTGTTAAAGGACCATTAACGCAGAAAGAACGATAGAGAAGGCGGCAAATGCAACTTTGTCTGTATTCCGGGACTTCTGGTCACTTTCTTCGAAATTGTCCAGTTAAACCACTTAAGAAGGTGGTTGGAGCTACTGATAACGAATTCGTGACACCTGATTCGGGAAACGACCTAGCCCGGCAAGCGTAGGGGTCCGCTTGCCGAGCTTGAAAACTAACTCTTTGACCTCGCATTTCGTCATGCCAATGGTGCTCGTGGACCCAAAACAGCCTCAGCAGTTGCATGCTATAAAAGCATACATCGACAGTGGAGCTATTGGAAATTACATAGACCGTGAATTGGCTTCCAGGATTAAGCTTCCTCTCCGCCCGAAAGTAACCCAAGATGTCATTACTACAGTAGATGGAACCGAAATAGCCTCAGGGCCTGTAACGCATTCCACTGTTGAAGTGACACTGGTGGGTCAGGATGGACATCGGGAAGCAATCGTGTTTGATGTGATCAAGGCCCCACAATTTCAAGTAATTCTTGGAATTCCTTGGTTAGAAACACATAATCCCAGAATTGACTGGCAAGCAAAGAAGATGTTTTCCTGATTGTGAACCAACTTGTTATCCAAGAAATCCAGCTATGGGTCTAGCCACAGCAACTTCCACCCCTGTACAGCTACCGTCAGAATACCAAGAATTCCAAGACGTTTTTCAGAAAGAACAGGCTAACACGTTACCTCCCCATCGGTCTTATGATTGCCAGATCGATCTGGTACCCAATGCTCAACTACCTTGTAGTAGGATTTATGCTCTTATGGAACCTGAGAACCTGCATTTGCGTCAGTATTTAGATCAGTACCTAGCCAATGGTTTTATTCGCCCGTCCAAGTCTCCTGTCTCTTCAGCTCTGTTCTTCATGCCAAAAAAAGAAGGCGACCTTAGAACGTGTATAGACTATCGCGCCCTAAATCAAATAACGATTAAGAATCGTTATCCTCTGCCCTTGACCCCTGAGCTTATCGACCAGGTGAAAGACGCTTGTGTGTACACCAAGTTAGATCTCCGAGGAGCTTATCACCTGGTGCGCATAAAAGAAGGCGGCTAATGGAAGACTGCATTTCGCACCAAATTTGGGCTCTTCGAATATCAGGTGATGCCCTTCGGTTTGTGCAATGCACCTGCCGCCTTTCAGTACTTTATGAATGATGTTCTTCGGGAACTTATCGATGTCTGCGTCATTGTTTACATTGACGACATCCTGGTGTACTCTTCTTCAGAATCTGATCACAGAAAACATGTTAGGGCAGTTCTTGAGAAACTGCGCCAGCACAGACTATTTCCAAAACTCGAAAAATGCGTTTTTCATACCACAGAAGTTGAGTTTCTCGGATTCATCCTGACACCTCAAGGAGTCCGAATGGACTCGCGAAAGGTGGACGCCATCCTCAAATGGCCATCTCCAAGCTCGGTGAAGGGAGTTCAGAGCATGCTCGGCTTTGCCAATTTCTATCGAAGATTCATCCCGGAATTTTCCCGAACAGTCCAACCCATCACCGCTCTCCTAAAGAAAAACAAACGCTTCGAATGGACTCTTGAGGCCGAACAAGCCTTCCAGGACCTGAAAACCAAATTCACCTCTGCACCTGTATTGAAGCACCCGCACCCAGATCTCCCGTACATAGTGGAAACCGATGCTTCCAGTTCGGCCATGGGAGCTGTCCTGTCGCAAAGAGACCCAAAAACTAACCAACTACACCCAGTGGCCTTTTGGTCCAGAACATTTTCTCCTCCTGAAATCAACTACGCAATTACCGATAAAGAGTTACTGGCCATCAAATCTGCTTTCAAGGCTTGGCGTCACTACCTTCTCGGGGCAAGACACACCATCACCGTAATTACAGACCACAGAAACATACAGTATTTAAAGACGGCCAAAGCTCAATCTTCACGACAACTCCGATGGGCTCTATTCTTTGCGGAATTTGATTTTGTAATTACCTATCGCCCTGGCTGCAAGACTGGAAAAGCAGACGCCTTATCCCGGATTGGAATGGAAGAACCTAATTCGAGCTTAGAACCTGTGCCCATCATACCTGAGCAAAGAATCTTAGGCTTAACTTCATTGCAATCTATTGAGGATATCCAAACGCAAGTAAAACAACTTCTAGACTCTTCAACCTTACTGGAATGGAGTCAAAAGAGTCCTCATTACACCATTAAGGATGACTTACCCTACTTCCAGGAGCGGTTGTTTCTGCCAAGTAAAGATTTGCAAGAACTTGTTATTGCCCATCATCATGAATCTTTAATGGAAGGACACCCTGGTATCGCTAAAACGGAGGAAAAAATCAAACGCCACTTCTGGTGGCCTTCTTGGAGAAAAGACATAAAGTCTTTTGTACTGTCTTGTGGAATTTGCGCCCAAACCAAGGCTCAAAAGAAAAGGCCAGCCGGCCTATTTCAACCCTTGGATATTCCACCGGCACCATGGCACACCCTGTCAATGGACTTTATAACAGATCTGCCTCCTTGTGCTGGTTACAACACAATCCTTGTAATTGTGGACCTATTCTCCAAAACGGCCCACTTTATCCCTTTAAAGGGTTTGCCTTCAGCTTCCACCTTGGCCAAGGAATTCCTGGAGAATATAGTTTGCATACATGGTTTCCCTTCCATTTTAGTCTCGGATCGTGGAAGTCAATTTATCTCACATTTTTGGAAGAAGTGTTGCCAACTAGCACAAATAGATGTGCGGTTATCCACCAGCCACCACCCCCAGACCGACGGACAAACCGAGAGAACCAATCAGACTCTCGAGCAATATCTTCGGTGCATGTTACACCAATCCGAGTTAAATTGGAAAGACATACTTTGGATCGCAGAATATGCATACAACAATTCAGTGCATTCTGGAACCGTACAAACCCCCTTTTATACTTGGTATGGTCACCATCCCCGCACCTCTGATCTAGATCCACCTCTGACCCTGGAAATGCCCACAGTAAATCATCTGCATTCCACAATAACCCGAGCCTTCAAAGAAGCTGCAACTCATTTACAGCAAGCCAAGAAAAAGTATAAAGAAAACGCTGATTTGCACCGAAGTAAAACTCCTCCTTACCAAGTAGGAGACCAGGTATGGCTAGCAACTAAACATTTACCCCTCAAGGGCCCGCGAACCTTCAATCCCAGATTCATAGGACCTTATCCCATCGAAGCTATAATCAACCCAGTGGCCTTTAAACTGGATCTACCGTCCAACATGCGTATTCATCCAGTTTTTCATGCATCACTTTTGAAGCCAGTACAACCAGGAACCCGATTGTCCAAGCCTCCAGATCCAGTTCAAATTGAAGGGGAATTAGAATTCGAAGTTAAAGACATTTTAGACTCCAAGGTGGTAAAGTCGAAACTCTTCTATCTTGTTGACTGGAAGGGATATGGACCTCAGGAGAGATCGTGGGAGCCTAGTAACCATGTCCACGCACCTCGATTAGTACAAAGGTTTCACCGGAGATTTCCGAACAAGCCCAAACCCCCGGAGGGAAGAACCATGGGAGGGGCCTTGAGGGGGGGTACTGTCATGATGCCTACCTCCAAGGAGCCAGGTCCGACCCAGCAACCCCAGAGGCAGGCATCATTTCCCCCAGGGGAGTGCCAGCGGGCCCAAGCTGGGGCCCTTTGGACGCAGTCCTGGCGCCTTAGGCGCCAGGCTCATGTTGGACCTCTGTCCTGGCGCCTTAGGCACCAGGCTCATAAAGCTAGACATGTGTTCAAGTGTTTTAATGTGCACTTACCTGATGCAGACCATGCTGCCACATCCAGGCCCTCTTGAAGCCTGAATAGGAACTACTTTACCTATGGGACTACTTTCCACCCGGGTGTGGTCGGGGAAGGATACATACCTGATCGGAGGAAGGATACACACTTGGAACTTCTTCCAAAGCTATTTAAACCACACCCGATCAGCAACTCACGCTTCGCGTTGTTCTGCTCCTCGTAGCTGGACGCTCACCGTGTCAGCTCCTGCATCTGGACTTCAGCCACGCCTGTCAGCATCCTGGGTCACCTGCAAAGGGAGACAAGAGACCTACCAGCTAATCTGCACCACGGAGACATCACTGACGATCCTGAAAGGGAAGACATCATTTTTAAAAGCATTTCGTTACGATCGCTGCAGCGCTGCATTTCACTTACCTTTCCTGGGTTCCTCCATCTTCAGCAGCGATCATCCGGATACACAGCCACTTCCCAGAGCCTAGAGAAAAAGACAAGAATAAGAGGTGAGAGAAGGAAGGGAATAGGAAAAGCTCAGTTTCCTTCTAAGACTTACCTGTTGGGTCATTTTCATTTCATTTCGGGTCTTGCTGCTTCCAAGCAGGACCCCGGCCCCTATGGGGAAAAAAGACAAAGACATTAGATGAGCGAATGCAAAAACATTACCTGAGCGCTCATCTAGGATTTACCAGATCTTTACTGGAACTGCACGTTTCACTTCGGGTCGGCGCCATATCTCCGGCATTCCGAACCCCGGCCCCTATGGGGAAAAGACATCAACATCAGCGCTTTGTTGCAAGAAGTCTCCAAAGGAATCTTCATTCATCACCTGAAAAAAGACAATGAACATTATTATTTAAAGCTTGAACTTTTGAACTTGCAACAGAACTTTTACAGCGCCTTACCAGTATAATCAAGCTAACCTGAACTCCCATCCAACCTCAATCCAGTGAAGTAACTGGGTTCAACGCGCCCCTGCGTCAGAAGCAGGATGGAGAGCTCGTCCTTTCAGACCCTAAGGTGAGACTTCACGGGGAATCGTGGAAGGGTATCGTGGAGGGTTGGAAGAGAGTGGGAGGCTTGAGCATAACTCAGTCAGTAGGTAATACTCCCTTTTCACGCACAGGGGAATATTCCTGCGAGCCGGAGAAGCCAGAGTAGAGGGCCCTTCCTGTCCATCTTCAGAGTCCTGCACTTCACCATTGAAGAAGCATCAGCACTCGAATCAGACCTGCGCCTCCGTGGGAATCAGGTGAGCGTTACAGCAGCTTCAACTCGGTGTACACCGGGTGCTGAGCTTTGGTGCGGGTATTGGATCGGTGTCAGTCAGCGTGTGCTGTTGCTCTGGCTTATGTGTTGTTGCAGTGTTGTGAAGTGCATGCGGCTTGTTGTGCGAGAGATGGTTGTGTCCGTTTTTTGAGTGAGATAAGTATGCAGAGTTTGATCTTATATTGGTTAGTGGGCTACATGACATTTAGCAAAACGCATTTGAACAAATGGTAAACACCATTCCTTAAAAACTTAAGGCAACAAAAAAGAAACTGCGAGGCCACCTGGAAAAAACTTCCGTCAGCAGGTAATAAACTCAAATTTACTAAACTCGCAGCCCTCTACAAAAAAGTGATTTGCCTAGCAAAACGAACTTCCTTCGACTCCAGTACATCCCAAGCTAAATCAAACACGAAGGAACTATTCTCCATCCTCAAAGAATTAGAGACCCCTTCAGCACCACCAGATACTTGCACTAAAGATAAAAATTGGTGCTCAGAAATCCAAAATGCCTTAGCTAACAAGATTGCTACCCTACAGAATAAAATCTCCTGCAAAAAAGCCTCCTTTAATGACCCCCTCCCGTCCAAACCAACTGAGAAGCTTACTTTAACGTAAACCACTCGCTTCAACTTCTCCAAAGTCACCATACTTGAAGTAGAAAAAATAATAATGTCACTGAAACCTTCCAACTGTCAGGGTGATCTGTGCCCTGCACAGCTCATCAAGGACGCTGCCCGAGACCTCTCCCCTTTCATCACAAAGTTAATCAATGCTTCCTTCTCCACCGGTTCCATCCCTACCCACTTAAAACAATCCTGGGTACTCCCACTACTAAAAACACCCACACTTTACCCAGCCACACCTACAAACTACAGTCCTATCATGAATGTACCATTTCTTCTAAAAATCTTGGATAAGGTTGCCTATGTACAAATACAGAAGTACTTGGAAGAACATCACCTTCTAGGAGCCAGACAATCAGGCCTCCGTCCTCAACACGGGACCGAGACTGCTCTAATTGACCTTAAAACACAGATCGATGAGCCAAGCTGCTCTACTCCTCCTAGACCTTTCGGCAGCATTCGACCTGGTCGACCACTCTGCCCTATGTACCCACCTCAACACATCAGCTCACTTCTCTGTTGAGGCCATCACATGGATTAGATCTTTCCTTACTGGCAGAACCATGAGGGTCTTTTCACCTACAGCAGCAGCTGACCCCATACCTATCACCTGTGGTGTGCCACAGGGCTCCTGTGTCTCCCTCACATTGTACAATATATTTACCAAGCCCCTTTTCGATGATCTGGATCATCACGGTATCACCTACACCAACTACGCAGATGATACCCAGATCCTCCTTCCGCTTTCTGGGGATTATGGAAAGGATTTGGCCTTGGTGAATAGAGTGTACATCATCATCCAGGCCTGGATGGCCACACGTGGACTATGCCTGAATGATGATAAAACCGAACTTATCATCTTGGGTACTACCTCCTAGTCTAAAGAAATTAGGCCCTGTCTACTCTTCCTTCACAATTGATGGCAATAGCATCAAAGTAGGACAAGAGGTCAAAACGCTAGGTTTTTAAAAAAGGGGGGGATTGGGGAAGTGCAGGTAAACAAAAGTGCAGCCAGTGGGTGGCTCAGTGCAGGTAATCAGAAAGTGCAGCCAACGGGTGACTCATAAGTGCAGATGTGGGGGACTGTACAGTTACAGATACAGACCAGCAAGTGCCGGGCTTGTCAAGAGGCAGTGTGAGGTGCCTGTGAGACCATACCTATCTCATATAAATTGCCTCAACATCGCAAGGGCCACAACTTGTGCAAAACTTGACTACTTCAACAATCTACTTCTAGGCACCTCCAATAATAACATCAACAAATTACAAATGAAACAAAACAGTGACCTCAGAGCCGCACTCATTATACCCAAGAGAGAGCACATCTCCCAGGCACGGAAAGATGCCCATTGGCTCCCGGTCAAAGAACGCATAATATTCAAAGCCCTCACCATCACACACAGATGCATCGCCCAGTCTGCCCCAGCTTACCTTTTGGAAAGAATACACCAATCAGCAGCCGACAGACTGAAACGTGACCAATATGCACACCAACTGTCAGTCCCTGCATTCAACAGAGCTAAAGCAGGCGGCTCTAGCTTTGAGGTTCTAGCCCCTAGAGCTCGGAACTCACTCCCACTCAGTCTAAGAAAAGAAGAATCCCTGACAACTTTTAGGAAAGCTCTAAAAACAAAGCTGTTCAACTAGACCACCTTATGTCATGCATTGTCTCTAAAGCTTTCCCTCTGCAACCCGTAACACCTTCTCTACAATGTCATATACTGCTGTATACATCTACTCCTGCAACAATGTTATAACCTGCACCAAATGTATATCCTGTATAACCTGAATAACATGCACTAAGTGAATATCCTGTAACAGCGCCACAATGCCTCCAGGCCGCTGGGAGCTTTATAAATCCAAATAAATAAATAAATAAATAAACTGGGCCAAGAGGCAGTGTGAGGTGCAACTGGACTGGCAGGGACCAGGGCCCAAATTCAGAGGGTGGCCAAGTGACCAGTCCATGGAACAGACGGGTCACCAGCAAAGGAGAGGAAGAGAGAAAGCAGAAGCGAAGAGGAAGGTCTTGAATTGCTTCTGGAACCAGGGGTGGTTCTGCTCAAGTTTGAGAGAGGCAGAGAGGCTGTTACAGAGGGAGGCCCCAGCCGAGGAGATAAATCTGACCCCAACTCTCTGCTTGGAGAAGCGTCTGCCCCTCAGAGAGTTGGTGGTGTGTGAGCGGAAAGCTCGAGAAGGAAGATGTTTTTTAAAGAGCAAGTTAGAGGTAGAGCAGCCCCAGGCCCAGAAAGCCTTGTGGACGATGCAGAGGGTCGTGAAGTTGATTCTTGCAGCCATGGGGAGCCAGGGAAGAGATTTCAGACCTGGAGAGATACAATCCCTGGGCTTGAGGCCAAGGACAAGTCTTGCAGTCCAGTTCCAGATACGTTGTAAAGGTCAAAGTGTAGAGGCAGGAAGATTTAGAAAGAGTCTATTGCAATCGTCCAGCTTAGAGAGGACCTGAGCTCTGGGCACAGTGAGCTTCTGGGGGAAAGTGAAAAAGGAAGAATACCTCTGAGGAGGTATGGCTAATAGTTTGACTTCTTAGAGACGTCAGAGATGTGAGGAGAGAAGGACGGGGTGGAGTTGAAGATGACACCAAGGTTCTTAGCCTCAAAGGAAGGAGCAGGAAGAGGGCCCAGAGTGGGCAGCCAGAGAGAGAGAGGATAGGAGGGGGTGGGTGTCCAAATGAGGAGGATCTCAGTCTTACTGACATTAAGGCAGAGTCATTGGATGCCCACCATTCCTGAAATGCGGGCAGACAGTCTGGTAGGTATGAGAGAAGAAGCAGAGGTGGCTGAGGGGAGCCTGAAAGAGAGCTGAGTGTCATCCGCATAACATTGAAAATTGGAGCAGAAAGTAGCGATGCAGTCCCAGAAAGGCAAAGGTGTTGGGAGTGGTCACGCACAGAGCTAACTAAAGTGCGCATTCGAAAGTCTCTGATACGAAGAGTTGTTGTGAAAGGTGAAGGCTTTCTCAGAGAAAGGGAACCTGGAAAAGCCTTACGAAAGGATTATGACTCTTTTGAACTTTGCAGAACTTTTGTTTATCTCAAGTTGTTCAAGCTAGGGGATGGGAGCTATGGAACAGCTCCAACATCACCTGATGAACGTTAAGAAGAAGGCTGCAGAATCTCTGCAGTGTCATCCTGATATTATTTTGCTATCCACTTTTTATGTTGTCCAAACCCCAACACAGTAGCTTTCTAGTTAGTGAGGGCAGACTTCGGTTAGACACAGACATTTCTTTTATTTTGACTGACAGACTTTGAACTATTATTCTTTTTCTACTCCCATATACAATAGGGCAAATGAGGCATTTACCCCAATTCCTTTTCTTAAATAAAGGTTTTCAAACAGATTCCTTGTGTCTGTCTCTTTCTCTCATCACCATGCCAATCGCACAGGGCACCAAAATCTAATTTCGAATCTGAATCTATGTGACATTTTAAAGAATTATTCAAGGCTTTTCCTCCAAGAGGTCTGTCTTTTAAATCCCTGGGGCTCAATTTCCATAAATAAGTAATTTGGTTACGGGGAGCCGTTATGTTTACACTGTAACGTAAGCAGCACCCCGCCACCAAATATTCATCATTTGCACTGCAGGGTGCACATGTAGGGGACAAAAGGCAGCCTACAAGCGTGGACGCCCCCTTTTGCCCTTCACATTTGCACTCCGCAGTACAAAGTGAGCAAACACTGCCTGGCATGCCAGGCAGCGTTTACTTTTGTTTGTGAGCGCCGCTTGCCATGCTCGCTGAAACCATGTCAGGGAGGGTTTTACTTCAGCTGGGAACACAGCTTACCATGCATGTGAGCATGTCGTGGAGGGTTTCATTTCAATTTTACATACTCCCGGTAGAAAGCAGGTGTATCCCATAGGGATCTCCAGTATTTGCACCTGCATGAAAATGCATGCCAGTGCAGATGCTGGAGCATTTCTATGAGGAGAGGAAGAGAGCTGCGGAAACGCGAGTTGCGTTCCGCCCCTCCTCTCTGCCATACCAATGCTTGGAAAAGGGGCGTAACATGAATGAAAGGCGTTAGAGCCTTATTCAAGGCTTTTACGCCTTTCATTCACATTATGTCCCACACAAACATTTTTCAACAATCAGCCATTAGACCGAATGGGGGTAGACACTCGGGTGGCCTAATCATCGCTGTTAATAACAATTTACCTTCCAATGTGGAATTTATTGCAAATGATGATTATGGCATTCTGGGAATAACTATGCAAATTAAGGTTAAAACATCTAGGAACATTGTATTAATCTTTACTGGAATCCTTCCCTTCACATTCCAATTTAGAACTATTTATTGAGAAAGTACATCCAGTCTGGGAACTGTACACACATTTTCATATTGAACGGGACATTATAATGGCAGGTGATCTTAATTCTATATGTATACATTCCCTCTTCTTACCTAGAAATCCTCAAGGTGACAGTGCCACTTGTTTGAGGGTTTGGGTCCACAAATGTTAAATGCAAATGTGAAGGTAGAAATACCTAGCAGAAATACTTAGAATAGGGGTTCATCTGCTATGTGCATTGATGATATATTTATGTTTCCTCCTAGTTTTGATGAAGGCCTAGACTTCCAGATTCTGGAGGCGAACTTGAGTAACCACAACTTAAATTTTAAGGGGGTAATTCATAGAATTCCACGCACAAGTGGCGCACGCGGCTGGCGCACAGAGTGCACGTGCGGCAGTGGGAGCCAGCCGCGTGCGGCAAAACTCATTTCGCCGCACAGCGTATTCATAGATTTGTACATCCATAAGCAGCCGTGGCGCAGAGTGGCTCAGCGACCTTGCAGCAGCGCCTGTAACGCCCCCAACCCCGCCCCTGTGCGCCAAAAACATTGCACAATTCCCCTACATGGCGCAAAGGCCAGTGGGCCAGCATACAGCCCCCCAACCACAAAAACATGTGGAAAACTCCCAGCGCACCCCTCGGAATACACGTACCCCGCTCGCGCTAGTGAAAACGTGTGTAAAAGTCCACGCGCACCTGTGGTGTGGGCTGCCTGTGGGGCATGGTCTGGGGTGATGGGCTGCCTGCGGGGCATGGGGAGGGGGGATGGGCTGCTTGCATGTATTCCAGGGGTGTGCAGGGAGTTTCACACGCGATTTCACTGGCACGAGTGGGGTACGTGTATTCCGAGGGGTGCGTGTGGATTTATACATGCGATTTCACTGGCGCGAGTGGGGTATGGGTATTCCGAGGTGTGCGCGTGGACTTTTACATGCGATTTGGCAGTGCGTGCCCTCCCGGGTGTGCCCCCCCTCCCCATGCCCCGCAGGCAGCCCATCACCCCAGGGCATGTCCCGCAGGCAGCCCATCACTCCTGGGCATGCCCCGCAGGCAGGCCACATGGCACCATGCACTCAGGAGCACCGACTCATGTCCCTCCACGCCCCCCATTGACGGGCACCTGCCAGCAGGCCCCGACTTATGTCCCCACCCAACACGTCATGACAATCCAGATCCATGGCCCTTATGGCCACCCAAATCCCACCCCACGCCACCCCAGGCCTAACACCCAACCAAGCATTCCATCCACTCCACATTGAAATCCCCATGTTATGATAGATCCCAAATAACCAGTATGCGCATGAGTACCAGTCAATCAGACCCACACAATGGTGACACATACATGAGAAAACCCACATTGTGACATGCACAAAACCAATGAGAGAAGACCACACAAATGAAGTTAAATATAAAAATGTATTATATACAAAAATGAATGAATGAAACGAAATGACACAAGAAATAAATGATAAATAAAAGGATGTGCGAAATGAAGGAAAAAATATTAAGGGTGAAATCAATAAAATGCAAAGAAAAATGCCTCCAAAGTGTCTGGCCATAACACCAAATCCAAATTCAAAATGAAAACAAAACCATTCCTCCATGGTAAAAATAAATATGTAAAATCAGGTCCATAACTATATACAATGTAAAACTCAAGGGTCCATGTGCCCAAAAATCCAAAGGAAACCTAAGAAAATACCTACCTAATAAATAACTATTTATAAAAAGGCGGGGCATAGTCCATGCGCCCCAAAGGAAAAAATAAATAAAGGAAATCTACAACTACATAACTATTTACAAAGGCGGCGGGCTAGTCCCACGGCTCACTGTTTGTTGTCCGGGCCAGGGCATCATCGAACTCCACGTCGATGTTCCGGATGCGGGCCTGTTCCCTGGCCTCGAGGTCTTGCAGGGATGCAGCCATGGAATCCCTCAACTCCCTGCGAGTTTCCTCGAGGCCCTCGGAAGACACTCCCAGTCCGGGGTGCTCCAGCCCCATGGCCGATCCCTGCTCCCGGGGTGTTGATGGCCCGAGCCATGATGCCTCCCACGCTAAGCCTGCTGCTGCCTCCGACGCAACTGCCTCTGCCACCACAACGGCTTCCGGGCTGATGGAATCCCCCGGCGCCGTCATGCACATGCCCTGCCCGATGATGCCGGCACATCCTCCATCCGCTGGGGTCCAGTTGGTGGGGTGGCTACCCCTGCTGGACCTCTAACTCCCAACTGCGGCAGGGATGGGATCTCCACCTGGCTGGCTGTGTTGGTTGCGGCAGATCCACAGGGGGCCCTGGTGGCATCTAGGCCGGAAGACGGCACGGAGAATGACTGGCGTATAGTGTGCACAGAGGAGGAGAGGGCCGCAAGACTGGCAGACACATGGAGGAAACCCCTGATCATGGACCCTCCCAACTGGCCCACGTTGGCACATAGCTCTTCGCAATGACGCTGCACGGTCCTCCCAGGAAGCACGCATGTCATCACGAATGTCACGTGTGCGCAACATGACACCAATCAGGATTTTTTAGATTCGAAGAAATGGGCAGGGGTGGCTCACATGGTCGGGCTGAAGCATGAAACTGTCTCAGGCAACAATGAAAAAGTGGCCCACAGTTGTAAATGGATATTCTTTCCTTTAGTCACAGACTGGGCCTCATTACAACTATGGCTGTATGGTAACAACGGTGCCGGTAAGCTACTAGCACCGTTGCTACCGTACCGCCATAGTAAGAGTTGTGCTTACGGGTGCCTGACAGCCCACCAGGTCTGACCTGGCAGGCCGTGTGGCACCCGCGAGCACAGTTCGTCGGATGCACCGGCACCGTTATTAACCCTATGGGGCTCAAATGGGAATGGGGATCTACCGGTACCGGCACCCACGAAAGGGCAATTATCATGTCCGCCTAACAGGGCATGACCTGGTAATTGCCCATTCGTGGGTGCCGGACCCGGATGCAACTCCAGCGTCAGCCGTGCGACACAGCTATCGCCAGAGTTGTAATGAAGCCCACTGTTTCAATAGTACCCAAGGGGGTACTTTGTGTTAAAATGTAAGTAAATTGTGATATATTCAGCAACAACGGTCAACATTCCTAACTGCATAGTTAAGTAACTCATCAAACTGGTCCACATTGGCCAAAATGGTGGCCCATTTTGACTGGCCCACACTAGCATTTTACATTTTTGGTACAGGCATTGCCCGATAGGTCTGTCCGAGCCTGGCGGCTCATCCATAATGGTGAGGGGGCGCCCATCCAGTGGCCCCTCACCCATTATGGAGGAGCTAAGGAGCCAGCACAGTGAAACAGTAAGCACTCCCTCAGCTGCTTTATCCAGCTAATGGAGTGCTCCTGGGCTGGCTGAACTGTCAAAGCCCTTTGACAGTTCAGTTTAGTTCCCCAGCCGCACATGCTCACTGACCCATGCAATTGCTTGGGTGATTTGCTTCGCCAGCATTGCATAGCTCATTGGAAATGCTGGCTGGGGCACTGCATGTATGTATGTCTGAGGGAGAGCTCCTGCGCCTCCTTGCACATACAGACAGAGCAGCTGGAGCAGGCCGTTTCAGCACCCACACGCAGGCCAATGCAGAAGGTACGTTTATGTTCATTGTTTTTATTTAAACATGTGTATGGATGCGTGTATGCTTATGTTTTGAGTGAGTGTATGGTTATGAATGCTCATGTGAATAATCACATAATCATGTTGATTGTGTTAGGACCAGTGGGGCCCAGGGGACAGGGATGGTATCTTTTTACTGGACATCTATCATTCAAAACCCTCTGCATTGTCCACAAGGCTTTCTGGGGCCTGGGTCCAAAATACCTTCAGCTATCCCTCCGCAAATACCTCCCCTCTCGAGCTCTTCAATCCTCTACCTCCAACTCCCTCAGGGTCAGTCGTTTATCAAAGAAACGAGCTGGGGGTAGATCTCTGTCTTCGGATGGGGCCTCCCTCTGGAACAGCGCCCTGCCACTCTGAAACTTGGGGAGAACCATCTTTCTTCCTGCACTTATCAGACCCACCCTGTCTGCTGCCTTAAACGCAGCACTTGCAAATTGCTGGCTGCACTACCACTGTTTGTTGCCTTTATTATTTGTTTATTGTTATTTATGTTTCTCCTCTGCTTCGCACTTTCCACTTCTCCCCCCTTCAATGCACTTTTCCCCTCCCCCTAGCACTTGCGCATTCTCAATGTCACTGGGCCTAGTAAGATCGCTGTTTTCTTCTCCTCTGTTCCCCTCCCTTGCCTTGTCGCGCTCTGAAACACTTGTGTAAGAGCGCGATAGAAATGAAATATAAATATCAATATCAATGCCTGCCCTCTGGACTCCCACCACCAATTGCAAACTGTTTGTCTATTTACCCATTTTTTGTTAAAAGTATGCTCTACAATGCAACATTTTAACCCATTATTTTAAAAAAATTCACAGGGGGAAACCCCCCCGAACCCTCCCTTATTGGTTCGAGCTCCCTCACTATGCTCGGTCGCTATTGCATTTTTGGCGGGAATAGTTATGCCCCTCCACTTAAAAAAAAAATCACCAGCCGCCACTGGCCCTCAGACTCTGTTGGGAACGGGATGGGGGAACCCAGGGACTATGGTGGGAGCACAATGGGCGGGAACTATGGGATAGTGGTGGGAGCAGAGTGGGGAGAGCCCAGGGTGTGTGATGGGGTGGGGAGAGACCAGCGACTGGCTAGGAGTGGGATAAGGGAGCCCAGCGACTGTGATGGGAGCAGGTGACGGCGCGCAATATATACTGTCCATTTGGCATTTCTGGGGGGTCCCGACCTGCCCACATTTTGCTCAGGGGGGCCCGGGCCAAAAAAGTTTGAAGACCACTGGCCTAGACTGTTGGATGCATGTCCAAAGGCTGTAGGATGAAGGCCATGCACCCAAGAGGCTTGGCCTTCACCACAACCACCACAGCATAATGCAGGCCTGCAGTTGTAACTCTGCATGTATTTGAAGTTGGTGACTTTTACACAATGGTTGTGGAGGACATTGTAGACTTGGTAGAACAGCAGAAGTGAGCTGCTATGCTTACATTAGCATATGGTGTAGATCATTGCACCTTTTGCACATTAGGGAGCAACATGTGACCATTTGCATTTGCTATGGTTAGGCCCTTATAAGACCCTTGCTTTAGCAAGTGCTTTAAGATATTGCATCATGAAAGGAAGGAAGTGCTCAGCATCAAACATGTAAAATATGGACAATGTACACAGCCACCTACATACTGTTCAGCACACCCAACGCAATTTTATGCAGTCATGCATGCAAATATGTGGCCTGGGTGCAGGGTCAATTGCAGATGGGGAGTGCATTGCACATGAGCATTTAAATATAGGGTGTACTATGGTGTGTTGTGTGTGGTGAGGGCCTAGAGCCTTGGATGCATGGCTGGAGTGAAAAGGGAAGAAGGACTGTCCCTGCTTTACTGGGGTGCGGTGCTCGATGTAGCTGGGAAAGCACATTTGCCACATCCTGCCCTTCTAAGCATGGTGGCCATGGAAATGGAACTGTGGGAATTAGCCAATCAGGTGTCGAGGGTGTGCCTCACAGGAAGGAATGGTACTATTCTTCCCCATTAGTCTATGTAGTGTGGTGCCAGGCAGAGATGGAGAGACACAGAGTGCTAATAGTGGGTGATACCTTTGTGCAAGATCTGTACAGGTATGCCACGCAAAGAGGCATGGCTGCTAATTTTGCACTGGAAGGAGTGGAGGCTTTTTGGGGCATTGTCTATGAGGGCAGTTTCGGCGGTATGGTTGACCTTTGCAGATGTGTGGCCTCTATCGATACTGTTGATGTTGTAGTGCTGAATTATGGAGCTCTACATTTGGGGTACACGTCATGTGGACGTTTGCTCTGTTGCCTAAAGAAGTTGATGGAAGAAGTGATGCAAATCTTTTCCACTGCCAAGGTGGTTTTCTCAAGCATACCACCAAGAGGAGCATGGGACCATGCCAGTGTACTTTGTCCCCAGCAAGAGGTCAGAAGGTGTTTCATTAACAGAAGCATGTGTCAATTTATGTCCATTGCTGGGATGTTTTCCACCGACTATGACATCATTAATGAGCAAAACTTGCACTGGTTCCATGCAAATGGCATTTTCACACTGTGCAAAAAGTGTTGAAGACAATCCTGTAACAATGTAAGGAGGCAAACAAAAGAGAAACTCAGATGAAGAGCAAAAACAAAAAAGGTTCTTTGTAAGCGGGAAAACAAAAAACAAAAAAAACATATTTTCCGAGGGACTAAAGGGCCAATCCCCTAACCTGTTTCACACTTCTCGCCCCCTCCCCTTCCTAGTACGATAACTCTGCAGATTCCGCAGTAGTTTCACGATTACACATGCCACATATGGCCCTTTTTAGGATTTTCGCCATGTAAATGGGAGTGTTGAGGCTAAGGGATTGCTCAATAAGGTTTTTGGTTGTGTTGCATACGGAAAACCTGTGGCATAAGGTCTCTTTATACAGACAAAATGCAGAAGGCTATGGTGGAAGTGCGCAAGGTAAGAGGCAGGCATCTAGTTTGTATGCATGCACTGTATGTACTTGTTTGAAGTTGCTAACAAACATATAGGGCCTCATTACAAGCATGGCGGTCCGGGAACTACGATACCGGTAAGCATGCCGGTACCGTAGTTCCCGGACCGCCATACTAGGAGCTCTGCCCGCGGGTGCCATCTCACCCGCCAGGTTTTTCCTGGGGGGTGTAACGGCACCCGCTGGCAGAGCACGTCAGATGCACCGGCACAACTCTGAATGTGCCGGTGCATCCGACGTCCCCATCCCTATTCAGCCCTATGGGGCAGAATGGGGATCGGGAGGCCCTTGATTCCGGCACTCGCAAATTGGCAATTACCAGGTCTGCTGAGCACAGCATGACCCGACTCTTGCCCATTCACGGGTGCTGAAAAAAATGCAACTCCGACAGCAGCCGTGCCGTTTTTAGCAGCACGGCTACCGCCAGAGTTGTAATGAGGCCCATAGTGTTGCTTGTGTGCAATGATTTTGCATAACTTGGTAGTAAATGGGGTGCTGCGGAATAAAATTCTGTGAAGTGTACAAGGTAAATAGCAGGCATCCTGTTGTTGCAATGTGTGTATGATATTATATGAAGTGATATTGTATGATATGCCATTTATAGAGTGCATATACACAAGTATTTGAAGGCGCGACGAGGCAAGGGAGGGGAGCAGAGGCGAGACAGAGACAATGAACCTACTAGGCCAGGTGTCACTCAGACCGCCCAAGTGCATGGGGAGGGGGAGGAGAAAGTGCAGTACATGGGAAGAAGAAAAAATGACAATCAGTAAAAATACGGCCCGATGGTGGCAAGTGCAAGGATAAGTGCAGACATCAAGTGGTGGTGGAACTGTTAAGGATACAGAAAACAATCCCTAAGTGCAGGGTTTGCCAGAAAGCCAGTGCAGGGGTGCAAGTGGCGGGGGAGGTGGCCTGGGGCAGGGATCACAGGGTGGCCAGGTAACCAGTGCAGAATCAGTTTCAGCCAGGAAGTCAACAGGGGAGAGGAGGAGAAAAAGCAGAGGCAAAGAGAAAGGTTTTGAGGTGCCTCCGGAACTGGTGATGGTTCTCCTCAAGTTTCAGGGAGGCAGGGAGGCTGTTGCAGAGGGAGGCCCCAGCCGAAGAAAGAGATCTACCACCAACTGGTTGCTTGCAGAAGCCAGTAACCCTGAGGGAGGTGGAGGCAGATGGGGAAAAAGCTTGAGCACAGAGATATTTAGGAAGTGAGAGTTGCAGGTATTGCGGCCCCAGGGCCCAGAAGGCCTTGTGCATCATGCAGAGGGTTTTGACCTTATTCCTCTCAGCTACTAGGAGCCAGTGCGGATATTTCAGTCCCAGAGAGATACCATTCCTGGGCTTGAGGCCAAGGACAAGTTGCGCAATCCTCTTCTGGATGAGTTGCAAAGGGCAGAGAGTGAAGCAGGCAGATTTAGAATGAGGCTGTTGCAATAGTCCAGCCTAGAGAGAACCATAGCCGTGGAGACAGTGAGCTATTTGGACCTTGCTTTAGGTTGGTAACCTGCTGGCTGGTCAGTGCTGGTTTTAGTGGCATAATTTTACGATTTGTGTAGGAGATGGGTTAGTGGGGAAAATAATTTGTAGTATTGTCGAAAGGAAAGAAGAGTGTTCCTGTTTCCATATTACAATGGGTGATATGGGTTAATGGAAATGTTTCAAGCATATACAATTCAAGTGCCACTTGATGGTACTGGATGGGATTAAAAAAACAGTAAGCTTTTAAAGAACTTAATGGACGCTCAGTGGGAGATACCGTGCGCACAGGCACTTATAGCAGAGCTATAAACATACTGCAGAAAAAGTATTCATACCTCCACTTTGTGGTGATGGGTGCTCATGTGGATGAATGTTGATGCACAAATCTTGACTTCTTTTACTGAATGTTCTACTGGACGTGCTTTCCACTTACAAGACATTTGGAGGCTGAATGTGTAACGGTACATATGAAGTGTTGTACATCAGTGACTGTGTTAGATGCTAACGTCTTGGATGCCATTGGTGGGTGCGTGTGTGACTATTTAACAGTACCCAATGAGGTAGTGATGGACGAAAAATAGTGGAAAGAGAAGAAGGACTGCTCCTGCTTTACTCGGTCGTGGCCCTCGCGCTACTTGGGGAAGCGCATGTGCGACATTCTGCAGTTCTCGCCATGCTGGACAATGAAATTGGGAGTCTGGGGATTGTCTAATCAGGTGCTCAGGGTGTGCGTCACAGGAAAGGGTGGAAATATTTTTTTTCAATACTCTGTGTAGTGAGGCTGTCAGAAATGGAGACACGCAAAGTTTTCATCGTGGGTGATGCCTTTGTGCTAGATCTGTTCCAGTATGCCGTCAAAAGAGGCTTTTATGGCAATTTTGATTTGGAGGGAGTGGAGGCTTTGTGGTGCATTGTCGATGTCTGCAGTTTCGGGATTGTGCTTGCAGAATGTCGACGAGTGGCCAGTTTTGCTACTGTACATGTTGTGGTCATGCACTATGGAGCCTTCCATTTGGGTTCCATGGCTTGTTCACGTGTGTACCGTCAACTGAAGAAGTTGATGAAAGCATTGAAGTGCATTTTTCCCACTGCGAAGGTGCTTTTCTCATGAATACCACCAAGAATAGTATGGGACTATACCAATGAATATTGTCAGCAGCAGAGGTCAGAAGGGGTCTTATCAACAGAAGCATTTGTGACTTTTTGAGTGCTGCTGGGATGTTCTCCTGTGAGAATGACAACATTGGTTCTCGATATGTGCACCTTTTCAATGCAAATGGCATGTCTTTGACAACCAGTGGCAATTATATTTTGTTTTACAATCTAAAGGCTGCACTGAAGACGCTATTGTAAGAATGTGAGGCGAACTACATAAAACAAAAACACTTATAAAAACCGGAAAAAAGGTGTTTCTATGATAAGTCTGCGGACATCGCGAAAGTTGCAAGCTTGCACGTGTCACATCCGGGCCTTTTGCAGATGGCGGCCATACAAATGCCCTTTGGAGGCCATGGGATTGCTCAATAAGGTTTCTGGGTGTGGTTTGTACGCACAGACTGTGGTACATAGTGTATTTGTCAACGAAAATGCAGAAGGTGTGGTTATTGCTGTGTGTTTCACGAGCCACCGCGTACGGTTTTTGGGTGAGTTCTGAATACATTGCTTGAAAGTGAATGGAAAACACTGTGCAGTGGCTGCTCATTTTGGATTCTATTGTGTGGATTTGTACTGGTGTGGAGTACCTGCAATGAAGTGACTGATTTCGGTTTGTCTTTGTGAGACTTTGGTGACGCGCAATCATGCCGACATTATTGTTCTTCATTATGGAGGGAAAAGTTCAAAACGTTACCAGAGTTTCATTGCCGTTTGTGATGAAGGAGGCACTTGCCCAGGTCATGCGTAGGTTTCTGATCTCTTGCATAATCTTTTATCGCATTATGCAGACACAGATGTGGCTGCATTATTTTTCATTTGGTCCGGAAATGGAAAAAGCGCGGTACATTGTGAAGAAGTCTATTTGTGCCTTTTTACGACATGTGCCAATGTCGTACTTCCGAAATGGGAATATGACGTTTCACAGCACGAAGAGTCTTTCCCACATATACCGTTCATCTCACTATTACTGCCATTCCGAGTTTTGCACGACCCATCCAAAATGCCTTGCTGCCCTTCTTGGAAGTACAGGAAGAATTTGTGCAGTAGGTGTTGCGCACTTAAACGCTTCACAACATACAGCAATATGGAAAAAACCCTCTTTTTACAGCCAGCCCTTTCTGCCTGATTCCACTAAAGTGTTTTTCCACAGAACCACGCCTCCCTTTATTTAGCGCACAGTCTGTGGAGTATAAACAGTGAGCGGCGCCCAGCAAAGATGGAATCACAAATCTCATTCATGACATCACTCATGACATCACATGTGTGGCTCCCCCTGTTTTGTTCACTACCCTAAGTAGGGCAGATGCTTTTCTTCACTAACAGTCATGAACAAACAATTGAAAAGGTTCTATATTTGTGTACAGCAACCTTCTCATATGTTCTTACACACCTTTTTTTAACGGTTCACTCACATTATATGATACATATACATATAGGGGACCAGGAAAGCGTAAAACACAAAACTGGTTCCTGTGCATGATGATAATCAGTTATGTGATTAACAGTTTGTGGTAATAATGCTGTTTTTTTAGCTTACTTTAAGTACCTTGCATATGGTCATGTTTGTATGCATTATGCTGTCTTTATGGTTTCTGTGCAGTAGGGCAAATATGTAGTTATAAAGGTAACGGTAGCTACTTACATGTTTCACAGTACCCGACACTCTAAAACAAATGCATTAATATTGTCACTATGTAACATGGAAAGATTTTGAAGGTTATACTTCCATGAGCCATGGCGCAGACAATGGCTAGGTTTGCACATGAGTTCTTTCATATACCCTGAAAAAGTGTGTAATACTATGGTGTGTAAAGCAATGCATTCCTCCATGACGTACTTCTCTCATGATAGTTTGTCCAATATTCTTTTATAGTGTTCTACCATCATTAAAATAACAATCCCTTGAGGAGGCTTCCTATAAAAAGTAAATGCACATGTAATGTCATGAGTGATGTCATGAATGAGATTTGTGATGCCATCTTTGATGTCATGGGTGTTAGTCCTTGCAGTGCCCACTGGTGGTGCGAGTTGTGGTTGCTTAGCTTACCATAATTGTCGAATTCCGTGGGTTTTTCGTTTTTACCTGTAACCATAATGTCCGTGTAACAATGTTTTTCCATCGAATTTCATAGTTTTTTGCTAGTGCAACTTAACCATAACGTCCCCTTAACAATGTTTTTGTTAGTGAATTTCATAGGTTTTTAGTAGGGTACTGTAAGCAGAACGTTGCTTTAGCATACCGTTTTCTGTAAAAAGGATAGGCATTTGGTACAGCAACATAACCATAACGCCCCGTTAACAACGGTTTGTTACTGATTCCTTGCCTGCCCTCATGATAAACGTGTGGAAAGGGCAAATTGTCTGGTGTATGTATGCATTTGCGCTACCCCTTACTTTTCGGAATAGAGTTGGTTTATCTTACCAATTACAGATGTACGTAGTAAATGTTGTTTAGTGTGTCAGGAGGCTCTTTTTTCTGTTGACAGTGCATGATAAATCTGTACCGCACACTACTAGCTGAGATAACTACAGATGAGCAATATGGACGTTTCCTAGGGAATGTACTGGTAAGTAGTTGGGAAGGGCACGTGTTTCCGTTCCACACCTAGACCCATGCATAGGTCATCCACTGTATACTGGTAACACCACCCCTGTCGCTAGCCCTATGGATTCATGCAGTAGGCTACCACATTTAAAGTACTGCTGCCGACTTCATGGGTGGCTCTGCAAGCCTACCAATGTGTGGATAGTGTTCCTAATTGTAAAACGGCCACAGGTAATCAAGGAACAGCAACCTGCAATGTCACATGGGCGTGGTAAATGTCGCATTACTTTGATTTATCTGCTGGTTGCCTTTCCATGACCCTTTAAACAGATACATTGTGTGTGCACTCAGAAATGTGACTGAAAGTATCAAGAGGTTGCCTGCCGGTCATGCAGTTGAAGAAAACATGTAACTGCATGTGGAACAGTTTGTACTAATGCTGCAAAATGACAAAGCTTGTGCACCTTCCTCATGCACATACTAGTGCACGTAAAGGCAAATAATAAAACAGCAGAATATACAGAGCGCAAACAACCTTAGTGGTGGTTAGAAAAGCGCATTAGCTGCATGGGTCGCACACAATAAATGGCTTCCTGCTCCACGTAACGAAGCTGTGTTTCCTGTTGTTGTAAACATTCATGTATTCCACAATGTATGCATATCCGTGAATGCTACCCCTAACACTAATGGCGTAGCATAAAGTGGATATACTGTATCTGATGACAACTGAAATGAAAGCACAGGGGACCAGTGGGCAGGCTATGGTCCTTCCAACAATTACGTATCCTACTTTCATGTACAGCATTGCCCACAACTGCTAAGGGCAACAAGAGGGGCACTCCTGTAGGGCAGCAGAGCTCTAAAACAACCTTAGCAAACCATGTGCCACACTACAGACCCTTACCTGGCAAAGGGCATTGTATTGTGCATGTACTGGAACACGCTACTGTACAGAGGGAAGGTACTTCAAAGTGCGTGGGAACGATCCTTACAGGAGCATTACAATGATTGACGCCTATGTACGTGAGGGCCACCCAATAATTCTGCCTGCTGGCATGTCCCCTATAGTATCCAGGTAGGTGCTGCCACTTCTGTACCTGACCTTTGCTGTGGTTCCTTCTGTGGCGTGTGTGAGAACAGCATGATAAATGAAAATGAACTGGGAAAGGAACAAAAGGTAAATAAAGAAAGGACCTTGCACAGATCAACAACGGAACTGCCAATGCACGCATGCACGGCTAGACGTGTGGCAGTGTGGGAAACACTGTAGTGGAATCGGTTAGAAAGGGGGGTCGCTGTACAAATAGGTTTGTTTACGTGTTGCAGAGCATTTTTAAGAGAGTTGCAGCGCAACACTAACTACAAATAAGTATGAATACTTTCAAGAAGGGCACCAAACCAATGTAGAGGCGGTGTGCAAAAATCGGGATGGCTGGCATACTAAGATGAACGTTATAGCTGACGAAAGGTATTTGTGCTGTGAAACGTCATATTCCCAGGGGCAAAGTATGTAATTGGCACATGTCAAATAAAAGCAGAAATACACTTCTTTGCAATGTACCGCGCTGTCTGCATTCACGGACCAAATAGAAAATGACGCTCCCAAATCGGTGACTGCATAATGCGGTAAAAACGTATGCAAAAGATCGGAAACAAACGCATGAACTGGGCAAGTGCCTCCTTCATTGCAAACGGCACTGAAACTCGTGTAACACGCTGTGCAATTTTCCCTGCACAATCACCAACAATAATATCGGCATGATTGCTTGCCATCAAAGCGTCACACAGAGAAACCAAAATCAGGCACTTCATTGTAGCTACTCCATAGCACTACACATTCACATCATAGATTGCAAAATGAGTAGCCACTGCACAGTGTTTTCCATTCACTTTCAGTCAATTTAAGTCGGAATCGCCTAAAACCTGCACGCTGTGCCTCGTGAAACACACAGCCATAGCCGCACCCTCTGCATTTCTGTCCACAAATACACTGTGTTGCACAGTCTGTCTGTACACACCACACCCACAAACTTTGTTACCCAATCCCGTAGTGTCTGCAGGCCCATTTCTATCAGCGTCATCTACAAAAGCGGCGTATGTAACATGTGCCACCCAGACTTTTTGTGCTGGGCGCACGCAGGCGTGCGGTAATAACTTTGAACCAGGGGAGCAGATGTCCTTAGTTGTGCTGACTCTGAAAAGAACCTTTGGGGTCTTTGTGTGTTTTTTAAAATATTTTTTTAATTTTTTTTAAAGGTGTTTCCCTAGAAACACTGTTTTTGCTGTTTTTATACGTAAATGTGTGTTTTCAACGTTAGCTCACATTCTTACAATAGGCTCTTCAGTGCAGTGTGTAGATTGCGAAACAACACTTAATTGTCACTGTATGACAAAGACATGCCATATGTCGTGAAAAGGTGTATGTATCGCGAACCAATGTTCTCATTCTCACAGTAGAACATCCCAGCAGCACTTAAGAAGTCACACATGCTTCTGTTGATGAGACCCCTTCCGACCTCTGGCTGGCTACAGGAATCATTGGAATACTTCCACACTATTCTCGGGGTATACATGAGAAAAGTACCTTTGCAGCAGGAGAAAAGCGCTGCACTGCTTTCATCATAATCTTCAGTTGACGGAACACACGGGTACAGGGCATGTAACCCATAAAGAAGGCTCCAAAGTGCACGTTCACTACATGCACAGTTAACGAAGAGGCCACGCGTTGCCATTCTAGAAGCAGTCTGCCGAAGCAGCACGCTTCGACACTACTCCACAAAGCGTCCACTCCCTCCAAACCGAAATTGCCACACATGTCTTCTTGGAGGGCATACACGCACAGATCTTCCACAAAGCCATCACCCATGACGAAAACTATACGTCTTGCCATGTTTGCCATCTGCAGTACATAAAGTAATGGGGAAAGTGAATGCCTCCCTTTCCTGTGACGCACACCCAAAGCACCTGATTAGCCAAAGGCCATAGTCCCATTTCTGTTGGCCAGCATGCCCACAAACGCAGAATGTGGCATGTGCCTTTCTCCAAGTACCACCAGGCCCGCGCCCCAGTAAAGCAGGAGGAGTCCTTCTTCCTATTGGCATGCTTTCATCTGATGCACATACTGAGCAGCACATGCTAGGACAATTGCTACAGTCCCATTTGCGTGTCCACAAGTACGTCGAGGCCTGATCCCCAGTGCAGCAGGAGTCCCTCTTCCTATTGCCGCACATCATAAGCAACTCATTGGACAATCCCCACAGTTCCATTTTCGTGGCCGCCACCCGCAAAATCCCTGCATGTGACTTTCGTGCTGCGTGCGGGCGTGGGGGAATAACTTGCAACCAGGGCAGGGGGAGTTCATAGTAAGGGGTGACTTAGACCTTTTTTGTCTATTTTTAGTAGCTTTTGTATTTCCTTCTATGCACATTAGTTCAGTAAACTCTTCACCGCATCCTGTAGACGAGCAAACAAAAATGCATTGCCAATTGATGACACAAAATGCTATTTTCTTGGAAAAACTCTGCATTTCCACAAGTAATAAGGTCATTGTTGCAGAAGAACATTCCACGAGCGGACAAAAAGATGTACATGCTTCTGTTGATCAGACACCTGCCTTCGTCAGGCTTGAAACAACATCCATGAGCAGTAGGCCATACTCTTCGTGGTATTATAGATGAGAAAAGCACCTTGGTGGTGGGAAAAAGCGTCCTCACGACATCCAGCAACCTCCTCAGTTAACGCAACAAATTTAAGCAAAGCAGGTAAACGATATGCATGCCGCTGTAATGAATTACGATAACATCTACTACTGGAAATGTGGTGAGATCTTTGCAAAGTGCATGCATATTGACGAAATGGCACTCATACACAGCGTTCCACAATGCGTCCACTCCTTCCAAACCAACATTGCTGTCAAAGTTTCTTTCCAGGGCATAGTTGTACAAATCTATTACGAAGAGATCACCTACAGTCAACACAATACATTTCGCCATGTCAGCCACCCTCAGTACGCAGAGTATATCGTGCAACCATTTCACCTCCCCTTCCTGTTAACCACACACACACTACCTGATTGGCTAATCCCCACACTGTCATGGCAATTGGGCAAGGTGGTGTAAAGGGCAGATTTTGGCACGTGCGCCTCCCAAAGTAGTGCGTGGGCTGCACCCCTGTAAAACCAGAACAGTCCTTCTTCCCTTTGCACTATTTTCTCTGCAGCTCTGCTTCATTAGGTTACTGGTAAATAGGCACACACACATCCACCAATCGCATTAAAGCCGCCATCATCGAACACTGTCACTGCTGCACAACACTTGAAATGTACCGTTACACATTTACAGTACAAATGTCTTGCCATTCCAAAGCACGTCCACTACAAAGTTCAATGAAAGTTTGCACGATTTCTCCATCCGCATATATCCACATAGGCACCCTCGGATGTGGCATGTGCCATCCTGAAAGTACTGCGTAATCCACTACCTTTTTGTGATAGTGAAGGTGGGGGGATAGAGGGGTGGTTGCTAAACAATATGAAACTGGACAGGGGATTCAGTCTTCCAGCGTATATGTATAAAGTGTTTTTTGTTTTTTTTAACGTGCGTGCAAGCAATTTATTTTTGCATATTCTCTTTATATGCGTTCTGTTTGCCGGTCCTCACATTTTTACAACATTCTGGTCAATGCTTCTTGCACAGTGTGAAACAAAACGGCATTGCCAATGGCACTGAAATAAATGCCATTTCTACGGAACCACTGCATATTTTGTGACCTCATGATCTCATTGTGGGTGGAGAATATGCCAGCAGTCTGCATAAAATGACGCATAATTCTGTTTATAACACACCTTCCGACCGCTGGCTGGGGACAAATTACACCGTCATGGACCCACACTGCTCTTGGTGTCATGCATGAGAAAACCACCTTGGCAGTAGGAAAAATACGGATCACTGCAGTCAGCAACCTCATCAGTAGTCGAAGTAATCATCCACACCATTCCCAAGATGGGCAACCATAGAACGTGAATGTTTTGCCATTGTGTGGTCTTTGAAGAAGTTTAGACCATACTTGTATGGGTCTACGTTTGTAATTCAAACAGACCTCCAACCCTTGAGATGGTTAATGCAGATGAAGGGGGAGAATTCTAAATTGTCAATATCGTCAATCAGCCTTCAGGGGTTTGATTTTACTAAGAACATAGATCAGGATGTATTCAACAAAATGCTGATGATCTCTCCAGAAAGTATGACCGACTGGAGTAAGGCGATTCATCCAGGAGTGGATTCAATCCTCCTGTACCTTAGTCTGGGGCGGGCGAGTGTTAGGGAAAATTCTCAAAAAATGTGCTAACTCCCTTCTATCTTTGAGACCCCCAGCTCTTTTTGCTGGACTTTAGAACTTTTTATCTCTCATTCTCTGATTCGCTGGAAAACCCCAGGCAAGGTGAGTTGCCTCTCTGCCCCATGGCCCCATACAACCCCCCAAAAACAGCGCCAGTGCCTTAAAAAGCACGCGGTGCATGGCGGCAGTGCGTTCTCTCCCCGGGCTTCTCAGTTCCTGGATTCCCTTATCCCCGCCTCCCAATGGCCCTGATTGGACAAGCCTTCCCCTCCACCACACAGCCCTGGAGACCTGCGAACAGCGCGGCACCAGCGCCATTTGCTGGAAAACCCCAGGCAAGGTGAGTTGCCTCTCTGCCCCATGGCCCCATACAACCCCCCAAAAACCGTGCCAGTGCCTTAAAAAGCATGCGGAGCATGGCGGCAGTGCGTTCTCTCCCCGGGCTTCTCAGTTCCCGGATTCCCTTATCCCCGCCTCCCAATGGCCCTGATTGGACAAGCCTTCCCCTCCACCACACAGCCCTGGAGACCGTGGTCCCTCTCCCCAGCCCTCTGGTTCCCCTCTGCCCGCCTCCCAACACGCCCACTCCATCCGGATTGGTTCCCAAATCCCACATCAAGGACACCCCAGGGCAGCCCTCTGCCCGGCAGCCCTGCGGCGAAGGACCCCGAGGCAAAGGACGGCCCCAATGCGTCCACTCCTTCCAAACCAACATTGCTGTCAAAGTTTCTTTCCAGGGCATAGTTGTACAAATCTATTACGAAGAGATCACCTACAGTCAACACAATACATTTCGCCATGTCAGCCACCCTCAGTACGCAGAGTATATCGTGCAACCATTTCACCTCCCCTTCCTGTTAACCACACACACACTACCTGATTGGCTAATCCCCACACTGTCATGGCAATTGGGCAAGGTGGTGTAAAGGGCAGATTTTGGCACGTGCGCCTCCCAAAGTAGTGCGTGGGCTGCACCCCTGTAAAACCAGAACAGTCCTTCTTCCCTTTGCACTATTTTCTCTGCAGCTCTGCTTCATTAGGTTACTGGTAAATAGGCACACACACATCCACCAATCGCATTAAAGCCGCCATCATCGAACACTGTCACTGCTGCACAACACTTGAAATGTACCGTTACACATTTACAGTACAAATGTCTTGCCATTCCAAAGCACGTCCACTACAAAGTTCAATGAAAGTTTGCACGATTTCTCCATCCGCATATATCCACATAGGCACCCTCGGATGTGGCATGTGCCATCCTGAAAGTACTGCGTAATCCACTACCTTTTTGTGATAGTGAAGGTGGGGGGATAGGGGGGTGGTTGCTAAACAATATGAAACTGGACAGGGGATTCAGTCTTCCAGCGTATATGTATAAAGTGTTTTTTGTTTTTTTTAACGTGCGTGCAAGCAATTTATTTTTGCATATTCTCTTTATATGCGTTCTGTTTGCCGGTCCTCACATTTTTACAACATTCTGGTCAATGCTTCTTGCACAGTGTGAAACAAAACGGCATTGCCAATGGCACTGAAATAAATGCCATTTCTACGGAACCACTGCATATTTTGTGACCTCATGATCTCATCGTGGGTGGAGAATATGCCAGCAGTCTGCATAAAATGACGCATAATTCTGTTTATAACACACCTTCCGACCGCTGGCTGGGGACAAATTACACCGTCATGGACCCACACTGCTCTTGGTGTCATGCATGAGAAAACCACCTTGGCAGTAGGAAAAATACGGATCACTGCAGTCAGCAACCTCATCAGTAGTCGAAGTAATCATCCACACCATTCCCAAGATGGGCAACCATAGAACGTGAATGTTTTGCCATTGTGTGGTCTTTGAAGAAGTTTAGACCATACTTGTATGGGTCTACGTTTGTAATTCAAACAGACCTCCAACCCTTGAGATGGTTAATGCAGATGAAGGGGGAGAATTCTAAATTGTCAATATCGTCAATCAGCCTTCAGGGGTTTGATTTTACTAAGACCATAGATCAGGATGTATTCAACAAAATGCTGATGATCTCTCCAGAAAGTATGACCGACTGGAGTAAGGCGATTCATCCAGGAGTGGATTCAATCCTCCTGTACCTTAGTCTGGGGCGGGCGAGTGTTAGGGAAAATTCTCAAAAAATGTGCTAACTCCCTTCTATCTTTGAGACCCCCAGCTCTTTTTGCTGGACTTTAGAACTTTTTATCTCTCATTCTCTGATTCGCTGGAAAACCCCAGGCAAGGTGAGTTGCCTCTCTGCCCCATGGCCCCATACAACCCCCCAAAAACAGCGCCAGTGCCTTAAAAAGCACGCGGTGCATGGCGGCAGTGCGTTCTCTCCCCGGGCTTCTCAGTTCCTGGATTCCCTTATCCCCGCCTCCCAATGGCCCTGATTGGACAAGCCTTCCCCTCCACCACACAGCCCTGGAGACCTGCGAACAGCGCGGCACCAGCGCCATTTGCTGGAAAACCCCAGGCAAGGTGAGTTGCCTCTCTGCCCCATGGCCCCATACAACCCCCCAAAAACCGTGCCAGTGCCTTAAAAAGCATGCGGAGCATGGCGGCAGTGCGTTCTCTCCCCGGGCTTCTCAGTTCCCGGATTCCCTTATCCCCGCCTCCCAATGGCCCTGATTGGACAAGCCTTCCCCTCCACCACACAGCCATGGAGACCGTGGTCCCTCTCCCCAGCCCTCTGGTTCCCCTCTGCCCGCCTCCCAACACGCCCACTCCATCCGGATTGGTTCCCAAATCCCACATCAAGGACACCCCAGGGCAGCCCTCTGCCCGGCAGCCCTGCGGCGAAGGACCCCGAGGCAAAGGACGGCCCCAAGATGTGTCCGCAGGTGTCAGCAGGGGAAGCCACCAGACACCGACAAAACTGTAAGTGCTGGCATGGGTAGCGGGTAGAGCATTTACTCTACTCCAGAAAGCTCCTGCCACTCTAACTTACCTTTCAATGGCCTAGACGGCTACAGACCTACACCATGCATTATTAGAAAGATATTTGACCTTCAGCCTAGACCTATTCATGGTTGGACAGCAAACACTGCGTGCAGTATAATTTAACTAGTACCATACCCCGAGAGAACCACAAAGTTTAGCTCGCGTTACATCTAGATAGAAATATGACTTTTAGCATTTGCCACCCTAGTATGGAGTTCTGAACTTTAGAAGTGCCTTTAGAAGTGCCCCATTACCCTCTCTGTGAAATACTGAATTTAAAAGTGTACCCAATAGCCTCTTCGTGTAAGTTGAATTTAGAAGTGCATTTAGAAGATGAATTTAGAAGTGTGCCCAATAGCCTCTCTGTGAAAAGTTGAATCTTGAAGTGTGCCCAATAGCTTCTCTATGAAATGCTGAATTTAAAAATGTACCCATTAGCCTCTTCGTGTAAGTTGAATTTAGAAGTGCATTTAGAAGATGAATTTAGAAGTGTGCCCAATAGCCTCTCTGTGAAAGTTGAATTTAGAAATGCATGTAGAAGATGAATTTAGAAGTGGCCCCAATAGCCTCTCTATGAAAATTTGAATTTAGAAGTGTACCCAATAGCCTCTCTGTGAAAGTTGAATTTAGAAGTGTCCCAATAGCCTCTTTGTGAAAAGTTGAATTTAGAAGTGTGCCCAATAGCCTCTTCGTGAAAAGTTGAATTTAGATGTGCATTTAGAAGATGAATTTAGAAGTATGCCCAATACCCTCTCTGTGAAAAGTTGAATTTAGAAGTGGCCCAATAGCCTCTCTGTGAAATGCTGAATGTAGAAGTGTCCCTAATAGCCTCTTTGCGAAATGCTGAATTTAGAACTGCATTTAGAAGATGAATTTAGAAGTATGCCCAATGCCCTCTCTGTGAAATGCTGAATTTAGAACTGCATTTAGAAGATGAATCTAGAAGTGTGCCCAATAGCCTCTCTATGAAATGCTGAATTTAAGTGTGCCCAACAGCCTCTCTGTGAAAGTTGAATTTAGAAATGCATGTAGAAGATGAATTTAGAAGTGTGCCCAATAGCCTCTCTGTGAAAAGTTGAATTTAGAAGATGAATTTAGAAATGTACCCAATAGCCTCTCTGTGAAAAGTGGAATTTAGAAACACATTTAGAAGTTGAATTTAGAAGTGTGCCCAATAGCCTAGCCTCTTTGTGAAAAGCTGAATTTAAAAGTGTACCCAATAGCCCCGCTGTGAATCTAGAAGTGTGCCAAATAGCCTCTTTGTGAAAAGTTGAATTTAGAAGTGGCCGCAATAGCCTCTCTGTGAAATGCTGAATTTAGAAGTGTCCCAATAGCCTCTTTGTGAAAAGTTGGATTTAGAAGTGGCCCTAATAGTCTCTCTGTGAAAAGTGGAATTTAGAAGCACATTTAGGAGTTGAATTTAGAAGTGTGCCCAATAGCCTAGCCTCTTTGTGAAAAGCTGAATTTAAAAGTGTACCCAATAGCCCCGCTGTGAATCTAGAAGTGTGCCAAATAGCCTCTTTGTGAAAAGTTGAATTTAGAAGTGGCCCCAATAGCCTCACTGTGAAAAGTGGAATTTAGAAGCACATTTAGAAGTTGAATTTAGAAATGTGCCCAATAGCCTAGCCTCTTTGTGAAAAGCTGAATTTAAAGTGTATCCAATAGCCTCGATGTGAATACTAGAAGGTACCCAATAGTTTTGCTGAGAATCTTGAAGTGTGCCCAATAACCTCACTGAGAATCTAGAAGTGTGCCCAATATCCTCACTGAGAATCTAGAAGTGTGCCCAATAGCCTCACTGAGATTCTAGAAGTGTGCCTAATAGCCTCGCTGTGAATCTAGAAGTGTGCCCAATAGCCTCTCTGTGAAAAGTTGCATTTTGAAATGTCCCCAAAAGCCTCCTTGTGAAAAGTGGAATTTTAAAGTGTACCCAATAGCCTCTCTGTGATTATAGAAGTATGCCCAACAGCCTCGCTGAATCTAGAAGGGTGCCCAGTAGCCGCTCTGTGAATTTAGAAGTATGCCCAATAGCCTCTCTGTGATTTAAGAAGTACGCTCAATAACCTCCCTGTGAAAGTTGAATTTAGAAGGGTAGAGATTGCCTGAAAGGGCACGTTTGAGCGTGCCTTGGTTGAATTTTGATGTGTGCCTAATGTCCTCTTGGTACAAAGTTGATTCTAGAAGTGTATATAACACCACCCCTCTGGCATAGCGGGATTTGACAGTGTCCCTAATAACGTCACTGTGCCAAAGTCTTGAAAGTCTACCCTATATAGGGTGAGCGGGTGAAGTGGATGCCCTATATCGGGTGAAGGGCGTGGATGGGACGGGTGAAGGGCGTGGATGGGACGGGTGAAGGGCGTGGATGGGACGGGTGAAGGGCGTGGATGGGACGGGTGAAGGGCGTGGATGGGACGGGTGAAGGGCGTGGATGGGACGGGTGAAGTGTGTGGATGGGACGAGTGAAGTGACGTGGAAAGGGTGAAACGGTAGAACGGATGAAGTAGACGAATGAACGGGTGATGTACTTGGAACCGGCGAAGTAGGGGGAACTAGTGAAGTGGGTTTAACGAGTGAAGTGGGTGCAAGAATCGAACGTGCAAAGATGACATATGTGGATGGCTGATGCATGGAGTAAGGATAACTTGGGTAGAACGAATGAAAGGAGCAGTGTGAAGATGACTTCTCCGAATGGATGATGCATGGACAAATGATAACGTGGATAGAACGAATGAAAGGAGTAGTTCATAAAATGGTTGAAGTGCATGGAACGGATGGGAGTGCATGGAACGGATGGGAGTGCATGGAACGGGTTGGAGTGCACCGAGCGGATTGGAGTGCACAGAATGGCGGGACGTACATGAAATGGTTTGGAGCGCATGGAACGCCTGAATAAGCATTGAAAGGAACGGTCTGAGTGCTTGAAACAGTCGTAATGCACGGAACAGTCGGAGTACATGGAACAGATGAAGTTCATGGAACTACTGGAGTGGGCGCGATCTCAAGCACCTACAGTAAACCACCATATTCACATCTCCACGCTTACTCTCTTCTTTACACCACCACTCAAATAGAACACAGCGATACTATGACACCATTCGGTATAGCTGTTCTCATACCAACATCTGCCTCATACTCCCCATCACCCTAACTAAACACTGCTGGTTACTCACCCCCCAGCCAGGCGTTCTCCTCAGGCCTAACGCAGCCACGATCGGTCTGGATAATTCCTGCCAGAACGAACACATACTATTGACCTCTAAACCACCACACCTACCGCTAAGAAGCAGCTATTAAACGAATGCCACTCCAGCTGCACACATATTCCGGTGCTCACACGCACCTTTGTCTCCCTCTACTCTCTCTACTGACTTGAACGTCGGTTCCCAAGGGCGTTCAACCTACCAGCGCCTTCAGACCATACCAATGGTATATAAGGCGCTATATAAATGCAAAGTAACATAACATAACACGACATGTAACCCAAATGTACACTTCCATAGTGCACCACGACACAGTCCACGTTCATGTCGGACGTCACATAACTGCAAAGGGGAACCCTCCCACCGAAACTGCAGTCACCCTGACAGACCCTGCAAGCGTCCACTCCTTCCAACCTGAAATTACCAGAAACGCCTCTTTTGCAGATGGCGCACAAAGGTATCACTGACGATAAGCACTGTGCGTCTCTCCATGTTGACCACCCTCACGACACAGTATTGTGACGAATGGTACCACCCCTTCCTATGAACCATGCCCTAAACCCCTAATTGCCTATTTCCCACAATTCCATTTCCAGTTCCACCCTGCTCATAATGGGAGGATGTGCATGTGCGCTTCCCCATCTACACTGAGGGCCACGGCCCAGTAAAGCTCTGACAATACTTCTTCCCTTTGCACGTCACTTTTTGCAGCACTCCCCAAATTGGGTGCTGTCACATTTCAAAACACGCATGCACCAATCACATACAAAACATCTGCATTGCACACTGTCATTTCTATACCCCACTCCTTATTTACCGTTAAATACTCTCAGTACACGTTACGTTTGATTGCAAAGCCCCATCACCAGAAATTTCTGCTAAAGAAGGCACTCTTGCAGCATCCACAAACATCCTAACACGCCCCCAGCACACCTTTAACTATGCACACAACATTGCAACCCTTTCCCCACCCGCCACAATACTACACATCCAAGCAAGAGACCACGTGGGCACCTAATACTATGCACAAATGTTACATACGTAGCAGCAGTTCTACCCATCTCCCCCAAACCATAAAATACCCATTCACGAAAACGTATCACACTTAGCAGAAGCCACAAACATAGCACAGCCCGTACCACCCCTATGCACTACCATTCACACGCTATTGTGTCACTACCAACCTATGCACACCACCGTCACAACATTGGGCCTACTTCAGTAAATCTGCACACAGCAGAGTAACCAACCACATATAAACTGCCCTTCAACCATACCCACTTCCATACTCACATTACGTACGCACTGCACCCTGTAGCCACACTACCCAACTTCTCACTGCACCATCTCCTGCCGCACACCAAATACTGTATCATGTTCCTACTATCACTACAACCATAGAATGCACAATAAATGCTTTGCAACTCACTTGTGCTGCTGTAGCACGTCGACAATGTGCTCCACACGCATTCTCCAAAGATCACCACCCTGTGCCTCATACACTGCCAAACCTGCATTTCTCCAGTGCGTCTGCTCCTTGCACACATTCCCCCCACCGTAATTCAACAATACATGTCAGCATACCACCAACTATCACTGTGCATATATGCACCACTGGCACCAGCAATCCTAACCAATCTCGACACCGCAATGGACACATACATCATTACATACAACTGTTACCATAATGTATAAACATTACACTGTCTCCGGCACCCCTACGCCCTTTCATTCACATACTAATGTCTTACCCCCTTCGACTCAGAAAGGATTGTTTCACTGGCAATGTAAATACAACATGTTTACAACATTGCCCATACTGCAAGCATTGTGCACAGCACACTATCCAAGCACATATAAGCTGCCCCTCAACCATCCCCTGTAACATACTGACAGTATGCAAGCATTGCACCCAGTGCCCACACAGCGTGACTTTTCACTGCAGCATCTCCAACCACAGGGTACCGCCATGAAGCTATGCAGTAACAAATTGTAACAGTTACCATAATGCACAAACAAGACACTATCTCCTGCATCACTGTGCACTTTCAATCAAATACTATGGGCCTACCCACTACCATTCACAAAGTATTGTGCCACTGCCAACCTACTCACAATCTGTTTGCAACAGTGGCCTATAACGGCTTAAATGTGCTCCACACCCATTCCTTACATGTCACCCCCCTCTAACTCATGCACATTGAAAAATGTTTTGCTGTCGTGCGTGTCCTCAAGGCCTAGGCTCTTGAATGCATGGCCTACGGCCTATGGCCTTCGGCCATGCATCCAGTAGTCTAGGCCTTGAACACACTCACAGCAACGTAGTGCCACCATGCATGTCTCCATATCAGCAACTGCGACAATCCACATAGACACCACTGTCACCAACACTCCTACCCAACCTGTACACCACCATGGCGCTGCACAGCAATAAATGGCAACAGTTAACATAATGGCCAAGTGGGCAGCTACCATTTTGCACAAACGTGCCACACGAAGGTAGCAGCACTTCACCCCAACTCCCCCACACCATAAAACACCCAATCACGAACACAAGTCGCACTTACCAGAATGCACAAACCTCTACCTACGGTCATACACAAAGTATTGTGTCACTAACCACAACATATTCACAACATTCGGCCTACTTCAACAATTCTGCACACAGCATAGGCCTTGAACACATCTACAGCAACGTAAAGCAACCATGCATTTCACCATTTCACCAACTACGAACATCGACATACACACCACTGCCACCAGCAGTCCTACCCAACCTGCGCACCACCATGTAGCTATGCAGCAACAAATTGCAACATTTAACGCAATGTGGAAAGAAAACACTCTCTCCTGCACCCCCTATACACTTTCATTCATATACTATAGGCGTACCAACTCCCATTCACAAAGTACTGTGTCACTGCCAACCTACCCACATTCAGTTTACAGCACTAACGCTACTGCAACCAATCTGCACACACGGCACTATGCAAGCACCACCCTGTACCGGATGCAGACTCAAACATGCCTTCCTGCGGTGTGTATGTTGCAGCCCTATGCTCCTCAGTGCATGCCCTACAGCCTACGGGCTACAGGCTTAGGCCATGCACCCAATAGCTTAATCCTTCCACAGACCCACTGCACCTTCATTCACCCATGCATGTCTCCATGTGCCCAACTACTGCATTCCATCCGCAGCACCCCACCACCTGCACTCCCACCCAACCTATGTCATGTGCAATTCATTCCCCATCTGCAAATGACCTGCCACCACTCACCACGAAAAACAAACAGGTCGGGGCAGAAGCTAAGGGACCGTTACAACAGCTGCTTCCAATCACCACAGAAAATACTAGCCTACATATGGTCACATATAAACCACTTCTCACTCCCCCAGCCATTCCCTCCCTTATTGCCACCAACACAATGCATACGGTACATTTTCCAGCCCCTTCCACCACCACACTGTCCTCAGATACACCATAACGGCTTTCCCAAAAATGTTGACGCACAGCACGCTTCCCTCCACCCAACCACCGACACCATGCCGTACCGCGATCTAATGACACTTCTGTCCGAGGAGCGAACAGGAAAATGGGTCTGCGGAGTGGACCCAGATATCACTAATTTTTTGGCATGTACATTTCAGTGTTTTGCAAAGAATTTACTGGTCCGATTTCCACCGAACACACAAAAGCACTCTTTCTGGCCCAAACCCTTGCTCCTGGCGCAAATTTGGTGAAAACCTGTCCAGCCATTCTCAGTCTACGTAAAAAAAAAATGTGGGACCTTTCTATAACCTCGCCCAACTTGGTGAAAAAATTCAGAGCCACCCATATACTTTTTTGCAAAGTTTGGTGAGGATTCGTCCAGGGGGAGCGAAGTTACAAGCCGCCGAAAAAGTGCTCGACCTATGAGTTTAGCAACTTAACCATAACTACACGCTGCTACCGCGGGCCGTGTAATAAGTATATATATATATATATCTTCTTAACACTGATCACCAATCAGTCAGATGAGCAGCACTCTCCATGGTTATATATTTATGAACATTCTTCCTTTATTAACATTTGTTCAAGAATCATGGCAATAGCAAAAGAAGAGATTAAAAGTCACGTTTCGCGGCTACCTTGCCGCTTGTTCACAACCAACTGTCCCAATACCTAGTGCACATTTAAACATTCTGTGTGTTTTGAAACAAAGATAGAAAAGGGACTCATTTCTCTCTGACGTTTTCCCTCTATGTATTCGTGGCAGCCATTACTAACCGGCTGATTCCTTCATATATTTTACCTTTACATTGCGGCTAATAGCTATGGGTACCTAGACATTACATTTTTTCGAATACATATAAAAATATAAAAATATCTGTCAGTGGCATCGTATTAAAGTGTGAAATCAAACAACATTATATCCAAATCAGTTTGATATTTACAATTTTTGTCTCCGACATAAAGAATGGAAATATGCTGACCACATTCCACTTCATGAGCAAATGAATACAAGCTGCTTAGTGCTTGTCATGTCGTGGTTAATGCTTGGTGCTTGTCATAGCATGTCTTAATTCGTAAATGCATATGCTGTTGCTTTGATTGAGGAACCCTGAACCTTACAAGTGATGGTAATGTGACTCTGTATTTCATAGGTAAAATGCCAGCGCAGATCTGTTCATTTTCAAAACAATGTTGCAAGAATAGCTTAGTGCAAATCCTGCTACCATATGTGAACAGTTAAACATTAAGTGCCCAGTGCTTATCACAACATATTTACACTGTTATCACATTTCAATTGCTGAACAAACCAAATGTCATATATGTATCTTAAAATTCAGCCTTACTGTACAAAATAGCCAACAGCATTGTTATCATGTAAACAAAGCCACTCTAAAGTGCATAGTGTTCAATTTATGGGAAAGTTTTCTTATCTCGACAACCTTAATGTGCAAAATTGCTAGCAGCACCTATTTAGGAAGCTTCTATATGTTTACTTTCTACCTTGCGTTACTGTGTATTTACAGTTATTTGACCAGTAAGTTACTTCAGCTTTATTGTATCCACGATTAGTCAAGGTTTAGGTACATGTTTCTCTTGGTGCTTCAGTTACCTTGTATTATACCTTATATTTTCATATTGTTTCAGTGTAGGTTCATATATCCTCTTTGTGACATCACTTTGCCTTGGTCAGATTTAATTTTAATGTTCCATGATGTTTATAGGCTCATGTTGACATCCGTCCACGCAGCATCCTTCAGTGCGAGCGTACATTCTGTATGGCTGTCTGAGTGCATAGCGTCTCTCATACACTCAATGCGGTATTGGAAAAATACACGGAACTCCAATTACTGCTCTTCTTCTGCTGTTCCAATATGACACCGGTGAGGGGGCGGGAACTAGTGAACCTGCTCCTCTACATTCCCCCTTCTGGTCGAATCATTCTCTTCTTCTATTATCTTTGTCTTCTCCTCATCATTAGTCTTAATTTTCTCTTCATACTGTTTTTCATTGCCCTTTATCATTTGTTCATACAATCCTTTTTTGGGGATCCACATCTTTGTCACCCGCCCCCCCTTAGGTCATCTGCACTCTTTGCATGTTCATCCACACTCCGGGTCTTGTGGCAGCATTCTCCAGATGGTGGAAAAAATACCCAACAGCCTAAATATTTCTTGTTTCTGGGATAGTAGAACTTTGTTCCTGTGGTTGCAGGGGTGCTCTTCTTTATACTCTCATGGATAGTCTTTCTGTCTGTGGCGTATGATCTCCATTAACATTGATCATTACCTTCATCCCAACAGCTTTGTTGGCTGTCTTCTTGCATTATCCCAAGATGATCCTTATGAGACAAAATCCTAGCAATATCAATAGTAGTATTGCGCCAAGTATTTTGAAAGCATTTGCTAGCCAGGTTGGAATCCAAGATAACATAGTTGAAAACCAACGGTCTCCTGTTGTCTCATCAGCTTCATCCTCCATTTCCATATGCAGAGTGTGAGAAACCAAAGGGTGTCTCACCTGCTAGTCCTCGGGGACTTGTCATCCAGTTGGCCAGGACACAACCATCGCTTTTGGATCCAGTTCCTGGGGGTGGACCAGTGCGGGAGTATCAACTGGGTGAGGGCACTGGGGGTGAGACAGCCAATGGTGAGAAACGGTATTCCCAATTTTATGTTCATCTACACAATCCTATTTCGTAGGATTCTCGGAAGTCCCAACCCCCTCCCTTTTTACACAAACACTGGGCCAAGGAAGAGCGTAACTGAGAGTAACAAGACTAACTCTTTCACATCGTACTGGACATGTCCCATTAATCGGGTCAGGCAAAGTCAGGCACTTTGCACTAAGTGCATACACCAGTTAGCGCTCCTCACATGAATAAAAGGCAACACCTAAAGACACACTCTGAGCAACGCAAAACACGAGTATGAGTAGAACCTCTGGGACGTAGGCACACCTATTGGAGCAGAGGAACGGACCAAGGGGCAAGAGCAGCGGGCTGAAAACCCCAAGGGTTCCCTACTGGAGGTCGTTGCCTCCGGCAGAACGCGAAATACACCTGGAGAAGGCCAGATCCCACAATTGAGATTGCATTGTGTTCCAAGGACGCCAGCGACCCTCCCGGATGAACGGCAGAGTTGAGGAGGCGAGGCCAAGCCTGTGGTACTAACCTTGACTCGTGAATTGAAAATAGCAACAAAAAAAAGCACACACCTCCTGGGCGTTGGAGAGTGAACTGAGAGACCGGTGTGTGTTAAAGCAAATGAAGTAGTAACATTATATTTATTTTTTATTTTATTTCTTTTAATTCTTGATAGAGCACCAAATCGCCTATAGGCCTCATGGCACACAAAAAGACAGGACAAGACAATCACAAGTAAAGACTGCATGCGTGTGGATGAAAGACAAAAAAAGGCAGACCCATGAATGAACTTTGAAGTAAAAGGCAGCTGTGAGATCAGCAATACTAAGTTGTATGGTGAAAGGAAGTAGCCCATTCGAAAGTCTCGGTGAAAGGTACATTGTTTTAAGTTATAAAGTGAAAAAACTTTGAAAGTGAATTAAGCGTGAACTTTGAGTTGAAGTGGTCCTGCGGTGGTCTGTAAAGAGAACCACACACATTCGAAAGTCTTCAAAATTCGGATAAAAGGGGTCAGAGCCCGATTGAGGGAGACCCGAAATACAATAAGCTTCGAGAAGGGAGCCCCTCCGATAAATATTTGTTGAACTGTGATGTGAGTGGTCTTAGCCCAGCAGTGGGGGACCTTTGTGAACTTTACATTGGAATACAGGTTTGAGAGTCAAGAAAGAGACTTTAATGTGGAAGGCCAGGCAGGCCTCAATCCATGGTTTGGAACTGCTTAGTGTAAGGAACTCATGGTGACAACAGTGAAGACAGCCACAAGTGATCACCGTTCAACAGTGTTTATTAAACTACAAGTGTAGGGTGGAAAAACACCTAACCTAAACCTAAATCTAAGATGGGGACAAGCGTCGACCATCAAATGAAAAATAAGGCAGTCCTTGTGGCGTCTTGTCAAAGTAAAAAAGTAAAAAGCTTATACTAAAAAAAAACTATTGCCAATTCCTTACAAATAATTACAGAATGAATGTGGGATAGGGTATTCAAATAAAGGAAACAGTGTTCAAATAATAGGTCAGGATGTGATTGTCTTGAGGTCTACCTTCCCCATGTTTTTAGCATGGGACAAGGTGGGACTTTGGAGCACAGCACACGCCCGAGCATTTCTAGCATGAGCTAAAAGTTCCATATCAGCTATCAGGTTCTTTGTTGCGTAAGTCTCTTTTCAATAAAGGCCTCCCGCCTTTGAAGCCTGATGCTCTCAACAAACGAACACACAAGTTCTGTTCAATGAACACTTTGGGTGATGGCTTCACCTCTGGGTGCCCCTCTTCTGGGTGCAGACCACTCAGAAATTGTATTCAACAAATCCACAAGACAGTTCCCTTCTCCTTGAACTTTGGGTGATAGCTTTCCACCCCTGGATCTCCCTCGGCCGGGCTTGGATCCCAGATGACAAGGAGACACATCCTTGTCCCTTGTCTTGCAATACTTCTTACTTTCACAAATCTTGATGTCTTTTTAAAAAGGTTTTCAGGCTGTGCCCCTCATTGGCAGTTTCCCTCTGCCGGGTTCACTCTCGCCGGCTTTTTGTTGTCGGCTTCCCTCTAACGGGTTCACTCTTTCTAATCTGTACGAAATACAGTTCATGTACTAATTTTTACCAAGCAGGATTCACTTCCCTTAGCTCCCTTAGCTTTCACAGTTATCTGTTGGCCAAAGACTTTCGACGGTACAGAGGATTTTACAAGACCCCTGTATGACCACTTTGACCTTTTTCGCCTCTTCCTAGGCCTTCTGGTTATGGTAGTCTGTACCATTGGGTAATCGCCCAGAGTTTCCTGCGTGCGCACACACGTGGTGCCGGTCTCCTCTGTTGCTGGTTTCCCCCCCTCTTTCATTACTAGTATTGCTTTCTTTTCAAAGTTCCATTTAGCCTTTGGCTACTTTTCATTCAACACAGTTCAGTTTCTTATTGACACTCCCCTCGACTTACCAGCTGTGATGAACCGCTTGGCTTTCTTCCTCCTTGGAGTAAAGGTTGGTACCAGAGAGACAAGCATCTCTCCTCGGCTTGTTAATCAGCGGAGGATGGTCTCATGCACCATTGACATCTGCTGCAAAACACGTTGGCTATTGTTCGTGGACCTATTCCCTCTGCAGAGGTTCCACAGGCCTTGATCGGAAAGGGCAAGGTCGACTCTCTCCTTGTCACCCTCCCGGTCTGCTCCATCCTTCTCCTACTCTTGAACTGCCATGCTGAGTTGGCGCTTACGTCGTGGGGTCTGCCTTGCTTGTATTGTGCTGTTGTCCTCCACCTTTTATCCATGTGGGGAAGGGAAAGGGCCGTCAGGTGTGTGTGTGATTCTGGTCTATTGCCTGACTTTGCCTGTCCGGGATATTGGGACACGTCAGGTAAATGGCTCTGGTGTTAGTCCATTGTCTTTCATGTTGTGTGAAAGTGTTCGAGTGGAAAAGGGGGGGGGCAGTGTTTTGAAATATCCTACATGGTAGGATGGGGCCAAGGTGTTGAAAGAAGGGGGATACTGCATCTTGCCCGTCAGTGTCCTACTCCCACTCCCCAAGGACCCCCCCATCCAGGTGATCCTCCCTCACTGGTCCACCCCCAGGAACTGAATCCAGTAGCAATGGCCGTGTCCTAGCCACCTGGATTACAGATCCCCGGGGACTGGCCAGGGAGACACTGTCAGGTTTCTCATATTAGAGTGTCAGAAACCAAGCCAGAGTGTGTCATCCTGCCTATAGGGACAGCCTTACTCTGTGAGGTTCAAATGAGGAGGAGAGCTGGTTCAACTACCTTTATTCTTTTGAACACTGATTTCTCCTTTGCATACATTTCTGCTTTTTACACTTTTTGTACAAAACATAGGGCAGGCATTAATTTTTGTTAGCATAGGCCATTTTGATTTGACATTCATCTGTACAAGGTTGCGAGGGCTGCGCAATTGAACTACATCTGACTGCAATGCTGTGCAGTCTTTCATTTGTCGGCCTGCTCCTCTGGTGATCTTCTTAGCATTCCTGTTGCCAGGGCAGCGTGATGTTGTGGGCCTGCCCCCTGTGCAATACAACTGCAGGCCACATAATACAACTTCCTGGCGAAGTCCCTGCTGTCTGCAGCTGTCCGTGGTGGGCCGTGCCTGCGCCTTCATGTGGTCTTCCTCTTCAGATCAGGATATCATGCTGACACTGCAAGTACTTTCTACTTTACCCTATTTTGTGTTACTGGCACGCCCTTTTCATCCATCCAAGGGCAGTATTGGTGTTACATCTGTGACCATGGTTTCATACTCCATTTTGTTTATATTGCTGGCTGCCTCATCGTTTGCGTTAGTCATTCCACCCTGTAGCGCAGATGCTAGGCACCCTATTACAACACGCAACATTGCTAACCTGACCTATCCTTCTTATACTCCTAAATCTACGGCCTTGCATCTTGCACTATGGAATGCCAGATCTTTATGTAATAAATCGACCACAGTACTTGATATGTTTCTACGCTTGAACCTATATTTTTTATTTATCACTGAAACATGGATCACAGCTACCAATGCTGTTACACCTGCATCACTTACTACTTCTGTTACATCTTTTTGCCACCCCCCCCGTATTTCTTCTCAGGGAGGTGGCATTAGAATCATATATCACTCATCTTTTTCTCTTATTCCTCATAATCCTACTCTTCCTTCCTTTTCTACATTTGAATTGTCATATTTTGTTTTCTCTGCTTTTCCTGTCTCCTCAATTTCATTATTATTGATTTATCGTCCACCAGGTCCTGTGACCTCAATTTGTGAAGACACTGATGCATTGTTGTCTTTTCTACTTCCCACTACTTTTCCTCTTATAGTCCTTAGTGATTTTAATCTTCATTTCTTCTACTCATTTTACTTTTCCATTTCTCTCTATTCTTGATTCTCACTATCTTAAGCCTCTCTGTACTCCACCGTCTCGTATTTCTGGTTCCAGCTTAGATCTTATATTTATCTCTTATATCTCTACAGCTCCTGTGTCTTCTATTCTGGTCTATCTATCTGACCATCACTTCCTTTTATTTTCAATTTTTCCTACTCTACCATCTAGTATTCTTAGTTCTGCAACTTTTATGCATGTCATGATTTACGTAAGTTTAACGCAACACTTTTTATTTTGACTAGCACCTCTAGGCAGGTGTCTCAATCATTGTTCTCCAATTTAAAGGCTGACGATGCTGTTACTGCTCTTTCTTCCTCCCTTTCTGCAACTCTTGATTCACTTTATCCATCCTCTCGATTTCACCCATCTCCTAAGCCTCCCCAGCCAAGGCTTTCCTCCCATCTTCGCTCAATGCAACGCGTCCTTCGACACCTAGAAAGAAACTGGCTAAAACTGAAAACAGCTGGGAATTACTCCTCTTATCTATCTTATCATGCTCTTTATGATAATTGTCTGTTCTTGGCTAAACACTATTATTTCTCTGATTTACTTCAATCACGCTCTTCTCATCCTAGACGGCCCTTTAAAACTTTGTCTTGTTTACTTTCATCACCTATTCCTGATCCTTCAACTAATTCTACTCTAACTGTCACAGATCTTGCCCTCTATTTTACTTCTAAAGTTTCTTCTTTTTGCTCAGCTATAGAATCCTCTCGTAGTCAGGCCTGTTATTTGCCTTCTGTCCCACCTTTGGTACCTCCTAAAGAAATATTCTCTGGCTTTACTCCTATTTTTAATGATGACACTCTATCTCTTCTTGCTCATGCTCATCCTACTTCTTCTCCTTCAGATCCTATACCATCTGCGCTCATATCAAAAATATATCCTTTACTTGTTTCGTATCTTACTATCTTATTTAATTCTTCTATTTCCTCTTCTGTTTTTTCCGTTATTATTCAAGCATGTTACTGTTATTCCAAGTTTGAAAAAGCCTTCTGCTAATGTATCTTTTGCTTCTAACTTTTGTCCTATATCTCTCTTGCCTTATCTCTCTAAAATTCTAAAATGCGCTTTTTACACTCACGTTTCTACTTTCATTTCTTGTGATTCCATTGTCCCCTGTTTTCAATCTGGGTTTCCTGTAGTATACTCTACTGAGACAGCTCTTCTGTCTGTCCTTGACTCCTTGCATTGTGCACGTCACACTAAACAGTCTTCTCTTCTTATACTTTTGGATCTTTCTGCTGCTTTCGATACTGTTGATCACTCCCTTCTATTGTCTGCTCTTTCCTCCTTTGGTTTCTCTGGCTCTACTCTAGCTTGGTTTGAATTTTATCTATGCATGAGAACCTTTTCGGTTTCCTGGCCGGGAGTTTCTTCTGAAACACACTAACTCACTTGCGGTGTTCCTCTATGATCAGTTCTTGGCCCTTTTATTTTCTCTCCCTATGCCTCCTCAAAAGCAGAGGTTATTTCTTCTTTTGGGATTTCACATCACTTTTACGCTGATGATACACATCTCTTTTTCTCATTTCCTCACTTTGCAGACGATGTTCATCTTAAATTTAGCGCCTGTCTGCTGACTATCCAATCATGGATGTCTGATCACTTTTTTAGTTCTTAATGCTGCAAAAACGGAGGTCATTTTCTTTCCTGCCTTTAATATTTCATCTTCTGTTACACCTTCCTTTATATCTTTTCCTCCAGCTCAGTTACCCATTTCATTAGTGGCTTGGAACCGAGGTCTTTTCTTTGACTCATATCTCTCTTTCGTCTATCATATCTCGTTATCTGCTTGTTCCTGTCAATTCCATTTATATTCCATTCGTAAAGCTTGTTCTTTTGTGACATTTAATGACGCAAAGTTATTGGTGTCTGCCCTAACCTTTCCACGCCTTTTTTATTGTTCTTCTGCACTCTGTGGACTTTCTATTTCTCACTTAGCTCCATTAAAATCAGTTTTCAATGCTTCTATCCATACTCTTTGTATGCTTGCTCCTCGTGACTCTATTTCTGTTCCTCTTGCTAAACATGGACGACTTTTTTTTCATCACCATCTAAAATTGAACTTTTTATGTCTAGTTTTATAATGTTCTTCATGGTCTTGCTCCTCCTTATCCCTCTTTGCTTGTTTCTTTTTATCTTCATTCTCATTCACTTCGTTCAGCATACCATCACCTTCTTATAGTTCCACCTCCTCCTTGTGCTCAATCTCGTTTCTGTTCTTTTTCTCTCTTAGCACCTCTAAATTGGAATTTGCTCCCACTGTCTCTTCGTTCTATCTCTGTTTATTCATCTTTTCGGGTCGCTCTAAGATCCCATCTTCTGCTATCTGATTAACGAAGGTACTTGCAATTGTTGTACTACTTTTTGTTTTAAGCATTCTTTGCACCATTTTTACTCCTATGTTCAGCGCTTTGGCGTAAAGCACTATATAAAACTAAATAAAATACAAATACAGACTCCACTAGGACTGTTGTGTTTATAATTTGATGGTCGTGACTACTCCCATCTTAGTTACAGGGCAAAATAGGAATTACTCTGACCCCAACATTTTCAATAAAGATTTTACAAATTGTATCCATTGTGTCAGTGTCATACTTGTGATACCATGCCTTCCCTACAAGAGTCATCAGCATAGTTATTTCCTCTGTCAGGGTTCCAGTTTCTCCATCATGCGAAGGTATAAATGAACAGCAAGAAGGCCCGATCTTGGTGCAAACGCCTCCTTCCATTGATGTAAGCAGGTCCAAGGCATACCTGTTCTGGAGAGTCATCAGCCTGATGGCTCTCAATTCTTCTCTGATAGCATTAAATACTTTTATTGTTGCATTAATCGTCTGTAGCAGCTCCAATCTAGTGATTTGTAAACACTTGGCATTTTCTGCAGCTTGAAGTCCTAGTAGAAATATAGATGTCATTAGCACTGCCGTCTTGCTGAAAAATTATTCTCTCTCTTCAGCCGGCAGCGTTCAAACCATCTCCTTTTCCTCTGGTGGTCATCCATCTTTGGAAACTCATTAATGTGGAGGTCGCTTTGAGGAATTACCAATTCTGGAAGATGTATTGTCACTATAGAACATACTCCTCCTCAATCCTTATGCAGCCGCATGTAAGCTGAGGATCCACAGGCCCAATATTGATCCATTAATACTGCAGTTCCTCCCTACATTCCTGGCACTTCAATGATCTGCCCACATCCTTTATTTTTCCCCACCATAATCAAGCCATTATTCCTGATACATGCTTTTGTATTTCTGAGTGTTTTTATGGATACTGGTCCTGCTTCGTTGTCAACCCATGTAAGCAACTTTGAGTACTTAGCCCATGATCGTAGGCAGTTTTCACTTACTATCTCCACAATGTTTGCTGTTTCATCCTCCAATAAAGGTGCAGGGCATCCCAATAATCATTCTCCCCACCCAATGCTGGTAAACGCACGTTCATATATCATTAGCTGAGGTCTATCTCTGCATTTTTGCTCTCCTGGTTTTTCAGCTGTATCAGAACAATTCTGCTTCTTCTTCTGAACAACCTTCATTCGTTCTAAAATCTGGGATGGATACATACATTTCGTGGTTGTCCACACTAATCAATTTTCCATCCTTCTTGTTTTCACATAAATATCTTCATATGGCAACATCACTTTTGATCGCCATCGTAACATAACCTATTTTCCTTCAAATTGTCCTCTGGTGGTGCACGCTGCAAGATGGCTGAGGCATTTCACATCATGTGACATCTCTCATGCAATAAATGTTCTTGCCACATTCATGGCATATGGTATTAGGGAGCAAACATAACAACTTTCATCTGATGTTCTTTCAGCATGTGACATCTCTCTTGCAATAAATGTTCTTGCCGCATTCATGGCATATGGTATTAGGGAGCAAACATAACAACTTTCATCTGATGTTCTTTCTGTCACCTCTTTCATGTGTTGTACCATACATTATTCTTTAAATGGGCTCAATTTTCAAGATATGTATTTATATCTTCATGGTTCTCCTCAACATCCCTTTTAAATCAAAATAAACCCCTAGTTATATTGTAAAACAGACTCTCTGTACCTCTAGTGGGGATAACAATCGATGTTTCATTGACACCCTCCATATCCACATCACCTTTTATAACACTTTGAAATGCCATGATGATAAGGAGGGAAACACAAATCATAATACCAAATGATATCATTATCAATACCATCAAAACTCATCGATCTTCTAGACAGCAACGAATTTTGGAAATTCTGAAACCTCCCCATTTTATATCACTTTTAATGTATAATTTTGTTATCTTATTTAAAATCATTTTTATGTCAGAAATTGCAGCAGGATCACAAGTATCACTCTCCAAATGATGCAGTTATCCAGTGATTCTTGGGGTCTCCGAGAAACGTAACAATGCTTACTCCTCTTCGGATTAAAGCTGGATGGGCCTGCAAAATGTAGGAAAAAATAGCATACAAGAGTGTGTGTATTGTTATTGTGAGGGGTATCATACAAAGTAAATTATAGTCTTTCTTCTTTTTAAACTCCAGATGCTTCTCACATTGTCTCTTGAACCTTTCTACAAAAATTCCAAGATGTCTGCAAGTCTATTTTCTCCTTCTTACCTTTTTTGGAAATTGTCAATCCCTAATCTAAAAGACTGATGTGCTCGTCAATTTCTTCATCCTTATTTTTGCCCATCATAGGAGTCTGCATGTGCGGAACTGCTTCACTTGCTTCACTGTGGGTAGCTGCAGGAGGTGTCAGTGTTTCACCTTTATAGGGCTTCATGTCATGTAGATGTAGCCACGCTCTTTGTCCTTTTAACTTCACAGTGGTGCGGCTAACTTTGTCATGATCCGTAGGACGCGTCCCTTTTGGACTTCCTGGTCCTTGACACAACGGGGCTTGCACCCCGTAGTACTTCCAACATGGCCGCCTAACATAGAACGCTCTCCACCAGCCTCCACGTCAGACATAGCACGTTCTATAAAGAGACCACGCCCCGCACGTCTCAACGCTACCACTTGCAGTGGCTAGAGGTGTGCTCCGTAGTTCGCCGTCGCTTAACTCTTCGATTCCTGGTTCCCGGACCCTCGCTTCCCCCCTCTATCTTCCCTTCCTCCTTATCCTGCCTTGAATCCCGGATCTCGTGTACCTGCCTCCGAGTACACCTCCTTCGTTTCCTGGACTTCCCGGAGATTCCAAGTGTCCCTGGACGTAGAACGCTGAACGCATGCTGGAACCCGAAGACGCTCGCACAGGGTTGTACAAAACCCGAACCGTACGCAAGAAGACTACTTCCAAGAATTCCAGCAAACATCGAAGCCAGGTGAGAAAGGGGGAAACCTGTGACAGATTGAGACGCCAACTAACTGAAGTCAGTACGGACATGGAGGCGGCCGTTCAAGATCTCATGCACGGCATGCAAGAATTAACGACTAAAGTACAGAATCTGAAAGCGGAGAATGCCGCATTAAAACAATTAGTCTTGTCCCGTGATTCCGCTTCTGAGGAAAGCGTATTATTGGGCGGCATAGTTGATAAATACGATGGGTCTGCAAAAACCCTTCATGGATTCCTTGACTTCTGTTTAGTCCACTTTACCTTTAAGCCCTACTACTTTTCTACCCCCAGGACTAAGGTGGGCTTTATAATTTCGCACCTTTCCGGGAATGCATTAATCTGGGCCACACCTTTAGTCAATTCCGGAGATGCCCTCCTGGATGACTACGACAGATTCATACAGGCTCTTAAAACCATGTTTGACCGGCCAGAACAGGTCTATAGTGCCCAGGAACGTCTACTTGATTTCCAACAAGGCTCCCAGGACATGCTTACGTATGTAACACGCTTTAAACAATTGGCTAAAGAAGCGGATTGGTCCTCAGAAGCCTGCTTTACTCTTTTTCGAAGAGGGCTAAATGAAGACATCAAAGATGAACTAGCCAGAGTGGCTCGCCCAGGTTCATTCCAGGCCCTTATGGATCTCGCTCTGCAAATAGACTTTCGTATCCAGGAAAGGAAGGCAAAGAAGAAGAAAACCAAGATGCCCTTCCAGAAAATTCCTGTAGAGACCTCCTCGAAATCTGATTCTACTCCTGACCCTGTTAATGAACCAGAACCCATGCAACTAGGGGCTTTCCGTCGACCCATATCTCTGCAAGAAAGGATGCAAAGGATCCACACAGGGTTGTGTATGTATTGTGCCTCAGATAAACATCTAGTGAGCGTGTCCTTTAGCCCCTCCACGGCGTTCGGGAAATGCCAGCTCCCGATCCTAGATGGAGCACGGCTTCGGGAGAGAGATGTTTGCTCCACATCTATTCCATCCTTGAACTCTCCTGGACAAAACAATCTAGTGATTTTTACAGGCCTTTCTATCGCCATCCAAGAATGAAACCTACCCCATTTTGGCATTGGTGGATTGTGGAGCCATGGGGATATTCATAGATAAAGATTGGGTCTTTAATCACCACATTCCATATGAAACCCGAGACATCATGCAACCTGTAGAAGCAATTGAGGGAAGACCCCTTTCTTCAGGACCCATAACCCTTCAAATCAAGGAAATAGAGCTCTCAATAAACCACCATCGAGAGGAGATTAAATTTGACATCATAAAGTCTGCCCATTAACCAATGGTGTTGGGTATGCCCTGGCTACAAAGGCACAACCCATACATCAACTGGGCAGCAGGTTCCTTGTTCCTGGGTTCCGAAAATTGCATGTCTCATTGCCTATCGGAAGGTACATCGGCAGACCAGTAAGGCCCACTCACAGTCTGAAATATCATCCAGGTTCCTAGGGCCTATCAGGAATATGACGATGTGTTCTCTTCTGCCATAGTTCAGGCCCTACCTCCTTATAGACCTGAAGACTGTGCTATTGATACTGAACCTTCAGCTGTGATTCCCTTTGGAAGGATGTTCATCTTATCCAAACCTGAGAAAAAGGCCCTCCATGAATACTTAGATACCAACCTTGAAAATGGCACCATACGACCATCCAAATCTCCAGCTGGAACCTCACTGTTTTTTGTTCCTAAAAAGGATACTAATGAGCTCATACCTTATCTTGATTATCGTGGTCTAAATCAATGCACCCTGAAGGATCGTTATCCATTGCCCTTGATCTCAGATATCCTGGAAGCAGTAAGAGGAGCCGTAATCTTCACAAAATTGGATCTCAGAGGAGCCTACCATCTGATCCGTATTAGGGAAGGAGACAAATGGAAAGCCGCCTTTAGAACACCCTTTGGTCACTTTGAGTACTTGGTCATGCCCTTCGGACTTGCAAATGCCCCAGCGGTCTTCCAACGCTTCATGGATCGGGTGTTTTCTGATATGCTGTTCCTCTTCGTCATAGTATATCTGGACGATTTCTTAATATTCTCTAAAGACCATCTTAAGCATGAGGAGCATGTTAAGGCAGTGTTACAGCGGCTACGAGAACACAAACTCCTGTCTAAACCCGAGAAGTGCCTCTTCCATGTCTCCTCTGTTCACTATCTAGGATTTGTCCTTAGCCCAGAGGGAATCGGGATGGACCACGCAAAGGTAAAGGCCATACTATCCTGGCCCATTCCGACTACCGTAAAACAAATCCAATCCTTCCTGGGGCTTCCTAACTTTTACCGGAAATTCATACCTTCCTTTTCGGAGATAGTTCAACCAATTATTGCATTGTTGAAAAAAGATACTCCCTTTCTTTGAACAACAGCCCAAGATGAAGCATTCCAATGGCTAAAGACAGAATTCACACAAGCTCCCATCCTGGCTCAACCTGACATAAATCATCCTTTTCTAGTGGAAACGGACGCTTCTAATTATGCCTTTGGAGCAGTCCTAAAACAAGAATTCGAGGACAATCTGGAATATCCTATTGCTTATCTTCACGGACTCCAACTCCCAGTGAGACCCATTATACCGTTTTGGAAAAGGAACTCTTAGCCATCCGTCAAGCCTTCAGAGAGTGGCGTCATCTACTTCTAGGAGCGAAACATCCTGTCCAGGTCCGCACAGACCATCGAAATCTTCAAGTATTACAGGCTCTGGAATGTAGAAATAGCAGTCAAGCCCGTTGGGCCTTCTTTTTCGCCCAGTACCAGTTCCAGATCCATCATGTCCCTGGGACACAGAACATAATTGCTGACGCCTTATCTCGACGTCCTGACTCCGAACCTCTTGAAGATCGGTCATTCCCTAAGATGTTTCCCCATACGATTTTCGTTGCACAAGCAACCAGTCTCCTAGAAGACATTCGAATACAAACTCAGCTTTCTGAGCTTTGGAAGGAATTTTCAGGAAGGAATCGATGGAACCTGAAAACTAAGGACAGATATCTATTCAAGGACAATGGTCTAGTCGTTCCTATGCAGAACCTGCAGCAAAAGATCATAAACCTCTGCCACGATACCCTTCACTCCGGGCATCGTGGAGTCACCAACACCCTCCGTCTGATACAAAGACAATTTTGGTGGCCTAGAATGAAGACTGATGTACATCGGTACATACAAGCCTGTGCAGTCTGTAGTCAAAACAAACATGACAACCAGAGACCGGCGGGTCTCTTACTACAGCCCACGCTACCAACAAGGTCCTGGGAAATTATAGCTATGGACTTCTTTGTGGAATTGCCACCTTTCAGGGGATACACGACGATCATGGCCACCATTGATTTGTTCACTCATATGGCCCACTTTACACCCTTATATAAACTTCCATCCTCCTCAGAACTGGCTGGAACTTTCCTGGAACACATATTTTGACTTCATGGACTTCCTTCCAAGATCATATCAGACAGAGGTCCTCAATATATTTCTCAGTTTTGGAAACACCTTTGTCGAACACTAGGAATTCAACGCGCCCTCTCTTCAGGATATCACCCACAGACTAATGGGGATACTGAACGTGTGAATCAGACCCTAGAACAATATCTCAGTTGCTTCACTACCAAGGTCCAAGATGACTGGTCACTCTTAATACCTGTGGCTGAGTTCGCCTACAACAATTCGGATCATTCGGCGCTCAGGATCAGCCCTTTTTCTGTAATCAAGGATTTCATCCTTCAGTGCTAACTTCCGCTCTTCCACGCCCTACACCTGTTCCTACAGTTGATTCTTGGATCGAGACCCTCATCAATGTACAGAAGGAAGCCAAAGAGCACCTAGAAAGAGCCCGAAACTGTACCAAGCAGTATGTGGACTCCAAAAGAAGACCAGGACCCCTTATGCAGTAGGCGATAAGGTCTGGCTGTCCCCGAGACTACTGCCCCGACATCTACGACCGAATAAGCTCGTTCCGCCCCTCCTATCTGCCATACCAATGCTTGGAAAAGGGGCGTAACATGAATGAAAGGCGTTACAGCCTTATTCAAGGCTTTTACGCCTTTCATTCACATTATGTCCCACGCAAACATTTTTCAACAATCAGCCATTAGACCGAATGGGGGTAGACACTCGGGTTGCCTAATCATCGCTGTTAATAACAATTTACCTTCCAATGTGGAATTTATTGCAAATGATGATTATGGCATTCTGGGAACTATGCAAATTATGGTTAAAACATCTAGGAACATTGTATTAATCTTTACTGGAATCCTTCCCTTCACATTCCAATTTAGAACTATTTATTGAGAAAGTACATCCAGTCTGGGAACTGTACACACATTTTCATATTGAACGGGACATTATAATGGCAGGTGATCTTAATTCTATATGTATACATTCCCTCTTCTTACCTAGAAATCCTCAAGGTGACAGTGCCACTTGTTTCAGGGTTTGGGTCCACAAATGTTAAATGCAAATGTGAAGGTAGAAATACCTAGCAGAAATACTTAGCATAGGGGTTCATCTGCTATGTGCATTGATGATATATTTATGTTTCCTCCTAGTTTTGATGAAGGCCTAGACTTCCAGATTCTGGAGGCGAACTTGAGTAACCACAACTTAAATTTTAAGGGGGTAATTCATAGAATTCCACGCACAAGTGGCGCACGCGGCTGGCGCACAGAGTGCACGTGCGGCAGTGGGAGCCAGCCACGTGCGGCAAAACTCATTTCGGCGCACAGCGTATTCATGGATTTGTACATCCATAAGCAGCCGTGGCGCAGAGTGGCTCAGCGACCTTGCAGCAGCGCCAGTAACGCCCCCAACCCCGCCCCTGTGCGCCAAAAACATTGCACAATTCCCCTACATGGCGCAAAGGCCAGTGGGCCAGCATACAGCCCCCCAACCACAAAAACATGTGGAAAACTCCCAGCGCACCCCTCGGAATACACGTACCCCGCTCGCGCTAGTGAAAACATGTGTAAAAGTCCACGCGCACCTGTGGTGTGGGCTGCCTGTGGGGCATGGTCTGGGGTGATGGGCTGCCTGCGGGGCATGGGGAGGGTGGATGGGCTGCTTGGATGTATTCCAGGGGTGTGCAGGGAGTTTCACACGCGATTTTACTGGCACGAGTGGAGTACGTGTATTCCGAGGGGTGCGTGTGGATTTATACATGCGATTTCGCTGGCGCGAGTGGGGTACGTGTATTCCGAGGTGTGCGCGTGGACTTTTACATGCAATTTGGCAGTGTGTGCCTTCCCGGGTGTGCCCCCCCTCCCCATGCCCCGCAGGCAGCCCATCACCCCAGGGCATGTCCCGCAGGCAGCCCATCACCCCTGGGCATACCCCGCAGGCAGGCCACATGGCACCATGCACTCGGGAGCACCGACTCATGTCCCTCCACGCCCCCCATTGACGGGCACCTTATGTCCCCACCCAACACGTCATGACAATCCAGATCCATGGCCCTTATGGCCACCCAAATCCCACCCCACCCCACGCCACCCCAGGCCTAACACCCAACCAAGCATTCCATCCACTCCACATTGAAATCCCCATGTTATGATAGATCCCAAATAACCAGTATGCGCATGAGTACCAGTCAGTCAGACCCACACAATGGCGACACATACATGAGAAAACCCACATTGTGACATGCACAAAACCAATGAGAGAAGACCACACAAATGAAGTTAAATATAAAAATTTATTATATACAAAAATGAATGAATGAAACGAAATGACACAAGAAATAAATGATAAATAAAAGGATGTGCGAAATGAAGGAAAAAATATTAAGGGTGAAATCAATAAAATGCAAAGAAAAATGCCTCCAAAGTGTCCGGCCATAACACCAAATACAAAGTCAAAATGAAAACAAAACCATTCCTCCATGGTAAAAATAAATATGTAAAATCAGGTCCATAACTATATACAATGTAAAACTCAAGGGTCCATGTGCCCAACAATCCAAAGGAAACCTAAGAAAATACCTACCTAATAAATAACAATTTATAAAAAGGCGGGGCATAGTCTATGCGCCCCAAAGGAAAAAATAAAAAAAGGAAATCTACAACTACATAACTATTTACAAAGGCGGCGGGCTAGTCCCACGGCTCACTGTTTGTTGTTCCGGGCCAGGGCATCATCGAACACCACGTCGATGTTCCGGATGCGGGCCTGTTCCCTGGCCTCGAGGTCTTGCAGGGATGCAGCCATGGAATCCCTCAACTCCCTGCGAGTTTCCTCGAGGCCCTCGGAAGACACTCCCAGTCCGGGGTCCTCCAGCCCCATGGCCGATCCCTGCTCCCGGGGTGTTGATGGCCCCGAGCCATGATGCCTCCCACGCTAAGCCTGCTGCTGCCTCTGACGCAACTGCCTCTGCCACCACAACGGCTTCCGGGCTGATGGAATCCCCCGGCGCCGTCGTGCACATGCCCTGCCCGATGATGCCGGCACATCCTCCATCCGCTGGGGTCCAGTTGGTGGGGTGGCCACCCCTGCTGGACCTCTAACTCCCGACTGCGGCAGGGATGGGATCTCCACCTGGCTGGCTGTGTTGGTTGTGGCAGATCCACAGGGGGCCCTGGTGGCATCTGGGCCGGAAGACGGCACGGAGAATGACTGGCGTATAGTGTGCACAGAGGAGGAGAGGGCCGCAAGACTGGCAGACACATGGAGGAAACCCCTGACCATGGACCCTCCCAACTGGCCCACGTTGGCACATAGCTCTTCGCGATAACGCTGCACAGTCCTCCCAGGAAGCACGCATGTCATCACGAATGTCACGCGTGCGCAACATGACACCAATCAGGATTTTTTAGATTCGAAGAAATGGGCAGGGGTGGCTCACATGGTCGGGCTGAAGCATGAAACTGTCTCAGGCAACAATGAAAAAGTGGCCCACAATTGTAAATGGATATTCTTTCCTTTATTCACAGACTGGGCCTCATTACAACTATGGCTGTATGGTAACAACAGTGCCGGTAAGCTACTAGCACCGTTGCTACCGTACCGCCATAGTAAGAGTTGTGCTTACGGGTGCCTGACAGCCCACCAGGTCTGACCTGGCAGGCCGTGTGGCACCCGTGAGCACAGTTCGTCGGATGCACCGGCACCGTTATTAACCCTATGGGACTCAAATGGGAATGGGGATCTACCGGTACCGGCACCCACGAAAGGGCAATTATCATGTCCGCCTAACTCGGCATGACCTGGTAATTGCCCATTCGCGGGTGCCGGACCCGGATGCAACTCCAGCGTCAGGCGTGCGGCACAGCTACCGCCAGAGTTGTAATGAAGCCCACTGTTTCAATAGTACCCAAGGGGGTGCTTTGTGTTAAAATGTAATTAAATTGTGATATATTCAGCAACAACGGTCAACATTCCTAACTGCATAGTTAAGTAACTCATCAAACTGGTCCACATTGGCCAAAATGGTGGCCCATTTTGACTGGCCCACACTAGCATTTTACATTTTTGGTACAGGCATTGCCCGATAGGTCTGTCCGAGCCTGGCGGCTCATCCATAATGGCGAGGGGGCGCCCATCCAGTGGCCCCTCACCCATTATGGAGGAGCTAAGGAGCCAGCCCAGTGAAACAGTGAGCACTCCCTCCGCTGCTTTATCCAGCTAATGGAGTGCTCCTGGGCTGGCTGAACTGTCAAAGGGAAACACGGTTTCCCTTTGACAGTTCAGTTTAGTTCCCCAGCCGCACATGCTCACTGAGCCATGCAAGTGCTTGGGTGTTTTGCTTTGCCAGCATTGCATAGCTCATTGGAAATGCTGGCTGGGGCACTGCATGTCTGTATGTCTGAGGGGGAGCTCCTGCGCCTCCTTGCACATACAGACAGAGCAGCTGGAGCAGGCCGTTTCAGCACCCACACGCAGGCCAATGCCGAAGGTACGTTTATGTTCATTGTTTTTATTTAAACATGTGTATGGATGCGTGTATGCTTATGTTTTGAGTGAGTGTATGGTTATGGATGCTCATGTGAATGATCACATAATCATGTTGATTGTGTTAGGACCAGTGGGGCCCAGGGGACAGGGATGGTATCTTTTTACTGGACATCTATCATTCAAAACCCTCTACATTGTCCACAAGGCTTTCTGGGGCCTGGGTCCAAAATACCTTCAGCTATCCCTCCGCAAATACCTCCCCTCTCGAGCTCTTCACTCCTCTACCTCCAACTCCCTCAGGGTCAGTCGTTTATCAAAGAAACAAGCTGGGGGTAGATCTCTGTCTTCGGATGGGGCCTCCCTCTGGAACAGCGCCCTGCCACTCTGAAACTTGGGGAGAAGCATCTTTCTTCCTGCACTTATCAGACCCACCCTGTCTGCTGCCTTAAACGTAGCACTTGCAAATTGCTGGCTGCACTACCACTGTTTGTTGCCTTTATTATTTGTTTATTGTTATTTATGTTTCTCCTCTGCTTCGCACTTTCCACTTCTCCCCCCCTTCAATGCACTTTTCCCCTCCCCCTCGCACTTGCGCATTCTCAATGTCACTGGGCCTAGTAAGATCGCAGTTTTCTTCTCCTCTGTTCCCCTCCCTTCCCTTGTCGCGCTCTGAAACACTTGTGTACGAGCGCGATAGAAATAAAATATAAATATCAATATCAATGCCTGCCCTCTGGACTCCCACCACCAATTGCAATCTGTTTGGCTATTTACCCATTTTTTGTTAAAAGTATGCTCTACAATGTAACATTTTAACCCTTTATTTAAAACAAATTCACAGGGGGAAACCCCCCCGAACCCTCCCTTATTGGTTCAAGCTCCCTCACTATGCTCGGTCGCTATTGCATTTTTGGCGGAAATAGTTATGCCCCTCCACTTAAAAAAAAAATCACCAGCCGCCACTGGCCCTCAGACTGTGTTGGGAACGGGATGGGGGAAACCAGGGACTATGGTGGGAGCACAATGGGCGGGAACTATGGGATAGTGGTGGGAGCAGAGTGGGGAGAGCCCAGGGTGTGTGATGGGGTGGGGAGAGACCAGCGACTGGCTAGGAGTGGGATAAGGGAGCCCAGCGACTGTGATGGGAGCAGGTGACGGCGTGCAATATATACTGTCCATTTGGCATTTCTGGGGGTCCCGACCTGCCCAAATTTTGCTCAGGGGGGCCCGGTCCAAAAAAGTTTGAAGACCACTGGCCTAGACTGTTGGATGCATGTCCAAAGGCTGTAGGATGAAGGCCATGCACCCAAGAGGCTTGGCCTTCACCACAGCCACCACAGCATAATGCAGGCCTGCAGTTGTAACTCTGCATGTATTTGAAGTTGGTGACTTTTACACAATGGTTGTGGAGGACATTGTAGACTTGGTAGAACAGCAGAAGTGAGCTGCTATGCTTACATTAGCATATGGTGTAGATCATTGCACCTTTTGCACATTAGGGAGCAACATGTGACCATTTGCATTTGCTATGGTTAGGCCCTTATAAGACCCTTGCTTTAGCAAGTGCTTTAAGATATTGCATCATGAAAGGAAGTGCTCAGCATCAAACATGTAAAATATGGACAATGTACACAGCCACCTACATACTGTTCAGCACACCCAACGCAATTTTATGCAGTCATGCATGCAAATATGTGGCCTGGGTGCAAGCTGGCAGGGTCAATTGCAGATGGGGAGTGCATTGCACATGAGCATTTAAATATAGGGTGTACTATGGTGTGTTGTGTCTGGTGAGGGCCTAGAGCCTTGGATGCATGGCTGGAGTGAAAAGGGAAGAAGGACTGTCCCTGCTTTACTGGGGTGCGGTGCTCGTTGTAGCTGGGAAAGCACATTTGCCACATCCTGCCCTTCTAAGCATGGTGGCCATGGAAATGGAACTGTGGGAATTAGCCAATCAGGTGTCGAGGGTGTGCCTCACAGGAAGGGATGGTACTAATTTTCCCCATTAGTCTGTGTAGTGTGGGTGCCAGGCAGAGATGGAGAGACACAGAGTGCTAATAGTGGGTGATACCTTTGTGCAAGATCAGTACAGGTATGCCACGCAAAGAGGCATGGCTGCTAATTTTGCAGTGGAAGGAGTGGTGGCTTTCTGGGGCATTGTCTATGAGGGCAGTTTCGGCGGTATGGTTGACCTTTGCAGATGTGTGGCCTCTATCGATACTGTTGATGTTGTAGTGCTAAATTATGGAGCTCTACATTTGGGGTACACGTCATGTGGACGTTTGCTCTGTTGCCTAAAGAAGTTGATGGAAGAAGTGATGCAAATCTTTTCCACTGCCAAGGTGGTTTTCTCAAGCATACCACCAAGAGGAGCATGGGACCATGCCAGCGTACTTTGTCCCCAGCAAGAGGTCAGAAGCTGTTTCATTAACAGAAGCATGTGTCAATTTATGTCCATTGCTGGGATGTTCTCCACCGACTATGACATCATTAATGAGCAAAATTTGCACTGGTTCCATGCAAATGGCATTTTCACACTGTGCAAAAAGTGTTGAAGACAATCCTGTAACAATGTAAGGAGGCAAACAAAAGAGAAACTCAGATGAAGAGCAAAAACAAAAAAGGTTCTTTGTAAGCGGGAAAACAAAAAACAAAAAAAACGTATTTTCCAAGGGACTAAAGGGCCAATCCCCTAACCTGTTTCACACTTCTCGCCCCCTCCCCTTCCTAGTACGATAACTCTGCAGATTCCGCAGTAGTTTCAGGATTACACATGCCACATCCGGCCCTTTTTAGGATTTTCGCCATGTAAATGGGAGTGTTGAGGCTAAGGGATTGCTCAATAAGGTTTCTGGTTGTGTTGCATACGGAAAACCTGTGGCATAAGGTCTCTTTATACAGACAAAATGCAGAAGGCTATGGTGGAAGTGCGCAAGATAAGATGCAGGCATCTAGTTTGTATGCATGCACTGTATGTACTTGTTTGAAGTTGCTAACAAACACATAGGGCCTCATTACAAGCATGGCGGTCCGGGAACTACGATACCGGTAAGCATGGCGGTACCGTAGTTCCCGGACCGCCATACTAGGAGCTCTGCCCGCGGGTGCCATCTCACCCGCCAGGTTTTTCCTGGGGGGTGTAACGGCACCCGCTGGCAGAGCACGTCGGAAGCACCGGCACAACTCTGAATGTGCCGGTGCATCCGACGTCCCCATCCCCATTCAGCCCTATGGGGCGGAATGGGGATCGGGAGGCCCTTAATTCCGGCACTCGCAAATGGGCAATTACCAGGTCTGCTGAGCACGGCATGACCCGACTCTTGCCCATTCACGGGTGCTGGAAAAAATGCAACTCCGGCAGCAGCCGTGCCGTTTTTAGCAGCACGGCTACCGCCAGAGTTGTAATGAGGCCCATAGTGTTGCTTGTGTGCAATGATTTTGCATAACTTGGTAGTAAATGGGGTGCTGCAGAATAAAATTCTGTGAAGTGTACAAGGTAAGTGGCAGGCATCCTGTTGTTATGTATGCAATGTGTGTATGATATTATATGAAGTGATATTGTATGATATGCCATTTATAGAGTACATAAACACAAGTATTTGAAGGCGCGATGAGGCAAGGTAGGGGAACAGAGGAGAGACAGAGACAATGAACCTACTAGGCCAGGTGTCACTCAGACCGCCCAAGTGCATGGACAGGGGGAGGAGAAAGTGCAGTACATGGGAAGAAGAAAAAATGACAATCAGTAAAAATACGGCCCGCTGGTGGCAAGTGCAAGGATAAGTGCAGACATCAAGTGGTGGTGGAACTGTTAAGGATACAGAAAACAATCCCCAAGTGCGGGGTTTGCCAGAAAGCCAGTGCAGGGGTGCAAGTGGCGGGGGAGGTGGCCTGGGGCAGGGATCACAGGGTGGCCAGGTAACCAGTGCAGAATCAGTTTCAGCCAGGAAGTCAACAGGGGAGAGGAGGAGAAAAAGCAGAGGCAAAGAGAAAGGTTTTGAGGTGCTTCCGGAACTGGTGATGGTTCTCCTCAAGTTTCAGGGAGGCAGGGAGGCTGTTGCAGAGGGAGGCCCCAGCCGAAGAAAGAGATCTACCACCAACTGGTTGCTTGCAGAAGCCAGTAACCCTGAGGGAGGTGGGGGCAGATGAGGAAAAAGCTTGAGCACAGAGATATTTAGGAAGTGAGAGTTGCAGGTATTGCGGCCCCAGGGCCCAGAAGGCCTTGTGCATCATGCAGAGGGTTTTGACCTTATTCCTCTCAGCTACTAGGAGCCAGTACGGATATTTCAGTCCCAGAGAGATACCATTCCTGGGCTTGAGGCCAAGGACAAGTTGCGCAATCCTCTTCTGGATGAGTTGCAAAGGGGGGAGAGTGAAGCAAGCAGATTTAGAATGAGGCTGTTGCAATAGTCCAGCCTAGAGAGAACCATAGCCGTGGAGACAGTGAGCTTTTTGGACCTTGCTTTAGGTTGGTAACCTGCTGGCTGGTCAGTGCTGGTTTTAGTGGCATAATTTTACGATTTGTGTAGGAGATGGGTTAGTGGGGAAAATAATTTGTAGTATTGTCGAAAGGAAAGAACAGTGTTCCTGTTTCCATATTACAATGGGTGATATGGGTAAATGGAACTGTTTCAAGCATATACAATTCAAGTGCCACTTGATGGTACTGGATGGGATTAAAAAAACAGTAAGCTTTTAAAGAACTTAATGGACGCTCAGTGGGAGATACCGTGTGCACAGGCACTTATAGCAGAGCTATAAACATACTCCAGAAAAAGTATTCATGCCTCCACTTTGTGGTGATGGGTGCTCATGTGAATGAATGTTGATGCACAAATCTTGACTTCTATTACTGAATGTTCTACTGGACGTGCTTTCCACTTACAAGACATTTGGAGGCTGAATGTGTAACGGTACATATGAAGTGTTGTACAGCAGTGACTGTGTTAGATGCTAACGTCTTGGATGCCATTGGTGGATGCGTGTGTGACTATTTAACAGTACCCAATGAGGTAGTGATGGACGAAAAATAGTGGAAAGGGAAGAAGGACTGCTCCTGCTTTACTCGGTCGTGGCCCTCGCGGTACTTGGGGAAGCGCATGTGCGACATTCTGCAGTTCTCGCCATGCTGGACAATGAAATTGGGACCCTGGGGATTGTCTAATCAGGTGCTCAGGGTGTGCGTCACAGGAAAGGGTGGAAATATTTCTTTTCAATACTCTGTGTAGTGAGGCTGTCAGAAATGGAGACACGCAAAGTTTTCATCGTGGGTGATGCCTTTGTGCTAGATCTGTTCCAGTATGCCGTCAAAAGAGGCTTTTATGGCAATTTTGATTTGGAGGGAGTGGAGGCTTTGTGGTGCAGTGTCGATGTCTGCAGTTTCGGCATTGTGCTTGCAGAATGTCGACGAGGGGCCAGTTTCGCTACTGTACATGTTGTGGTCGTGCACTATGGAGCCTTCCATTTGGGTTCCATGGCTTGTTCACGTGTGTACCGTCAACTGAAGAAGTTGATGAAAGCAGTGAAGTGCATTTTCCCACTGCGAAGGTGCTTTTCTCATGAATACCACCAAGAATAGTATGGGACTATACCAATAAATATTGTCGGCAGCAGAGGTCAGAAGGGGTCTTATCAACAGAAGCATGTGTGACTTTTTGAGTGCTGCTGGGATGTTCTCCTGTGAGAATGACAACATTGGTTCTCGATATGTCCACCTTTTCAATGCAAATGGCATGTCTTTGACAACCAGTGGCAATTATATTTTGTTTTACAATCTACAGGCTGCACTGAAGACGCTATTGTAAGAATGTGAGGCGAACTTCATAAAACAAAAACACTTATAAAAACCGGAAAAAAGGTGTTTCTATGATAAGTCTGCGGACATCACGAAAGTTGCAAGCTTGCACGTGTCACATCCGGGCCTTTTGCAGATGGCGGCCATACAAATGCCCTTTGGAGGCCATGGGATTGCTCAATACGGTTTCTGGGTGTGGTTTGTACGCACAGACTGTGGTACATAGTGTATTTGTCAACAAAAATGCAGAAGTTGTGGTTATTGCTGTGTGTTTCACGAGCCACCGCGTACGGATTTTGGGTGAGTTCTGAATACATTGCTTGAAAGTGAATGGAAAACACTGTGCAGTGGCTGCTCATTTTGGATTCTATTGTGTGGATTTGTACTGGTATGGAGTACCTGCAATGAAGTGACTGATTTCGGTTTGTCTTTGTGAGACTTTGGTGACGCGCAATCATGCCGACATTATTGTTCTTCATTATGGAGGGAAAAGTTCAAAACGTTACCAGAGTTTCAGTGCCGTTTGTGATGAAGGAGGCACTTGCCCAGGTCATGCGTATGTTTCTGATCTCCTGCATAATCTTTTATCGCATTATGCAGACACAGATGTGGCTGCATTATTTTTCATTTGGTCCGGAAATGGAAAAAGCGCGGTACATTGTGAAGAAGTCTATTTGTGCCTTCTTACGACATGTGCCAATGTCGTACTTCCGAAATGGGAATATGACGTTTCACAGCACGAAGAGTTTTTCCCACATATACCGTTCATCTCACTATTACTGTCATTCCGAGTTTTGCACGACCTATCCAAAATGCCTTGCTGCCCTTCTTGGAAGTACAGGAAGAATTTTTGCAGTAGGTGTTGCGCACTTAAACGCCTCAAAACATACAGCAATATGGAAAAAACCCTCTTTTTACAGCCAGCCCTTTCTACCTGATTCCACTAAAGTGTTTTTCCACAGAACCACGCCTCCCTTTATTTAGCGCACAGTCTGTGGAGTATAAACAGTGAGCGGCGCCCAGCAAAGATGGAATCACAAATCTCATTCATGACATCACTCATGACATCACATGTGTGGCTCCCCCTGTTTTGTTCACTACCTTAACTAGGGCAGATGCTTTTCTTCACTAACAGTCATGAACAAACAATTGAAAAGGTTCTATATTTGTGTACAGCAACCTTCTCACATGTTCTTACACACCTTTTTTTAACGGTTCACTCACATTATATGATACATATACATATAGGGGACCAGGAAAGCGTAAAACACAATACTGGTTCCTGTGCATGATGATAATCAGTTATGTGATTAACAGTTTGTGGTAATAATGCTGTTTTTAGCTTACTTTAAGTACCTTGCATATGGTCATGTTTGTATGCATTATGCTGTCTTTATGGTTTCTGTGCAGTAGGGCAAATATGTAGTTATAAAGGCAACGGTAGCTACTTACATGTTTCACAGTACCCGACACTCTAAAACAAATGCATTAATATTGTCACTATGTAACATGGAAAGATTTTGAAGGTTACACTTCCATGGGCCATGGCGTAGACAATGGCTAGGTTTGCACATGAGTTCTTTCATATACCCTGAAAAAGTGTGTAATACTATGGTGTGTAAAGCAATGCATTCCTCCATGACGTACTTCTCTCATGATAGTTCGTCCAATATTCTTTTATAGTGTTCTACCACCATTAAAATAACAATCCCTTGAGGAGGCTTCCTATAAAAAGTAAATGCACATGTAATGTCATGAGTGATGTCATGAATGAGATTTGTGATGCCATCTTTGATGTCATGGGTGTTAGTCCTTGCAGTGCACACTGGTGGTACGAGTTGTGGTTGCTTAGCTTACCATAACTGTCGAATTCCGTGGGTTTTTCGTTTTTACCTGTAACCATAATGTCCGTGTAACAATGTTTTTCCATCGAATTTCATAGGTTTTTGCTAGTGCAACTGACCATAACGTCCCCTTAACAATGTTTTTGTTAGTGAATTTCATAGGTTTTTAGTAGGGTACTGTAAGCAGAACGTTGCTTTAGCATACCGTTTTCTGTAAAAAGGATAGGCATTTGGTACAGCAACATAACCATAACGCCCCGTTAACAACGGTTTGTTACTGATTCCTTGCTTGCCCTCATGATAAACGTGTGGAAAGGGCAAATTGTCTGGTGTATGTATGCATTTGCGCTACCCCTTACTTTTCGGAATAGAGTTGGTTTATCGTACCAATTACAGATGTACATAGTAAATGTTGTTTAGTGTGTAAGGAGGCTCTTTTTTCTGTTGACAGTGCATGATAAATCTGTACCGCACACTACTGGCTGAGATAACTACAGATGAGCAATATGGACGTTTCCTAGGGAATGTATTGGTAAGTAGTTGGGAAGGGCACGTGTTTCCGTTCCACACCTAGACCCATGCATAGGTCATCCACTGTATACTGGTAACACCACCCCTGTCGCTAGCCCTATGGATTCATGCAGTAGGCTACCACATTTAAAGTACTGCTGCCGACTTCCTGGGTGGCTCTGCAAGCCTACCAATGTGTGGATAAAGTGCTCCTAATTGTATAACGGCCACAGGTAAACAAGGAACAGCAACCTGCAATGTCACGTGGGCGTGGTAAATGTCGCATTACTTTGATTTATCTGCTGGTTGCCTTTCCATGACCCGTTAAACAGATACATTGTGTGTGCACTCAGCAATGTGACTGAAAGTATCAAGAGGTTGCCTGCCGGTCATGCAGTTGAAGAAAACATGTAACTGCATGTGGAACAGTTTGTACTAATGCTGCAAAATGCAAAGCTTGTGCACCTTCCTCATGCACATACTAGTGCACGTAAAGGCAAATAATAAAACAGCAGAATATACAGAGCGCAAACAACCTTAGTGGTGGTTAGAAAAGCGCATTAGCTGCATGGGTCGCACACAATAAATGGCTTCCTGCTCCACGTAATGAAGCTGTGTTTCCTGTTGTTGTAAACATTCTTGTATTCCACAATGTATGCATATCCGTGAATGCTACCCCTAACACTAATGGCGTAGCATAAAGTGGTTATACTGTATCTGATGACAACTGAAATGAAAGCACAGGGGACCAGTGGGCAGGCTATGGTCCTTCCAACAATTACATATCCTACTTTCATGTACAGCATTGCCCACAACTGCTAAGGGCAACAAGAGGGGAACTCCTGTGGGCCAGCAGAGCTCTAAAACAACCTTAGCAAACCACGTGCCACACTACAGACCCTTACCTGGCAAAGGGCATTGTATTGTGCATGTACTGGAACACGCTACTGTACAGAGGGAAGGTACTTCAAAGTGCGTGGGAACGGTCCTTACAGGAGCATTACAATGATTGACGCCTTTGTACGTGAGGGCCACCCAATAATTCTGCCTGCTGGCATGTCCCCTATAATATCCAGGTAGGTGCTGCCACTTCTGTACCTGACCTTTGCTGTGGTTCCTTCTGTGGCGTGTGTGAGAACAGCATGATGAATGAAAATGAACTGGGAAAGGAACAAAAGGTAAATAAAGAAAGGACCTTGCACAGATCAACAACGGAACTGCCAATGCACACATGCACGGCTAGACGTGTGGCAGGGTGGGAAACACTGTGGTGGAATCGGTTAGAAAGGGGGGTCGCTGTACAAATAGGTTTGTTTACGTGTTGCAGAGCATTTTTAAGAGAGTTGCAGCGCAACACTAACTACAAATAAGTATGAATACTTTCAAGAAGGGCACCAAACCAATGTAGAGGCGGTGTGCAAAAATCGGGATGGCTGGCATACTAAGATGAACGTTATAGCTGACGAAAGGTATTTGTGCTGTGAAACGTCATATTCCCAGGGGCAAAGTATGTAATTGGCACATGTCAAATAAAAGCAGAAATACACTTCTTTGCAATGTACCGCGCTGCATTCACGGACCAAATAGAAAATGACGCTCCCAAATCGGTGACTGCATAATGCGGTAAAAACGTATGCAAAAGATCGGAAACAAACGCATGAACTGGGCAAGTGCCTCCTTCATTGCAAACGGCACTGAAACTCGTGTAACAGGCTGTGCAATTTTCCCTGCACAATCATCATCAATAATATCGGCATGATTGCTTGCCATCAAAGCGTCACACAGAGAAACTAAAATCAGGCACTTCATTGTAGCTACTCCATAGCACTACACATTCACATCATAGATTGCAAAATGAGTAGCCACTGCACAGTGGTTTCCATTCACTTTCAGTCAATTTATGTCGGAATCGCCTAAAACCTGCACGCTGTGCCTCGTGAAACACACAGCCATAGCCGCACCCTCTGCATTTCTGTCCACAAATACACTCTGTTGCACAGTCTGTCCATACACACCACACCCACAAACTTTGTTACCCAATCCCGTAGTGTCTGCAGGCCCATTTCTATCAGCAGCATCTACAAAAGCGGCGTATGTAACACGTGCCACCCAGACCTTTTGTGCTGGGCGCACGCAGGAGTGCGATAATAACTTTGAACCAAGGGAGCAGATGTCCTTAGTTGTGCTGACTCTGAAAAGAACCTTTGGGGTCTTTGTGTGTTTTTTAAATATTTTTTTAATTTTTTTAAAGGTGTTTCCCTAGAAACACTGTTTTTGCTGTTTTTATACGTAAATGTGTGTTTTCAACGTTAGCTCACATTCTTACAATATGCTCTTCAGTGCAGTGTGTAGATTGCGAAACAAAACTTGTCACTGTACGACAAAGACATGCCATATGTCATGAAAAGGTGTATGTATCGCGAACCAATGTTCTCATTCTCACAGTAGAACATCCCAGCAGCACTTAAGAAGTCACACATGCTTCTGTTGATGAGACCCCTTCCGACCTCTGGCTGGCTACAGGAATCATTGGAATACTTCCACACTATTCTCGGGGTATACATGAGAAAAGCACCTTGGCAGCAGGAGAAAAGCGCTGCACTGCTTTCATCATAATCTTCAGTTGACGGGACACACGGGTACAGGGCATGTAACCCATAAAGAAGGCTCCAAAGTGCACTTTCACTACATGCACAGTTGACGAAGAGGCCACGCGTTGCCATTCTAGAAGCAGTCTGCCGAAGCAGCACGCTTCGACACTACTCCACAAAGCGTCCACTCCCTCCAAACCGAAATTGCCACACATGTCTTCTTGGAGGGCATACACGCACAGATCTTCCACAAAGCCATCACCCATGACGAAAACTATACGTCTTGCCATGTTTGCCATCTGCAGTACATAAAGTAATGGGGAAAGTGAATGCCTCCCTTTCCTGTGACGCACACCCAAAGCATCTGATTAGCCAAAGGCCATAGTCCCATTTCTATTGACCAGCATGCCCACAAACGCAGAATGTGGCATGTGCCTTTCTCCAAGTACCGCCAGGCCCGCGCCCCAGTAATGCAGGAGGAGTCCTTCTTCCTATTGGCATGATTTCATCTGATGCACATCCTGAGCAGCACATGCTAGGACAATCGCTACAGTCCCATTTGCATGTTCACAAGTACGTCGAGGGCTGATCCCCAGTGCAGCAGGAGTCCCTCTTCCTATTGCCGCACATCATAAGCAACTCATTGGACAATCCCCACAGTTCCATTTTCGTGGCCGTCACCCGCAAAATCCCTGCATGTGACTTTCGTGCTGCGTGCGGGCGTGGGGGAATAACTTGCAACCAGGGCAGGGGGAGTTCATAGTAAGGGGTGACTTAGACCTTTTCTGTCTATTTTTAGTAGCTTTTGTATTTTCTTCTATGCACATTAGTTCAGTAAACTCTTCACCGCATCCTGTAGACGAACAAACAAAAATGCATTGCCAATTGATGACACAAAATGCTATTTTCTTGGAAAAACTCTGCATTTCCACAAGTAATAAGGTAATTGTTGCAGAAGAACATTCCACGAGCGGACAAAAAGATGTGCATGCTTCTGTTGATCAGACACCTTCCTTCGTCTGGCTCGGAACAACATCCATGAGCAGTAGGCCATACTCTTCGTGGTATTATAGATGAGAAAAGCACCTTGGTGGTGGGAAAGAGCGTTCTCACGACATCCAGCAACCTCCTCAGTTAACGGAACAAATTTAAGCAAAGCAGGTAAACCATATGCATGCCGCTGTAATGAATTACGATAACATCTACTACTGGAAACGTGGTGAGATCTTTGCAAAGTGCATGCATATTGACGAAATGGCACTCATACACAGCGTTCCACAATGCGTCCACTCCTTCCAAACCAACATTGCTGTCAAAGTTTCTTTGCAGGGCATAGTTGTACAAATCTATTACAAAGAGATCACCTACAGTCAACACAATACATTTCGCCATGTCAGCCACCTCAGTACTCAGAGTATAACGTGCAACCGTTTCACCTCCCCATCCTGTTAACCACACCTACACTACCTGATTGGCTAATCCCCACACTGTCATGGCAATTGGGCAAGGTGGTGTAAAGGGCAGATTTTGGCACGTGCGCCTCCCAAAGTAGTGCGTGGGCTGCACCCCTGTAAAACCAGAACAGTCCTTCTTCCCTTTGCACTGTTTTCTCTGCAGCTCTGCTTCATTAGGTTACTGGTAAATAGGCACACACACATCCACCAATTGCATTAAAGCCGCCATCATCGAACACTGTCACTGCTGCACAACACTTGAAATGTACTGTTACACATTTACAGTACAAATGTCTTGCCATTCCAAAGCACGTCCACTACAAAGTTCTATGAAAGTTTGCACAATTTCTCCATCCGCATATATCCACATAGGCACCCTCGGATGTGGTATGTGCCACCCTGAAAGTACTGCGTAATCCACTACCTTTTTGTGATAGTGAAGGTGGGGGGATAGAGGAGTGGTTGCTAAACAATATGAAACTGGACAGGGGATTCAGTCTTCCAGCGTATATGTATAAAGTGTTTTTTGTTTTTTTTAACGTGCGTGCAAGCAATTTATTTTTGTATATTCTCTTTATATGCGTTTCTGTTTGCCTGTCCTCACATTTTTACAACATTCTGGTCAATGCTTCTTGCACAGTGTGAAACAAAACGGCATTGCCAATGGCACTGAAATAAATGCCATTTCTACGGAACCACTGCATATTTTGTGACCTCATGATCTCATCGTGGGTGGAGAACATGCCAGCAGTCTGCATAAAATGACGCATAATTCTGTTTATAACACACCTTCCGACCGCTGGCTGGGGACAAATTACACCGTCATGGACCCACACTGATCTTGGTGTCATGCATGAGAAAACCACCTTGGCAGTAGGAAAAATACGGATCACTGCAGTCAGCAACCTCATCAGTAGTCGAAGTAATCATCCACATGACATGTAACCCAAATGTACACTTCCATAGTGCACCACGACACAGTCCACGTTCATGTCGGACGTCACATAACCGCAAAGGGGAACCCTCCCGCCGAAACTGCAGTCACCCTGACAGACCCTGCAAGCGTCCACTCCTTCCAACCTGAAATTACCAGAAACGCCTCTTTTGCAGATGGCGCACAAAGGTATCACTGACGATAAGCACTGTGCGTCTCTCCATGTTGACCACCCTCACGACACAGTATTGTGACGAAATGGTACCACCCCTTCCTATGAACCATGCACTAAACTCCTAATTGCCTATTTCCCACAATTCCATTTCCAGTTCCACCCTGCTCATAATGGGAGGATGTGCATGTGCGCTTCCCCATCTACACTGAGGGCCACGGCCCAGTAAAGCTCTGACAATACTTCTTCCCTTTGCACGTCACTTTTTGCAGCACTCCCCAAATTGGGTGCTGTCACATTTCAAAACACGCATGCACCAATCACATACAAAACATCTGCATTGCACACTGTCATTTCTATACCCCACTCCTTATTTACCGTTAAACACTCTCAGTACACGTTCCGTTTGATTGCAAAGCCCCTCCACCAGAAATTTCTGCTAAAGAAGGCACTATTGCAGCATCCACAAACATCCTAACTGGCCCCCAGCACACCTTTAACTATGCACACAACATTGCAACCCTTTCCACACCCGCCACAATACTACACATCCAAGCAAGAGACCACGTGGGCACCTAATACTATGCACAAATGTTACATACGTAGCAGCAGTTCTACCCATCTCCCCCAAACCATAAAATACCCATTCACGAAAACGTATCACACTTAGCAGAAGCCACAAACATACCACAGCCCGTACCACCCCTATGCACTACCATTCACACGCTATTGTGCCACTGCCAACCTATGCACACCACTGTCACAACATTGGGCCTACTTCAGTAAGTCTGCACACAGCAGAGTAACCAACCACATATAAACTGCCCTTCAACCATACCCACTTCCATACTCACATTACGTACGCACTGCACCCTGTAGCCACACTACCCAACTTCTCACTGCACCATCTCCTGCCGCACACCAAATACTGTATCATGTTCCTACTATCACTACAACCATAGAATGCACAATAAATGCTTTGCAACTCACTTGTGCTGCTGTAGCACGTCGACAATGTGCTCCACACGCATTCTCCAAAGATCACCACCTTGTGCCTCATACACTGCCAAACCTGCATTTCTCCAGTGTGTCTGCTCCTTGCACACATTCCCCCCACCGTAATTCAACAATACATGTCAGCATACCACCAACTACCACTGTGCACATATGCACCACTGGCACCAGCACTCCTAACCAATCTCGACACCGCAATGGACACATACATCATTACATACAACTGTTACCATAATGTATAAACATTACACTGTCTCCGGCACCCCTACGCCCTTTCATTCACATACTAATGTCTTACCCCCTTCGACTCAGAAAGGATTGTTTCACTGGCAACGTAAATACAACATGTTTACAACATTGCCCATACTGCAAGCATTGTGCACAGCACACTATCCAAGCACATATAAGCTGCCCCTCAACATTCCCCTGTAACATACTGACAGTATGCAAGCATTGCACCCAGTGCCCACACAGCGTGACTTTTCACTGCAGCATCTCCAACCACAGGGCACCGCCATGAAGCTATGCAGTAACAAATTGCAACAGTTACCATAATGCACAAACAAGACACTATCTCCTGCATCACTGTGCACTTTCAATCACATACTATGGGCCTACCCACTACCATTCACAAAGTATTGTGCCACTGCCAACCTACTCACAATCTGTTTGCAACAGTGGCCTATAACGGCTTAAATGTGCTCCACACCCATTCCTTACATGACACCCCCCTCTAACTCATGCACATTGAAAAATGTATTGCTGCCGTGCGTGTCCTCAAGGCCTAGGCTCTTGAATGCATGGCCTACGGCCTATGGCCTTCGGCCATGCATCCAGTAGTCTAGGCCTTGAACACACTCACGGCAACGTAATGCCACCATGCATGACTCCATATCAGCAACTGCGACAATCCACATAGACACCACTGTCACCAACACTCCTATCCAACCTGTACACCACCATGGCGCTACGCAGCAATAAATGGCAACAGTTAACATAATGGCCAAGTGGGCAGCTACCATTTTGCACAAACGTGCCACACGTAGGTAGCAGCACTTCACCCCAACTCCCCCACACCATAAAACACCCAATCACGAACACAAGTCGCACTTACCAGAATGCACAAACATACCACATCCTCCACCACCTCTACCTACGGTCATACACAAAGTATTGTGTCACTAACCACAACATATTCACAACATTCGGCCTACTTCAACAATTCTGCACACAGCATAGGCCTTGAACACATCTACAGCAACGTAAAGCAACCATGCATTTCACCATTTCACCAACTACGAACATCGACATACACACCACTGCCACCAGCAGTCCTACCCAACCTGCGCACCACCATGTAGCTATGCAGCAACAAATTGCAACATTTAACGCAATGTGGAAAGAAAACACTCTCTCCTGCACCCCCTATACACTTTCATTCATATACTATAGGCGTACCAACTCCCATTCACAAAGTACTGTGTCACTGCCAACCTACCCACATTCAGTTTGCAGCACTAACGCTATTGCAACCAATCTGCACACACAGCACTATGCAAGCACCACCCTGTACCGGATGCAGACTCAAACATGCCTTCCTGCGGTGTGTATGTTGCAGCCCTATGCTCCTCAGTGCATGCCCTACAGCCTACGGGCTACAGGCTTAGGCCATGCACCCAATAGTGTAATCCTCCCACAGACCCACTGCACCTTCATTAACCCATGCATGTCTCCATGTGCCCAACTACTGCATTCCATCCGCAGCACCCCACCACCTGCACTCCCACCCAACCTATGTCATGTGCAATTCATTCCCCATCTGCAAATGACCTGCCACCACTCACCACGAAAAACAAACAGGTCGGGGCAGAAGCTAAGGGACCGTTACAACAGCTGCTTCCAATCACCACAGAAAATACTAGCCTACATATGGTCACATATAAACCACTTCTCACTCCCCCAGCCATTCCCTCCCTTATTGCCACCAACACAATGCGTACGGTACATTTTCCAGCCCCTTCCACCACCACACTGTCCTCCGATACACCATAACGGCTTTCCCAAAAATGTTGACGCACAGCACGCTTCCCTCCACCCAACCACCGACACCATGCCGTACCGCGATCTAATGACACTTCTGTCCGTGGAGCGAACAGGAAAATGGGTCTGCGGAGTGGACCCAGATATCACTAATTTTTTGGCATGTACATTTCAGTGTTTTGCAAAGAATTTACTGGTCCGATTTCCACCGAACAAAACAAAAGCACTCTTTCTGGCCCAAACCCTTGCTCCTGGCGCAAATTTGGTGAAAACCTGTCCAGCCATTCTCAGTCTACGTAAAAAAAAAAATGTGGGACCTTTCTATAACCTCGCCCAACTTGGTGAAAAAATTCAGAGCCACCCATATACTTTTTTTGCAAAGTTTGGTGAGGATTCGTCCAGGGGGAGCGAAGTTACAAGCCGCGGAAAAAGTGCTCGACCTATGAGTTTAGCAACTTAACCATAACTACACGCTGCTACCGCGGGCTGTGTAATAAGTATATATATATATATATATATCTTCTTAACACTGATCACCAATCAGTCAGATGAGCAGCACTCTCCATGGTTATATATTTATGAACATTCTTCCTTCATTAACATTTGTTCAAGAATCATGGCAATAGCAAAAAAAGAGATTAAAAGTCATTAAAAAAGCGATGCTCCCATAGCGTGACTTAGAAAACCTGGCGTTGACACGTTTCGTGGCTACCTTGGCGCTTGTTCACAACCAACTGTCCCAATACCTAGTGCACATTTAAACATTCTGTGTGTTTCGAAACAAAGATAGAAAAAGGACTCATTTCTCTCTGACGTTTTCCCTCTATGTATTCGTGGCAGCCATTACTAACCGGCTGATTCCTTCATATATTTTACCTTTACATTGCGGCTAATAGCTATGGGTACCTAGACATTACATTTTTTCGAATACATATAAAAATATAAAAATATCTGTCAGTGGCATTAAAGTGTGAAATGCAAACAACATTATATCCAAATCAGTTTGATATTTACAATTTTGTCTCCAACATAAAGAATGGAAATATGCTGACCACATTCCACTTCATGAGCAAATGAATACAAGCTGCTTAGTGCTTGTCATGTCGTGGTTAATGCTTGGTGCTTGTCACAGCATATCTTAATTCGTAAATGCACATGCTGTTGCTTTGATTGAGGAACCCTGAACCTTACAGGTGATGGTAATGTGACTCTGTATTTCATAGGTAAAATGCCAGCGCAGGTCTGTTCATTTTCAAAACAGTGTTGCAAGAATAGCTTAGTGCAAATCCTGCTACCATATGTGAACAGTTAAACATTAAGTGCCCAGTGCTTATCACAACATATTTACACTGTTATCACATTTCAATTGCTGAACAAACCAAATTTCATATATGTATCTTAAAATTCAGCCTTACTGTACAAAATAGCCAACAGCATTGTTATCATGTAAACAAAGCCACTCTAAAGTGCATAGTGTTCAATTTATGGGAAAGTTTTCTTATCTCGACAACCTTAATGTGCAAAATTGCTAGCAGCACCTATTTAGGAAGCTTCTATATGTTTACTTTCTACCTTGCGTTACTGTGTATTTACAGTTATTTGACCAGTAAGTTACTTCATCTTTATTGTATCCACGATTAGTCAAGGTTTAGGTACATGTTTCTCTTGGTGCTTCAGTTACCTTGTATTATACCTTATATTTTCATATTGTTTCAGTGTATGTTCATATATCCTCTTTGTGACATCACTTTGCCTTGGTCAGATTTCATTTTAATGTTCCATGATGTTTATAGGCTCATATTGACATCCGTCCATGCAGCATCCTTCAGTGCGAGCGTACATTCTGTATGGCTGTCTGAGTGCATAGCGTCTCTCATACACTCAATGCGGTATTGGAAAAATACACGGAACTCCAATTACTGCTCTTCTTCTGATGTTCCAATATGACACCGGTGAGGGGGCGGGAACTAGTGAAAAAGCATTCACCTGCTCCTCTACATTCCCCCTCTGGTCGAATCATTCTCTTCTTCTATTATCTTTGTCTTCTCCTCATCATTAGTCTTAATTTTCTCTTCATACTGTTTTTCATTGCCCTTTATCATTTGTTCATACAATATTTTTTGGGGATCCACATCTTTGTCACCCGCCCCCCCTTAGGTCATTTGCACTCTTTGCATGTTCATCCACACTCCGGGTCATGTGGCAGCATTCTCCAGATGGTGGAAAAAATACCCAACAGCCTAAATATTTCTTGTTTCTGGGATAGTAGAACTTTGTTCCTGTGGTTGCAGGGGTGCTCTTCTTTATACTCTCATGGATAGTCTTTCTGTCTGTGGCGTATGATCTCCATTAACATTGATCATTACCTTCATCCCAACAGCTTTGTTGGCTGTCTTCTTGCATTATCCCAAGATGATCCTTATGAGACAAAATCCTAGCAATATCAATAGTAGTATTGCACCAAGTATTTTGAAAGCATTTGCTAGCCAGGTTGGAATCCAAGATAACATAGTTGAAAACCAACGGTCTCCTGTTGTCTCATCAGCTTCATCCTCCATTTCCGTATGCAGAGTGTGAGAAACTAAAGGGTGTCTCACCTGCTAGTCCTCGGGGACTTGTCATCCAGTTGGCCAGGACACAACTATCGCTTTTTGAATCCAGTTCCTGGGGGTGGACCAGTGCGGGAGTATCAACTGGGTGCGGGCGCTGGGGGTGAGACAGCCAATGGTGAGAAGCGGTATTCCCAATTTTTTGTTCATCTACACAATCCTATTTCGTAGGATTCTCGGAAGTCCCAATCCCCCCTTTTTACACAAACACTGGGCCAAGGAAGAGCGTAACTGAGAGTAACCAGAATAACTCTTTCACATCGTACTGGACATGTCCCATTAATCGGGTCAGGCAAAGTCAGGCACTTTGCACTAAGTGCATACACCAGTTAGCGCTCCTCACATGAATAAAAGGCAACACTCTGAGCAACGCAAAACACGAGTATGAGTAGAACCTCTGGGACATAGGCACACCTATTGGAGCAGAGGAACGGACCAAGGGGCAAGAGCAGTGGGCTGAAAACCCCAAGGGTTCCCTACTGGAGGTCGTTGCCTCCGGCAGACCGCGAAATACACGTGGAGAAGGCCAGATCCCACAATTGAGATTGCATTGTGTTCCAAGGACGCCACCGACCCTCCCGGATGAACGGCAGAGTTGAGGAGGCGAGGCCAAGCCTGTGGTACTAACCTTGACTCGTGAATTGAAAATAGCAACAAAAAAAAGCACACACCTCCTGGGCGTTGGAGAGTGAACTGAGAGACCGGTGTGTGTTAAAGCAAATGAAGTAGTAACATTATATTTATTTTTTATTTTATTTCTTTTAATTCTTGATAGAGCACCAAATCGCCTATAGGCCTCATGGCACACAAAAAGACAGGACAAGACAATCACAAGTAAAGACTGCATGCGTGTGGATGAAAGACGAAAAAAGGCAGACCCATGAATGAACTTTGAAGTAAAAGGCAGCTGTGAGATCAGCAATACTAAGTAACAGAGTTGTATGGTGAAAGGAAGTAGCCCATTTGAAAGTCTCGGTGAAAGGTACATTGTTTGAAGTTATAAAGTGAAAAAACTTTGAAAGTGAATTAAGCGTGAACTTTGAGTTGAAGTGGTCCTGCGGTGGTCTGTAAAGAGAACCACACACATTTGAAAGTCTTCAACATTCGGATAAAAGGGGTCCGAGCCCGATTGAGGGAGACCCGAAATACAATAAGCTTCGAGAAGGGAGCCCCTCCGATAAGTATTTGTTGAACTGTGATATGAGTGGTCTTAGCCCAGCAGTGGGGGACCTTTGTGAACTTTACATTGGAATACAGGTTTGAGAGTCAAGAAAGAGACTTTAATGTGGAAGGCCAGGCAGGCCTCAATCCACGGTTTGGAACTTCTTAGTGTAAGGAACTCATGGTGACAACAGTGAAGACAGCCACAAGTGATCACCGTTCAACAGTGTTTATTAAACTACAAGTGTAGGGTGGAAAAACACCTAACCTAAACCTAAATCTAAGATGGGGACAAGCGTCGACCATCAAATGAAAAATAAGGCAGTCCTTGTGGCGTCTTGTCAAAGTAAAAAAGTAAAAAGCGTATACTAAAAAAAAACTATTGCCAATTCCTTACAAATAATTACAGAATGAATGTGGGATAGGGTATTCAAATAAAGGAAACAGTGTTCAAATAATAGGTCAGGATGTGATTGTCTTGAGGTCTACCTTCCCCATGTTTTTAGCATGGGACAAGGTGGGACTTTGGAGCACAGCACACGCCCTAGCATTTCTAGCATGACCTAAAAGTTCCATATCAGCTATCAGGTTCTTTGTTGCGTAAGTCTCTTTTCAATAAAGGCCTCCCGCCTTCGAAGCCCGATGCTCTCAACAAACGAACACACAAGTTCTGTTCTATGAACACTTTGGGTGATGGCTTCACCTCTGGGTGCCCCTCTTCTGGGTGCAGACCCCTCCGAAATTGTATTCAATAAATCCACAAGACAGTTCCCTTCTCCTTGAACTTTGGGTGATAGCTTTCCACCCCTGGATCTCCCTCGGCCGGGCTCGTATCCCAGATGACAAGGAGACACATCCTTGTCCCTTGTCTTGCAATACTTCTTACTTTCACAAATCTTGATGTCTTTTTAAAAAGGTTTTCAGGCTGTGCCCCTCATTGGCAGTTTCCCTCTGCCGGGTTCACTTTCGCCGGCTTTTTGTTGTCGGCTTCCCTCTAACGGGTTCACTCTTTCTAATCTGTACGAAATACAGTTCATGTACTAATTTTTACCAAGCAGGATTCACTTCCCTTAGCTCCCTTAGCTTTCACAGTCATCTGTTGGCCAAAGACTTTCGACGGTACAGAGGATTTTACAAGACCCCTGTATGACCACTTTGACCTTTTTCCCCTCTTCCTAGGCCTTCTTGTTATGATAGTCTGTACCATTGGGTAATCGCCCAGAGTCTCCTGCGTGCGCACACACGTGGTGCCGGTCTCCTCTGTTGCTGGTTTCCCCCCCTCTTTCATTACTAGTATTGCTTTCTTTTCAAAGTTCCATTTAGCCTTTGGCTACTTTTCATTCAACACAGTTCAGTTTCTTATTGACACTCCCCTGGACTTACCAGCTGTGATGAACCACTTGGCTTTCTTCCTCCTTGGAGTAAAGGTTGGTGCCAGAGAGACAAGCATCTCTCCCTGGCTTGTTAATCAGCGGAGGATGGTCTCATGCACCATTGACATCTGCTGCAAAACACATTGGCTATTGTTCGTGGACCTATTCCCTCTGCAGAGGTTCCACAGGCCTTGATCGGAAAGGGCAAGGTTGACTCTCTCCTTGTCACCCTCCCGGTCTGCTCCATCCTTCTCCTACTCTTGAACTGCCATGCTGAGTTGGCGCTTACGTCGTGGGGTCTGCCTTGCTTGTATTGTGCTGTTGTCCTCCACCTTTTATCCATGTGGGGAAGGGAAAGGGCCGTCAGGTGTGTGTGTGATTCTGGTCTATTTCCTGACTTTGCCTGACCGGGATATTGGGACACGTCAGGTAAATGGCTCTGGTGTTAGTCCATTGTCTTTCATGTTGTGCGAAAGTGTTCGAGTGGAAAAGGGGGGGGGCAGTGTTTTGAAATATCCTACATGGTAGGATGGGGAAAAGGTGTTGAAAGAAGGGGGATACTGCATCTTGCCCGTCAGTGTCCTACTCCCACTCCCCAAGGACCCCCCCATCCAGGTGATCCTCCCTCACTGGTCCACCCCCAGGAACTGAATCCAGTAGCAATGGCCGTGTCCTAGCCACCTGGATTACAGATCCCCGGGGACTGGCCAGGGAGACACTGTCAGGTTTCTCATATTAGAGTGTCAGAAACCAAGCCAGAGTGTGGCATCCTGCCTATAGGGACAGCCTTACTCTGTGAGGTTCAACATGAGGAGGAGAGCTGGTTCAACTACCTTTATTCTTTTGAACAATGATTTTTCCTTTGCATACATTTCTGCTTTTTACACTTTTTGTACAAAACATGGGGCGGGCATTAATTTTCGTTAGCATAGGCCATTTTGATTTGACATTCATATGTACAAGGTTGCGAGGGCTGCGCAAATGAACTACATCTGACTGCAATGCTGTGCAGTCTTTCATTTGTCGGCCTGCTCCTCTGGTGATCTTCTTAGCATTCCTGTTGCCAGGGCAGCGTGATGTTGTGGGCCTGCCCCCTGTGCAATACAACTGCAGGCCACATAATACAACTTCCTGGCGAAGTCAGGCGAAGTCCCTGCTGTCTGCAGCTGTCCGCGGTGGGCCGTGCCTGCGCCTTCATGTGGTCTTCCTCTTCAGATCAGGATATCATGCAGACATTGCAAGTACTTTCTACTTTACCTGATTTTGTGTTACCGGCACGCCCTTTTCATCCATCCAAGGGCAGTATTGGTGTTACATCTGTGACCATGATTTCATACTCCATTTTGTTTATATTGCTGGCTGCCTCATCTTTTGCGTTAGTCATTCCACCCTGTAGCGCAGATGCTAGGCACCCTATTACAACACGCAACATTGCTAACCTGACCTATCCTTCTTATACTCCTAAATCTACGGCCTTGCATCTTGCACTATGGAATGCCAGATCTTTATGTAATAAATCGACCACAGTACTTGATATGTTTCTACGCTTGAACCTATATTTTTAATTTATCACTGAAACATGGATCACAGCTACCAATGCTGTTACACCTGCATCACTTACTACTGTTACATCTTTTTGCCACCCCCCCCCCGTATTTCTTCTCAGGGAGGTGGCATTAGAATCATATATCACTCATCTTTTTCTCTTATTCCTCATAATCTTACTCTTCCTTCCTTTTCTACATTTGAATTGTCATATTTTGTTTTCTCTGCTTTTCCTGTCTCCTCAATTTCATTATTATTGATTTATCGTCCACCAGGTCCTGTGACCTCAATTTGTGAAGACACTGATGCATTTTTGTCTTTTCTACTTCCCACTACTTTTCCTCTTATAGTCCTTTGTGATTTTAATCTTCATCTCTTCTACTCATTTTACTTTTCCATTTCTCTCTATTCTTGATTCTCACTATCTTAAGCCTCTCTGTTCTCCACCGTCGCGTATTTCTGGTTCCAGCTTAGATCTTATATTTATCTCTTATATCTCTACATCTCCTGTGTCTTCTATTCTGGTCTATCTATCTGACCATCACTTCCTTTTATTTTCAATTTTTCCTACTCTACCGTCTAGTATTCTTAGTTCTGCAACTTTTCCCTCTTATGCATGTCATGATTTACGTAAGTTTAACGCAACACTTTTTGTTTTGACTAGCACCTCTAGGCTGGTGTCTCAATCATTGTTCTCCAATTTAAAGGCTGATGATGCTGCTACTGCTCTTTCTTCCTCCCTTTCTGCAACTCTTGATTCACTTAATCCATCCTCTCGATTTCACCCATCTCCTAAACCTCCCCAGCCATGGCTTTCCTCCCATCTTCGCTCAATGCAACGCGTCCTTCGACACCTAGAAAGAAACTGGCTAAAACTGAAAACAACTGGGAATTACTCCTCTTATGTATCTTATCATGCTCTTTATGATAATTGTCTGTTCTTGGCTAAACACTATTATTTCTCTGATTTACTTCAATCACGCTCTTCTCATCCTAGACGGCCCTTTAAAACTTTGTCTTGTTTACTTTCATCACCTATTCCTGATCCTTCAACTAATTCTACTCTAACTGTCACAGATCTTGCCCTCTATTTTACTTCTAAAGTTTCTTCTTTTTGCTCAGCTATAGAATCCTCTCGTAGTCAGGCCTGTTCTTTGCCTTCTGTCCCACCTTTGGTACCTCCTAAAGAAATATTCTCTGGCTTTACTCCTATTTCTAATGATGACACTCTATCTCTTCTTGCTCATGCTCATCCTATTTCTTCTCCTTCAGATCCTATACCATCTGCGCTCATATCAAAAATATATCCTTTACTTGTTTCGTATCTTACTATCTTATTTAATTCTTCTATTTCCTCTTCTGTTTTTTCCGTTATTATTCAAGCATGTTACTGTTATTCCAAGATTGAAAAAGCCTTCTGCTAATGTATCTTTTGCTTCTAACTTTTGTCCTATATCTCTCTTGCCTTATCTCTCTAAAATTCTAAAATGCGCTTTTTACACTCACGTTTCTACTTTCATTTGTTGTGATTCCATTGTCCCCTGTTTTCAATCTGAGTTTCGTGTAGTATACTCTACTGAGACAGCTTTTCTGTCTGTCCTTGACTCCTTGCATTGTGCACGTCACACTAAACAGTCTTCTCTTCTTATACTTTTGGATCTTTCTGCTGCTTTCGATACTGTTGATCACTCCCTTCTATTGTCTGCTCTTTCCTCCTTTGGTTTCTCTGGCTCTACTCTAGCTTGGTTTGAATTTTATCTATGCATGAGAACCTTTTCGGTTTCCTGGCCGGGAGTTTCTTCTGAAACACACTAACTCACTTGCGGTGTTCCTCTATGATCAGTTCTTGGCCCTTTTATTTTCTCTCCCTATGCCTCCTCAATAGCAGAGGTTATTTCTTCTTTTGGGATTTCACATCACTTTTACGCTGATGATACACATCTCTTTTTCTCATTTCCTCACTTTGCAGACGATGTTCATCTTAAATTTAGCGCCTGTCTGCTGACTATCCAATCATGGATGTCTGATCACTTTTTAGTTCTTAATGCTGCAAAAACGGAGGTCATTTTCTTTCCTGCCTTTAATATTTCATCTTCTGTTTCACCTTCCTTTATATCTTTTCCTCCAGCTCAGTTATCCATTTCATCAGTGGCTTGGAACCGAGGTCTTTTCTTTGACTCATATCTCTCTTTCGTCTATCATATCTCGTTATCTGCTTGTTCCTGTCAATTCCATTTATATACCATTCGTAAAGCTTGTTCTTTTGTGACATTTAATGACGCAAAGTTATTGGTGGCTGCCCTAACCTTTTCACGCCTTTTTTATTGTTCTTCTGCACTCTTTGGACTTTCTATTTCTCACTTAGCTCCATTAAAATCAGTTTTCAATGCTTCTATCCATACTCTTTGTATGCTTGCTCCTCGTGACTCTATTTCTGTTCCTCTTGCTAAACATGGACGGCTTTTTTTTCATCACCATCTAAAATTTAACTTTTTATGTCTAGTTTTATAATGTTCTTCATGGCCTTGCTCCTCCTTATCCCTCTTTGCTTGTTTCTTTTTATCTTCATTCTCATTCACTTCGTTCAGCATACCATCACCTTCTTATAGTTCCACGTCCTCCTTGTGCTCAATCTCGTTTCTGTTCTTTTTCTCTCTTAGCACCTCTAAATTGGAATTTGCTCCCACTGTCTCTTCGTTCTATCTCTGTTTATTCATCTTTTCGGGTCGCTCTAAGATCCCATCTTCTGCTATCTGATTAACGAAGGTACTTGCAATTGTTGTACTACTTTTTGTTTTAAGCATTCTTTGTACCATTTTTACTCCTATGTTCAGCGCTTTGGCGTAAAGCACTATATAAAACTAAATAAAATACAAATACAGACTCCACTAGGACTGTTGTGTTTATAATTTGATGGTCGTGACTACTCCGATCTTAGTTACAGGGCAAAATAGGAGTTACTCTGACCCCAACATTTTCAATAAAGATTTTACAAATTGTATCCATTGTGTCAGTGTCATACTTGTGATACCATGCCTTCCCTACAAGAGTCATCAGCATAGTTATTTCCTCTGTCAGGGTTCCAGTTTCTCCATCATGCGAAGGTATAAATGAACAGCAAGAAGGCCCGATCTTGGTGCAAACGCCTCCTTCCATTGATGTAAGCAGGTCCAAGACATACCTGTTCTGGAGAGTCATCAGCCTGATGGCTCTCAATTCTTCTCTGATAGCATTAAATACTTTTATTGTTGCATTAATCATCTGTAGCAGCTCCAATCTAGTGATTTGTAAACACTTGGCATTTTATGCAGCTTGAAGTCCTAGTAGAAATATAGATGTCATTATCATTGCCGTCTTGCTGAAAAATTATTCTCTCTCTTCAGCCGGCGGCGTTCAAACCAGCTCCTTTTCCTCTGGTGGTCATCCATCTTTGGAAACTCATTAATGTGGAGGTCGCTTTGAGGAATCACCAATTCTGGAAGATGTATTGTCACTATAGAACATACTCCTCCTCAATCCTTAGCAAGCCGCACGTAAGCTGAGGATCCACAGGCCCAATATTGATCCATTAATACTGCAGTTCCTCCCTACATTCCTGGCACTTCAATGATCTGCCCACATCCTTTATTTTTCCCCACCATAATCAAGCCATTATTCCTGATACATGCTTTTGCATTTCTGAGTGTTATTATGGATACTGGTCCTGCTTCGTTGTCAACCCATGTAAGCAACTTTGAGTACTTAGCCCATGATCCTAGGCAGTTTTCACTTACTATCTCCACAATGTTTGCTGTTTCATCCTCCAATAAAGGTGCAGGGCATCCCAATAATCATTCTCCCCACCAAATGCTGGTAAACGCACGTTCATATATCATTAGCTGAGGTCTATCTCTGCATTTTTGCTCTCCTGGTTTTTCAGCTGTATCAGAACAATTCTCCTTCTTCTTCTGAACAACCTTCATTCATTCTAAAATCTGGGATGGATACATACATTTTGTGGTTGTCCACACTAATCAATTTTCCATCCTTCTTGTTTTCACATAAGTATCTTCATATGGAAACATCACTTTTGATCGCCATCGTAACATAACCCATTTTCCTTCAAATTGTCCTCTGGTGGTGCACGCTGCAAGATGGCTGAGGCATTTCACATCATGTGACATCTCTCTTGCAATAAATGTTCTTGCCACATTCATGGCATATGGTATTAGGGAGCAAACATAACAACTTTCATCTGATGTTCTTTCTGCCACCTGTTTCATGTGTTGTACCATACATTATTCTTTAAATGGGCTCAATTTTCAAGATATGTATTTATATCTTCATGGTTCTCCTCAACATCCCCTTTAAATCAAAATAAACCTCTAGTTATATTGTAAAACAGACTCTCTGTACCTCTAGTGGGGATAACAATCGATGGTTCATTGACACCCTCCATATCCACATCACCTTTTATAACACATTGAAATGCCATGATGATAAGGAGGGAAACACAAGTCATAATACCAAATGATATCATTATCAATACCATCAAAACTCATCGATCTTCTAGACAGCAACGAATTTCGGAAATTCTGAAACCTCCCCATTTTATATCACTTTTAATGTATAATTTTGTTATCTTATTTAAAATCATTTTTATGTCAGAAATTGCAGCAGGATCACAAGTATCACTCTCCAAATGATGCAGTTATGCAGTGATTCTTGGGGTCTCCGAGAAACGTAACAATGCTTACTCCTCTTCGGATTAAAGCTGGATGGGCCTGCAAAATGTAGGAAAAAATAGCATACAAGAGTGTGTGTATTGTTATTGTGAGGGGTATCATACAAAGTAAATTATAGTCTTTCTTCTTTTTAAACTCCAGATTCTTCTCACATTGTCTCTTGAACCTTTCTACAAAAATTCCAAGATGTCTGCAAGTCTATTTTCTCCTTCTTACCTTTTTTGGAAATTGTCAATCCCTAATCTAAAAGACTGATGTGCTCGTCAATTTCTTCATCCTTATTTTTGGCCATCATAGGAGTCTGCATGCGCGGAACTGCTTCACTTGCTTCACTGTGGGTAGCTGCAGGAGGTGTCAGTGTTTCACCTTTATAGGGCTTCATGTCATGTAGATGTAGCCACGCTCTTTGTCCTTTTAACTTCACAGTGGTGCGGCTAACTTTGTCATGATCCGTAGGACGCGTCCCTTTTGGACTTCCTGGTCCTTGACACAACGGGGCTTGCACCCCATAGTACTTCCAACATGGCCATCTAACATAGAACGCTCTCCACCAGCCTCCACGTCAGACGTAGCACGTTCTATAAAGAGGCCACGCCCCGCGCGTCTCAACGCTACCACTTGCAGTGGCTAGAGGTGTGCTCCGTAGTTCGCCGTCGCTGAACTCTTTGATTCCTGGTTTCCGGACCCTCGCTTCCCCCCTCTATCTTCCCTTCCTCCTTATCCTGCCTTGAATCCCAGATCTCGTGTACCTGCCTCCGAGTACACCTCCTTCGTTTCCTGGACTTCCCGGAGATTCCAAGTGTCCCTGGACGTAGAACGCTGAGCGCATGTTGGAACCCGAAGACGCTCGCACAGGGTTGTACAAAACCCGAACCGTACGCAAGAAGACTACTTCCAAGAATTCCAGCAAACATCGAAGCCAGGTGAAAAAGGGGGAAACCTGTGACAGATTGAGACGCCAACTAACTGAAGTCAGTACGGACATGGAGGCGGCCATTCAAGATCTCATGCACGGCATGCAAGAATTAACAACTGAAGTACAGAATCTGAAAGCGGAGAATGCTGCATTAAAACAATTAGTCTTGTCCCGTGATTCCGCTTCTGAGGAAAGCGTATTATTGGGCGGCATAGTTGATAAATACGATGGGTCTGCAAAAACCCTTCATGGATTCCTTGACTCCTGTTTAGTCCACTTTACCTTTAAGCCCTACTACTTTTCTACCCCCAGGACTAAGGTGGGCTTTATAATTTCGCACCTTTCCGGGAATGCATTAACCTGGGCCACACCTTTAGTCAATTCCGGAGATGCCCTCCTGGATGACTACGACAGATTCATACAGGCTCTTAAGACCATGTTTGACCGCCCAGAACAAGTCTATAGTGCCCAGGAACGTCTACTTGATTTCCAACAAGGCTCCCAGGACATGCTTACGTATGTAACACGCTTTAAACAATTGGCTAAAGAAGCGGATTGGTCCTCAGAAGCCTGCTTTACTCTTTTTCGAAGAGGGCTAAATGAAGACATCAAAGATGAACTAGCCAGAGTGGCTCGCCCAGGTTTATTCCAGGCCCTTATGGATCTCGCTCTGCAAATAGACTTTCGTATCCAGGAAAGGAAGGCAAAGAAGAAGAAAACCAAGATGCCCTTCCAGAAAATTCCTGTAGAGACCTACTCGAAATCTGATCCTACTCCTGACCCTGTTAATGAACCAGAACCCATGCAACTAGGGGCTTTCCGTGGACCCATATCTCTGCAAGAAAGGATGCAAAGGATCCACACAGGGTTGTGTATGTATTGTGCCTCAGATAAACATCTAGTGCGAGAGTGTCCTTTAGCCCCTCCACGGCGTTCGGGAAATGCCAGCTCCCGATCCTAGATGGAGCACGGCTTCGGGAGAGAGATGTTTGCTCCACATCTATTCCATCCTTGAACTCTCCTGGACAAAACAATCTAGTGATTTTACAGGCCTTTCTATCGCCATCCAAGAATGAAACCTACCCCATTTTGGCATTGGTGGATTGTGGAGCCATGGGGATATTCATAGATAAAGATTGGGTCTTTAATCACCACATTCCATATGAAACCCGAGACATCATGCAACCTGTAGAAGCAATTGAGGGAAGACCCCTTTCTTCAGAACCCATAACCCTTCAAACCAAGGAAATAGAGCTCTCAATAAACCACCATCGAGAGGAGATTAAATTTGGCATCATAAAGTCTGCCCATTAACCAATGGTGTTGGGTATGCCCTGGCTACAAAGACACAACCCATACATCAACTGGGCAGCAGGTTCCTTGTTCCTGGGTTCCGAAAAAATTGCATGTCTCATTGCCTACTCCTGGATTCTGCGCTGACACCTTCGGAAGGTACATCGGCAGACCAGTAAGGCCCACTCACAGTCTGAAATATCATCCAGGTTCCTAGGGCCTATCAGGAATACGACGATGTGTTCTCTTCTGCCATAGTTCAGGCCCTACCTCCTCATAGACCTGAAGACTGTGCTATTGATACTGAACCTTCAGCTGTGATTCCCTTTGGAAGGATGTTCATCTTATCCAAACCTGAGAAAAAGGCCCTCCATGAATACTTAGATACCAACCTTGAAAATGGCACCATACGACCATCCAAATCTCCAGCTGGAACCTCACTGTTTTTTGTTCCTAAAAAGGATACTAATGAGCTCATACCTTGTCTTGATTATCGTGGTCTAAATCAATGCACCCTGAAGGATCGTTATCCATTGCCCTTGATCTCAGATATCCTGGAAGCAGTAAGAGGAGCCGTAATCTTCACGAAATTGGATCTCAGAGGAGCCTACCATCTGATCCGTATTAGGGAAGGAGACAAATGGAAAGCCTCCTTTAGAACACCCTTTGGTCACTTTGAGTACTTGGTCATGCCCTTTGGACTTGCAAATGCCCCAGCGGTCTTCCAACGCTTCATGGATCGGGTGTTTTCTGACATGATGTTCCTCTTCGTCATAGTATACCTGGACGATTTCTTAATATTCTCTAAAGACCATCTTAAGCATGAGAAGCATGTTAAGGCAGTGTTACAGCGGCTACGAGAACACAAACTCCTGTCTAAACCCGAGAAGTGCCTCTTCCATGTCTCCTCTGTTCACTATCTAGGATTTTTCCCTAGCCCAGAGGGAATCGGGATGGACCACGCAAAGGTAAAGGCCATACTATCCTGGCCCATTCCGACTACCGTAAAACAAATCCAATCCTTCCTGGGGCTTCCTAACTTTTACCGGAAATTCATACCTTCCTTTTCGGAGATAGTTCAACCAATTATTGCATTGTTGAAAAAAGATACTCCCTTTCTTTGAACAACAGCCCAAGATGAAGCATTCCAATGGCTAAAGACAGAATTCACACAAGCTCCCATCCTGGCTCAACCTGACATAAATCATCCTTTTCTAGTGGAAACGGACGCTTCTAATTATGCCTTTGGAGCAGTCCTAAAACAAGAATTCGCGGACAATCTGGAACATCCTATTGCTTATCTTTCACGGACTCCAACTCCCAGCGAGACCCATTATACCGTTTTGGAAAAGGAACTCTTAGCCATCCGTCAAGCCTTCAGAGAGTGGCGTCATCTACTTCTAGGAGCGAAACATCCTGTCCAGGTCCGCACAGACCATCGAAATCTTCAAGTATTACAGGCTCTGGAATGTAGAAATAGCAGTCAAGCCCGTTGGGCCTTCTTTTTCGCCCAGTACCAGTTCCAGATCCATCATGTGCCTGGGACACAGAACATAATTGCTGACGCCTTATCTCGACGTCCTGACTCCGAACCTCTTGAAGATCGGTCATTCCCTAAGATGTTTCCCCATATGATTTTCGTGGCACAAGCAACCAGTCTCCTAGAAGACATTTGAATACAAAGTCAGCCTTCTGAGCTTTGGAAGGAATTTTCAGGAAGGAATCTATGGAACCTGAAAACTAAGGACAGATATCTATTCAAGGACAATGGTCTAGTCGTTCCTACGCAGAACTTGCAGCAAAAGATCATAAACCTCTGCCACGATACCCTTCACTCCGGGCATCGTGGAGTCACCAACACCCTCCGTCTGATACAAAGACAATTTTGGTGGCCTAGAATGAAGACTGATGTACATCGGTACATACAAGCCTGTGCAGTCTGTAGTCAAAACAAACATGACAACCAGAGACCGGCGGGTCTCTTACTACAGCCCACGCTACCAACAAGGTCCTGGGAAATTATAGCTACGGACTTCATTGTGGAATTGCCACCTTTCAGGGGATACACGACGATCATGGCCACCATTCATTTGTTCACTCATATGGCAAACTTTACACCCTTATATAAACTTCCATCCTACTCAGAACTGGCTGGAATTTTCCTGGAAAACATATTTTGACTTCATGGACTTCCTTCCAAGATCATATCAGACAAAGGTCCTCAATATATTTCTCAGTTTTGGAAACACCTTTGTCGAACACTAGAAATTCAATGCGCCCTCTCTTCAGGATATCACCCACAGACTAATGGGGCTACTGAACGTGTGAATCAGACCCTAGAACAATATCTCAGTTGCTTCACTACCAAAGTCCAAGACGACTGGTCACTCTTAATACCTGTGGCTGAGTTCGCCTACAACAATTCGGATCATTCGGCGCTCAGGATCAGCCCTTTTTCTGTAATCAAGGATTTCATCCTTCAGTGCTACCTTCCGCTCTCCCACACCCTACACCTGTTCCTACAGTTGATTCTTGGATCGAGACCCTCATCAATGTACAGAAGTAAGCCAAAGAGCACCAAGAAAGAGCCCGAAACTGTACCAAGCAGTATGTGGACTCCAAAAGAAGACCAGGACCCCTTATGCAGTAGGAGATAAGGTCTGGCTGTCCCCGAGACTACTGCCCCGACATCTACGACCGAATAAGCTGGCTCCCCAGTATTATGGCCCTTTTTCCATAAAAGAAATCATAAAGCCAGTGGCTTTTCGACTCAAACTACCAGACTCCTGGAAGAAGATTCATCCAGTTTTTCACACCTCTTTAATAAAACCATAAATCCAGTCCTCCCGGAAGTCCCTCAGACCCAACCCCGTGGTTGTGGATGACCAACTGGAATATGAAGTATCCAAAATATGCGACTCCAGGTACCACCGGGGTCAACTTCAATACCTGGTTGAGTGGAAAGGATATCCTCCTAGTGAACGCACTTGTGAACCATTCTCAAATCTAAATACCCCCAGATTACTCAGAAGGTATCATCTCATACACCTGGGCAAACCTGGTGGGACAGGTTTCCAGAGGAGGCATGCTGTCATGATCTGTAGGACGCGTCCTTTGTGGACTTCCTGGTCCTTGACACAACAGGGCTTGCACTCCGTAGTACTTCCTACATGGCCGTCTAACATCGAACACTCTCCAACAGCCTCCACGTCAGATGTAGCACGTTCTATAAAGAGGCCACGCCCCTGCAGCCCCACGCGTCTCAACGCTACCGCTTGCAGTGGCTAGACGTGTGCTCCGTAGTTCGCCGTCGCTGAACTCTTTGATTCCTGGTTCCCAGACCATCGCTTCCCCCCTCTATCTTCCCTTCCTCCTTATCCTGCCTTGAATCCCGGATCTCAAACACTTCATTTACAAAATGTGGTCCATTCTCAGATCGCAAGACCTTGCACACTCCCCACCTGGGGAAACCTCGCACACAAGGGATTTAGCAGCACATGAGGCATCAGGGTGTGTTCAATGGACCGGCTTCGATCCATCTAGAAAAAGGGTATACTACAACCAGCATATACCTATAGCCATTGCATGTCTGTAACATATCCACATAATCTATATGCAGATGCTGAAATGGGCCAGTGGGCCATTGGGTCTGGGAAATGCTCCTTACACTGTTCACAAAGTGTGCACTGCCGTACATTTCTGGCACACGATGCAATTTACAATGAACTGTGCCACTTTTTCTAACAGATTGAGCGAACACCACTCTTCTGCAATTGTATTAACAAGACTCTCTCGAGTCGTATGTGCTGGATAGTGAAGCTGCTCCAGCACTACTCTCAATAATGCTAGAGGTATAACTGTCTTTCCAGTGCTATCCTGTCTCCAAATCGCCTCAGTGGGAAATAAGGAACACCCCCGCTCTCATCATAGATTTTGTTCTTCTTGTGGTGCTCGACCCAGTATCTGAATTAATTGAACAATAGACAGCATATTAAAACCCTCATTTACCAACATGCATCATCCTGTCATTTGTTTAACATCTTCGTCTTCAAAAATAGAAGAAAAGGGCAGATAATAGTCTGGTTTTTTGGCCTCTAAGTCTGCGGCTTCATTTCTGCAGGAAATTTACAGCCTGATTCATGGAATTATTATTTGAATTATGGGGATTTTCGGGCAGAAAGGCAAGCAAATCTGCATTTTCCACGCAAATAATTCCATGAATCAGGCAGTAAATCTGTTCTTTTAAAATGTGCTGCACATTTTATGACTGCTTGAGTTAATGGAAGACTTAATGCTTCTATAAGCCTTTCTAGTAGGGTTGCATGTTGCACTGGAGTGCCGTCTGCATGGACGAAGCCCCTCCTTTTCCAGCGTGACAAGCCTGTGTGTACTGTTGACGTCACATAGGCGGAGTCAGAGTACACAGTCTCTTCCTCAAATATTTGCAGCCTGTGTTGAATAATTTGAGGACAGTCTCATACTCGTCACTACCTCAAATTCACCCTCTCGGTTCAGCTTCACTACTGCTTACCAGTATGCCTTTCCCCAGTGAATTGGTCAATTCTTGATGAACCATGAATAAAAACTATTTCTCCCCTCCCCAGGTCATTTACTCTAGCTTGGGGAATATCATAATAATTCTCAGTATATGTTGTACAATCATGCACATAGTCATCTTCTTCTATTAGTTCCGCTTTAAACATTGCTGGATTTACTGTCTTACATATAACCATTTTTATCGCAGCGTTGAAATGAATTACCTCATACTCAGATGTGTGGTCAATGTATTCTCGGGTTTCTCTAAAATTGCAAATAATGCATGCTATACAAATATTGTTATTGGACATCCCATTGTAATATTTTAAGGCATTTCAATTGTGAATGCTGCAGCAGCTAAATATTGCTCACAGGGATAATGTCCCTTCATAACTGGATCTATAATCTCACTATAATAAGCCAATGATTTGTGTCCATGTCCTAATGTTGTCTTCTTTGTGAGTCATAACATCCCCATTTGAATGGGAAAATAAATAGAATTATTCATTATAATTTGGGATCCCTATCACAGGAGCTGTACTGATTGCCTTTTTTAATTCTTCAAATCCTTCAGTTATTGCATATGTCCATGTTATTGGATATTTGTCTATCTGTGCTTCTTTAAGTCCTTTTAAAAGTGATCGAATATATGAAATATAATCGAAAATCCAGGTCCTGCAATAATTACATAAGCCTAGGAACTGCTGCATTTCCCTCCCTGTTTTGGGGCTACAGTTCTCATGATTGCTTCTGCTCTTTCATGCGTCACTTTTCTCCCATCATAAGAGATTAGGTGTCTTATATACAGGACCTCTTCCAGACAGTATTGTAGCTTTTCTTTATCTACTTTGTATCCCTTCTCTGAGAGTATGGTCATAAGTTTAACTGAATCTTCTCTACATCTTTCTTCTGTCTCACTGCACACCAAAATGTCATCCACGTACTGAATTATTGTACTCTCGAGTTGGACCTTACCCAAGTCCATCTGAAGGACTCTGTTAAAGACTGAGGGGGACTCACAGTACCCATGGGGCAAACAAGTATGTTTCAGGCGGGTATTTCTATATGAAAAGGAAGTCAAATCTTGTGAGTCTTCATGAAAGGCAATCGAAAAGAATGCATTTTTTAAATCTATAACAGCGAAATATTTAGCCTTAGATGGGATATTACACAATATTGTCGCAGGATTTGTAACTAAGGGATACTCAGCTTCAATTGTATTGTTTAGGGGGCGCAAGTCCTGGATACATCTCTGCGACCCCCTTTTGATTTTTTTACAGGGTACACGGCCTTGTGACATGATGAATTTGATGGCACTAATATGCCTTGTTACATTAAAGAGGAAATGGTCTCTAATATACCTTTATCCGCCTCTCTAGACATTGGATATTGCTTTGCTCGCGGCAAAAGGGCTCCTGGTTTTGGTTTAATTTTCACTGCGCCTATCCCTTTTATTTATTTATTTTGAAATTGGTTTGTTACAAACTGTTTTCATTCTTACCATCTTAACTAGTAAAAATACAGATAAAACAGGATCTCTCAACATGATAATGAAAGTTATTGGCTGCATCAGTTAACCATTTAATTACAAAGCATATTGCATGGTTTTTTGCAGTTATTCTCGAATGAGAGTCGACAATTCTAGCCAAAATTAAAGTACTGCAAAAATAACTGTCTTTTCTTTACCTAGTAGAATAGAGTTCCAATGATCTTCTGGTCTATACACGGCTAAGGTTTGTGAGTATGCTACGTTTTGTTAGTATCATCCCTTTTGATAAACCCACATCATATGGGCTTGTGCGCCATAAAATCTTTGACACCTTCTCTAAATCTTCTTGAAAGAATAACAGTTTTCTTTTTTCCATCACTATTCTCTGCAGTATTTCTATATTCTCTACTTTAATCCAAAACCTGAGACTTATAAAAAAAAACACTAATTTATCGTCAGAATAGTCATTTCTAAACAGTTCCTCGTCTATCAAATTATATCCTTCACTAAGGGCTATCACTGTTCCCTATCCTCTTCCTTCATCAGCTGTCCCATGAAGCATTACTTTTTCTTTTCTGATCACTGCTGCTTCTAACTCTAAGTGGATAACCTGCCCTTCATCATTGTCCATTGGAATCTCTGGTCTGAACAAAATGTTATCAGGTATCCTCAATATTTTACCTACTAGTCTGGGCAAGCATGATAATACAATTGTTGGTCCATACAAGAATACCTCTGGATCTAAAGGCACTCCTCATAATGCTTTCTGGCCTGTAAAAGCTACTATAAACTCTCTGACATTCATGTAGTTTATTCCTGGGGTAGAGCACACTATTCCTTTGTCAGTAAAGGATATCATCATATTTAACTTTGTCATTGAGTCTCATCCTAATATGTTAACTGGTGTCTGCCTAGAATATACTAATAGCATTGACATATCGTGTTCTCCTATACAGATTGGCAATTCATCTGTAAAGGGAACTAAACTCATTGCCCCAGAGAATCCCTGAGCATTCATTGCAGTACCTGACATTGGATATTTTCCCTTATGGACACAAGAACGAGTAGCACCAGTATCTACGAGAAATGAAAATGTCTTGCCTCCTATCATTACCCTGACCCTTGGTTCCTCTTGTGCGTCTGGTGTCACTGATGGTACTGAACACATCAGGTCACACTGCGGGCTGTTCTATTGTGGGTATAAATTCATCCCTGTACCTGTGAAAGGATTTCCTCCTACCACAGTCCCACTCCCTAATTTGGGTGTGGTTGATTGTTGGGCTCCTGGGGTCATATTCCATTGTGGCATGATAGTCTGCTGTGTCTGTTCTTGCTGTGTGTGTACCTGCTGTGCTTGCTGTCATTGCCCTTGTGGTACTTGCAATTGCAGCAGCGTTGGTTGCATTTGTTCACGTTGCAGCACATATGCCTGTGCCTGCGTGTGATCTTGGGTATAAAATTTCTGCAGCTATGTATTATACTGTGGGGCATAACCCTTCCCCACTATTGGAGCTTGCCAATTCTGTTGCATGCCTCCTCTGCTTCTGCAGTTCTATGTCCTATTTTCTTCCGCAATTCCAACATTATTGCGGCTCTCTGCAATTAAATCCTCTTCTTCCCTGAGGGTTTTGAAATTTACCTTGTCTTACTCCTCTAGACCCATTACCTCTTCCTCTTGACCAAAAGCCATACCCACTCTGATCTGGGGGATATCTGGGGATATCCTGCATTATTCTGCTGACCTGACTGCATTTCCATCATTACTCGTCAATACTGCTGCTTCTATAGCTATCTTTGACAATTTCTTCTGAACTAACTTTGCTTCGTCCTGTTTTATATTCTCAACCTTCTTTGTGTTCTTCGCTTTCATTAATCAGCAGTGATGCACAATTGTCAATTGTATTTCCGGGCATGACTTTGCTTCCATTCCCACCTGTTTCTTTGATTGCCATTGCACTGGCTCGGGTAGCCCCTGGCATAGAATATGGTAAAATAATGCTACCGTTTTGTCCCACGGTTCACGCATCTCTTGACGCCATCTATCCTGAATATCTTGAATATAAGCAACAAGGTCTTCATCCTCCCCATCTTCCTAGTCATAATCGCACCCATGTCTGATGTATCAGGGTACCGCACTCTCAGCACTTGCCATACATCTGCTCTACAGTTGTTAAACAGCGATCCAACGTGTGTTGTGTGTTGCGCAGTAACTCCTGCGTATCCTGCTTGCTTCCAAATGTGGTCAGCTCTCTCCCATATGATAGCTGCTAGCAAGCCTTGTACATCACCAATAGCTAGCGTCATTGCTGATGTCATTCTCTCTAGCTCATAGATCCAGTGTGCCGCACCAGAAGTCAAACTTTGCAATTTACATCTTAAATTGTCCTTATCCATCTGTGGCCATGTAATGTCAGAGCAGTGCCAAGGGCAGCCAAGGGGACCATCCTAGTGCCATGCAACACACACCCATCACGGGAGCACAACAGTGCCCCATAGGAACCTGCCAGTGCCATGTACCCCGCCACCCCCATACCACCTGCATTGGCAACGTGGATGCATGGGGATCAGAAGCATGCAAACCAAATGACAGCTGGACCAGCAACAACATCTTGCCATCCCCACACTGGCCAAATGCAAACCCCCTATGTGCCCCCCCTCTTCTTCACCCGTTCCCATCATTGTCAATCCACTCGCAAATGTCCCGGACCAGGCCTGTCCCTTAGACCAATAGGCCAGGGACCCACACGTCACAATGTATTCAATGCCATTCATGCCAAAATACGTGGTGGAATGAGACCTGACGCCATCACCTATGTCCCCTACAGGTACATCAGCAACACCAGAGGCGTTGAAGGATGAAGAGGCGGTTGGCCCGTCTAGGAGTGCGGTGACCCACAAAATAGCCACCACCACCTCGCTAAGGGGCAAACACACCACCAATAGGCAGAAGACACAACACACCACACCCCAACGCAGCAGGAGCAGGCCTACACCACCCTGAGTCCAGCCCACCAGGTGCCCGCCAATTGCATCAGACAACATCTTTGCTGCTGTGGACAACGCAACAGAGGACACACCGCCAGCTAATGTGACATTTGAGGAACAGGGTGACAGCAGCATTGAGTGACTCTGACCATGCAGCAGTGCCAGCAACCCCAGGATGCAATATCTGCAAGCAACTCTCCCCCACACCGGAGACCCAACCATGGTGCCGACAGCACCGTCAGAGTCCACAGAGCCCACCACACCACCAGTGCATGCACACCCCTGAGCCAGACACAGACCCCCCTCCAATGGCTCTCCTGTTGCAAGGCCAGAGCAACAAGGTACCCCCTCACCACCACAGCTGAAGGCCACATTGGGCATGGTGATGCAGAGGCTGGGGGAAATGGAACAGAGGCAAAGGGAGATGGAGGCCATCGGCCACACCCACTCAGGGCATATGCAGTAAATCAGTGACACAATCCAGGGTGTGACACAAAGGATGGCGCCGGACAATGCCAGGACCCGCAGGGTCACTACTGCAAGTACTGTAGCACTGGCAGTGTTTGGTCAAAATGTGCGTAAGATGGTGGAGGGTGTCTCAGCCCTTGCTGAGCGGATCCGTCAGAACAAAAAGCTCCAACGGCTCCAATGAGCTCCAACTCAATCCCTTCTCAGTCAACTACACCTACCGAGGAGTCCCAGGAAAGCACCCTAGGCGCCTGTCCCCGTGCCAGCTGAACGCCAGTTCATCAGCCGCTGGGAGTCGGGGAACAAGGGCACAGTCACAGTGATTGGCTTGCCGACTGTTGGCCTGAGTGGCTGTGGACACTTGGGAGTGCGGGGGGGATTGTGCGCTGGGGTGTTGGGCGGGGGGTGAAGGGGGATTGTGTGCTGGGGTGTTGATGTTGGGCTGGGGAGGGGGGATTGTTTGCTGGGGTGTTGGTGCTGGGTAGGGGGAGGGGTAATTGTGTGCTGGGGTGTTGGTGGTGGGCAGGGGTTAGGGGGGATTTCGTGCTGGGTTGTTGGTGTTGGGTGGGGTTAGGGGAGATTGTGTGCTGGGGTGTTGGTGGTAGGTGGGGGTAGAGGGGGATTGTGTGCTGGGGTGTTGGTGGTGGGTAGGGGGATATCTGGTGCAAAATATTACATAAACATTTGTTGAACAACATCAATGCGTGGACATTCCTTATTGTGTAGATGTGCTGTTTATTCACAGTGCTGGTAGTGGACAGGGGCAGGGGCAGGGTATTGTTCTAGAAACAATTGTCTATTAGTTCCTGCCGGGCCAGTCTCCCTTCCCTCATGTCATCCCTGTGAGTGTCTGCTCTGGCTTCTGCCTCATGCTCTGCCTCTGCGTCTTCCTCTGGGGGTGGCCTTTCTTCGTCAGTGGGTAGTGGCACATTCCTCCTCAGACAAATGTTGTTTAGCATTGCACACACCAGGAACATTTTCCCAACTTTTTCAGGGGCATACATTAGTGCCAGTGTATCCTGGAAGTGTGCTGTTGCATAGGACAATGGAGTCGTGGCTGGGACCTGGATAGCGGGCACAGCAATGGGTGATGATGAGGTCAGGCTTGCAAGTGACCTGCACATTGAAGGAGTGGTAGTGCTTCCAGTTCCTGTGTACGGCCTCATCGGCCTGTGGCGCCACCAATGCAACATGGATGCAGCCAATGGCTGCTATGACATTAGGCAGCTATGCAGTGGCATACAACCTTGCCTTCATGTTGTTTACCTGGGCCTAGGTGGCGGGCAGTGCAATATGTTGGTTGACATGGCGCAGGAGGGATTTCAACACCTGGCCCAGGACTGCAAAGAATGTGGGCTGTGCCATGCCTTGCATCATGGCCACAGAGTTCTAGAAGGTGCCTGTCCCCAGGAACTGCAGGACTGCCACCAGCTTCACCAGTGGGGGTAAACCTGTATGGATATTGATCCAGTTGCCTATGTCTTTCTGGATTGTGGCCAGCAGCTCAGTGATGGTCTCCCTGTTGAGACGGTACTCAGTAACCAACTGGATGTCGCTGAGGGCCCAGGGTGACTGCCTGATCCTGGGGATGGCTGCTCGCCTTGCTTGGACCAGTCTCCTCCTCCTTCTCATTCCCTCCCCCACACTCCCTGTGCCTTGGCGTTGTTGGCTTGCATCTCAAGGTCCAGGCGCAGCCTGAACAGCTGCCTGTTCGAGCTTGCAGCGAATAATGGCAGCATGGTGTTGGAAACAGTGTTTGGGATAGGGGCGTGCCTTATGTAGCCCTCTGGAGTGCATTGTATTCACCCGTGGCTTCATTTCTGGCACCTGTGTTCATTTACCTCCAGATGGAGGCTGGAGGTACATTTCTGTTGGATTAGCGCCGGTTTTCGGTGCTAATACCGCCGGACATGGACTTGTGATAGGTCTGTAATTGCGCTTTATGTTGTCAGCGCTATTAACGCCAGCTGTAATTGTACCGGCTGCAATATGGCTGGCTTTAATAGGGCTTGCTGGTATAGCGCCAGCATAGCGTAATTTATGATCCAGTGAAGCCATATTGGTGCACGCTAATTCCGTTACCGCCGATTTAAGGGCTACCACGCAACTCATGATGGGGCCCTTTATCCCTTATTTGCCCATACAAATTCCCTATCCTTTGCTCTATATCTTCTGTATCCTGCCCATCAGCCCATGCTGATCTCGGTATCCCTTGCAGCTCCCTGCAGGGCTGCTGTGAACCACTCTCTTCCTCTGATTGTCCTTGTGTGTCAATCGTCACTTTGCTGCTATGACATAAATATTCTGTTTTGTCATCTTTTAATCCCCTACTTCTATTCTTCTTCTCTTCTCCTCAACTCCCTTAATTCATCTTCCTCTCGCCTACTTTTCAACCTACGTACTTTCATTCTTTGAGCTTCTATCTCTTCCTCTTCCTTTTCTTCTAGTCTCTCCTTTTCTTTTCTCACCTCATACATTCTTTGTTCTTCCCTTCGCTTACATTCCTTATCCCTTTCTTCCTTGTATGCTTTTTCTTCTTCTTTCTCTCTCTTTTCTCGCTCTTCTCTTTCCTCTCTTTCTCGAACCCCATCAATGCCCTTATCGTCCAATTTAATTAATATTTGTCCTCCCGTCCATTCATTCTGTACTATCGTTATTCCTTTAGTCTTATCTTTCACTCCTTCTGGTTCTTTGCTTCTTCCTCTATCGCCATTTGTCTGTCTTGCCTATCCTTTCTCTCATCACGCTGTTTACTTTCATTGCATACTAATATATCTTTGCATTCTCTCCTTTTGCTCTCTTCCGCACTATCCTCAGTATTATAAGCAGGGGGCGTATATGTTGGATTAACATACCCCACAGCTGCTTTTAATCCATTCGCTTCTGTGTCTTTGCCCTTGTCTTTAAGCAGGGAAAGGGGAGCCAAAGACGTTTTGTCCTCCCCTTCATGCTGATTGAGCATCCACTCCCTCTCGGCTGGATCTTCTTTCTCACTCTGGTACATTTTCCAGAGTTACAAAAAGGCCAATCTTTTCTGTAACTTTTTCCCCTTATATGTAGCATGCAAATATGTCCTCATATGCCATAATACGGTTTTTGACAGTGAGCCCTCCTGAGGCCACGACATAAGTGTCTTATTAGTCGTGCCTTTAACACATTGTGAATACTTCCTTATTTTTGCTGTATATCTTGGCAATGTCCTACACAAATGTAAAAGAGGGGTGTCCACCATAATGACGGTCGGTTTCAACTGTCAATGCTTACCCATTCTTTTATTCAATTCTTTATTTTATCAACTAAAGTATGACGATCAATTGGTACAGGCACCATCAATCACTATTGATACTCCCAAAAAGGGGTATTTTGTCATGGTTCATGGTTCAGGCCAAAGGAAATTGGCTTCCTCTTGTGTAGGGAAACCGGCTGACAGAATGAGATTTGGCCGTTTTCACTATCCTTCTAGGAAGCATACTGTTCCTTTAAGTAAATCCCTTCGTAGCAACAGGTTGATGGACAGATGGCGGTTTCCATGGAAACAGTGGCGTACGTTAGGCTTGGGTCGGATCAGACGTGTCACGTGCTCTCGCCTTTATACATGCCGTTCCAGTGGGAAACGGCGCTTCTGAACTTTTCACATTACGCATTATTGTTGTCTTGGAATCTTTGTTGCCGAACTTTGCCTTGCCTTTGGATTTTGCCTACGCTTTGCCATTGTTGGATTTGTTGCCTGGTTACTACTGTCTTACTGGTTTTTGAACTCGGAAACGTCCCACGACCTGCCTTGCCTATTCCCTAAACTTGTGACTTATCTGTTCTCCGGTGCTTGTTTTTTTCCAAGACCTTGTTTTGTCTTCTGGTTTCCTGCTCTCCCGGAACTCTGTGATAGCAGCTGGACCTTTGTTCCTTGAAATTAGATTAACTGCAATCGCGCGCACCGTGGGAGCAACTTTTTTTGTTTGTTGAACTATTCTGAGGAAACGCGGTCACGCGCACCGAGGGAGAAACTTGGAACTACTCTTAGGACGCGAACGCGTGCACCGAAGGAGCAGCTTTTCTTTTACATCTGAGGAAACGCGAACGCGCGCTCCGAGGGAGACTCTTGGTTGCTGTTTGCGCTGATACTGCTTTTGGGTCACCGTAGTCTATTCCTCCATATTGGTTTACCTGTTCCTTCCTCTCTCGTGATTTTGGTGTTCAGATTCACGGGTAACATCCACTCCTCCCTCTTAAGTTTAGTGTGTTCAGATAAAACTACATTTCTGATACCTTTCTTTATTTATTTAGATTCTACACTTCCTGGCTCTCTGTTCCACTATTTTGACTCACGTCAAAATTAAATTAACTGCAATCGCGTGCACCGTGGGAGCAACTTTTTCTGTTTGTTGAACTATTCTGAGGAAACGCAATCACGTGCACCGAGGGAGAAACTTGGAACTACTCTGAGGACGCGAACGTGCGCACCGAGGGAGCAGCTTTTCTTTTCCATCTGAGGAAACGCGAACGCGCGCTCCGAGGGAGACTCTTGGTTGCTGTTTGCGCTGATACTGCTTTTGGGTCACCGTAGTCTATTCCTCCATGTTGGTTTACCTGTTCCTTCCTCTCTCGTGATTTTGGTCTTCGGATTCACGGGTAACATCCAATCCTCCCTCATAAGTTTACTGTGTTCAGATAAAACTACATTTCTGATACCTTTCTTTATTTCTTTAGATTCTACACTTCCTGGCTCTCTGTTCCACTATTTTGACTCACATCAAAATTAGATTAACTGCAATCGCGCGCACCGTGGGAGCAACTTTTTCTGCTTGTTGAACTATTCTGAGGAAACGCGATCACGCGCACCGAGGGAGAAACTTGGAACTACTCTGAGGACGCGAACGCGCGCACTGAGGGAGCAGCTTTTCTTTTCCATCTGAGGAAACGCGAACACGCGCTCCGAGGGAGACTCTTGGTTGTTGTTTGCACTGATACTGCTTTTGGGTCACCGTAGTCTATTCCTCCATATTGGTTTACCTGTTCCTTCCTCTCTCGTGATTTTGGTCTTCGGATTCACAGGTAACATCCACTCCTCCCTCTTAAGTTTAGTGTGTTCAGATAAAACTACATTTCTGCTACTTTTCTTTATTTCTTTAGATTCTACACTTCCTGGCTCTCTGTTCCACTATTTTGACTCACGTCATTCAGTCAATACAGGTTAGAAAGGGTTTTGGATATTCTTTGTTTTGCACAATTGTTCAATTTGATTATTAACAAATACATCTTTTCTTCCTTTCAGCCTGGTGTTCCGTGGGATCCATATTCCAATCAATTTGTCCTTCTGTACGTATATTTATAATGTCCAGAGGGTCTGTGTGACATCGCAATTTCCCTTAGTCCCTTAGCCCCGCCACAGAGATTCCACAGGGATACTAAAACCTTTAGGACCTTTCTCAATAAATGTCAGCTGCATTTTTTTTGTAGGCCGGGCTCTTTTCTTGACTCCACTACCAAGGCACGTTCCTATTGTCACATTTGGGTGGCACTGCAGCGGCTTGGGCAAATCCCTTGTTGGAGGAGGGCAGTAATTTACTGTACGATTACGATGCATTGATAGAAGCAATGAGTAAAGTTTTTGATACTTGGTACAAATCACAGACCCCTGGAGTTAGAGTTGTTGAGTCTGAAAAAGGGTGATACATCACTCTTAGCTTATCTTGCCAGGTTCAATCAATTGGCAGCCAAGACAGGATGGCCTGATGACAAGAAGGCTACTTTGTTTTACAAGGGTCTGTGTGATTCATTGAAGGACATGCTCACTTTGGTACCGGTCGTTCCTACTACCTTTCCAGAACTCCTAGATTTGGTTTTACAAGTAGACGCTCACAGGGCAGAGCATCGAGGAGAAAAGAGGGCTCTGCCACCTGGTTCTCTGTCTGTTCCTGTCACCTCTATACCGGCTCCCGAGCCCATGCAAATAGGAGCTGCAGTTTGAGGTCCATTGTCTGCAGAGGAACGGGTGAACCGATCAGGAGGGGGCGCTGTTGAGCAGCCTAAGCAATGGCTGCTTAGCTCAAGAGCTCAGTGAGGCACCGTATAACATCAAGATTCATCAGCGGTAATCTACATTTTCACTGCTTCTTCGCTTATGCTGGTTTGTGCATGTGCCGGGCAGCACTCACTCCAATTCCGACTGAAATCGGAGACTCTGAACCGACATACGGCCTCTGAAACTTTTGCTGAGTGTGGGCCTGCCACCGGCTGGAGTGGCGACATGACGTGCCTGGGTGGGCCGCGGCTGACCTCTTCCCCATACCGGGGGCCCCTGCTCCGGGTGATTGCTGGACCGCAGACCTCTCGCCATCGCCCCGGGGGGCCGCTTGGCTCCGGCGCCTGCCTAGCTGCCCTGTTTCGGGAGCCTGAGCGTGCCCGTTGCCATGCCCCGTGCCAGTAGCGGTGACCAGACCTGGGTGGCGCTACATCGAGGGAGCTACACTGGCGGTGATCTTCTCTGAAGCTGCTCCGGAATCCGCCTGGGCCGCGGAAGCACTGCAGCCTTCACCTACCTGCTGCACATCAGTCGAGGCCGTTGGGTGTGCCGGAGGCCGTCCGATCTGGAACCTTCCCGGGGCGGACCCGGTGACCCCCCTGCCTGCCAACACAGGTGAGCCCGGATCTGGGGCGGGCCGGGGCCGCTGCATGACCGCGCAAGCACCCACCAGCTACGCGGGAACCTCTGGACCAACAGGCTTGACTTCTGCTTTGCCGGCCTCTATAGGGTGCCACGGAACGGAGTCCTGCTCGAGGAGGGAGGGCAGGCTCCATATTCTAACCGCCAGACACGCTCCTGGGATCCTGCTCCTTTGGACCCTCTGGGCCTTATGAGCGCGACGGGGGCCACCTGGGGCCACCCCGCGACCTGGACCATTACTATCCAATACCCCTGCAATCTTACCTCATAGAGAGCGGGCTGGCCATCTTGGGCGCCCACAGGGGCCCCTGGCTACCTCTGGGTCTGGGGATTGACCACATACACAGCACCCCAGCCACTCACTGAGACATTCTGCGACCACTGGGACTGCACCGTCTGCATCCGCGTGAGCCTAGAGACCTGGGCCTCTTGTTCTACCGCACCATACTGGGCCTCTGCCCCCTGACACTGCGGCCGAAACCTCTTGTGGGCTCAGGTGGTGCCCCGGCCCACCTGCCTGGCTGGTCCTCTATACTTACCTCCTCTCATCATATGAGGCACTCACAATATATCTAGCGGCCCCAGCTCTGACTATCTGCTTCCACCACGCCAGATACCCCACGCCGGGGCCTACATTGCGTAGCTGGCTGGGTAGCATTGTCGAACCGCTCCAGAGGCACCGGCAAGGTGGGGGCAATGGATACATTTGCTAAGGCAGCGCCCAGGGCATATCGGACCCACTCGCCACTCAACCCAGATGACCCTTGCTTGCCCTCTGGCGCTCCTACCCCGGATCTCACCGCAATAATGGAGTCTATGGCCAAAAACTTTGCTTCCTTCCACAAGAAGCTCAACGACATTAATGCTAATGTTGCCTCACTCAAAACCCAACTCGACCATGCCGGCACCAGGATTACTGAAGCGGAATCTCAGATAGGGGCTAATGAAGATGCATTACATTCCCTCCAAGACACTGTTACCCCGCTCACGCGCGACATGAGGTCTGTTAAGGCTAAATGTGAGGATTTGGAATCTAGATCACGTAGGAACAACATACATTGGGGTTCCAGAAAAATCCCTCAAGGGCCGTATGGAGTTGGCCGTTGAAGATCTCCTCAAGAAACTGCTTGACAACCCAGCTCTGTCCCCCTTCTTCACTGTCGAACGTTCACACCGCGCTGTGGCTCCTCGCCCCAAGCCAGGCGGCTTTCTCAGGCCTGTCATAGCCAGAATTTTGAACTACAGAGACAGAGAGCTCATTCTCCACCTGGCCCGCGAGAAGGGAGATCTTCGCCTGGACTCCCAGACCATCCAGATTTTCCCTGACTTCTCAGTGGGAGTCCAACAGGAGTAGCAACAATTCCTTGGTGTGAAAAAGTTGTTACGTGAGTGCAACATTCCATACGCAATGTTGTTTCCAGCGCGCCTCAAATTCGCCTTTAGGGGAAAACTTTATTTTTTCACAGTACCTGATGAGGCGGTGAGGTTCATTGAAGCGCAGATACCCCTTCACAACTCCGCCGAAGACCTTATGGATAATGACTGACTCACTGAGAGCCCATCCAGCTCATCTCTGCTGGTCTAGCCAATAGTTTTTTTTTCTCCATTACTTGTCTCCTAATTATCCATGTCAGACCATAGATATACATTATGAAAATTAAGCTGATGGTGCCACGACCCATATGAACTTTCCTACATGGAATTCACCTGTGCGCTGATATGGCCCTACACCCAGGTGGCCCTGCGGGTCCTTTTGTGGCCGGCCAACTAACATAATTATTCCCCATTTTTTTGTCTGTTGATCTATGTGGGGGGCGAGGCCACCAGCTAGTAATATACTTGGGGTTGTCTGCCCGGTCTAACTCATGGCCTATCTGTATTACATTCGAAGCACATTTTGATTAATGTAACAGTTGTTACTGCTCCCATCCTATCCTTGGTGTCCGCACCGTAACAGCACACCCCATTGCGATTGCAACGGCTACATTTGTGAGGTTTTTGATTGTTGGCCTCTGTTAGGCCCACAGAGCAGCAGGACCGTGTTTTGACGAGTCTGCTGTTATCTGGTTGAAGGGAATTGTTGGTGCACTTAGGTGGGGGGTAGGTAGGGACACTGCTGATCATTGTTGGGTGGTGAGGGTGGGGGGAGATACTGTTTGGGGAGAATATAAGAAAAACAGCAGACCAGCGGACCGCACCATGTTGAAGCGCCTTAAGAGTAACTGCACAGACTGCAAATGCATGCCATGACAGGTGAGCTGGGATGTGCCCTAAACAGGTGAATGCCCACAACTATTATGTCCTGGAATGTTCGGGGAATGAGCAACCACACTAAGACCCAAAAAATGATGGCTTATGCCAGTAGATATGGCAGCAAAATATTACTGCTGCAAGAAACACACTCTACGGGCCATCTAGCAGGGAGCATGGCACCGTCATTGGGACCTAACAGATACTTTAATTCCTATTCTACACAGGCCAGAGGTGTACTGACGCTGATTCACAAGTCCATTAAATTCAAGCTACACAAGAGCTACATAGATCCCGATGGCGATATATCATACTGCACTGCACTATAGTGAATGGAGAGTACCTCCTCTTGAACACCTACGGTCCCAACGTAGAGACCCCTGAATTTGTGGACACTATAGCAGCTATACTTCAGGGCTACATAGGCATCCAGATCCTATGGGGGGGATATGAACCTTATAATGGACACTAATCTGGACAGAACCGGGCCTGCCTCCAGACCCTTGGCTAGCGCCGCACGCAGACTACATAGTTACAGCGCAACACTTAACATACTAGACGCCTGGAGGACACTACACCCTCAACGGTGTGAATATACATATTACTCCTCTGTTCATGACAGTTCCTCCAGAATTTACTTGTTTCTAGTGTCGAGTGCAGTGATGGGTCGGGTGGAGGGAGCACAGATAATGACTCGTACATTATCTGACCACGCCCCAATTACCCTTTTGGTGGAACTGGGAACGCCTATCCCGACATTCAGCACATGGCGCTTCAAAACCGCAGCTCTTAGGGACATTGTGTTCAAGGCTGATATATTGGCCGATATCGAATCCTTTTTTGAGCACAACACCCCCAGGCTACCCCCATTGGCGTCCGATGGGATGCCTTCAAAGCATATATCAGGGGAATGTCATATCCAGGGAAGCAGGAGTGCTAAAAGCTATAAGAGTTGCCCTTGGCCACTCCGAAACTAGATTACGTGAGTTGGAACGGGAATGTTCGACAGTGGCTGACCCTGCCAAACTTGCCCTAATTAGCGAGGAACTCCAGGACATTCAACATACATGCCACTAGAGAAGTCCAATATTTCAGCCGCCCGGAAATATGGGGAGGGTGATCGATCTGGGAAAACACTAGCTGCTCTAATGAGGGGGGGAATGGGGTCAGGCCCAGATTGCCTCTATAAAAGATGAACAAGGCATCCCCCAGTGGTCAGACCAACAAATATTGGATATATTCACTCAATTCTACACGACCCTGTACTCCCAACCCCCGGAACATAATGAACAGCATATGAAGGACCTCCTTGATTGGATACCCCCAACATGTGTCTCCCCCTCGACCAGGGATCAGATGGACTCTCCAGTTATTCTGGACGAGATAGTTAAGGCCATCTCAGACCTGCCCCAAGGCAAAGCACTGGGCCCTGACGGACTCACGGCTGAATTCTACCAGGAAAACATAGCCATATTAGCTCCCAAATTATTGGAAGTCTGGGACGAATCGCTCCACGTGTCTGTCCTTCCTCCCTCGTTGTGTGAAGCCGTTATAACGGTGTTGCTTAAACCAGGCAAGCCCGGCGATGAATGCGGGTCATATAGGCCTCTTTCTCTTATGAATCTAGATACAAAAATCTTCGCCAAGGTCATAGCGAACCGCTTCCTCCCGATTATGACACATCTGGTCCATGAAGATCAAGCGGGCTTTGGACCTGGAAGATCTACCTCCCACAGCATTAGGCGGTTGTTTAATGTGATGGCCCGAATCGATCAGGACGCGCACGCAATTGCGGTACACTCGACGCTCAGAAGGCTTTCGATATGGTATCCTGGAAGTATATGTGGCTGGTATTGGTGACAATGGGAATTGGCCCCAATATGATTAGATACATTAAATTATTATACACCTCGCCAGTGGCTAGGGCTCGGGTTAATTCCTTGACCTTCAATCTGTTCACACTCTTCAGAGGCACCCAACAGGGTTGCCTATTCACCCCGATCCTCTTTGCTCTATCAATAGAGCCTATGGCGGACCACATCAGAGCACGTCACTCCCATAGAGGGATAAGGCTAAAAGACACCCCGGAAATGATATCCCTATATGCAGACGATGTATTATTATACATCAGAGATCCTGCCACACATCTTGACCCCATACTACGAGACATCACACGCATAGGCACCCTCTCAGGATTCACAATTAATGATTCTAAATCCGAGGTCTTTCCATTCACTATCTCCACCCAACAACCAGCCATCGAATACCCCCTCCGCTGGTCCCCCGGCAGAATCAGATATTTGGGAGTTCAGGTGTCACTGACTAGGACCTCTTTGCTCGCAGATAACTACCTTGCTGCAGCACAGCAAACTGAGACTAAAATGGCACAGTGGTGCCCTCTCCCACTGTTGTTTGCCGGGAGGCTCTCTCCCATTAAGATGGTCCTACTTCCTAAGCTGCTATACACCTTCAGTAATATACCCATATGGCCTGGGGCAAAGTACTTCATGAGACTACACAAATCATGTGCACAGTTTTTATGGCACTCCGGAGCGGTGCGCAAGAAATGGTCTGATATGACGCTTCCATAAAAGAAGGGGGGGTTCACTGCCCCCGACCGAATATCTTATTGGACAGCTGCGCAGGCCCAACACGCCACTCACTGGTAACCGGACTCCCCAACCCGCCCACGCGTTAAGCTGGAAAACCTGGCAGCAGCCAGTGTCAACACAATGGCCCTCATTCCGAGTTTGGAGGTAGTCATGGCTATTAGTGCCATGACTACCTCCAATACCGGTTCCGACTCCGGTTTGGTGAATGGGGGACTTACCGGTCCAGTCCGACCTTGGCGGGTCCGGTAAGTCCCCATTCACCAAACCATTCCCCATTCCCGTTTGAGCCCCCATAGGGCTCAATGGGAATGGGGAGGGAGCTAATAACGGTACCGCAATTTGCTCACTGGCCCCTTTGCGGCTCCCGCTAAGGCCGCCTTGTAAAACCAGACGCCCATAGCGGGACCCGTTAAGGGACCTCGGAATAGGGCGCAAAGGGATTACTGGCACCGTTGTCCTTAACAGTGCCGGTAATCCCTTTGCGCCAACCTCGGAATGAGGGCCAATTTCCCTCATAGTACATCAGCGCTATGCACCCGACTCTCCCATTGATCCTATTGGAACCACCCTATGTGCCTGGAATCGACTGCTATATCCAACAGTGGACTCCTCCCCCTATTATAAATGGCTCCCCATGTGGGCTTTCCATGGGCTGGAACCTACACACGATGCCACGCTGGCTCGTCACTGGGGGACTCTAGGCTACCAGGCACGGACAGAGTTCTACCCCAACGGTAGACATGGAAGCCAGGCCACTCGAGATCCACGCTGGAAATCCTCCAATACCACAGGCTCCGGGCTGCATTCCGTGCTACGTGGCCCACTTTCCCTGATGAACCCGCCGACACTCTGGCGATTGCATACATTGCTAACTCAGGCGGCGCCCGTGGCGTTGTTTCCTCCTTATATAAGATGTTCCTAGAGAGTGCCCCGACTCAGGTATCCAGGGTATGCGGCGAATGGGCAGAGGAAATGGGCCTCAAGATCTCCGACCAGCTGTGGGGAAAATGTGCTCTCATACCAAAAAAAGTCTCCCTCAACTTCTGCTACCGAGCTATGCAGTATAAGATGCTGCACAGATTGTACTACACCCCTCTCAGGATTTCTAAGTTTGCCCACTCCACCACACATTCCTGTCCCCGCAGCAAGGCGGAGCTAGCCGATCACTTACATATGTTTTGGACTTGTCATAGATTGGGTGACTTCTAGGGAAGAATCCTAGAGACACTTGCCGAGGTAACTGATACTACAATCGACCCTGACCCATTGGGAATCTTGTTTGGGGTGTGGGCAACTGACGAGGTTAGACGCATGGCTACATTTCTCAACATAGCTTGCATAGTGGCCAAGAAATGTCTGCTCCAAAGCTGGAAAAATCCCACTCCCCTGACATTTCAGAAGTGGTTAAGTCTGCTTGCCTGGTCTCGAAACTGTGAAGAGGAGTACCTTGCTATGCTCCCTGCTCATTCCCGTCCCCAGACCATATGGTCTGCATTCAATAACTACCTCAACAATCAAGAGGAGAGAACATCTGAGAGTGGCTCAGCCCCGCCCCACTGGAAGGTACTTGAATGCCATGCAATATTTTACCCTGTTATCATTTCACATGTCATTCTATTGCCTTTGCGGTTACAGTACTACTGTCCATGTGTATATTGAATGCATCATTTGCTTTAACGTGTGTGTCTGTTGTGAACCTCTGCCAACAAAAATAAAAGTTTTAAAAAACAATTAAAAAAAAGAAACTGTTCAGGAAGCAGGAAAACGCGAAAGCCCCTCAATGAATGGAATCCCATTGTCGGGTAATGTTTCTTTAGAGGATTCCCATGATCTCAGACCATTCACCCTGATAATGTCTTTGGTCTCTTCTACAGGAGTGGCTATTCCAGTTACCGCTGTTCTGGATTCTGGGGCTACCGGGAACTATATAGACCACCAATATGCCAAAGAATTGGGTTTACGTATAATAAACAAGAAGGATCCTGAACAGGTTAATGCTGTTGATGGTACTAGTTTACTATCCAGTCTGGTGGTGGAAAGAACCGTCGATTTGTGCATGGAAAAACATTCAGGTTACTCTGAGTCTGTCTAGTTTGATCTCATTGCTGCACCGCAGTATAAGCTTATCCTTGGTCTGCGATGGTTTCGGAAACATAATCCATCAATAGATTGGGGTACCGGATTGGTGGAATTAATTTCCCAATATTGCGAAAACCATCGTTATTTGTCTCAAGGCACAGTTTTTACTCCATGTAAATCACTTCTGGACACCGCTTCTACTATAGGTGCTATGTCGATTCGTTCTGTGCCTTCTGAATATCAAGAATTCCTAGATGTGTTTGATATTGGTGGGGCAAACGTATTACCACCTCACAGGCCTTATGACTGTCCAATTGATCACATTCTAGGGGTAACGATACCTTTTGGTAGGATTTATTCTTTGACTTAAAAGGAAGATCTAGTCCTCAAGGAATACATTGACAAATCTCTAAAGTCTGGGTTTATTAGACCTTCACGGTCTCCCGCCACTTCTCCATTGTTCTTCATCCCTAAAAAGGAGGGGGATTTACGTCCATGCACATATTATAGGACTCTCAACGCCATTACGATACGGAACCAATATCCTATTTCGTTAACCTCAGTGTTACTCGACCAGTTGGGTTCAGCAGTGATTTTCACTAAATTAGACCTCTGTGGTGCGTATAATTTGGTTCGCATTCAGAAGGGGGACGAGTGGAAGATGGCTTTCAAGACCCGATATGGTCTTTTTTGAGTATTGAGTGATGCCATTCGGACTTTGTAATGCTCCGGCCACGTTTCAATATTTTATCAACAATATCTTCAGTGACATGTTAGATCAGTTCTTGGTCGTTTACTTAAACGACATTCTAATCTACTCACCTTCTTATGAACTTCATGTGTCTCATGTAACCAAGGTTCTTCGACGTCTAAGGGAAAATCATCTCTATGCCAAGAAAGAAAAGTGCATTTTTCATGTATCAGAGGTAGAATTTCTTGGTTATAAAATAACCAACAAAGGGGTGCAGATGAGCGACACCAAGGTCAAGGCTCTTCAATCTTTTTTGGGTTTCGCTAACTTTTACAGGCGCTTTATACAGAATTTTTCCACCATAGCTGCACCACTAACTGCTCTCACCAGTAGTAAAAATGGCTTTAAATGGAGTGGGGAGGCCTTTTTGGCACTTAAGACAGTTTTTATTACTGCTCCCGTTTTGCAACATCCAAATCCCATGCTTCTGTTCATAGTGGAAGCAGATGCTTCTGATATCGCATTGGGAGCCATTCTTTCACAGGTATGCCCGGATGCTAGCGGCCTACACCGGGTCGCTTATCATTCAAGGAAATTAGTGTCCTATGAACGCAATTACACCATTACTGAAAAGGAATTGCTGGCTGTCAGGGATGCCTTTTTGGTGTGGAGACATCATTTACTAGGTACAGCGCAACCAGTCCAGGTTTACACTGATCACCGCAATCTCTTGGCTCTTCAGTCTGTCAAATGTACTACAGCACGGCATGTCAGATGGCATGAGTTTTTGTCCATGTTTAATTTTGTAATAACATATCATCCTTGGTCTTTGCATACTAAAGCCAACGCTTTATCACACAGGTATCCCAATGTCACTGCAACCAGACCAATGGAGTCTCTAATGCTACCGCATCAGGTAATCTGTAGTTGTACCTCACACAGCCCACCTTGCGTACTCATCTTCAGGATTGGGTGAAATCTTCTCCATCGGAAATCCAGACCAACAAGTTAGAAGTTCTACGTTCTATTCCATATGTTAAAGGGCTAGTATACCTGCCTAACATGCGAATTCGGAACAAAGCTATTAAGTGGTGTCATGATTTTCTGATTGCGGCTCACCCAGGTATAAAGAAAACATTAGACCTTTTACAACGCTGGTGTTGGTGGCCATCCATGTTAAAAGATATCACAAGTTACATATCTGCTTGTGCTATTTGTGCACAGTGCAAGAATCTGCCTGCAAAACCTGTTGGTCTACTACAACCTATGCCTATTCTTGATCATCCGTGGTTCATGATATCCATGGATTTTGTAGTAGAATTACCGGATATTGATGGTTATAACACCAAGTGGGTCTTGGTTGACAATCTCACTGAGATGGCCTTGTTTGTTCCCTGTCATGGTCTTCCGTCGGCTCCGATTCTAGCTGATCTTTTCATCAAGAACGTATTTCGGCGTTTTGGCCTCCCATCTATTATCATCAATGATAGGGGTTCTCAATTCATCTCATTTCTGGCGCACTCTTACTAAATCGTTCGGGATTGACGATCGATTTTCCAGTGCATACCATCGACAAATGGATGGTCAAACAGAACGGCTTAATTCTACCATGGAACAGTATCTAAGGTGTCTCACACTACAGTATCAGAGGTCTTGGCTTTCCGTTCTACCCATGGCAGAGTTTGCGTATAATAACTCTCTGCATTCAGCAACTCGATCATCCCTGTTTTTTGCTCTTTACGGGAGACATCCCAGGTCGTTACCTATTTCTCCTGTGCTCTCCAGTCACAGTCCGGCGACTATATCTTGTGTTACAAACATCTTGGATGTTCAAAAGGCTATTAAGTAGCATCTTCTTGAGGCTCATGGGCGTTACAAAAAGTATGCTAATAAGCGTTGTTCCTCTGCACTTCTGTAAACAATTGGCCCTAAGGTCTGGTTATCGGCTAAGAACCTTTGCATTCCTGGACGTAAGGTTTTGCTTCCACGCTATTTAGGTCCTTTTACTGTTTCGACCGTATTGAATCCGGTGGTTGTCCGCCTGAAACTTCCAGATGATTGGAAAATTCACCCGGTGTTCCATGAATCTCTGCTCAAACCTGTTCACCCTGACACTACCTTGGCTACATACCCTGCCCCGATTATGGTTCAGGGGGATGAGGAGTACGAGGTTAACAAGATTATAGACACTAAAGTTATTCGGGGTATTCGGCGTTACTTGGCTGATTGGAAGGGTTATGGGCCGGAGGACAGGACCTGGGAGCCGGTTGGGAACATACATGCCCCTCATCTTATTGCCAGGTGCTGGGCATCCCGGCGGGAGCTCTCGTTGCGGAAGGGTACGGTCATGGTTCATGGTTTGGGCCAAAGGAAATTGGCTTCCTCTTTTGTAGGGAAACCAGCTGACAGAATGAGATTGGGCCTTTTTCACTATCCTGCTAGGAAGCATACTGTTCCTTTAAGTCAGGGGTGCACAACTGATTTTGACAGAGGGCCGAAAGTACCTTACATGATGGCTATAGTGGAGCGAAAAGTAAATGTGAGTGGGGCGGTAGGCGCGGTGGGGCGTGGCATGGCAGGAGGCTTTTTCAACCCCCAATTTTTATTTGTATTTCAAACTTATATTTTGTACTACACATTTTCCATTGTTATTTATTTCGATTTAGTTATTGCATATCGTCTGTTTAATTAAATGATATATATTTTATTGACACTTGATTGGACATTCCATTATTTTGGACTGCTATACTTTGCTATTTAGATTGCCCAAGAGGAGTATGGCCTTCGTTGAGTCAGGTTTCCTCAAAAAGCAAAGGATGTACATCTCCTAACTGTGCCTGTTTTAACTTTATCTTTGGGTTCACTCTTGGAGTGCGACACCATGGCCAATAGTCCCCACCCCTAAACCAAACACTATGCCTCATGGCTCCCACCCCTCGACCAAACACTATGCCCCATGACACCCACCCCTCATGCAAACACTATGCCCCAAGACACCCACCCCTCATGCAAACACTATGCCCCAAGACACCCACCCCTCATGCAAACACTATGCCCCAAGACACCCACCCCTCATGCAAACACTCTGCCCCAAGAAACCCACCCTACAAGCAAACACTATGCCCCAAGACACACACCTCTCAAGCAAACACTATTCCCCAAGACACCCACCCCTCAAGCAAACACTATGCCCCAAGACACACACCCCTCAAGCAAACACTATGCCCCAAGCCACCCACCCCTCAAGCAAACACTATGTCCCAAGGCACCCACCCCTCAAGCAAACGCTATACCCCAAGACACCCATCCCTCAAGCAAACACTATGCCCCATGGCCCCCACCCCTCAAGCAAACACTATGCCCCAAGACACCCACCCCTCAAGCAAACCCACCCCTCAAACAAACACCATGCCCCAAGACAGCCACCCCTCAAGCAAACACTATGCCCCAAGACACCCACCCCTCATGCAAACACTACACCCCAAGACACCCACCCCTCAAGCAAACACTATGTCCCAAGACACCCACCACTCAAGCAAACACTATGCCCCAAGACACCCACCCCTCAAGCAAACACTATCCCCCATGTCCCCCACTCCCCAACCAAACACTGTGCCCCATGCCACCAAGCATGCACCATGCATACATACTCATACATACCCCAGCCCCCCACCCCGCATACAAACTAACAAGCATACACCATCCACCCATACAGACCCGAACCCCCCACCTCCAACTCATCACACAAACCCACAAGCATACACCATGCACCCATACAGACCCGAACCCCCCCACCTCCAACTCAGCACACAAACCCACAAGCATACACCATGCACCCATACAGACCCGAGCCCCCACCCCCAACTCAGCACATAAACCCACAAGCATACACCATGCACCCATACAGACCCGAACCCCCCCACCCCCAACTCAGCACACAAACTCACAAGCATACACCATGCACCCATACAGACCCGAACCCCCAACTCAGCACACAAACCCACAAGCATACACCATGCACCCATACAGACCCGAACCCCCCACCCCCAATTTAGCACACAAACTCACAAGCATACACGCATACACCAATACACCCTTACAGACCCGAACCCCCAACTCAGCACACAAACTCACAAGCATACACCGTGCACCCATACAGACTCCTACCCCAACTCACCATACAAACTCACAAGCATACACCATGCACCCATACAGACCCGAACCCCCCACTCCCAACTCAGCACATACACTCACACACATATACCATGCACCCATACAGACCTGAACCCCCCACCCCCAACTCAGCACACAAACTCACAAGCATACACCAATACACCCTTACAGACCCAAATCCCCAAATCAGCACAAAAACTCAAAAGTATACACCATGCACCCATACAGACCCCCACCCCCAACTCACCATACAGACTAAAAAGCATACACCATGCACCCATACAGACCCGAATCCCCCACCCCCAACTTAGCACACAAACCCACAAGCATACACCATACACCCATACAGACCCATACCCTCCACCCCCAACTCAGCACACAAACTCACAAGCATACACCATGTACCCATACATACCCGAATCCCCCACCCCAACACAGCACACAAACCCACACGCATACACCATGCACCCATACAGACCCGAACACCCCACCCCAACTCACCACACAAACTCACACGCATACACAATGCACCCATACAGACCCCCCAACTCACCATACAATCTCACAAGCATACACCATGCATCCATACAGACCTGAACCCCCCACCCCCCAACTCACCAAACAAACTCACAAGCATACACCATGCACCCATACAGACCCGAACCCCCCACCCCTAACTCAGCACATAAACCCACAAGCATACACCATGCACCCATACAGACCTAAACCCCCCACCCCCAATTTAGCACACAAACTCACAAGCATAAACCAATACACCCTTACAGACCCGAACCCACAACTCAGCACACAAACTCACAAGCATACACCGTGCACCCATATAGACTCCTACCCCCAACTCACCATACAAACTCACAAGCATACACCATGCACCCATACAGACCCGAACCCCCCACCCCCAACTCAGCACACAAACTCACACACATATACCATGCACACATACAGACCCGAACCCCCCACCCCCAACTCAGCACACAAACTCACAAGCATACACCAATACACCCTTACAGACCCAAACCCCCAAATCAGCACAAAAACTCACAAGCATACACCATGCACCCATACAGACCCCTACCCCCAACTCACCATACAAACTCAAAAGCATACACCATGCACCCATACAGACCCGAACCCCCCACTCCCAACTCAGCACATACACTCACACACATATACCATGCACCCATACAGACCTGAACCCCCCACCCCCAACTCAGCACACAAACTCACAAGCATACACCAATACACCCTTACAGACCCAAATCCCCAAATCAGCACAAAAACTCAAAAGTATACACCATGCACCCATACAGACCCCCACCCCCAACTCACCATACAAACTAAAAAGCATACACCATGCACCCATACAGACCCGAATCCCCCACCCCCAACTCAGCACACAAACCCACAAGCATACACCATACACCCATACAGACCCATACCCTCCACCCCCAACTCAGCACACAAACTCACAAGCATACACCATGTACCCATACATACCCGAATCCCCCACCCCAACTCAGCACACAAACCCACACGCATACACCATGCACCCATACAGACCCGAACACCCCACCCCAACTCACCACACAAACTCACACGCATACACAATGCACCCATACAGACCCCCCAACTCACCATACAATCTCACAAGCATACACCATGCATCCATACAGACCTGAACCCCCCAGCCCCCAACTCACCAAACAAACTCACAAGCATACACCATGCACCCATACAGACCCGAACCCCCCACCCCTAACTCAGCACATAAACCCACAAGCATACACCATGCACCCATACAGACCTAAACCCCCCACCCCCAATTTAGCACACAAACTCACAAGCATAAACCAATACACCCTTACAGACCCGAACCCACAACTCAGCACACAAACTCACAAGCATACACCGTGCACCCATATAGACTCCTACCCCCAACTCACCATACAAACTCACAAGCATACACCATGCACCCATACAGACCCGAACCCCCCACCCCCAACTCAGCACACAAACTCACACACATATACCATGCACACATACAGACCCGAACCCCCCACCCCCAACTCAGCACACAAACTCACAAGCATACACCAATACACCCTTACAGACCCAAACCCCCAAATCAGCACAAAAACTCACAAGCATACACCATGCACCCATACAGACCCCTACCCCCAACTCACCATACAAACTCAAAAGCATACACCATGCACCCATACAGACCCAAATCCCCCACCCCCAACTCAGCACACAAACCCACAAGCATACACCATGCACCCATACAGACCCATACCCTCCACCCCCAACTCAGCACACAAACTCACAAGCATACACCATGTACCCATACATTCCCGAACCCCCCACCCCCAACTCAGCGCACAAACCCACACGCATACACCATGCACCCATACAGACCCGAACCCCCCACCCCAACTCAGCACACATACTCACAAGCATCATACACCATGCACCCATACAGACCCCCCCAACTCACCATACAATCTCACAAGCATTCACCATGCATCCATACAGACCTGAACCCCCCACCCCCCAACTCACCAAACAAACTCACAAGCATGCACGCATACAGACCCAGACCCTCCACCCCCGCCTCTCAACATACACTGAACGTGCACACAACAACAACAAACATTCAGGCAGGCCCGACCCCCCCCACCCACCCAGCATCTCACATACATTGCACTTGCACACAAACACATTCAGGCAGACCCAACACTCACCCCACCCCCGCATCTCAACATACACTGAACTTGCACACAACAACAAACATTCAGGCAGACCCGACCCCACCCCCCCCCAGCATCTCAACATACACTGCACTTGCACACAAAGACATTCAGGCAGACTCGACACACACCCCTCTCCGCATCTCAACACACACTGCACTTGCACACAAACACATTCAGGCAGACCCGACACACACCCCCTCCGCATCTCAACACACACTGCACTTGCACACAAACACATTCAGGCAGACCTGACACCCCACCCCCCACATCTCAACACACACTGCACTTGCACACAAACACATCAAGCAGACCCGGCACACACGCACACACCCCACACCCGCATCTCAACATACAAGCAGCACAAAGATCTGACACACACACACACAAACACACACACAAACACAAACAAACATCCCCCCTCCCAAATAAAATCTGTACTTACCGGACGACGTGCTGGAAGGCAGGCTAGCTAGAACGCTGGTGAGGTCCGGTACTACGGCTGGCGTGGCAAGGCTGAAATGCCTTCCGGCATCAAGCCTTACTGGCCACGCCAGCTGTAGTGCTGGCCCTCCATTGGTGCAGCACACACGCACTACGTGGCTGGTAGGAGCTACGTGGTTCGTGTGCCCTGAGCCAATGAGGGCCAGTGTTTTGTCTAACCCGGAAGACAACAAAGACTTTTCCTTATGGAGGGCGGTTGATGCTGCTTGCGGGAAGCCCTCCATTAGGAAAGTCTTTGTTGCTGGCGGGCCGGACAAAACGGCATGGCGGGCCGCAACTGGCCAGCGGCCCATATGTTGTGCACCCATGCTTAAAGTAAATCCCTTCGTAGCGGTCGGCTGATGGACAGATGGTGGTGTCCATGGAAACAGTTGCGTCCGTTACGCTTGGGTCGGATCAGACGTGTCACGTGATCTGGCCTTTATACGCGCCATTCCAGTGGGAAACGGCGCTTCTGATCTTTTCACATTACGCATTATTGTTGTCTTGAAATCTTCATTGCCAAACTTTGCCTTGCCTTTGGATTTCGCCTACGCTTTGCCCTTGTCGGATTTTTTGCCTGCTTACTACTGTCTTACTGTTTTTTTAACTCAGAAACATCCCACAACCTGCCTTGCCTTTTCCCTAAACTTGTGACTTACCTGTTCTCCGGTTCTTGTTTTATTCCAAGAACTTGTTTTGTATTCTGGTTTCCTGCTGTCCCGGAACTCTGTGATAGCAGCTGGACCTTTGTTCCTTGAAATTAGATTAGCTGCGATCGCGCACACTGTGGGAGCAACTTTTTCTGTTTGTTGAACTATTCTGAGGAAACGCGATCACGCACACCGAGGGAGCAACTTGGAACTACTCTGAGGACGCGAACGCGCGCACCGAGGAAGCAATTATTCAAGTCTTCAGTCCTTCTCCTAGTACGGGAACGCACGCATCGAGGGAGCAGCTTTTCTTTTCCAGCTGAGGAAACACAAACGCGCGCTCCGAGGGAGACTCCTGGTTGCTGTTTGCATTGATACTGCTTTTGGGTCACCGTAGTCTATTCCTCCATATTGGTTTACCTGTTCCTTCCTCTCTCGTGATTTTGGTCTTCGGATTCATGGGTAAGATCCACTCCTCCCTATTAGGTTTAGTGCATTCAGATAAAACTACATTTCTGATACCTTGCTTTATTTCTTTAGATTCTACACTTCCTGGCTCTCTGTTCCACTATTTTGACTCACGTCATTCAGTCAATACAGATTAGAAAGGGTTTTAGATAATCTTTGTTTTGCTCTATTGTTCAATTTGATTATTAACAAATACATTTTACCTTCCTTTCAGCCTGGTGTTCCGAGGGATCCATATTCCAATCAATTTGTCCTTTTTTACATATATTTATAACGTCCAGAGGGTCCAATTGGTGGGAAGCCTAAATATTCTTCACTACGTGTCAAGTTACATGTAAGACATATTCTTATGGGGGTCTGATTTCATGATATAGGGGGTCATTACGACCCAGGCGCTAATTGCGCCAACATTACCACCATGGTGTAAACTACGTTTACACCATGGTGGATGGCAGATTTACCGCCCCATTCCAAGGTGAGTGGGGCGGTAAATCCCCATTTCCCATTTTCCCTTCCCCATTCCCATTTTTGCCCCATAGGGCATAATGGGAGTGGGGAAGGCGCTAATTACGCCACCGTAAATTACGGTGGCGTAATTAGCATCATGGCAGGTTAGCGCCATGGATTTTAACGGCTGCTATAAGCAGCCGTTAAAATCAGAATCAGGCGTTAAGGGTTAACGACGGCGTTAACCCTTAACGCCTGAGTTGTAATGAGGCCCATAGTTTAACTGCTTGCCTTTTTATTAAAAACCTTTACAATGATATTTTGTTTACTCCTTTGTTTATACTTTCTATCAGTCTCGTTCTTTGATCGTTAGTATTTTAAGAGTCTCTTCTTCACTTATACATTAATTTCCTTTAATTTTTTCCTCTGAATTGACGTCAATCTTTTGGTCCAAATATTCACTGATCTCTTTAATATTCACTATCGTTTTATATTTTTTAGTCTAACCCCAACAAAAGCTTTATATTAACACTTTATAACCCCACATATGTGCACTTTCTCAATTTTCTACAGCGTACACCTTCCTTTACTATTTTAGTAAACGGATCTCCTCTCTATTGTACTCTGTTTCTGAGTTTGATGCGGTATTGGAACAATACGCAGAACTCCATTTAATGCTCTTCATCTGCTGTTCCAATATGACGGCTGTGAGGGACTTTGAGGGGGCGGGGAAATAGTGAAAGGTTAATCCAAAAATATGAGGCTACTGCAAAGAATTGATGACACACCAGTCACGAGGAACAAATATATATAAACAACAGTTTATGAACACTCGAGCGGTCGCAGGTTTCACAATGCATGTATACAGTCATAGAAAAAGTGAGCTAAGATGTGACATGGGGGAGTGGAGGTATTTTATACAGATTTAGAGTACCATGATGAATTTGGGTTAGCTCATCACGTGATGATGGCTCATGACCTACAGACGTGGGCATTTTACCATTGCAACATGTGCAGAAACACTCTACATCATTTCACAGACAATTTACTGTCTGGGAAACAGAGCGGAGAGGTGTGTAGGAGTATATTGTGTTCCTAACACAAGGTAACATTCCTCGTCCTCCTTTATCTATGTTATTCTTAGACTAAAAGGTCAGTCTGTATTTCTACTCAGTAGCTCAATCCTTCAGAACAACATATGCTGTGAATTGTGCTTCACTTTAATTGTCTGAATGCACATTCACAATTAGCTGTGGAAAACAAGAGAGTCAAGGAAGACAGGATGGCAACTAATTTACAGATTAGCTACGTTCGTGCCAGTACTTCAAGGCTCTTCGTTACAGAAAAACAATGTACTCAGCAGTTTCAACATTCCTGTGCAGGGACATGTTTAGAGAAGCTTCCGCCGCAGTTCAGAATGAAAACTCAGAAATGAGAGTAAAACAGCCAAGATGGCATTTTTTCAGAAACTGTGATGGAGCAGTTCAATGTGTGTGCGCTTAGGCCAACATTATAATGCAAAATTAATATGTTTTTACAAACCCTCCTTTTGGCCTAAGCCAACACATTGCTAGTATCATCAGACCATGTATCATCGCCATCAGAACAACCAGAGTCATCACTGTCCTCTATATTGATAGACATAAACTGTTTGATAGTGACTTCTTGCATGATCAAGGCATTAGTCACATTTACAGGAATATGAGGACCAGGATTCAGTTTCATTAGGGATCTAGAACAGCAGTCACCCAGTGCAGAGCCAAGAATGGCCAGACATTGTATGCAACAGCAGCAAAGCAGAACTATCCCAATGATAACAGCAAGTGCTGAGAAGATTTTCCAACCCCAGGTTCTGAGCAAATTCCAGGCCCATGTTTCTATGTCACAATCCCCTTCAGGAACGTGATCTTCAGTACTAAGTATAAGTAATCGTTTGATCACTTGGAACACCATTGGAAAGGAGTCAGGTACGTACATGCAACACACGGACCCAACCATTTTGCACACACCACCACGTTCAGCTAGCATGACATCTAGAACCATCTTATTCTGAATAGCCACTAATCTAATTACTCTTTGTTCCAATGTCATGTTAAACAATATGTCAGTAGTTTCATTTATAGTGTTCTCTAACACTCTAGCCAATCTCCTAATGTCCTGTGAGTTAATGGCTTGTCCCAAAAAAGGAACCATGGCTTTCGCTACATCACCCAAAACCTGAAGAGGGGTATCATCATCTATTCCCCTCCTAAGGTGATGTTTCATTATGTCTGCAGTAGATGTGACATAAACTCATGACAACAGTATTCCCAAATAACAAGTTCCTTTCCAATCTTTAGGTAACCATGGATAGGCTTCTTTTCCACAAGTAAATGGGTACCCCAATGTATAAAGGCCTATTCTCATTTACCAACACAGACGTGTTTATACATTTATCATACGTGCCCATATACCGGGAACCTTCCTTCCGTAAACAAAATGGAACAATGTCTCGATCATGATTGATAGTGTAGGATGGAGGGATTGCTTCCCTGTTTGTTACTGGTGACATTCTAAATGAGATCATCGATTGGTAGGGTCTAGCATGTTTATCAATACTCTTACTGGAGGCAGTATGGGTTGTACTCTTATTCGCAAAGACAGAGTATCCTAGGTTTAACAAAACTAGTCAATCAAATTCATTGATGTTTGTTCCATTGAAGTTACCAGTGGCACTATCTTTCCACTTCCCAAAGAATAGGGCTCTAAAGGATGCATAGCAGGAAGTCGATAGTGGAAGTGGATAGTTGTACCATCCCAACCCTTTCTCACCATGTTGTGGTAGGTGTGAACATACCCAGCAGTTAGTTTTGTTCAGGATCGCATGTGTTGCGTTCATTATCTGTATGAGCGTACTATTATAATAACCTTCTCAGTGTTTCAGATCAAAGGGACGAAGAGTGTGAGAGTGTACATAGAGAGGAGACAAAGTGGTGCTGGCAGTAGGCAGTAGTATACTAAGCGGATTTGAACTCTCCAAGTACCATAATACAGGTATTAATATGATCACGACCAAAAGCTGCAAGTGTGATTATTATAAGCATCTCTTTTGTGGACCATAGCCCTCTAGATATGGGCTTCCCAGTGGCAATGCTTTCCATGTCCTCGTTTCTGTGTGCCTCAGAGATTGGCATAGTTTTCAGTGCCGTTAAGATGCTTCACTGAAACAGGCTTCATAAATTCATCCGTAGGTGGCACTTGACCACATGGACGATCTTGCTTGTAGTCTTCTTCTTGCCCTGACCCCCTCTGAAACTCCTTGGACTGTCTTTAGGGGGATTGGAGGGAAGGCCGTTGGTTTCTTGTGGGTGCAGTATACAAACTATACTTTCCTAATCTATCAAAATGTCATTCCCTAACTATTTACGTGGTCGAAGGTTGTACCTTGTGACTCCAGGTACAGTGTGGTCGGTGAACAAAGAAACAGGATTTGAAGAAAGTGAAGAATCCTCGAGTTGTTTGGGCTCAAACCTTTTCCCAGGATCAGGATGGGTGCCCTCGTTGAAAGGCACACTATTGCAATCAGGATTCTTAACCCCCTCCTTAACCTATTTGTCGCAGGGTAAAGGCAAGGGCACTCGTTTCAGGTGCGCTGCATGAATCCAGTGGCATTTTGCTTCCACTCGAACAGCCGTCTAAGTAGCTAGTAGCATCTGATATGGTCTTTTCCAATGAGCTGTAAGGCAGGACTTCCTCTCGAAGTCCTTCACCAAGACGAAGTCCCCAGGTTGAATGTGATGACCAGGTCCTTCTTATTTCTCGTGCAAAGCAGCTCGAACCTGTTGGTGAATCAAACGCAGGTTTTGCGTCAATTGATCACAGTAATCGGTTAATAACGGGTAACTTACTTCACATAGTTTCTTAGGTCTGGGTACATTCCATATGTTAGCAGGTCTCCCCGTGACAATCTCGTAGGGAGAAAGTCCCATTCTAGACTGAGCCGCTGTCCTAATTGACAGTAAGGCTAATGGTAAGGCATCAGGCCATTTCAGTTTGCTATGTGCACACACCTTTGCTAGTTTATTCTTAAGGATACTGTTATGACATTATACTAAACCGGCTCTCTGTGGATGCCTCACTGAATGAAATCTCTTATCTATTTGTAGCGCCTTACATACCTATAGTATGATAGCTGCTATAAAGTGTGGTCCATTATCGGACCAAATTACTCTGGGTAATCCAAATCTAGGAAAATACTCTTTTAACATTACATTTGCAGTGGACATGGCAGTATTATCTTTCAAAGGAAAAGCTTCAACCCATTTGCTAACGGCACATAACATTACTAATACATATGTGTAGTTTTGGCAACGCTTCATCTGAATTAAGTCAAAGTGAATCACTTCAAATGGCATAGAGGGAGGTCCAAAACTACCTTTGGGCACTGGCGTTCCCTTACCAATGTTATGTTATAAGCAAATCATGGAGTTCTGTACTAATCGTTATGCAACTTTCGAATGTCATTGTTGTACCAAACTGCATCTAAATGTTTACAAATGCTCTTCGCACTAATGTTGACTGGCCCATGTGCCATAGTAACTATCACTGTTACATATGCGTTGGGCAGCATCCATCTCTGTTCTTCCCAGTCAATCCAACATCCCTCCTTATCTAACTCTGCAGGTCCCGAAGCCCAAGCTCTTCCTTTGTGGCCTTAGCCTCAATCTCTTTCACACTACTAACGCCCTCCTCCATCATCCCAGTTTCAGCAACCCACTGAGCAGAATGTAACACATACATTTGTGAGTGTTGGTTGGTGGCAGTTTGCCTAGCTATTTTGTCTGCAAACGCATTTCCTTTTCCAATGTTGTCAGTCACCCTCTGGTGTGCTGCACATTGCATTATAGCCAGTCATTTAGGAAGGGCTAATGCCGATAACAATTGCACTATCAAGGGACCATGCTGAATTTTGGTACTGTGAGATGTTAAATATCCCCTTTCAGCCCATAACCTTCCGAAGTTGTGAGCGACTCTAAAGGCATATTGACTATCAGTATAAATAATAACACTAAGCCCTTGGGATCTCACAAGCTCTAGTCAAGGCAACTATCTCTGCAGACTGGGTGGAGTTGTGTGGAATTCTCTTGCTTTCAATAATGTTGTCTAATGTGGTAATTGCATAGCCAGCTGTGGAAGTACCATCAGGTAGTTTAAAACAAGAGCCATCACAGAATAACTCTCCATCTGGAGATGTTAATGGTGTGTCGCTCAAATCGATTCTGCCTTTTGTATCTTGTTTAGTAACATACAGGCAGTCATGAGATGCATTATTAGTGCAATCCTCATTCAAATGAGGCAATAGTTCAGCCGGATTCAAAGAACAGCATCTCTTAATTTTGATGTGAGGTGGGAATAGAATCGGCTCATACCTTGTGAGTCTAGAAGATGTGAGATGCTGAGTCTGTATTCTGTTTAACAGAACATCCACTGAGTGGGGTATCATCACAGTGATGGAGTGACCCAAAACCATACCCTCACTTTGTTTTACTGAGGCAGCAGCAGCAGCCTTAAGACATTTCGGCAAAGCGCATGCAACAGGGTCTAACGTGGAGGAAAAATAGCCGCATGGTTTGCTTCTTCCCCCATGTTCCTGTGTCAAAACAGCCAAGGCACATCCATCTCGCTCATGAACAAATAAAATGAACTCCTTTCTGAAATTTGGTGTGCCCAGAACCAGCGCTGAACATAACACGGTTTTGAGCAGATCAAAATCTTCCTGACAATCCGTATCCGAAGGTAGCGGTAAAGCTCCGTCCTTCCTAGTTAATGTCAACATTGGCTTGATCAAAAGTGAAAAAATGGGAATCCATTGCCTACAACATGAAGCAATGCCGATAAAGGACCTAACTTCCTTCTGTGTATTTGGAACAGTCATGCCAGATATGCTTTGTATACGTTCAGGTGCAAGCCGTCTACCCTCCTTCGACAGGAGATAGCCTCAATAGGCGACCTCATGTTGACAATATTGGTACTTCAAAGATGCTTTATGGCCATGCTCAGCTAGATGGTTCAATAATAAAACAATTCCCTCCTTGCAAGCGTTCTCTGAATCTGCTGCAATAAGTAGGTCATCAATGTATTGTATCAATGTTCAGGTGGAAGGCAATTCAAGCAATATCGAGCTGTTCCTTAAGGGCTCTGCTGTAAATGCTAGGACTCTCAGTGTACCCTTGTGGTATGCGTGTGAAAGTGAAAGAACGTTCTCCTAGGGAAAACGCAAACAAATATCTACTGTCCGGGTATATCGGTATGCTAAAGAATATGTTATTTAAATCAACTACAGAAAAATGTGTAGCCGTAGCAGGAATCATAGTTAAGATGGTAGTGATGTCAGGGACAATGGGAAACTGTGGTGCCAGTACCTTGTTAATCGTGCAGAGATCAATAACAAAAATGGTAGGGTAAATCATCATCACCTTTCTTATATACTGGCAAAACCGGGCTATTAATGTACTACCAGAAATCTCTTCAATTACGCCTTGATCCATTAAATCGGAAACAATTCTTTTAAGTGCTCGTTCACTTTCAACAGATACTTTATATTGTGGAATGCGTGGTAACGTAATACTGGATTTTAAAACTATGCATAAGGTTCAACATTTAGAATTCCTACATCGTTGTTGTTTACTGCCGATAAATGCGTAGGCAATTGTTGTAACTCACTCGGTTAAGGCAAAGTAATAAATTGTGAAGTGGAATTCAGCTGGGGTGAAATGGTTAAATACACTCCATCTGGTGAACTGTGAATCACTGCATTACATTTCTTTAACAAATTTAATCCCAGAAGATTCTCACCACAATTTGTAGTCAATAAGAATGGACATGAGTCAGTGAAGGGACCCAAAGCTATCGGTACCAGTCGAGAGACCAGACTTACCAGAAAACCCTACGAAAACATTATTCTACCCTGACAGTGGGATATCTGGAACCCGCAGATGGTCAATAGACCACTTCTGTGCTCCGGTGTCTACTAGAAAAACATGCTCTCTATTCCCAACTTTCATTTGTACGTAGGGTCCTTTCTGATCTACGGGAATAGGAATAGGTTCCAGATTCTGCTTCCGGCTGTCCTAACGGAACAAAAAATTATCAGATGTGAAATCTTCAGTAAAACAGGAGTGCAAATTGGTATCAAAAGTGTTCTTATTACCAGTATTCTGTTGCTGACCCCCTGATGACCAGCATTATTGTCTTGTAGTTGGTTCTGTTGATTCTGAGAAAACGGATTCCTATTTAGACTGGGCATGCCATTGCGTGCCCTCGATCTTCTACCGATCATACCATTCACTGCTCTCTGCTGGAGAGTTGGACACTGTGCCCTCCAGTGACCGTCTTGCATACAATAGGCACATTGATTCATATGCACGGGCCCCGTTTGTGGTATGAACTGACCTCTCGGTTTTGTATTCCCACCTCATGATCCTCTAGCAATCTGTTGCAAAAGTATCCTAGTCTTTAAATCTCTTTTCTTCTTCTCTATTTTTTCTTTCTCATTATTAACTCTATTTTTGTAATACTGAGCCATATGTAAAACTTCTTATTGCGACTTAGCCTGCCATGCACTTTCAGAAGCAGTGATCTGCGACTGAATGTCTGGCAATAATCCTCGCACAAACTTGTCAACAAACAATCTCTTCCCAGGCTCCGTTCTAAGGTCTTGAAAGTTCAAACCTATTAAAAAATTCTGTTGCTCCCTCAGTCTTCCCTTGTATGCACATGGTTAATGTATCCCAAATAATTCTCTTCTGTGGCACTAAAGTTTTAAGCTTAGTCCCTATGTGGTTTGGTAACATTAATATGTTCTGCAGTGGTTTCTCTCCAGCTTTCCTAGAACTATCAGCTAGTTACAGTGCAACCCAAGTATCGCCCATTGCAGCTTGATCATCTATGGTTCTAATTTGCTTCCATAAGTCTGTGGGTAAAATTACAGGGAATAATAAGTCGTTTTCACCCAAGGTGAAACCGACAAATTCAAAACTGATTCTATTTCTTTGTAAAAGCCTGTAGATTTTTTAAGAGTGTTTATTTCCTGTCGTGAAAACTGAACATGAACTTGGAACGCACTACCGCACGCCCTCAGAAAGGAACAACCATATCCTAAATTTAGAATCAATATAATTAAATGGCTACGAACAAATGACTGTTAGCTTACCTTTGTCAGGTACTGTCAGGATACAGTGGTATATTCTCAATTACATTAGGTCTGGGGAAAATTAGTATAGAAAGGTTTTTGGAAGTTATTATGGAGTATAATTTTAAAACAGCCAATTTTGCCCTTAACATTCATTGCAGTCTATGGAGAATGCCCCAAGCCAAGATGGAGGTCCTCAGTCTAAATTCTAATTGGCTGGTGATTGTTTATAGGGAAGACAGTGAACATTCTAAACTGCCTTTCATCGTCTTTGCCCAGCTGAGAGGTCGTGTACTAAGCTGCTCCTGCTTAACTTGTTCAGGGGTTTCAAGTTTCAAGCAGTCGAGCGGCTTCTTTGGAAAAGTAAACAGGAATCCTACGGAGTTTCATTTTGGTACAGGACAGGAGTAAGAAGATTTCGAGTTATCCAAGAAAATAAGTTTCCAAGACTCTTCACAAAATAAGTTCTTTAAAAACTCAAGACTCTTTTTATAATGTCATTGTTGAAGAGTTAAATTGATTTTCAAGCTCATAGGAAAACATTAACTAAGAACTATATTGCTGTCGTTTGTTTGGCTTTGCTACGCTACGTTTATCTATCAAGCGCGTGGTTTTTCCGTTAACAGAAGCCTGCGCGTGAAAGTCTTCGCTTGAGAATCTAGCGCAGGCTCTTTGGTGTCACGTGATACTATTGCGCGTGTGTTTTTTCTACCCGCGGTTGGTTTTCAGCGCGTGTGCGTTTACTCGCATTTTGGATAAAGCACGTGTGGATTTTTCCCGCGGTTTCGACTTCAGTGCGTGTTCTCGCATCTTGGACTAATCGCGTGTGGATTTTTCCCGCGGTTTAGATTTTAGCGCGTATGCGTGTTCTCGCATCTTGGACTAATCGCGTGTGGATTTTTCCCGCGGTTTAGATTTTAGCGCGTGTGCGTGTTCTCGCATCTTGGACTAATCGCGTGTGAATTTTTCCCGCGGTTTCGACTTCAGCGCGTGGGCGTTTTCTCGCATCTTGGACTAAGCGCGTGTGGATTTTTCCCGCGGTTTCGATTTCAGCGCGTGTGAGATTATTCGCTCCTTGGATAAGCGCGTGTGGTTTTTTCCCGCAGTTTGGTCTTCAGCGCATGTTCGTTTTTTCACTCAGTTTGGATTCTTATGCGTGTTCAAGATATTTCCACGTGAAAAGTTTTGTCGCAAGTTTCAAGAACAGTTTTTTAAGTAAAGACACTCTAAAAAATAATAAGAAGAAATATAAGATCTTTCCAGAAACACTAGAACTTCCATTTACTTTTTAATAAACTTAAGACTTTGTTCAAGCTTCTTGAGTTTAAAGAAGATTACCTGCAAAGTTAATTTCACATTCATGGACCTACTAAGAAGGCTGAATGATCGTTGAGATTCAAGTCAACTAGTAAGGAAGTCTAGTCAGCTTATCACTTCTCTGGGCATTTTGTAGAGAATTTCCAGGTATGATTTTTACTTTATTTGGTAAAGGATATTGATAATTAAGGTTAGTATAGTACTCCATGAATAACAAGGTGTATTATATGTTTATGTTTTACTACAGGTGAAGAACCAGCTAGCCTTTAGCTTCCAGCCTGGTGTTTGTTAATTTGTCCCTTCCCCCTTTCCCCTGGAAGTGAGGTAAACTGAGCAGTTTCTAGTATCAGCTCAGAGTGCCACATTTTGGGTGGATTGTCGGGGGCTCAGCAGCTTCCGCAGACACCAGGATCTCAGCCTGACAGAATGAAAGGCCAGTAAAAAAAAAGTCTGCCCAAGCTGTATGAACCCCGACGAGACAGCCATGGAGGCGTTGGGAGAAATGGTTAGGGAAATTAGAGAAGAGTTACGGGTGGCTCATCTGGAATACTCAAATCTTAATAAAAGAATGGATGAGTTAAATTTAAAGGTAACACAAATACAAGAAAAAGAAGTGGAAGTTTCGGGAGGTGCAGGAAACCCACCTGAGTTGGTGAGAGTAGGGGAAGAACAAGAACATAGGCTTCCAAGGGAAGTGGTGGGTGGTTTAGGAACTTTAGTTATGCCAGTTCCTTTGGCTGCTCCTGAGCGTTTTTTGGGAGATTCGAGAAAGTTTCAAATTTTTCAGACTCAGTGTGAATTACATTTCTTAAGTCGTCCTGAGTTATTTTCAACGGATGCTTCAAAGGTCACATTTACATTATCCTATTTATCAGGAGAAGCCTCTGCGTGGGGAAGTCTTTTGGTGAGTCAAAAGAATTTGGCTTTGAATAATTATTCCCTGTTCCAGGCAGAATTTAAAAAGATGTTTGATAAGAGACAGGTTTCTTTAGAGGTAGATGGAGAACTACTGGAGCTGCGTCAGGGAGGAAAGGAGTTGATTTCTTATATCACTCAATTTAGAACTTTAATTTTAGAGAGTAGATGGCCAGAGGAGAAGAGGGCTTCCTTATTTTATCGGGGCTTAAAAGATGAATTGAAAGATGCTTTGGCTGGGGTTTTGGAACGACCAACTACTTTAGATGCTCTAATTGATTTGGTAGTTCGGTTAGATTTTCGTTTAACTGAAAGACGTTTAGAGCGTAGACGTTCTCAGGGAGAAGTTAGGTTTCCAGGAAGAGTAGAGAGATCTAAGGTTGAGGTGGTGAACAGGGAAGTTAAGTCAAAGGTAAATGAGCTGCAGAGTCGGGTGAGAGGTCCGTTGTCAAAGGAAGAGAAGAAAAGAAGAAGGGAGAATAATTTGTGTCTATACTGCGGTAGGAGTGGTCATTTCCTTGAAAACTGTCCTTTTACCTCCAAGAAGATCTTCAATTCTTCAGGCAGAGTACAACAAGTTGCTAACACGATACAGACAGCTGTTCCTCACATAACTGTGAACGTATCCTTAATGTTTGAAAAGAAAATCTTAGGTTCTGGGCCAATTATTATTGATTCAGGGGCTACAGGAAATTTTATGGACAGAGGATTGGCAAAGGTTCTAGGTGTTCCTTTAGTGGCTAAGAAAGAAGTGGAGCAGGTAAGGGCAGTTGATGGTACATCTCTTTCTTCAGGTCCAATCACTCATAATACAGAGGTACTTGAGATGGAGTTAACTGGAGGTCATAAGGAAACTATCTCTTTTGAATTAATTGATGCTCCAATCTTGAAAATAATCTTGGGTATGCCCTGGCTTACTCTGCATAATCCTAGAATAGATTGGAGTGCAAGAATTGTATCCCTAGAATCAAATTTTTGTAAGGAACATTGTTTCTTAGGAAAATGTCATGAAGAGGAAGAAAGATTGGTGAATTCAGTTTCGTTTTCACTTGCAGAAAGAGGGGCAATAGGTTTTGATGCTGGAGCAGTAGTGGGTGAACTTCCTACTTGTTATCAGGATTTTTGGGATGTATTTGATGTTTTCCTTCCTTTTGGAAGCTGGAGAGTTGCCTCCTCATAGACCTTTTGACTGCAGGATAGATTTGGAGCCTGGAGCTATTTTACCTAGCAGTAGGGTTTATGCCCTGACAGAAAAAGAGAATGACTATTTGAAAGAATACTTAAAGGAAAATTTGGCTAAGGGATTTATTCGGCACTCTCAATTGCCGGCTGCCTCACCATTGTTCTTTGTGCCAAAATCTGACGGTTCCCTCAGAACTTGTATAGATTACAGGGCGGTAAATAGAATGACAGTAAAAAATAGGTATCCTCTCCCTCTCATCTCTGAGATGTTAAATCAAATCCAAGGTGCCACCATTTTTTCTAAATTGGATTTAAGGGGAGCTTATCATCTTGTACGAGTTCAAGAGGGGGATGAGTGGAAGACGGCATTTAAGACCAGATTTGGCCTGTACGAGTACCAAGTGATGCCATTCGGTCTTTGCAATGCCCCAGCGGCTTTTCAATTTTTTATCGATGAGGTTCTCCAGGAATTTCTTGATATTTTTGTTATCGTTTATATTGACGATATTTTGATTTTTGCCCAAAGTTTGGAGAAACACAAAATTCACGTTCGACAGGTCTTGAGAAAATTGAGAGAGAATAATCTTTACGCTAAATTGGAGAAGAGTCAGTTCCACACGAATTCGGTGGAATTTTTAGGTTTTGTGATCACTCCTTGTGGTCTGGAAATGAATCCGAAAAAGGTGGAAGCGGTTCGTGATCGGCCTACTCCAACGAAGGTGAAGGAGATCCAGAGTTTTTTGGGATTTGCCAATTTTTACCAAAGATTCATTGAAGGCTTCTCCAGTTTAGTAACTCCAATTACTCGACTTTTGAAGAAAGGAGTTCCATTTGTTTGGGACGTTAAGGCTAATGAGGCTTTTCAAATATTGAAGGAGAAATTCATAACTACTCCTATCTTGATTCATCCTGATACTTCTAAGCCATTTTTTGTAGAGGCTGATGCTTCCAATGTGGCAATGGGAGCAGTGTTGCCGCAGAGGCATAATGTTACTGGACAATTGCATCCAGTGACCTACTTTTCTAAGAGATTCTCACCAGCGGAAGAAAATTACACCATTTCAGATCGCGAGCTTCTTGCTATCAAAGCAGCATTTGAAGAATGGCGACATTTTTTAAAAGGAGCACGTCATACTGTGACAGTATTAACTGATCACCGAAATTTACTTTTTTTGAAGACAGCAAGAACTCTGACACCTCGACAACTAAGGTGGTCTTTATTTTTTGCAGATTATGATTTTATAGTTACTTTTAAGCCAGGAAATCAAAATAAGAAAGCAGATGCTCTGTCACGGCAATTTCCAGAAAGTGAAGTTAAGTCGGTCTGTGAGTCACTTCCTCTGATCGCTCCAGAACGTTTTGTTCTTGCTGGAATTGAGAAAGAAAACGAAATCTTCAAGCAAGTACGAGAATCCATTTCTGAGACACAACTTGAACATTGGGTTAGTTTGGATCCAGCTCGCAAGATTAAAGATGGTTTGCCTTATCTAGACGACAGACTCTATTTACCATCTATTGAACTTAGAGAAAAGATTTTGAAGGAATGTCACGATTCAGTTCTGGCAGGACATCCAGGATATCGGAAAACGCTAGAGTTGGTCAGAAGACATTTTTGGTGGGATAAAATTCAACAAGATACTCCTAATTTTGTTAAGACCTGTGAAGTTTGTGCTAGATCTAAGAACCTCATCGGAAAGCCTTCTGGGCTAATGGAACCGTTGCCAGTTCCACCGCGGCCTTGGTACTCAGTGTCTTTAGATTTCATCACGGATCTACCACTAGATAAGGGGTGTACATCAGTATTGGTTGTAGTTGATTTACTCACTAAAGAAGCACATTTCATTCCAATGGAGGGAGAGGTTACCGCCGATAGTTTAGCTCACAGTTTCTTGCAAGAAGTAGTAAAACTGCATGGAATTCCCAGTCAGGTCATCTCAGACAGAGGGTCTCAATTTATTTCTAAGTTTTGGAGAGCTTTTTGTAAGAGATTGGGAGTTGAGGTATGTCTATCATCCGGTTATCATCCCGAAACCAATGGGCAAGTGGAAAGGATAAATCAGGAGTTGGAGAAATATTTGAGGTGTTATCTACAGACAGGGGAAGAGTGGGTAGATATGTTGTGGGTGGCAGAATTTGCATATAACAACTGTAGTAAGGATGCCACCTCAATGTCTCCATTTTATTTGGGACGAGGTTTTCATCCTCGTTTTCTTAGTATAGAGATCAATAATGATGCTGGAAACCCGGAAGTGGAAAAGAGACTAGAAGTCATGAAAAGAAATTTGGAGAAGGCAAAAGGGGTGTTGGTGGAGAGTAAACAAAAATATAAAAGATTTGCTGATCTTAAAAGAAAGATTAGTCCCCAGTATAGGGAGGGAGATTTGGTATGGTTATCAACCAAATATTTGAGAATTAAAGGAAGAAATAAGTTTTGCCCTCGTTTTGTAGGACCGTTTGTTGTCGAAAGGGTGATAAATCCAGTGGCTGTTCGCCTTAGATTACCAAGACATATGAAAACTCATCCAACTTTTCATGTTAGCTTGTTGAAACCTGTGGTTAAGGGAACTAGATTGACACCTACTCCTTCAGCAGTTGTATTAGAGGAAGATGATTCAGAAGAATTTGTAGTTAAGAAAATTCTGGACTCTAGAAAAGTGAGAGGAAAGCTACAGTATCTCATTGATTGGGAGGGTTTTGGTCCTGAAGAACGCACTTGGGAGAAAGCAAGTGATGTACATGCTCCTCATTTGGTTGAAAGATTCCATCAGAAATTTCCATTAAAAAATGGCCCAGGGACTGGGCGTTAGAAGGGGGGTACTGTCAGGTACTGTCAGGATACAGTGGTATATTCTCAATTACATTAGGTCTGGGGAAAATTAGTATAGAAAGGTTTTTGGAAGTTATTATGGAGTTTAATTTTAAAACAGCCAATTTTGCCCTTAACATTCATTGCAGTCTATGGAGAATGCCCCAAGCCAAGATGGAGGTCCTCAGTCTAAATTCTAATTGGCTGGTGATTGTTTATAGGGAAGACAGTGAACATTCTAAACTGCCTTTCATCGTCTTTGCCCAGCTGAGAGGTCGTGTACTAAGCTGCTCCTGCTTAACTTGTTCAGGGGTTTCAAGTTTCAAGCAGTCGAGCGGCTTCTTTGGAAAAGTAAACAGGAATCCTACGGAGTTTCATTTTGGTACAGGACAGGAGTAAGAAGATTTCGAGTTATCCAAGAAAATAAGTTTCCAAGACTCTTCACAAGATAAGTTCTTTAAAAACTCAAGACTCTTTTTATAATGTCATTGTTGAAGAGTTAAATTGATTTTCAAGTTCATAGGAAAACATTAACTAAGAACTATATTGCTGTCGTTTGTTTGGCTTTGCTACGCTACGTTTATCTATCAAGCGCGTGGTTTTTCCGTTAACAGAAGCCTGTGCGTGAAAGTCTTCGCTTGAGAATCTAGCGCGAGCTCTTTGGTGTCACGTGATACTATTCCGCATGTGTTTTTTCTACCCGCGGTTGGTTTTCAGCGCGTGTGCGTTTACTCGCATTTTGGATAAAGCGCGTGTGGATTTTTCCCGCGGTTTCGACTTCAGCGCGTGTGCGTGTTCTCGCATCTTGGACTAATCGCGTGTGGATTTTTCCCGCGGTTTAGATTTTAGCGCGTGTGCGTGTTCTCGCATCTTGGACTAATCGCGTGTGGATTTTTCCCGCGGTTTAGATTTTAGCGCGTGTGCGTGTTCTCGCATCTTGGACTAATCGCGTGTGAATTTTTCCTGCGGTTTCGACTTCAGCGCGTGTGCGTTTTCTCGCATCTTGGACTAAGCGCGTGTGGATTTTTCCCGCGGTTTCGATTTCAGCGCGTGTGAGATTATTCGCTCCTTGGATAAGCGCGTGTGGTTTTTTCCCGCAGTTTGGTCTTCAGCGCATGTTCGTTTTTTCACTCAGTTTGGATTCTTATGCGTGTTCAAGATATTTCCACGTGAAAATTTTTGTCGCAAGTTTCAAGAACAGTTTTTTAAGTAAAGACACTCTAAAAAATAATAAGAAGAAATATAAGATCTTTCCAGAAACACTAGACCTACTTCCATTTACTTTTTAATGAACTTAAGACTTTGTTCAAGGTTCTTGAGTTTAAAGAAGATTACCTGCAAAGTTAATTTCACATTCATGGACCTACTAAGAAGGCTGAATGATCGTTGAGATTCAAGTCAACTAGTAAGGAAGTCTAGTCAGCTTATCACTTCTCTGGGCATTTTGTAGAGAAGTTCCTGGTATGATTTTTACTTTATTTGGTAAAGGATATTGATAATTAAGGTTAGTATAGTACTCCATGAATAACAAGGTGTATTATATGTTTATGTTTTACTACAGGTGAAGAACCAGCTAGCCTTTAGCTTCCAGCCTGGTGTTTGTTAATTTGTCCCTTCCCCCTTTCCCCTGGAAGTGAGGTAAACTGAGCAGTTTCTAGTATCAGCTCAGAGTGCCACATTTTGGGTGGATTGTCGGGGGCTCAGCAGCTTCCGCAGACACCAGGATCTCAGCCTGACAGAATGAAAGGCCAGTAAAAAAAAAGTCTGCCCAAGCTGTATGAACCCCGACGAGACAGCCATGGAGGCGTTGGGAGAAATGGTTAGGGAAATTAGAGAAGAGTTACGGGTGGCTCATCTGGAATACTCAAATCTTAATAAAAGAATGGATGAGTTAAATTTAAAGGTAACACAAATACAAGAAAAAGAAGTGGAAGTTTCGGGAGGTGCAGGAAACCCACCTGAGTTGGTGAGAGTAGGGGAAGAACAAGAACATAGGCTTCCAAGGGAAGTGGTGGGTGGTTTAGGAACTTTAGTTATGCCAGTTCCTTTGGCTGCTCCTGAGAGTTTTTTGGGAGATTCGAGAAAGTTTCAAATTTTTCAGACTCAGTGTGAATTACATTTCTTAAGTCGTCCTGAGTTATTTTCAACGGATGCTTCAAAGGTCACATTTACATTATCCTATTTATCAGGAGAAGCCTCTGCGTGGGGAAGTCTTTTGGTGAGTCAAAAGAGTTTGGCTTTGAATAATTATTCCCTGTTCCAGGCAGAATTTAAAAAGATGTTTGATAAGAGACAGGTTTCTTTAGAGGTAGATGGAGAACTACTGGAGCTGCGTCAGGGAGGAAAGGAGTTGATTCCTTATATCACTCAATTTAGAACTTTCATTTTAGAGAGTAGATGGCCAGAGGAGAAGAGGGCTTCCTTATTATATCGGGGCTTAAAAGATGAATTGAAAGATGCTTTGGCTGGGGTTTTGGAACGACCAACTACTTTAGATGCTCTAATTGATTTGGTAGTTCGGTTAGATTTTCGTTTAACTGAAAGACGTTTAGAGCGTAGACGTTCTCAGGGAGAAGTTAGGTTTCCAGGAAGAGTAGAGAGATCTAAGGTTGAGGTGGTGAACAGGGAAGTTAAGTCAAAGGTAAATGAGCTGCAGAGTCGGGTGAGAGGTCCGTTGTCAAAGGAAGAGAAGACAAGAAGAAGGGAGAATAATTTGTGTCTATACTGCGGTAGGAGTGGTCATTTCCTTGAAAACTGTCCTTTTACCTCCAAGAAGATCTTCAATTCTTCAGGCAGAGTACAACAAGTTGCTAACACGATACAGACAGCTGTTCCTCACATAACTGTGAACGTATCCTTAATGTTTGAAAAGAAAATCTTAGGTTCTGGGCCAATTATTATTGATTCAGGGGCTACAGGAAATTTTATGGACAGAGGATTGGCAAAGGTTCTAGGTGTTCCTTTAGTGGCTAAGAAAGAAGTGGAGCAGGTAAGGGCAGTTGATGGTACATCTCTTTCTTCAGGTCCAATCACTCATAATACAGAGGTACTTGAGATGGAGTTAACTGGAGGTCATAAGGAAACTATCTCTTTTGAATTAATTGACGCTCCAATCTTGAAAATAATCTTGGGTATGCCCTGGCTTAATCTGCATAATCCTAGAATAGATTGGAGTGCAAGAATTGTATCCCTAGAATCAACTTTTTGTAAGGAACATTGTTTCTTAGGAAAATGTCATGAAGAGGAAGAAAGATTGGTGAATTCAGTTTCGTTTTCACTTGAAGAAAGAGGGGCAATAGGTTTTGATGTTGGAGCAGTAGTGGGTGAACTTCCTACTTGTTATCAGGATTTTTGGGATGTATTTGATGAAAAGGAAGCTGGAGAGTTGCCTGCTCATAGACCTTTTGACCGCAGGATAGCTTTGGAGCCTGGAGCTATTTTACCTAGCAGTAGGGTTTATGCCCTGACAGAAAAAGAGAATGACTATTTGAAAGAATACTTAAAGGAAAATTTGGCTAAGGGATTTATTCGGCACTCTCAATCGCCGGCTGCCTCACCATTGTTCTTTGTGCCAAAATCTGACGGTTCCCTCAGAACTTGTATAGATTACAGGGCGGTAAATAGAATGACAGTAAAAAATAGGTATCCTCTCCCTCTCATCTCTGAGATGTTAAATCAAATCCAAGGTGCCACCATTTTTTCTAAATTGGATTTAAGGGGAGCTTATCATCTTGTACGAGTTCAAGAGGGGGATGAGTGGAAGACGGCATTTAAGACCAGATTTGGCCTGTACGAGTACCAAGTGATGGCATTCGGTCTTTGCAATGCCCCAGCGGCTTTTCAATTTTTTATCGATGAGGTTCTCCGGGAATTTCTTGATATTTTTGTTATCGTTTATATTGACGATATTTTGATTTTTTCCCAAAGTTTGGAGAAACACAAAATTCACGTTCGACAGGTCTTGAGAAAATTGAGAGAGAATAATCTTTACGCTAAATTGGAGAAGAGTCAGTTCCATACGAATTTGGTGGAATTTGTAGGTTTTGTGATCACTCCTTGTGGTCTGGAAATGAATCCGAAAAAGGTGGAAGCGGTTCATGATTGGCCTACTCCAACGAAGGTGAAGGAGATCCAGAGTTTTTTGGGATTTGCCAATTTTTACCAAAGATTCATTGAAGGCTTCTCCAGTTTAGTAACTCCAATTACTCGACTTTTGAAGAAAGGAGTTCCATTTGTTTGGGACGTTAAGGCTAATGAGGCTTTTCAAATATTGAAGGAGAAATTCATAACTACTCCTATCTTGATTCATCCTGATACTTCTAAGCCATTTTTTGTAGAGGCTGATGCTTCCAATGTGGCAATGGGAGCAGTGTTGTCGCAGAGGCATAATGTTACTGGCCAATTGCATCCAGTGGCCTACTTTTCTAAGAGGTTCTCACCAGCGGAAGAAAATTACACCATTTCAGATCGCGAGCTTCTTGCTATCAAAGCAGCATTTGAAGAATGGCGACATTTTTTAAAAGGAGCACGTCATGCTGTGACAGTATTAACTGATCACCGAAATTTACTTTTTTTGAAGACAGCAAGAACTCTGACACCTCGACAACTAAGGTGGTCTTTATTTTTTGCAGATTATGATTTCGTAGTTACTTTTAAGCCAGGAAATCAAAATAAGAAAGCAGATGCTCTGTCACGGCAATTTCCAGAAAGTGAAGTTAAGTCGGTCTGTGAGTCACTTCCTCTGATCGCTCCAGAACGTTTTGTTCTTGCTGGAATTGAGAAAGAAAACGAAATCTTCAAGCAAGTACGAGAATCCATTTCTGAGACACAACTTGAACATTGGGTTCGTTTGGATCCAGCTCGCAAGATTAAAGATGGTTTGCCTTATCTAGACGACAGACTCTATTTACCATCTATTGAACTTAGAGAAAAGATTTTGAAGGAATGTCACAATTCAGTTCTGGCAGGACACCCAGGATATCGGAAAACGCTAGAGTTGGTCAGAAGACATTTTTGGTGGAATAAAATTCGACAAGATACTCTTAATTTTGTTAAGACCTGTGAAGTTTGTGCTAGATCTAAGAACCTCATCGGAAAGCCTTCTGGGCTATTGGAACCGTTGCCAGTTCCACCGCGGCCTTGGTACTCAGTGTCTTTAGATTTCATCACGGATCTACCACTAGATAAGGGGTGTACATCAGTATTGGTTGTAGTTGATTTACTCACTAAAGAAGCACATTTCATTCCAATGGAGGGAGAGGTTACCGCCGATAGTTTAGCTCACAGTTTCTTGCAAGAAGTAGTAAAACTGCATGGAATTCCCAGTCAGGTCATCTCAGACAGAGGGTCTCAATTTATTTCTAAGTTTTGGAGAGCTTTTTGTAAGAGATTGGGAGTTGAGGTATGTCTATCATCCGGTTACCATCCCGAAACCAATGGGCAAGTGGAAAGGATAAATCAGGAGTTGGAGAAATATTTGAGGTGTTATCTACAGAGCGGGGAAGAGTGGGTAGATATGTTGTGGGTGGCAGAATTTGCATATAACAACTGTAGTAAGGATGCCACCTCAATGTCTCCATTTTATTTGGGACGAGGTTTTCATCCTCGTTTTCTTAGTATAGAGATCAATAATGATGCTGGAAACCCGGAAGTGGAAAAGAGACTAGAAGTCATGAAAAGAAATTTGGAGAAGGCAAAAGGGGTGTTGGTGGAGAGTAAACAAAAATATAAAAGATTTGCTGACCTTAAAAGAAAGATTAGTCCCCAGTATAGGGAGGGAGATTTGGTATGGTTATCAACCAAATATTTGAGAATTAAAGGAAGAAATAAGTTTTGCCCTCGTTTTGTAGGACCGTTTGTTGTCGAAAGGGTGATAAATCCAGTGGCTGTTCGCCTTAGATTACCAAGACATATGAAAACTCATCCAACTTTTCATGTTAGCTTGTTGAAACCTGTGGTTAAGGGAACTAGATTGACACCTACTCCTTCAGCAGTTGTATTAGAGGAAGATGATTCAGAAGAATTTGTAGTTAAGAAAATTCTGGACTCTAGAATAGTGAGAGGAAAGCTACAGTATCTCATTGATTGGGAGGGTTTTGGTCCTGAAGAACGCACTTGGGAGAAAGCAAGTGATGTACATGCTCCTCATTTGGTTGAAAGATTCCATCAGAAATTTCCATTAAAAAATGGCCCAGGGACTGGGCATTAGAAGGGGGGTACTGTCAGGTACTGTCAGGATACAGTGGTATATTCTCAATTACATTAGGTCTGGGGAAAATTAGTATAGAAAGGTTTTTGGAAGTTATTATGGAGTTTAATTTTAAAACAGCCAATTTTGCCCTTAACATTCATTGCAGTCTATGGAGAATGCCCCAAGCCAAGATGGAGGTCCTCAGTCTAAATTCTAATTGGCTGGTGATTGTTTATAGGGAAGACAGTGAACATTCTAAACTGCCTTTCATCGTCTTTGCCCAGCTGAGAGGTCGTGTACTAAGCTGCTCCTGCTTAACTTGTTCAGGGGTTTCAAGTTTCAAGCAGTCGAGCGGCTTCTTTGGGAAAGTAAACAGGAATCCTACTGAGTTTCATTTTGGTACAGGACAGGAGTAAGAAGATTTCGAGTTATCCAAGAAAATAAGTTTCCAAGACTCTTCACAAGATAAGTTCTTTAAAAACTCAAGACTCTTTTTATAATGTCATTGTTGAAGAGTTAAATTGATTTTCAAGTTCATAGGAAAACATTAACTAAGAACTATATTGCTGTCGTTTGTTTGGCTTTGCTACGCTACGTTTATCTATCAAGCGCGTGGTTTTTCCGTTAACAGAAGCCTGCGCGTGAAAGTCTTCGCTTGAGAATCTAGCGCAAGCTCTTTGGTGTCACGTGATACTATTGCGTGTGTGTTTTTTCTACCCGCGGTTGGTTTTCAGCGCATGTGCGTTTACTCGCATTTTGGATAAAGCGCGTGTGGATTTTTCCCACGGTTTTGACTTCAGCGTGTGTGCGTGTTCTCGCATCTTGGACTAATCGCGTGTGGATTTTTCCCGCGGTTTAGATTTTAGCGCGTGTGCGTGTTCTCGCATCTTGGACTAATCGCGTGTGGATTTTTCCCGCGGTTTAGATTTTAGCGCGTGTGCGTGTTCTCGCATCTTGGACTAATCGCGTGTGAATTTTTCCCGCGGTTTCGACTTCAGCGCGTGTGCGTTTTCTCGCATCTTGGACTAAGCGCGTGTGGATTTTTCCCACGGTTTCGATTTCAGCGCGTGTGAGATTATTCGCTCCTTGGATAAGTGCGTGTGGTTTTTTCCCGCAGTTTGGTCTTCAGCGCATGTTCGTTTTTTCACTCAGTTTGGATTCGTATGCGTGTTCAAGATATTTCCACGTGAAAATTTTTGTCGCAAGTTTCAAGAACAGTTTTTTAAGTAAAGACACTCTAAAAAATAATAAGAAGAAATATAAGATCTTTCCAGAAACACTAGAACTTCCATTTACTTTTTAATGAACTTAAGACTTTGTTCAAGCTTCTTGAGTTTAAAGAAGATTACCTGCAAAGTTAATTTCACATTCATGGACCTACTAAGAAGGCTGAATGATCGTTGAGATTCAAGTCAACTAGTAAGGAAGTCTAGTCAGTTTATCACTTCTCTGGGCATTTTGTAGAGAAGTTCCAGGTATGATTTTTACTTTATTTGGTAAAGGATATTGATAATTAAGGTTAGTATAGTACTCCATGAATTACAAGGTGTATTATATGTTTATGTTTTACTACAGGTGAAGAACCAGCTAGCCTTTAGCTTCCAGCCTGATGTTTGTTAATTTGTCCCTTCACCCTTTCCCCTGGAAGTGAGGTAAACTGAGCAGTTTCTAGTATCAGCTCAGAGTGCCACATTTTGGGTGGATTGTCGGGGGCTCAGCAGCTTCCGCAGACACCAGGATCTCAGCCTGACAACCTTCCAGGCTTGTCTCTGCTGCTTGTCTCTTAACTTGCTATCTTCAACTGTTTTTGTATATTGTATGCTTCTTTGTAAATATTATGTAACCATTATATGCTTCTTTGTACACATTATGTAACCAAGTTTAAGCTGTCTTGACCTCTACTGTGCCCGGCTACCTAATGGGTTTGGTGCGCATTATCAAATAAACAAACAAACAAACAAACAAACAAACAAACTCTGAAATGTAATGGGCTGGGATAGTTGTGGCAGGTGCTCCCCCTACAGCAGGTATCTCTACCTTCGGCAGAAGAGTTGGAGGAACCTCTCTCATGGGCAATTGTACAGTGGGAGATTCTGAACATTTATTAAGGAGTAAGGCCAAATCGAGTGACAATGAAGTGAGTGCAGTGTCAGCAGAAAATGCACACTTGAAAATTTCCATAATGTCAGCGGGACAACACAAATTATTTTTCAAACATTCATCCTGTAAATATTCTACCATTACTTATAATACCTTTCTCTTCATAGGCGGAGAATATTGGCTAAATGTGTCATGAACTTCAATAGGCGAAATGGAAGCATCTAAGATTCATCTAAGAGCATCTCTCTGGCATTTACACATTTCTTCACTAACTGTTTTCGATGGAGGCAAACATCTTTTCTACATATACAATGGTAATCGTGTACCCTCATCTAATGCTTTTAGGTGCAAATGATCTAGTTCATGCTCGAAGGAAAATAATCTCGATAAATGATCATGCACTTTTAGTGAGGTATCACTAGTACGAGACAAGAAATTCAAATCCAGCAATTCCTGTGGTACAGCTCAAATCACGTTCACGTTCAAATCACCCCAAACCTCAGCTAAATATAATCCCATCCGTTCTATCAATATTTTCTGCTCAGGAATACCCCCATGATCTGATAGAGAATGCGACGTCGCTGCCTCGCCACCCCCTTCTATATATTTTTCTGCCCAATCTCGTAATTCCTTCATTCGTGCAGGCGGTATTGTGCAATGGGTTACAATTCTCTGATCGCTAGCAGTATCTTCATCTGTCAAAAGTGGAGTGCTAGATGTAGTCAGTGATGAAAGTAGGAGTATTTCGTGTGCACTAGTAGACAAAGGAAAACTATCAGAGTGCGTAGCTGGTGCAAGTAATGGTGGTTGCGCTTGTGGTGATTGTGGCTGTGGCAACACATGGAGGCGCTGCAGTAGGAGACGTTCTCCTTTAACTTAACAATTTATTTATCAATTCATCAGATGCATGCAAATCTTTTGACGGGTATATTGTCTGCACTTTAAATTGGTACCTCCTATCCATCTTCCTCATAGCCTCTTCTTCTTTTTGTTGGTCATGTGCTAAGGCTTTACCAACTTGTGTAATGTGTTTACGTGCATGTTTCTCTCTGCTTTTGAGATGTTGGGTGGCTTCCTTTCGCCAATCCCTAACAACGTCAAATGCAGCCGGTCTCGCTTTCTTTTGTAACAATACAGTTTCCAAAAGCCCAATTCTCGCTATCTCAAAACTCCCTAGTTTCGGCCACTGAAGTTCTGGTTCATGTCTGGTTTGACGATGCCAAATACAATTGAATACTATAGCTCCTATGCCATACTTCACGAACATATCATATGCCGGCGGCCCTGCGTGTAGCACCGGTTGACTATGTTCCAAATCATCCAGTTGTCTTCCCCTACAACAATGCATTGCCTAACAGGATGACAACTTACTAAAACCCGGCATTTTCTAAACAAGCAGTTCTACCAGGCCAATATTTGTACACATATAAATATTCATCAATCAGAACAACATCAGGCACTGTCAGTTTGAAACAGACTCAAGTTATTCCAATCAAAGAGGGATCCCCCATCAAAGTATCCAAATCATTGTGGCTGGCTGTCTTCCCAAAAAACCTCTCGTCCAGGTATCTTGCCATCATGACCTCTGGGCGCAGTGTGGCATTCGTAGATCGTTCGCAGCAGTCTGCTGAGGAATCACGTCTCAAGTTGCAGGGGCCCCCGATACTCACTGATCTCAGTCCGTCCACTCCGTCCTCGCAAAGCAATGGGTCCTGATTGGAAGGGCCCCACATTATGTTAGTCCAAAAATATGAAGCTACTGCAAATAAATTAAGACACACCAGTCACGAGGAACAAATATATATAAACAGCAGTTTATTAGCACTCGAGCGGTCTCAGGTTTCACAATGCATGTATACAGGTATAGAAAAAGTGAGCTAATACATAGGGGAGTTGATGTATTTTATACACATTTAGAGTACCATGATGAATTTGGGCTAGCTTATCACGTGACGTTGGCTCATTTATTATTTTTATTTATTTTCATTTGTAAAGCGCGCTAGCAGCCCACGGGCATCAGGGCGCTGTTGCAGAGTTGGTCTTACCTACACATAGTTGTCTTAGTTACATAGGGATGCTTAGCTCTTGGTTACAATGAGCAAGATACAAGATTGTCTTGCTTACATGAGGTGATCTTTAGTTCCGTAAAGGAGTTTAGCTCTTGGTTACTGTGAGTATGATACAGTTCCAGTGAGCGGTACTAAAATAGTCTGATTTGAGAATAACAACATTCATAGGGAAAGGTGATTAGGTGAATAGCAGTGTTTTGATTAATTTCATGAATGTTAAGTGGGATTCCACCTTTCGGACCTGGGAGGCAGGGCGTTCCAATGTGTCACTGCCAGCACTGGAAATCTAGATCCTCCTGCTCGAACTCTCCTAGTTTTAGGAACAGAGATCCTATTGGCCTAGGCCATTTTTGTGTGTCTGGTGGGTACTGGCTTGACAACTCTTTCAGCCAGGTATAGGGGTGCCCGGTTGTGGACACATTTATCTGTTAGGGCAAGGGCTTTAAAGACTATCCTCTCTTTAATGGGGAGCCAGTGAACGTCTTTTCTGTTTTCAGATTTGTGTTCCCTTTTGGAAATGCCAGTGGCTGCCCTAAGGGCATTATTCTGGACTGTCTGGAGTTTGGTAAGGTTTTTGCTGGAAGTCCCTAGAAAGAGAGCATTGCAATAGTCTAATCTAGATCCGATTATGGCTCTTGCAATGGTAAGACAATTTTGTTCTTTGAGATATGGTATTGCTGCGTTGATCAGTTTGGAGAGATAGGCAGAGGTCGATGCAATGGCATTGACCTGCCTTTTCATGGAGAGGTCAGAGTGCAGGTAGACCCCCAAGGTCTTTAAAGCTTGTGATACTGGGAATGACGAATGGTCAACTGTAAAGGAGCTGTATTGTTTGTCCATTTTCCTGAGGGTAGCAGGAGATTCAATTATCAGAAGCTCAGTTTTGTCTCCATTGAGGAATAAACTACCTCCTACTCGTGCATTTTCTTCCGACTTTCAATAGTCAGGATCAAGTATACACCTTGAAGTCATAACCTATATCAGCTTCTAATCAGACAAACCATACTCTTTTATAAATTAGAACATAATATTCACTTGAGTCTCTTTTCTCTTTTTGCGTTATAAATACATAAATCACATAAAACATATCACAATGTGGTTTGGGTTCGGATAAAACATACAAAATTATCAAATAAATTACATCAGATAACAAAGGAAAAAAGAAAAACACATATGTAGACAATGATAAATTGGTTTCTTGATGATAAGCAGGTGTTGAATACCTATCACCTCACAGGGTATTTTAGTGAGGTGATAGGTGGACACAATTTTCTGCAAATTCATCCATTGATAATTGGACATACCTCAGGTTCCCTTCTACGTGCTCCTCTTGTATTAAGTGATAAAGGTTCAAAATGAGGAATTTCTCTCCTGGATTCGAGATCATGAACTTCTCGAATGTTCTTAGCTGTCTGGTGACCACAGCCCTATATGGAGGGTCTAGGAGTCAATGTAGAACCTGAAAATATTGAAATCTTTCCGATTCCGATTCCTTAAGACCCAGTTCTTTTATACATTGATCATGTTAAGGCAACTTGAAGCTCAAAACGGCTGAGATGGCTGCAACTACGTCGAGCTGCTCAGCGAGCATTTACAGATTTTGGGCCTCATTACACGGACGGCGGTGGACCAAGGTGCTATTATAGCACCTTGGTCCATGCTGGTAAAATACCGGCACCGCCTTGGTGGAAAGGGGAATTACCGCCCTATTCCAAGGTTGGTGGGGCGGTAATTCCCCCTTCCCCCATTGCCCCTCCCCATTCCCATTTTTGCCCCATAGGGCATAATGGGAATGAGGAAGGTGCTAATTACGGCACCGCAAATTGCGGTACTGTAATTAGCTCCCTGGTCCCTTTGCGGGTTGGTTTTTAACGCCTGCAAAAAGCAGGCGTTAAATTCTCCAACCCGCAAAGGGACCTCGTAGTAAGGCGGTAAGGGTTTACCGGTACCGGTAAACCCTTACCGCCTACCGTGTAATGAGGCCCTTTGTGTGTGGTTAGGTATGGTGTCTCCCCTGACAGATCAGCAGGGAGGGAGGAGAGCATATCCCCCTAAGTCCACCTCCTGTTTGGAAATTACCAAAACGAGGAGGGGCCTGCTGAGTACATCCATAAACTCCTTTGAATGTGGGGGGAGTTCACCTAGCCGCTGTTATGAGGTGTTGCACCTAAATGTATGCGGTCTAAGATAAGACCTCTCCAAGATGGCAGCTGTATATGTTCATTATAATAGACCTTATGACACAGTCTCGTCCTCTGTGCTCTCAATACAACACTCCGGTCGATCCTTCACCGGCACATTCATTCCCACATATATCACCAGAAAAAGGGTTATCCACAATATACCCGATGGTAAATTGGGAGGCCTCTACACTAGTGTTGTTCTGCTGCAATCTCTTCGAGCAACTGGCCCCCCACCTTTTTCACCAAATTGTGTCTGCCTGGGATTCCACTCCAGGGTGCCCGTGATTCCATCTCTTCTTACTGCCATGTCTGTGCCAGGCTCCACAAAGGCCGTGCTCGGTGGGTACTATCCCTGCAGTCCAGATATCCAGTCGAACCCCGAGAAAACGGCTCCTCAGTGCAGGCAACCCGCAACCCCTCATTGTTATAAGAGTGGGGGGTGGGGGTGGGGGCGGGCGAGATATTTAATGCCTGCTTCCCTCCTTCCACTGTATGTCTTCAGCTGAGCAGGCATTGGTGTCCCGGCACCGCTGTATCTGCCCTCGGGAGTCAGCTGAGCAGCCTGTCCAGGCACTGAGGTGCTGATCCCGACAATGGGGTCTTTCCTTGTGCCCGCAATCGTGTTTGTGTGCGACGACCTCTGCTTCCAGGAATTTAAGCCTGCCATCTGATCGTACACTGCTTCCTTTTTCACCTCAAACTGGAGCAATCATTCTATTCATGGTGTTTTCGGAGCATCGGGTAGACAGAGCTCAGACGGATACGTCTCTCCCCTCCCGGTTGCCATCTTTTTGGCAAAACTTTTTCCACAACACTGGTTGGAATATGGCACAGCAAAGTCTTTCCTACTTTTCTGGATGATTAAACAAATGTTCTTTCTTCAATATTGATAAAGTATGGCAAAAGGCAAGTCTATCCCATTTCTCTGGTTGGCAAAATCTTCAATTGAAATAACAACTTAATATGGCAAAGTTTCTCTTCAACACTCTAGTTCAAATTTAGTTTCCTGGTATACTCCCCTGCCAGGAAACTTCTCAACTGAAACTCTTGATATCCTGGTTTACTCTACTGCAAAGAAAATGTCCCTTTTGGCTCATGCAGATCCCCTGGTGTACTCTCCTGCCAGGTATCTCTTTCCTAAAAGGTTTGTTACCTGATGCTCTTGTCATTCCTCTTAAGTATTACACAATTGTACTTCTTCAACAGCACAACTTTGTTGATTTCGGTTATTACTTGGACTAATCCCCCCCCCATACTGACATCCCATGTGAGGGTTTGTTCAAGCTCTGTCTGTCAAACTTTCTTTCAATCTTTCTTGGCAATGCTTGTTCCAGGCTTCCCCCAACTGACTGCTCATATCAGGAGAATTTTACAGCTTTTTCTGCTTTGTTTCTCTCACAATGTCGTTTGGTTTATGGCAATGCTAGTTCCAGGTTTACCCCGACTGGCACCTCATATCAGGAGAATTGTACCATATTTGTCTTTTCTTTTCAATTCTATTTGGTTGGTATTCAAAATTGCTTCCCAAATATTCTTTAACATGTTTCACATTCCAGGGCCCACCTACTCATTCAGGTTGATTCACTGGTTCACCGTAGCTGTGAGGAGTTTTCGCTTAGCAAGCTTCTTCTTCTTCTTAGCATAGTCTTGTTTGTTCCTGCGTCGGCTTATGAGTCCTTTGCTGACAGAACCAGTGCAGCTCTGCAGGACCGCATCTCCCCTGATCCCCGCTGCACACCATTCACCTTAACTTCACTGGAGTTCCTTGTCTCCGGCCGCAAACACTGCCAGTCTGCTATCAGCAGACGTTTCCTGCTCTCCGCACGGCTCTTCTCTGAGAGTTTGCCTCTTCCCCTGGACTCGTTTCCCGCTCTGCACACTCTGCAGCCTTCCTCGTCTCTCCTTTTTGATCTGTCATCTGCAGGTGATTTCCAGGTGTAAATGTCCCGCACAGCTGACTTAGATCCTGACAACTAGACTGCACACTATACTTGTTGTCACATTCCCTCCACATTACCTCCTTGCTCCTCTTCTTCATCTCAGTACTTGAGGCTTTCTGGGACTTGGAGTCCAAGGAAGTTCTAAATGATTTCAAGTTACATTGTTGGACAGTTGTGTGCAGACAACAATCACCATAAGCATTATATGTTGCATATGTTCTAGGCTTATCATGTACACATGAAGAATGAATAGGGTTTTGTTGGGACAAAATAATTGTTAGATATTAATATTTAAATGGTTCTGAATAATGCCAACCAGGGCTGTTGCTAGGTCTGGAAAATATCAGAGGCTGAGCTATTCCCAGGACTGAAGTGACTCAGGGCTAGCTTGTCTTTTGGTTGTAGAACCCCTGAGCTTCTATCCAGGGCTACAACCAAAAGACCCGGGGCTATGGCTCCCTCAGCCCCTCTAGCAACGCCTCTGATGGCAACATGCCATCAGAATCTTTGGAATTAAGGGATATTCCTCACAACAAGGAAAAATACTGCTTCTCGGCTTCTGGATTACCACTGTCCCCTGACAACCATCTCCTCCCATGTGATCCACCTTCAGAATACCGCCACAAGGGTCAGGATTAGGTAGCGGCTGCCTTCCCCTGGCCTCATGGGAGGAGCCTTTAGTCTGGGGATCAGTGATGACTCTGAGGGATTCATCACACCAGAGACATTAAGTGTGGCTATACTACTTTTTATAACACTATTAAAGAGCAAGGTCGGGTGACTGGTCTAGCGGTTCCACTTTCAAAGCATGTTATTTTTTTATCCGGTTTTTCGTGTTTCGCAATCCTTGGTAAAGGCGCTTTGAACGTGCAGCCTCCTTGTCTTGATCAAAAATGCCAATTTTCTTAGCAAGCTCTGTAGGCAAACCATAATTTTAAACAATACAACAGAGGCGTGGATTTACTCTCCCAGAATCCCAACCTGCTCAAACGTTGTTTTTTCACAACAGAGTTGCATCGAGTTAAATAAAATGCTACATGAGACCGAGTTGGGACGCCTTTTGGTTGATGGAAGATGTTGCATTGTGGCAAAGAAGAGAATGTTCCCTGCACGTTCTGATATTTATAGAGTGTTAATGAGGATCGGGGGTGGGGGGAGAAGCGCGGACACTGTGGCTGCTGGTTTGGCTGCACACCAAATCAGTGGTATTGTGATGAGTGCCCTGGAGGTTGCATCTCCACGCTGGAGTGCTTGTGTGCCCCCTTTTGTCACATAATGTGTGCCACAATGATTTACAGGTGGTACACCCACGCAGTGCCTCGCATTTCTTGAAAATAGTTGTGAAGGCCTACAATGGAATGCCAAGCTTTGTGCTGCTTCCAGAGTGACCTTATGAGGCAAGGTGAATTAACATGCCCCTAACAAGCACAGACCATTTCTGACAGTGGAAGTCCCTAACCATGACTATGATGTCGTGGTGGCGCAAAGGCAAGCTGCTCCTGCCAAGCAACATGGAAGTATTACTCCAATGGAGGAGTTTGATGTCCTGGGAATACCATCTAGTCAAGGCTCAAGATGGGCACCATGGGTAAAAAATTTGAAATGTTTTTCGATGCCACAAAAGAGGACAATAATACTGCAAAGTGCTGAACTTTACTGTATATGGGGGACCCCACAGTGCACAGGATTTTGTAAACACTGCCCCCCACGGATGGATATTATGCTGCTAAAGTAACTCTGGAAAACTACTTTAGTTCCATGGTCAATGCTGATTAAGAACACTTTCTCTTGAGAAACACTAAACAGTGAAGATGAGATTCTGGGTGCAGTTCATGCTGAACTACAATAATCAGGGTTGTACTGATGAGTAGCAATACATATGGCCTCTTAATTAAGAAGCTCCAGCCCCTGCGACATCCTTATTAAAACCTTTTTAGATTTTCCATGCATACGTTACAAAGTGTCATAATTCTATTAAAGACACGGAGGCAAAGGATTATGCCTGACTCTCAACTTTACTTCTCAAGCAGCATCATTAAAAATTAACAGTAACATACAAAATGTGCAAAAACTACACTCTATATATGCTTTGAGTTTTTGTAGTCCATAGTGTTATTGGTCCTTCCAAACATGCAACCTTAATAAACCAATAGTCTCTGTTCATCTGTATAAATATTGTCCACCATCTTATGAACTCCTCTTTCTTTCGCTGATCCTTTCAGAATTGAAGCATCCCAACCGGTAAACGCTGTTGAACTGTTCCCTTGGACCAAAACGTCATGAACCTGTTGCCTTGTTATCCGCATGGAACCTGCAAATCAAACCATATTTCAGCCTTCCGGTCAAACTGGGTGGGTAATCGACATATGCATGAAATCAAATGGATCATCACTTTGCAATCATGACATTACATTGAAACATCCCATTACACAATATATTAATTCGATTACTCGGGTGGGATAATCCTTCGCCTCTGTGTCTTTAATAGAATTATGACTTTCTGTAATGTATGTATCGAATATCTGAATTCTATCTCAAGACCAGGAGGCTCAGATTATGCTTGTTCAAAGCTTACTTACCACCAACGTTGCCACCTTTTCTACTGGCATGAAATAAAAATGTTTTGATGGTCAACTCTTTCGACCAGTCTGCTGCCTTCATAATGTCTTCTAGTCTGGCCTCCACCTGAAAAGACTTTGAGGCCATCACCCCTCTCATTGAATGGCCCACGTAGCTATCGGTATCTACTCCCGCTTGGAACATAACCCATCTGATCCATCTTGCTAGTGTAGCTGACACCACTGCCCCAAAAGGTTTCCTTAATGCGGTAAGGTTTTCATATTGACCTCTAATGCTCTAACATCTGAAACCGCCTTACATGACAGTAAGCATAGAAGCATAGCCAATTTGGCTGATAACGCTTTGCTCATTAAATCATCATTATCTGGCCATGATCTGAGCATTCTTAGGACCGTATCCATGTCCCATACCTGGTCATATTTCTGCCCTGGAGATCTAATTATTGTAATACCTTTCAGAAGTCTGCAAATTAGTGGATGTTCTCCCACTGGCAGTCCCACTATCCAGTGTCCCACTGAAATAGCTGAACGGGCTGTGTTAATCGTCCTATACACTTTGCCCTGTGCGCTAACTGTGCCAGGAAGTTGGCTATGTGTACCACATCTGTTCAAGTGGAATGTATGTTCCTTTCCATGCACCAATTGTGCATGTTGACAAGGCTGATCTGAAGGCTTTCCTGGTCCCAGGCACCCAGGCTTCTTCGATAATATGCTCATCCTCGTCCGATAGTCCCGGTTTAGTCCAGGATCCCCCCAAAACTGCCCAAGCAATGTAACTGAGGTTGCCTGTCTTTAGCAATGGGTGACCTCCTCTTGAGGGGCCCCACACTCTTACTTCAAACCTCAGCAGAGCTATCGGGTTGTCGTGGGACATCCCTAACAGATTCGGGAACTATGCTTGCCCCCTCCAATCTGGAGTTATCAGCACCATGGATACTTGCTGTCTCCTTACCTGAGCCAGTGTCCGCACTATCATTGCAAAAGGGGGGAGGGGGTGCAGATTCTGTGCTCGGACCCCAATGTTGCAGGAATGCGTCTATAGTTTCCGCCTCTGGGTCTGGTCTCCAACTGACGAACCAAGCAATTTGTCCGTTCAATCTCGACACAAACAGGTCTGTCCTGCATGGACCCATCTCATCATCATTTTCAGGAAAACTCTCTCGTCCAGCTTCCAAAGCCTAGCATCCCTCAGGAATCTGGAGTTCCAGTCGGCAATCTCGTTTTGTCGACCCGGAAGATACTCTGCTGTAACTGATATCTCTCTCTGTAGGAAAAGGTGCCAAAAGTCTTCCGCTAACAATGCTAGCATTCTTGACTTTGTGCCTCCCATTCTGTTTATACATCGAACTGCTTACACGTTGTCCATCTTGAGGAGAACGCAATATCGTGCCCTCTCCTGCGTCCAGCATTTCACTGCAAATGAGCCCACTAGAAGCTCCAGGCAGTTTATGTGAAGGCTCAGTTCCTCTTCTGACCATCTGCCCTCTGTCGACAGATCTCCATATCTGGCTAGCATCGGACTGTATCACCAGGTCCAGGGATGAGCCAAATATTGCCCTTGCATTCCAGGCATTCATGTGTTGTAACCACCACTTGTCATGATGCCTACCCCCGGGCATCAGGACCAAGGCCCTCAGCTCCGGGAGCAGGCATTCAGACATTTGTTTAAAGCTCAGCAGCCCCAGCTAGGGGCTGTCTGGGTTCAGTCCAGGCGCCTTAGGCACCAGGCTCATCATAGAAATCAGTCCTGGGGCCATAGGCGCCAGGCTCATAGACTTTACTTACCTGATGCAGACCATGCTGCAAAAGAGTCCAAGCCTACATGAGGCCTGGATGGGACTATTTTGTTACAGGGACTATTTTTTACTCGGGCGTGGCTCTAGGGAACTTCTTACCTGGAACTACTTTGGAGGCTATTTAAGCCACACTCGAACAGCAGCACATGCTTCGCGTTATTCTGCATCCAGCAGCGTGACGCTCACCGTGCCTGCAGCCAGCATCCAGTCTTATGCCACGCCTGTGTGCCTGCAGCCAGCATCCAGTCTTCTGCCACGCCCGCCTCGAATCCAGAGCTCCTAGAATAAAGAAGAAGAAAAGGACAAGGTTAGAAAACTAACTTATTTCAAATTCCTCAACTAATTCCGGAACCATTTCATCTCCGGACCTGGAAAGTACATCAGTCCTGCACACGTCGCTTCGCCAGCTCCAGCACGACGCCATACTCACCAGTTCTCACAGCATCTTTCGATCCGGCACTGTCTCCATCATTTCTTCGCCGTAATCCGGCACCTAGGGGACACAAGAAAAAATCAAGGTGAGCCAAGGGAATCAACAAATACAACCTCTTACCACCATAGACTTACCTGCTTTACCACCGGCGGTATTATTCCATAACTCTCCACATTTTCATATGCCGCATCTTTAAAGAGGGAGAAAAACAACACGTTATCGCATGCAATAGTTACCGGACAGCGTTGGGTAACACAGACTCTTACCTAAACGCCAGCAGCAGCTACAAGACCTTCTTCTCACAAACTCAGTTGCAACTTAAGGAAGGAAGGAGACAAGAGTGAACATCGGGCACATTGAACTCTTTGAACTTGATACTTACCAATCCCACCAGGGACTTCAGAGTCAATACTTACCGGAACTCTCCCAACGCCTTCAAACCAGTGAAGTAACTGGTATCTACGCGCCCCTGCAAGACACGCAGGATGGAGAGCTCATCTTTTATGAACATAAGGTGAGGTTACTAAGGGGATATCGGAGGGGATTAGTGGGGGAGAGCGAGAACAGTTGGGAGGCCATCACTAAAACCCACAGGTGGTTAATCCCTGTCTCCACTTGCAGGAAAATACTTCTTCGGGTCCAGCAGAAAAGACTAGGTGGGCCAGTCCAGACAGTCATCTCTGCACTACGCATCACGTTGAAGGAGACCGCAGCTGTCCGGGTCCGATCGACACCCTTGTGGGGTCCAGGTGAGCGTAACACCACTCCAGTTCCTCCCTTGCCTCTAGTGTGAGGGGTATTCTTTGTATGATACGCCCCTCCGAAGGTGTTAGATCTTTAATCTCTGGAGGGCTCCGTAGTGGAGCAGAACTGGGAAGATCACCTGAATTGAAGATGTCAAGCGTCCCACTAGTCTTGCTATCTCTCGCAATTACATCATTTCTTTCGCTAGCATGTTCCTTATCTCTTTTTTGATGTCGTTTACTTTGGTGAAGGGGAGACTCAACATCCCTTGCACTGTATCAGTCCTGAAGCCTAGGAACTCCATGTTCTGCTCCGACTGTAAGATAGATTTCTACCAGTTTACTAGAAACTGAAGGAGATCTAAAGTGGTGTCCATTTGTTCCTTGATCAGTAGTCTGCCCTGACACATTAAACATATGTCCTCCAGATAAATGATTAGCCTGATACCTTGTTCCCGGAGGAATCTCACCACTGCCTTTATCACTTTCTTAAAGCACCGCAGGGCTGATGCTAGCCCGAAGGGTAGACATGTAAACTCCCATATTGGCTCTTTCCACCGAAATCTCAGAAACCTTCATTGTTCTGTCACAAAGGGTATAGTCAGGTATGCATCTTTGAGGTCTATTCTGCTTAGCAAGTCCCCCGGCAGAAGAATCTCTCTCAGGAGGTGTATGCCCTCCATCTTGAAATGTTTGTATACTACAAAACCATTTAGTTCGCTTAAATTTATAATCAGTCTTAATTTGTGGTGCCCTTTCACTAGGAACATGTTGCTTATGAAACTCCCCATTGTATCTGAAGCTTGCACTATTGCTGCTTTGCACGCCAATTCTCTTATTTCTGTATCCAACAACTCCTTGTCTGCTGTGCTCTCACTCGTCTTGGTCTGGTTTGCCAAGCTATATGGAAACCCTGTACCGGGTCTACAACCCAAGCATCCGATTAAATCAGTCGCCATTATTCTATATATGTCTCTACTATCCCCCCCTACTGCGGGAGTCTGTGCATTTGACGTCTGCCCTTGAACTTGACTCTCACCTGTGTTAGCTTGGTTTGTGCTCTCTGAATGCGTCCAACCTCTCCCTCTTCCTCTTCCTCTCGAAGGAAAGAACAGGTTGCGCTTCCTCTCATCCTGTTTCCATCGATATCTATCATTATGGAACCTATTGAATGCGAAAGATAGAAAAAGGAAAGGAATTATATTACCTTATATCACCTTATTTGCGCCATAAGACTGAAAATGATCAAAGGAGTAAAAACAGCAAACAGAAGCATGAAAATACATCATTTACTGTATTTATTGGAAGTTCAGTTGAATTGAGATTAAATCATATAGAAAAATAAAGGTTTAAACAAAGACCCTAATGTTGATTTCACAGAAGGGAAGAGTTCGGAAAGGGTCGATCCCGACCTCGATAGACGGTCCGCTATCATACTGCATTCAATTTGAAATCGCTTCTATAAACTGCTTATAAAGGAGCCCATATACTGGCATCCTGCTATTGCGCTTAAATGATGAGGACATTCTAATGTACACTTTCAACACCAATGTATAGCTCCACCAAACGAACAACCCTCCTGAGGAACCAATACTAAAGTGTTGGAGAAACACGTGTTGAGGGAATCTATACATGAGGGAATCATGTATATCAAGCAGTTTATTTTGAAATACTAACTAAGGCTCTCAAGGACATACACTTGCGATAAGGACTCCACCTGTAGAAATCATGGAGCTTTGCATCAAGGACCTTAAGGACTAATGAGAAAGTAAAATAATTCCTCACTGTGAAAATTAAAGTAAGGCAAACTAATCACCAAGGAAATCATCACAAAGTGGCATAAATCAACAACAAGATCACAACATGGATCCCAAGGACCTAAATGATGCCCACACTGTGTAAATAACATTAAGGGCAACCATTCCTTGAAACTTAACTTTGACCTTTTCCAAACTCTTCCCTTCTGTAAAATCAACATTAGGGTCTTTGTTTAAACCTTTATTTTCCTATATGATTTAATCTCAATTCAACTAGACTTCCAATAAACACAGTAACTGACATATTTTCATGCTTCTGTTTGCTATTTTTACTCCTTTGATCAATTTCAGTCTTATGGCTCAAATAAGGTAATATAATAACTTTCCTTTTTCTATCTTTCGCATCCATTGGGCAACCTCAATGGTATTATTACCCTGCAGCCACAGACACCCCAGTCCACAAGAACCTCAGCCAATATTAATGAGCTCGCTGTTAGGATTGCGTTTAGGTTGCAATTGTCACTGAACCTATCGAATGAGTAGCGACTGGCAGAGCGGCACCTGCCTCTTCCAGCCCAGCCAAAAACCTGTTTGCCAAATATCCGTTTCAGGGATAGCTGGGCTTTATCGATTGCTGCATAAGACTTCACACATTTTATCAGCTCTTTTATGAACGTGTCTCCAAAAGGTTTCCCTTTGGCAGAAGCGGCTGCTTTTGACGAGGCCAGTTCGCTGAGTTTTGGGTCAATCTTTACTAAGATCGACTTCCTTCTCTCTACCATGATCGTGCTGTTAGTGTTGCCCAGCAAGCATACAGCTCTCTGAGCCCATCCAGACAGGCCTATGGCTTCTTTCTTCTCTTTCGCCTCATCTGCCATCTCCATGATTTTCGTCAATGGACCGATCACGTCCAGCATCTTATCCTGGCATGAGCACCAGGACCTCTCCAATCCTTTTTTAATGTCTTTAATATTTCTCCCCATGAATGTAACCAGGCGGTGCTCAATATCCGGGGTCTCTGCTATACCTTGTGGCATATGCGGTCTCAGGCATTCCGCCCTTAACTTATTTCTGGCTTTTTTTGCCAAGGGTGTCCTTAGTCGTCTCTTTATGTACACTGCTATTTTTATGGAACGTGGGTGGATCAAGGGGTGAAGGTTGAAATCGTCCCTGGCTTCTTCCTCCTTGTCCTCAACATTCTTTTTCTTAGAAGCTCTCCGCTTCCTCTGAGGATGTTACTTCAACTTCCTCATCTGACGATTAGCTCCCCCAATCATCCTCTTCATATTCTTCTGACCTGTTAGAAGTTGCATTTTGCCATCTGTGCTCTTTATTTTTTTATTTCTTTTAGGCTTACTACCTTTCTCTTGCCCTTTCCTTTTTGTGGCAAGTCTGGGGTCTGGGGAAGGGAGGGAGGTATTGGCCTTTCAGGCTTTCTTTCTTCCACCATTCTCAGTCCCCTGTCCACTCGCCCCTCTAAGTGTTTCCATAACCTTAGAGAATTTCTACCATTCCTACATGATTGCCAACTGGTGTGAGCTATGTCCCAGGCTGTCTCCCAGAGCCTGATGAAGCACTTGTCCCATACTGGGCTGCATTCTTTTTTGGCTCACCTGAGCCCTTCCCTCTTTATTGGAGCTGGACATTTTAGGGCTTTATATGAGAAGTGTTTTGTCACTGGTTAGTCAACAACAGGTTATCTTGGGCCTGCACCCGTCCAAATGATATGATACTAGGCCAGAGCAAGCCTGCAGATCCGTCAGTACTCACAGAGGCTTGTTTGTCCAAACATTGCCTGCAAACCTTTTTTCCTCAATCGAGTCTTTCTGGCCACCAGGTGGTGCTATTTACTCATTGAGCTGCGTTGTATGACAGCTGTATTTCTCTCACACACGCTTCTCACAGTGTGTTTTATATCTATAATTATATTAGTCAGCCGGCACGTTCTTCCACTCAAGTAAGCTCCCAGGGGTCTCCTCAACTTTATAACGGTCACAGAATCGTGATCTTAAAGCACCATATCTGAAACAACATTGCCACAAGATCCTCATGTTGCAGGATATGGGCACAGTGTCAAAATAAAAGAGGTGATGGCTGGAAGGTTTCAAATTAATCTGAATCTCTGGCATTGCTCTTGGTAACCCTCCAGAACATTGTTCTTCGCCTGCCAAGCCATTCCAAAGGGGGAAAGGCCATATGCAAATCAGGCTTGGTCCCACCCCAAAAGGGGTAGTCCAGCCCCAACTGCTTGGTCACATCCCTTCTGCACGATACCACAAGCATCCCCAAACATGTTTCAGCCTCGTTGGGCATCATCAGTGAGGAGTAGCATAGAATCAATGATAAACCACTCACTGAGCATCAACCAGCCCCTAAGACTACTTTCCCAGTGGTCTGCCTGCAGGATGCATCTGCAGTACATTCAGGATGGCAAGGGGAAATGGCTGCCAGGGAGAGAGGCAAAGAGACACCTGACTGTTTCAACCAATTGCAAGCGGTAGGGTGGAACAAGTAAGAAAGACAGAAACAAACAAAGGACTATAACGCACAGCCTGTACACCAAAGATGCAGACCAGCTCAGAAAATGGGTGGGAGTCAACAGAAAAAACTGAATAAACCCCATTGAAAACCATAACCTTCGCAGAAAATGATTGCAAAAAAACTATTCGCTCCACAAAGGCACCTAAAACAGGCCAAAAGCAGATTGAAATACAAATTTTCAATACATTTGTTATAGAAAGTCATGATTCTATTAAAGACTCGGAGGCAAAGGATTATGCTCAACTCAACTCTTTACTTCTCGAGCAGCCAAACCAATTACTTTCACATAAAACAAACTGTCAAATGAACTACAACATCCATGAACACAAGAGAAATTTGCAGTTTGCATTCATTGGTTAAACAATTCTATGTGATCCCAACAGTCCAATCACGTCCCAAAGTCCATTATAAACATCCCTGCCTTCCTTGAACCTTCCTCTTTCTGAAGCTGGTTGACAACAGAAACCTTCGTCCCAACTGGTAAATGCTTGAAATCTCTTATCACCATCGATTAATCCTCATGTACCCACGGTCTTAGACTCTGCACCCGTAAAACAATATAGAACAGTGATGATGCAACCATTCCAGGATGGGTGGGCAATCGCAAATATAACTGACATGTGAATTGACATAAAGCATTACACAGTTAAAAACATGTTCTCAGTCATATCACCACTTAGCGATTGAAAGGGTGTAATAATCCTTTGCCCGAACGGGAGACTTACAAACTCCCATCTCTGCCCTCTCCAGAAGAACTGCAGTCACTGCCGTACTTTGAATGGGGACTGTCAGTTAAGCATCCCTGATATATATCAGAGCCAGCCAGTCTCCCTTCTGGATTATGTCCCTCAGTAGATGAATTCCCTCCATCTTGAAGTGTCTGTACACCAAGAATGAATATAATGAATTCAGTGCTCTGAGGTTGATCACTGGCCTGACCTTGCATCTGCCCTTTACAAGAAACATGTTGCTTAAGAATCCTACCTCGTTTCCGACAGCCGGGTTGATGGCCTTTTTTAGTTGCAGTTGTTCCATCTCCCTGTCAAGCAATGCTTCGTCTTCCCTGCTGAACTTGATCGGCCTCAGAGGGAACCCCTGTACTGGTTCCTGCCAGAACTCTAAGAGAAAACCCTTTAATGTTTGCAAAATTGAGGTATCCGAGGATAACTCTAACCATCTTTTGCATATGCAGTGCCACTCTCCCCCCAACTTGAGGGATCCCTGCGTTTTAGCGCACCTGCCAGTTCTCTCCCGTCTCTCACCTCCATTGTTTTGCTGCTGCTGTCTTCTGGTGCCTCTGCAGCCGCTGCTTTCGCCCCTTCCCCTCGATCGGAAGAAAGGGTTGGTTCGCCGGTCTTCCCATGAGCTCTGTCTCCCGAGGACCTGTAGTAGGGGTACCGGCTGACCGAGCAGTCCTTGCCTTCAGGGAGGCCTGTGTTTTATGCAGTGTGGCGTATGTGCTGGCAAACGTTGTCCATGTCCTTGATGAACTTCTCCCCAACCAGTTTGCCCGTGGCAGCTGCCGCTGCTTCTCATGGCGCTAGTTCTCCCAACTTAGAGTCTATCTTCATGAGAATAGACCCGTGTTAAGACTGAGGGTACAGACTCAGAGGTAATGAGCAGAATACTTTATTTAGGATAGGCAGAGCGAGCAACAGGCACACACAGCCCGGCTCAGCTCCAGCAACTGTTAGGTTCCAGAACTTGGATCAGTTCTGGGACCCCATCAAAAACAAACAAGATAACCAAACACAACACATCTCGCTCCTTATAATGAAACCAAATCAACACACTAATCAACACATTACTCGCAATAAGTCTTTGAATCTGGTAGGCATTTTCGTAATCCTTCCTTTTTGTTGGTCAATGATCTGATCCTTGGTTTCTGATGCCCTGCTACCCACAACCTCCTTCTCCACCACACTCTTTGAGACACACTTCAGTCCATCGCTCACTGCACCCTCCTTTTCCATTTCCAACTCATCACTCATCCCTGCACCACTCTTGACCAACCTCCCCTTGGACGAAACCTCACCACCTTCTACAATAACCACACCACCCTGAACAGCTGTGATTCTTTTGGGGCCCAAGAATTTACTCTCCAGACATTTAGATCTGAATCTGGGGTTCTTTATCAAGATCCATTCCCCAACTGACCACTCCTGTACCTTGACATTAGCTGCAACATCAATATTTCACTTGTACTCATGCTGAGCCTTCTCTATCACATTCATGACTTTATGTCAGTCAACATCCACACACCCCGACAGCCCCTACTACCCAAGGCACAACTTGGTGGCTGGCTGACGCTCTTTTAAAGATACAAATGGCGAAACCTTGGTGATGGAGTGGGGAGTGATGCAATAACTGCTGTATGCCCCCTTTAAAGAATCTGTTGACCCGTTCCACTAACCCATTTGCTCTAGGGTGGTAGAGAGCTGTGCGCAAATGACTTATCCCAAAGCATACAAGAAACGCCTTCATCCTCTCTGAGCAAAACTGAACTCCATTGTCCGTAATGATTTTGGACGGAAAATCCTCTCTGTAAAACACATCCTCAAAAAATGCTAAAAGTTCATCTGTGGTGGCATCCCTAAGGGCCAACAACTTTGAATGGTAGTCCACCATAACCACCACAAACCTAAAGCCATCCCCTAAACCTTGAATAGGACCCATTCGATCCACTGCTATTTTTCTCCACGGCTCACTCGGAACCTGCACAGGCGAGAGGGGAATCTCTCTCACTACTTTACTTTTGTCACACATCGCACACTCCCTACATTGGCGGACCTTCCTATGCATCTCACTATCCATTCCCGGCCACCACAACGACTGTCTCAGTAACCTTTTTGTTCCACCCATACCAGGATGACCCTGATGGGCAATGTTTGTCAACCTGCTTCTGATTCCTTCAGGAAGAACAACCTTGGGGCCTCTCCTAAGTCTGCTACGATCCTCTGACAAACATAGTTCATCCTTGACTTCAAAGAAACGATCAAACACCCTATCCAAATTCTCTTTCCTTGGCCACCCTGCTACCATCCATTCCTTCACCTTAGCCAGTGTCACAACCTCTCTGTCAGCTAACATCCACTCTTCCTTTTCCACAGCACCGCAATCAAGACTTGCAATTATCATGTCCTCTTCCTGAGCGACTCCTGCTGGTTCTCCTACATCCTCCATCGGTAATCGAGAGAGGCAATATGACACTACATTCTCCCTACCTGGCACATAGCACATACAGAAATTATATCCTTCCAACCCAAGCATCCATCTGGAAATCCTGGGAGAGCCCCTCGCCCAACCTTCACTGCTCATCAACTGCACCAGTGGTTTGTGATCCGTTTTGATCAGAAACTCCTGACCCCACAAGAAAAACTTGAAGTGTATAACTGCCCAATAAACAGCCAGGGCTTCCCTCTCAATTACCGAGTAGTTTCTCTCTGCGCCTTGAAGCAAATGTAATAATATGCTCTTCCTTCCCCGAATCAATCTGCGAAAGTGAAGCTCCCAAACCCAACAAATTTGCATCCACAGATAGCACCATCCTCCTCCCACACACAAATCCTCCCAAAGATGGCACACTCCCAATGCCTTCTTTAATTCTCACAAAAGCTCCCTGACACTCATCCGATCACTTAAAGTTGACTCCCTTCTTCAACAACTTTCTCAAGGGACTGGACATGGTGGCAAAATTGTTTATAAACCTATGGTAAAATTCAGCCATACCCATAAAAGATCTCAGTTGGTCTTTATCTAGTGGTGCAGGAACTTTGCAAATGCCATCTACCAGACTGAACTTGGGTGCAACCCCTTACCCTGAAATATTGTGTCCTAGGTACTCCACTTTTCTTACCCCAATCGTACACTTGCTTCTCTGCACCGTAATTCCAGCCTTCCTCAACCTCTCCTACAAAGACCTCAACACTGCATCATGTTGTTCCATACTCCCAGTGAACACTAATATGTCATCCTAGAATACCACAACATTTGCCATTCCCTCCAACACCTCCTCCATCACTCTCTGAAACGCTGAGGCAGCAGACGCCAAGCCAAAAGACATTCTCAGGTATTTAAATGTTTCCTCAGGAGTGATGAAGGCCGTGAGATCCTGGCTTCCTTTGGATAATGGCACCTGATGGTACACTATAGAGAGATCGATGACTGAAAACCAACTGGATTCTCCTAATGTGGCTAGAGTCTCTGAAACGACCGGCAATGGATGTCTTTCCACTAAGAGGTTCTTATTCAGTTCTCTGAGATCAACACACAGTCTCAGCTTCCCGTTACTCTTAGCTACCAAAACAACTGGGGACAACCATTCAGTACCTTGGATCGGCTCAATTACACCATTCTGGAGAAGGCTGACCAGCTCTTCATGCAACTGCTGTCTCATTTTCAGTGGAACTGGTCTCACCTTGTGAACCAATGGGTGTGCTTTGGGTTTTTAGCTTGATAGCATGTTCAAAGTCTCTTAGTTTACCAAAACCCTAGTGAACACCTCCGGAAATTCCCTGGACCATCTGTCATTTACTTCAGCTATGGTGATAGGAGTCAGCACGCTGGCTTGAATTCTCACTTCCAATTTCCTTTGCTCTTCCCAACCTAATAGCGAGACACCCTTCTTTGCAACTAGAATGTCAGCCATGCACTCCCTTCTTTTGTAGCACACTTGTCCCTGGATTTCACCTAACAGGTCTATAGCCATCTCCCCATAACCACAGGGTTGCACTGTGGCTGGTGATAAGTCTTGCACATTCCTGTATAACGTATGCTTGAGGGTGTTCTCAGATACGATGGTCCATGGGGATGCTGAATCAACTTCATTTCTAAACTGCACCCATCCACCATGAAGTTGTCCGCGGCACCACTTGTCTCACCCTACAAAGCATAAATTTCTAAAATATGGCATGGCTTGCTCTCTTGACTGCATGTAGCAGACACACTTGAGGTCGAGGATTTCGATGGATCACCATTATAGTCTCTATGGTCCACCATATTAATGGACGCTTCCTTACACATGTGTGCAAAATGGTGCCTGCACTTAAAACATTCTGCAGCTTTGGCAGGGCAGAATGCGCTGTTTGCAGTATGTCTTGGGCTACTGCACTTAATGCACTTCTGTCCCCATCATTCTTTCCTTGAACCCAGGCCAGGTAACCTCTTCTTCGGAACAACTGCACTAACCTCCTGCACCACCTGTTTTCCCACCTTCATCTCCTTCATGTATTGCAAGGTCTGCTCGATGCTTCGTGTGAGTTCTACTGCCTGCTCCAACGTCATGTCCTTATTTATTTATTTGTTTCTACTGCACCATGGCCCGCAGGCATCAGGGCGCCACATGTACACGCAGAATCACATTATACCAACAAAACACGGGACAACATGAATCTACAGATTTTTCAGGCAGGTTTTGGCTTAGATTAAGGGAGTTATCTCCTTAGCCAACAGCTTTTCCTGAACTCACGGTTTGTTGGTGCATCTGACCAGCTGATCCCTAATCAAGGAGTCAGTTAGGTCGCCAAACTCACAGGTGTGACTCAATGCCTTTAAGGTGGCTACGTAGGTCTCCACAGACTCCGAGCTATCCTGACTCCTCTGGAAAAATCTGTGCCTCTCCAAAGTAAAATTTTTCTTGGGCTCGAAGTGCTCCTCTATCCTTTTGACTGCCACTCAATACTCTTCGAGGTCTACTGCTCCCTCTTCCAGCCGACTCACCAGGCCATTGAATATGCAACAGCCCTCAGGCCCAAATTATGGAGCAATAGGGCCTTCCTCCTGGTTGCACTGAATCTGTCACCTGCTATTGCCACCAGGTAATTTTCGAACATCCTCCTCCATCTCTCCCACCTGATAGGAGGAGTACCAGGCTCTGCAAGGAAGGGCACCAGTGGCAGAATGGCAGCAACCATTTCCTCTCTATCTTGATCCACACTTGATGTGCAGGCAATTATGGGAGAAAAGCTGGTTGCTGCTTGGCTAAATGCTTGGGAGCCCTCATTGGTTGTATTCAATATACTGCTGGCAGTGTGTACTGGCTGGCCTGATTAGGTGTAGTGTGATGGCTGGCTTATGGCTGGTTTAATGATGTGCTCCTGGTGTCTTTTGAAGTGTCTGAAACTGTATGATTTCCAC